>NC_138308.1:9202500-9805500 GCF_965601325.2 Salmo salar | reverse complement strand
GATACCTACTCATTCAAGGATTTTTCTTAATTTTTACTATTTTCTACATTCTAGAATAATAGTGAAGACATAAACTATGAAATAACATGTATGGAATCATGTAGTAAATGTGTTAAAACAAAAATCTTCAAAGTAGCCACCCTTTGCCTTGATGACAGCTTTGCACACTCTTGGCATTCTCTCAACCAGCTTCACCTGCAATGCTTTTCCAACAGTCTTGCAGGAGTTCCCACATGCTGAGCACTTGTTGGATGCTTTTCCATTACTCCGCGGTCCAACTCATTGCAAACCATCTCAATTTGGTTTGAGGTTAGGTGATTTCGGAGGGTTCTCGTCATCTGATGCAGCACTCTATCACTCTCCTTCTTTGTCAAATAGCCCCTTACATAGGCTGGAGGTGTGTTGGGTCATTGTCCTGTTGAAAAACAAATTACAGTTCCACTAAGTGCAAACCAGATGGGATGGCGTATCACTGCATAATGCTGTGGTTGCAGGTGGTTACAGGTGTCCTGACTTAAGTGTGTCTTGAATTCTAAATAAATCAGTGACAATGTCACCAGCAAAGCACCATCACACCTCCTCCTCCATGCTTCACGGTGGGAACTACACATGCGAAGATCATCCGTTCACCTACTCTGCGTCTCACAAAGACATGGCGGTTGGAACTGAAAATCTATTTGGACTCATCAGACCAAAGGACAGATTTCCACCGGTCTAATGTCCATTGCTTGTTTTCTTGGCCAAAGTAAGTCTCTTCTTATTTGTGTCCTATAGTAGTGGTTTCTTTGCAGCAATTTGACCATGAATGCCTGATTCAGGCAGTCTCATCTGAACAGTTGATGTTGAGGGTGTGTCTTTTACTTGAACTCTGATGCATTTATTTGGGCTGCGATTTCTGAGGCTGGGCTCCCGAGTGGCACAGCGGTGTAAAGCACTGCATCTCAGTGCTAGAGGCGTCCCTACAGACCCTGGTTCGAATCCAGGCTGCATCACATCCGGACGTGATTGGGAGTCCCATAGGGCAGCACACAATTGGCCCAGCATTGTTAGGGTTTGGCCGGGGTAGGCCGTCATTGTAAATAAGAATTTGTTCTTAACTGACTTGCCTAGTTAATTAAGGTAAAATAAGGAACTCATCCTCTGCAGCAGAGGTAACTCTGGGTCTTCCTTTCCTGTGGCGGTCCTGTCGTTTCTCTTTGCTTAATTAAGCTGTTCTTGCCTTAATATGGACTTGGTCTCTTACCAAATAGGGCTATATTCTGTATACCACCCCTACCTTGTCACAACACAACTAATTGGGTCAAAAGCATTAAGAAGGAAAGAGATCCCACCAATTAACTTAACGAGGCACACCTGTTAATTGAACTGCATTCCAGGTGACTACCTCATGAAGCTGGTTGAGAGAATGCCATGAGTGTGCAAAGCTGTCAAGGCAAAGAAAGGGTGGCTACTTTGTAGAATGTCAAATATAAAATATATTTTGATTTATTTAATACTTTATATTTTTAACACTACATGATTCCATATGTGTTATTTCATAGTTTTGATGTGTTCACTATTGTTCTACATTGTAGAAAATAGTAAAAAATAAACTAAGGGAATTTAACCTAACCCCTCTGAATCAGGGGTGCGGGGGTCTGCCTTAATCGACATCCACGTCTTCAGGAACAGTGGGTTAACTGCCTTGCTCTGTGGCTGAACGACAGATTTTTACCTTGTAAGCTCGGGGTTACGATACAGCAACCTTCCGTTTACTGGCCCAACGCTCTAACCACTAGGCTACCTGCCCAGAAAAGCCTTGAATGAGTAGGTGTGTCCAAAGTTTTGACAGGTACTAATAAATAAATATATATCTTCCAATGTCCCAGGGCAGTGATTGGGGACATTGCCCTGTGTAAGGTACTGTCTTTTGGATGGGCCGTTAAACAGGTGTCCTGACTCTCTGGGGTCACTAAAGATACCATGGCACTTATCGTAAGAGTAGGGTATTAATCTGGCTAAATTCCAAATCTGGCCCTCACTCCATCATGGCCACCTAATCATCCCCATGTTCCAATTGGGTCATTCATCCCCTTTCCTCTCCCCTGTTACTATTCCTCAGGTTGTTGCTGTAAATGAGAATGTGTTCTCAGTCAACTTACCTGTGTTCTCAGTCAACTTACCTGGTAAAATAAATTATTTCAGATGTACAGGAGTGCAAGTTTCATCATGGCATAGACCGTGGCAATATGTTGGCACATGAGCATTATTGGAATATGGCAAGTATTAATAAATTATTGCATTCTATCCATGCTGGCTTTCACAGGATACCTGAGGCATGAAACAGATGGGAGGTGGGAGGGCATACATGCTGTCGTCAATTTATTCATGCGCAATTTGCCTAAATGCGGAATGGAAACACTTCAACCACTTTTTTTTTTAATGACACTAGGTTTTTGCAGATGTTTATTTTATTTTTGTGACGTCATTACGTCCAGCTGTTTTTATCGACATGATTGTGAAATGGAAATGCACCCAAGCAGGCAATTGTTGCATCTGTTTTCTATACACACTTTCGAAATGTCAACAAAAAAATCACTGGACAAGTTAATGTAAACATGGCTAAAGTTACATTCCTGTAATTTTTCTATAAATTCCCTGGTTTTCCAGAAATCCTGGTTGACGGATTCAAATTTTCCTACTTATTCCCTCCTGATTCCTGGCTGCTGTTTTTAACGAGTTTTGTCTTCTCGCAGGTGTGGACCGAGCTGCTGCGCCAGGCCCCTCAGCAGTACGTAGTAGCAGCCAGCTGTCCCTGGATGGGCGCCTGGCTCTGTCTGATGATGCAAGCCTCTCATATCCCCATAGACATCAACATGCTGCTGGAAGTCAAGTCTCGCTGCAAGGTGAGAGGGTGGTTACTCCGTTAGGACTGATCGTTACATCTGCTGCAGATTCTATTCTCAATTGTGCTCTTATTCCAACATTAAAGTGCTCCCTTAGGATATACACTCAGTGGCCAGTTTATTAGGTACACCGTTAACACCCCGTTAACAAAAGTGGTTCGCTCCTACAGACAGAGAGTCACGTGGCCGTGGCTTGCTATATAAAGCAAGCACAGGCATCAAGGCATTGAATTGCTGTTCGATTGAACTTTAGAATGGGCAAAACTAGTGACCTAAGCGACTTTGAGCGTGGTATGATCGTTGGTACCAGGCGCGCCGTTCCTGTATCTCAAACAGCCGGCCGCCGGGGCTTTTCACGCAAGACATTGTCTAGGGTTTACAGATAATGGGACGACAAACAAAACATCGAGTCAGCTGCAGTCATGTGGGCGAAAACAGCTCGTTGACGAGATGTCAAAGGAGAATGGCAAAAATCGTGCTAGCTAACAGGCGGGCCACAAACAGACAAATAACGGTGCAGTACAACAGTGTTGTGCAGAACGGCATATCGGAACGCATAACTCGTCTGTCCTTGTCATGGATGGGATATTGCAACAGGCGCCCACACCAGATTCCACTCCTATCGGCTAAAACCAATAAGCGGCTCCAATGGGCACGCGATCACCAACACTGAACAATTGAGGAGTGGAAAACATTGCCTGGTCAGACGAATCCTGGTTCCTGTTCTCATGCTGATGACACAGGATTTGGCGTAAGCAGCATGAGTCTATGGCCACATCCTGCCTGGTGTTAACGTTACAGGCTGGTGGTGTAATGGTGTGGGGAATGTTTCCTGGCACACGTTGGGTCCCTTGATACCAATTGAGCAATGTTTCCATGCCCCAAATAATTCAGGTTGTTCTGGAGGCAAGTGGGGGCAACGACCCGGTACTAGATGGTGTACCTAATAAACTGGCCACTGATTGTATATTGCCTCGTATGATGCAATAGTCTAGGGCGCTATTCATTAGGGCACACTGTAGGCACTTTTTGCAACGGAAAACAAAAGTGACTGTTCTTATTGGACAACCTCAGATGGTAGTCCGTTTTGGGCAAAAAATAAACATTTCAGGCCTACTGAACTCGACCCAGGGTTCTGATGCAGATGTTCTCTAATATCATTTGACAGGAGAAGGCTGGTGGGAAGACTCGCCAGGGAGCCTTGGTTCAAGTGAAGGAGACTGTTCAGGAGTACATCGCCGGGGCAGAAACCGTGACCGAGGACCCAGTGACGCGGGACTATGTGGTGACACGGGCTCGACTCATGGCCGCTAAGTTAGTCTCTGTTTCTATTCCTCAATCTAATTTTTATCCCTAGAGAGATTTAAGAAAAATCACTAAATGGTAGATTTGGGACAGTAGGCAGCGGTTGGATCCTGAGAGACTAAGATTAAGAACTGAATGCAGCACTGTATGGTATCTGCAGCCAGCTGTTACTCCGGGTTGGCCTGTTCATTACTTGGTGCAAGAGCAACTCGGTCATCTGACATTGTTTTGTCTCCAGGCCTCTTAGTGCCTGGTCGTCCTGGTATACAGTGCATTCGGAAAGTATTCAGACCCCTTGACTTTTTCCACATTTTGTTACGTTACACATCCTTATTTTAAAATGGATAAACGTTTTTTTCCCTCATCGATCTACACACAATACCCCATAATGACTAAGTGAAAACAGGTTTTTATACATTTTCGCACATTTATAAAAAATGTACCTTATTTACTTAAGTATTCCGGCCCTTTGCTATGAGACTCAAAATTGAGCTCAGGTGCATCCTGTTTCCATTGATCATCCTTGAGATGTTTCTACAACTTGATTGGAGTTCACCTGTGGTAAATTCAATTGATTGGACATGATTTGGAAAGGCCCACACCAGTCTATATAAGGTCCCACAGTTGACAGTGCATGTCAGAGCAAAAACCAAGCCATGAGGTCGAAGGCATTGTCCGTAGAGATTCGAGACAGGATTGTGTCGAGGCACAGATCTGGGGAAGGGTACCAAAAATGTCTTCAGCATTGAAGGTCCCCAAGAACACAGTGGCCTCATTTGATTTTTTTGTGTATTTTACGCCCTTTTTCTCCCCATTGTCGATCTTGTCTCATCGCTGCAACTCCCCAATATGGAGAGAGGCAAAGGTCAAGTCATGCCATGCCAAACCACACTTCTTAACACCTGCCCGCTTAACCGCTTAAACCGGAAGCACCAATGTGTCGGAGGAAACACTGTTCAACTGATGACCGAAGTCAGCCTGCAGGCGCCCGGACTGCCACAAAGAGTCACTAGAGCGCGATGAGTCAAGTAAAGCCTCCCCTAACCAGGACGATGCTGGGCCAATAGTGCGCTGCCCTATGGGACTCCTGGTCATGGCCAGTTGTGACACAGCCTGGGTTTGAACCCGGGTCTGTAGTGACGCCTCAAGCACTGCGATGCAGTGCCTTAGACCACTGCTCCACCCAGGAGGCGGCCTTCATCACTCTTGAAAGAAGTTTGGAACCACCAAGACTCTTCCTAGTGCTGGCCGCCCAGCCAAACTGAGCAATCTGGGGAGAAGGGCCTTGGTCAGGGAGGTGACCAAGAACCCAATGGTCACTCTGACAGAGTTCCTCTGTGGAGATGGGAGAACCTTCCAGAAGGACAACCATCTTTGCAGCACTCCACTAATTAGGCCTTTATGTTAGAGATGGAAGCCACTCCTCAGTAAAAGGCACATGACAGCCCGCTTGGAGTTTGCCAAAAGGCACCTAAAGGACTCTGACCATAAGAAACGAGATTCTCTGGTCTGATGAAACCAAGATTGAACTCTTTGGCCCGAATGCCAAGCGTCACGTCTGGAGGAAACCTGGCACCATCCCTACGGTGAAGCATGGTGGTGGTAGCATCATGCTGTGGGGATGTTTTTCAGCGGCAGGGACTGGGAGACTAGTCAGGATCAAGGGGAAAGATGAACGGAGCAAAGGACAGAGATCCTTGATGATAAACCTGCTCCAAAGTGCTCAGGACTTCAGACTGAGGTGACGGTTCACCTTCCTACAGGACAACGACCCTAAGCACACAGCCAAGACAACGCTGGAGTGGCTTTGGGACAAGTCTCTGAATGTCCTTGAGTGGCCCGGACTTGAACCCGATCAAACTTCTCTGGAGAGACCTGAAAATAGCTGTGCAGCAATGCTCCCCATCCAACCTGGCAGAGAAGGGAGAAACTCTCCAAATACAGGTGTGCCAAGCTTGTAGGGTCATACCCAAGACAGTAATCGCTGCCAAAGGTGTTGCAACAAAGTACTGAGTTAAGGGTCTGAATACTTATACTTATCAAATGTAAATGTGATATTTCAGTTTAAAATGTGTATTCAATTAGCAAAAATGTCTATACCTGTTTTTGCGTGTCATTATGGGGTATTGTTTGTGGATTGAGGGGGTGAAAAAACTATTTCATCCATTTTAGAATATGGCTGTAACGTAACAATGTGGAAAAAGTCAAGGGGTCGGAGTACTTCCCGAATGCACTGTATGTTGACTGATAGTGGACGCAGAGACAAACCTTTGCTGTTTTTTAAAGCAAATTTCCTGCAATTTTACACATTTTGCCATGGTTTATGCAGTGGTCTTATGCCATGAGTGACTCAAACATTACTATCATGAAAACTATTTTAAAAAATCGTATTTTTTGGGGGAGTGGTGGCCTGATGAAAGATGGCGCCGAAGAGATGACAGCTTCGGTTCTAGTCCTTAGAAAACTGTACAGTATTTTTATTTTTTTTATGTATTTCTTACATAGTTAGCCCAGAGAACCTTAAGTGTTATTACATATAGCCGGGAAGAACTATTGGATATCAGAGAGACGTCAATTTAGCCAGGAATATGACTTTCCCAAAGCGGATCCTTTGTCTGCACCTCCCAGGGCATTTGAACTGATTCCAGAGGCCGACTCTAAACAATGCAGCCGGAGGAGAGGGTGCCGGAGCAGTCTTCTAGTGAGGCTTCGGATGCATGCACACCACTCACCGCTTCTAAATATACTACTCGCTATTGTCCGGTCCCTAGTTAACAAAGTCGACGAAATTAGGGTAAAACTTGCTTTCCAAAGAGATATCCGGGATTGTAACATACTCTGTTTCACGGAAACATGGCTAGCTTGGGACATGCTGTCAGAGTCAGTATAGCTAACAGGATTTTCAGTGCATCGCGCCGACCGGAATAACCATCTCTCCGGTAAGAAGAGCGAGGATTAATAACAAATGGTGTAACTGTAACAACATACAGGAACTCAAGTCCTTTTGTTCACTTGACCTAGAATTCCTCAATCAAATAGCGACCGTATTATCTCCCAAGAGAACTCTCCTCCGTTATTGTCACAGCCGTGTATATCCCCCTGTAAGCGGATACCAAGACGGTCATCAAGGAACTTCACTGGACTTTATGCAAACTGGAAACCATATCCTGAGGCTGCATATATTGTAGCTGGGGATTTTAACAAATAATTTAGGTAGCTTTGTTCTCAAATTAGCTATCAGCATATCGATTGCAGTACAAAAGCGAGTAACACACTCAACCATTGCTACTCCAACTTCCGCGATGCATACAAGGCCCTCCCCCACCCTCCTTTTGGCAAATCTGACCATGACTTCATCTTGTTGCTCCCCTCCTATAGGCAGAAACTAAAACGGAAAGCGCCCTTGCTTTGGTCGGACCAGTGTCGGTTAGACCTTTCGGATTCCACGTTTCAAGATTGCTTCAATCACGTGGACTGGGATATGTTCCAGATAGCCTCAGATAACAACGCTGACTCGGTGAGCGAGTTTATAAGGAAGTGTATAGGAGATGTTGTACCCACTGTGAATATTAAAACCTTGCCTAACCAGAAACCGTGGATTGATGGCAGCATTCGCACAAAACTGAAAGCACGTACCACCGCATTTTATCATGGCAAGGCAACTGGGAATATGGCCAAATACAAACAGTGTAGTTATTCCCTCCGTAAGGCAATCAAACAAGCAAAGTGTCAGTATAGAGACAAAGTGGAGTCGCAATTCAACGGCTCAAACACGAAACGTATGTGACGGGGTCTACAGATGATCACGGATTACAAAAAGAAAACCGTCGTCTTGCTTCCAGACAAATTAATCAACTCCTTTGCACGCTTTGAGGACAGTACAGTGCCACCGACGCCAACCGCTACCAAAAACTTTGGGCACCTTCTCCGTGGCCGATGTGAGTTAAACATTTTAAATGGGTTAACCCTCGCAAGGCTGCTGGCCGAGACGGCATCCCTAGCCGCGTCCTCAGAGTATGCGCAGACCAGCTGGCTGGTGTGTTTACGGACATTCAATCAATCTCTATCCCAGTCTACTGTCCCCATATGCTTCAAGATGGCCACCATTGTTCCTGTTCCCAAGAAAGCCAAGCTAACTGAACTAAATGACTACCGCCCTGTAGCACTCCTGTCATCCTGAAGTGCTTTTAGAGACTAGTCAAGGATCATATCACCTCCACCCTACCTGTCACCCTAGACCCACTTCAATTTGCTTACTGCCCCAATAGATCCACAGACAATGCAATCGCCATCACACTGCCCTATCCCATCTGGACAAGAGGAATACCTATGTGAGAATGCTGTTCATTGACTACAGCTCAGCATTCAACACCATAGTACCCTCCAAACTCATCATTAAACTTGAGTCGCTGGGTGTTGACCCCGCCCTGTGCCACTGGGTCCTGGACTTACTGACGGGCCGCCCCCAGGTGGTGAAGGTAGGAAACAACTGCACTCCACTGATCTTCAACACTGGGGCCCCACAAGTGTGCGTTCTCAGCCCCCTCCTGTACTCCCTGTTCACCCATGACTGCGTGGCCATGCACGCCTCTAACTCAATCATCAAGTTTGCAGACGACACAACAGTGGTAGGCTTGATTACCAACAACGACGAGACTGCCTACAGGGAGGAGGTGATGGCCCTCGGAGTGTGGTGTCAGGACAATAACCTCTCACTCAACGTCAACAAAACATCAGAGATGATCGTGGACTTCAGGAAACAGCAGAGGGTGAACCCCCCCCCCATCTACATCGATGGGACTGCAGTGGAGAAGGTGGAAAGTTTTAAGTTCCTCCGTGTATGTATCACCGACAAACTGAAATGGTCCAACAGTCCCTCTTCTACCTTAGGAGGCTCAAACAATGTGGCTAGTCACCAAAAACCCTCACTAACTTTTACAGGCGCACAATCGAGAGCATCATGTCAAGCTATATCACAGCCTGGTACGGCAACTGCACCGCCCTCAACTGCAAGGCTCTGCAGAGGGTGGTGCGGTCTGCACAATGCATCACTGGAGGCAAACTACCTGCCGTCCAGGACACCTACACACCCGATGTCACAGGAAGGTCAAAAAGATCATCAAGGACAATAACCACCCGAGCCACTGCCTGTTCACCCCACTTCCATCCAGAAGATGATGTCAGTACAGGTGCATCAAAGCTGGGACAGAGATTGAAAAACAGCTTCTATCTCAAGGCCATCAGATTGTTAAACAGCCATCATTAGCACAGAGGCGGCTGCCTACCTACAGACTTGATATCATTGGCCACTTTAATAAATGGAACACTAGTCACTTAAAGTAATGGTTCCTTAGATTTGTGTGTATTAGGTAGTTGTTGTGGAATTGTTAGATACTGCTGCACTGTCAGATCTAGAAGCATAAGCATTTCGCTACACTCTCAATAACATCTGCTAACCATGTGTATGTGTCCAATACAATTTAATTTGATTTAGCAGCGGCTGTGATGCAAACGTTTCACACATCACAGCTTACTGTTTTCCTCATTGAACTAACCAGTATGCAAATTAAAACTTGTGTTCTCTTGACGACAAAAGAAGGCGAGGAAAAAACAAACACTGTGGTGGAATTGCGACGAATCCAGTTACAACACTTATGATGAATGTCTAAAATCATTTTATTTCTCTACTTCAGGCTGTTGGGGGCCCTGTGTCGGTGTATTTGCGACCCGCAGCTCAATTCATCCTCCCAGGACATCCGGCCGGCTGAGTCGCTGGGCCAGCTGCTCCTCTTCCATCTCAACTCCAAGTCTGCCCTGCAGCGCATCGTCGTGGCACTGGTCCTCTGTGAGTGGGCCGCCGTGCAGAAGGTAGGGCCCGAGTCTCTTTTTCGTTCATCAGATTGTTTTGTTTGGTGCTGTCTGAACAGGAGTTGTTCACCACAATTCTATCAGGATTTATTTTAGAACTGCTTTTATGGCCGGGATTCAAACAAACACAAACTACCTGTGCAGAGCGATTTTTACCTTTAATTTCAGCTTGAGCCGACGTCCAAGGTGTACTGTAGATAGCCAACACGATACCAGCAAACTGTAGTTTCATTGAATCCCAGCCAATGTCAAATGAAACCTTGTCCGCCTTGCCCCCTCCCTCTCTTGACTCAGGTGGTGTCAGCCATGGTCCAGCCTCGCCTGTTAGCCATCCTGTCAGAGCAGCTGTACTACGATGAGATCGCCATTCCCTTCACACGCATGCAGAACGAGTGTAAGCAGCTCATCGCCCTGCTGGCCGACGCTCAGATCGACGTGCGCGACCGCCTCAACTGCAGCGTGTTCACTATCGACCAGGCCAACGAACTGGTGAGGACGACACTCACACTGTATCTGTGTTACATCCCTAAAAGATAAAATGGCAGCCAAATCCAGTATTTCAATGACATTATGGATTTCAGTTGTCTATTTGTCAGAACAGACATTTTTCTGCTCTTGCCAGTTCAGACCGCATTTCTTTATTGCCCGTTCCGGGATTCGAATCATCGACCCTCCGGCTACAGGTCGGCCTCTAACCTTTGGGCCACCTACTGGCCACCTTCCATCTCCATGGTTCAGTCTAAGCTCAGTGGGGATTAAGTTACTATAACTAACTTATAATATTCAACATGTTTGATTTTACAAAGTATCTTATGCGCTCATTTAGCAAAGTTAGGTTACTATAGTGCTTTGTGTTGTCTCTGTGGTGTGTTGGCTTGTCTGGGAAGAAGGCCATGGCCCTATGCCTGTCTGCCACGGAGACACGGGTGTGATGACGCCGTGTTAGAGAGACTGATGGTAGTGTACTAATATTGACCGTCTCTGGTCCTATGCTTCCGAGTGGCGCAGCAGTCTAAGGCACTGCATCTCGGTGCAAGAGGCGACACTACAGTCCCTGGTTCGAATCCAGGCTGAATCACATCCCGCCGTGATTGGGAGTCCCGTAGGGCGGCGCACAATTGGCCCAGCGTTGGCCGGGGTAGGCCGTCATTGTAATTAAGAATTTGTTCTTAACTGACTTTCCTAGTTAAATAAAATAAAATATGCCACTATCTGGGAGCAAAAACAATTCTAGCTTTAGGAGAAGGTGGCTGCTTATACTAAGTGTACTACTCCCATGTTTTTGCCACCTTGGTTAAGTCTTCATAGGTTCATAACCTACAGTCTCAACACAGATTAAATGCAGCTTTTAGCAGAAGACATTTTGAGCTGTCTGAAGTCATTACATTTGTTTAAATATTGAATCAATGTTCTCCAGGGGTCGTATTAGGTTTCAGAAACCTTCATGTTTTTAAACCATTTCACCTACATTGAATATCAAAAGACAGGTTTTTTGTTTTGTTTTTTGCTTCGGTAGAGTAATCAGGGGAGTGCAACTATAGTTTTTCATTACACAAAATAAATGAATGCAAAACATTTGGGAGGAAATAGCTTAGTTTTCCTCAGAGGACAACTGAAGTGCTGTACTATTTGGTTAGCAGCCACGCATAAGTTAATTGGCTTACTATGAAAGAGCGTGGTATCTTTAGCGTAGACGATACATGGCCATCAGCTAAATTTTCCTTGCATTTTAACTTGCTAAAACTACCGGAGAAAAGACGAGCAAGATTTTTCATCTGAGTGGGAAAGTGCAACTGAAAGCACAATTTGTTTAACGCTTAGGATTTGGCGCGAACTGCGACAGAAGCGTGCAGACATTACAATGGGAAGTATTTTAGATTGGCATTTACAAAATGCCTGCGTTAACAGAACGTTATGTTTTATCTTATTTGCATGAAAAACTCAGAATTCTGTGTTATTGCGACCTCTGGTTCTCATCTATTTTGTTGAACATTGGTAATGGAATGATTGTTTTGTAAAGAGATTTGCCCTGAATCTGTCATTTCCTATCAGACTTTGGGTCATTTCCCTTAACTCCGATGGAATTCAACTATAGACCCTATTGAGGTTAATGGAGGCTGAACGCCATTGTATTGAACGATGACAAACCCAGGAATGTTATGAATCACCTTCTACATCCTCTGCTCTTCCCTCCATACATAGGTGACCACCATCTTCGCAGAGTCCACCGTGGGTCTGGATATGAAGTCCAAACAGTTTCATCCACTGGACAGCAAGCGTCAGCAGGCCCAGTCCACGGTGGGCGAGACCAGTTTGGAGTGGCAGCAGCTGCACCTGCGCGTCCACATGTTCACCGCCTGCGCCGTGGTCAACCTGCAGGTAGGTGTGTCCACACAGATGTCATCTTATACTGGAAACTTGGTTTCTTTATCGACACTTTGCTTTCTCTGATATCGATACCATGTCTATTCAAATTGTTTTGTTTTAATAATTTGTACATAAAATATACACTTAGTGTGCAAAAACATTAAGAACACCTGTTCTTTCCATGACAGACTGACCAGGTGAAATCTATGATCCCTTATTGATGTCACTTAAATCTACTTCAATCAGTGTAGATGAAGAGGAGGAGACCAGATAAAGGATTTTTAAGCCTTGAGACATTGTGGATGTGTGCCATTCAGAGTGAATGGTCAAGACAAAATATTTTAGTGCCTTTTAAACGGGGTATGGTAGTAGGTGCCAGGTTATGTCAAGAACTGCAACGCTGCTGGGTTTTTGACGCTTAACAGTTTCCCGTGTGTATCAAGAATGGTCTACCCCCCCAAAGGACATCCAGCCAACTTGACATAACTGAGGGCGGCAGTGGAGTCAACATGGGCCAGCACCCCGGTGGAACGCTTTCAACACCTTGTTAGAGTCCATGCCTCGATGAATTGAGGCTGTTCTGAGGGCAAAAGGGGGGGGATGGGCAACTCTATATTAGGAAAGTGTTCCTAATGTTTGGTACTCAGTGTAGATTTACCATTTTGTAAGTATTTTTGTCCCTCTGCTCACTGTTCTAGCCAAAGCATTGTTTTGCATAATATTGTTAATTGAAGCCCTATTTGGCATTCCAAAGTAGGTCATTGTCAATATTTGCTGCTGCATTTTATTCCGTATTTTTTTTAATCCTCATTTACACTGGACTAAAATATAAATGCAACGTGTAAGGTGTTGGCCCCATGTTTCATGAGCTGTAATAAAAAATCCCAGAAATGTTGTGCACAAATCTGTTTACATCCCTATTAGTGAGCATTTCTCCTTTGCCAAGATAATCCATCCACCTGACAGGTGTGGCATATCAGGAAGCTGATTAAACAGCATGAACATTACACAGGCCACTTTAAAATGTCCAGTTTTGTCACACTACACAATGCCACAAATGTCTCAAGTTTTGAAGGAGCGTGCAATTGGCATGCTGACTGCAGGAATGTCCACCAGAGCTGTTGCCAGAGAATTGCACATTAATTTTTCTACCATAAGCTGCCTCCAACATCATTTTAGAGAATTTGGCAGTACGTCCAACCGGCCTCAACTGCAGACCACATG
Source organism: Salmo salar (assembly GCF_965601325.2). Taxonomy (NCBI): domain Eukaryota; kingdom Metazoa; phylum Chordata; class Actinopteri; order Salmoniformes; family Salmonidae; genus Salmo; species Salmo salar. The sequence continues at coordinate 9,791,851 of NC_138308.1, read as the reverse complement.
CAACCACGCCAGCCCAGGACCTCCACATCCGGCTTCTTCACCTGCGGGATCGTCTGTGGGGGGTTGCTGAGGAGTATTTCTGTCTGTAATAATGCCCTTTTGTGGGGAAAACGAATTCTGATTGCCTTGTCCCCCCTGTGGGTGGGCCTGGCTCCCAAGTGTGTGGGCCTATGCCCTCCCAGGCTCACCTATGGCTGAGCCCCTGCCCAGTCATGTGAAATCCATATATTTCAATTGAACTGATTTCCTCATATGAACTGTATCTCAGTAAAATCTTTGACATGGTTGTGTTTTATATTTTTGTTTCAGTATAGAGGCATAGTATTGATACCAGCAATATTAGCCAGAGAAGTACATGGTATCATATGGAAACTGAAATGTACAGCGTTAAATCTGGGTTGTGTTCATTAGGCACCGAACGGACTGAAACAGACTATCTGGACTTGACCAATAACAAACGCTCATTTTCGTTTTCTCTCATCCCAACCTGCAGGCGTTACCAGACAAGCTGAACCCAGTGGTGCGTCCGCTGATGGAGGCGGCTAAGCGGGAGGAGAACACCCTGGTTCAGGGTTACGCCGCCTCCTTCATCGCCAAGCTGCTGCAGCAGTGTGCTACTAGGCAGCCATGTCCCAATTCCAAGATCGTCAAGAACCTGTGTTCGGCGATCTGCATGGACCCCCTGCTCACGCCCTCCTCGGCCTGCCCCGTGCCCCCCACTCAGACTGTTAAAGGTATGGGATGGGATGCACAACATTTTTAATCTGGGTCATGTTCATTAGGGCACACCATAGTGAAACGTAGACAAAAACTGGAGAAGAGCTTGTGGTCCCTCCCTGTTTCAGTCAGATTTCTTCCATTTGGTGCCTGATGAACATGACCCAGATTAACACTAACGAGGTTGTGGCTGCCAGAAACGGATGTTACATTGAACCCTCTGACACTCACTCTGTTGACCCTTTCTCTCGCTCACCCCTAGCTGGCATGTCGGAGAAAGAATGCATGCACCACATGGTCAATAAGACCAAGGGCATCATCACCCTGTACCGCCACCAGAGGGCAGCATTTGTCATCACCAGCAAGAGGGGCCCCACCCCCAAAACCTCCAAGACCCCCACCACTGAACTGCCACCCGGCAGCACCATCACCACAGATACTGATGAGGTGAGTGACAGAGGGAGCAAACATTTACCTGTGTATTGACTGTGTTCTTGATGACTATCGTTTATTTTGACCGTTTCAGAATAAAAAGCCATTTCTCGTTCAGAGAAGAGGTGCCGAGTTCTCTCTGACAACGGTTGCCAGGCACTTTGGCCAGGAGCTGACGAGGTCACTGCCCTACCTGTGGGAGTTTGTGGTGGGACCTTTGAGGGCCGTGGTGGAGAACAACCAAGGCATCGGTATGCTACACTGTTCATTAGATCATATGGCTCATGTTCATTAGGGATCACCGTAACTGAAAGCAAACGTTTCTTATTGGACAAGTAAAGGTAGCCCTTCCCTGTTTCAGTCCCATTTGGTGCCTAATGAACATGATCAAGATGTATTGCTATTTGCTACCCACTGTCCACTTCCAGATGGGCGTCTTCCTATACCTCTTGTGTGTGTTGTCATCAATGAAGAGATTTTGATGCATTTCTGCTTTATGGTGTTGTAGATGCGAAGCTCCAGTTGGAGAGGGGGGATGCTGCAGCCCAGGAGCTGGTCAACTCTCTGCAGGTGCTGGAGGTCACGGCTGGAGCCATGGCCCCCGAGCTCAAACCTCTGGTAAGACAACATGCAGGAGTCTCACCAGTAGAAACACCACCATCCTATCTACCAAACCCCAGTAAAAGATTGACTTCTCAAAGCTCAAACATTTCTCCAATGTTTTCACACCTCAAATGTAGTCTGTCAAGATCAGTCCACATCCCTTGCCATCTGCTGTGTAGGTCCAGGAAAGTATTCAGACCCATTGGCTTTCAACATTTTGTTAGGCCTGATTCTATAACTGATGAAATCGTTTTTTCCTCGTCAATCTACACACAGATGACAAAGCAAAAACAGGTTTTTAGAAATGTTTGCTAATTTATAAAATAAAAAAACAGATATCACATTTGCATAAATATTTATTTATTTTTATTTCACCTTTATTTAACCAGGTAGGCCAGTTGAGAACAAGTTCTCATTTACAACTGCGACCTGGCCAAGATAAAGCAAAGCAGTGAGACACAAACAACACAGAGTTACACATGGGATAAACAAACGTAGAGTCAATGACACAATAGAAAAATCTATATACAGTTAGTGCAAATGTAGTAAGATTAGGGAGGTAAGGAAATAAATAGGCCATAGTGGCAAAATAATTACAATTTAGCAATTAAACCCTGGAGTGATAGATGTGCAGAAGATGATGTGCAAGTAGAGATACTGGGGTGCAAAGGAGCAAAAAAATAAATAACAATATGGGGATGAGGTAGTTGGGTGGGCTATTTACAGATGGGCTGTGTACAGGTGCAATGATCGGTAAGCTGCTCTGACAGCTGGTGCTTAAAGTTAGTGAGGGAGATATGAGTCTCCAGCTTCAGTGACTTTTGCAATTCGTTCCAGTCATTGGCAGCAGAGAACTGGAAGGAAAGTTGGCCAAAGGAGGAGTTGGCTTTGGGGATGACCAGTGAAATATACCTGCTGGAGCGCGTGCTACGGGTGGGTGCTGCTATGGTGACCAGTGAGCTGAGATAAGGCGGGGCTTTACTTAGCAAAGACTTATAGATGACCTGGAGCCAGTGGGTTTGGTGACGAATATGAAGCGAGGGCCAGCCAATGAGAGCATACAGGTCTCAGTGGTGGGTGGTATATGGGGCTTTGGTGACAAAACGGATGGCACTGTGATAGACTACATCCAATTTGTTGAGTAGAGTGTTGGAGACTATTTTGTAAATGACATCGCCGAAGTCGAGGATCGGTAGGATAGTCAGTTTTATGAGGGTATGTTTGGCAGCATGAGTAAAGGTTGCTTTGTTGCGAAATAGGAAGCCGATTCTAGATTTAATTTTGGATTGGAGATGCTTAATGTGAGTCTGGAAGGAGAGTTTACAGTCTAACCAGACACCTAGCTATTTGTAGTTATCCACATATTCTAAGTAAGAACCGTCCAAAGTAGTGACGCTAGATGGGCGGGCGGGTGCGGGCAGCGATCGGTTGAAGAGCATGCATTTAGTTTTACTTGCATTTAAGAGAAGTTGGAGGCCACAGAAGGAGTGTTGTATGGCATTGAAGCTCGTCTGGAGGTTTGTTAACACAGTGTCCAAAGAAGGGCCAGAAGTATACAGAATGGTGTCGTCTGCGTAGAGGTGGATCAGAGAATCACCAGCAGCAAGAACGACATCATTGATGTATACAGAGAAGAGAGTCAGCCCAAGAATTTAATCCTGTGGCACCCCCATAATGACTGCTAGAGGTCCGGACAACATGCCCTCCGATTTGACATACTGAACTCTTACTGAGAAGTAGTTGGTGAACCAGGCGAGGCAGTCATTTGAGAAACCAAGGCTGTTGAGTCTGCCAATAAGAATGTGGTGATTGACAGAGTCAAAAGCCTTGGTCAGGTCGATGAAGACGGCTGCACAGTATTGTCTTTTATCGATGGCGGATATGATATCGTTTAGGACCTTGAGCATTGCTGAGGTGCACCCATGACCAGCTCGGAAACCAGATTGCATAGCGGAGAAGGTACGGTGGGATTCGAAATGGTCGGTAATCTGTTTGTTAACTTGGCTTTCGATGACCTTAGAAAGGCAGGGTAGGATAGATATAGGTCTGTAGCAGTTTGGGTCTAGAGTGTCTCCCCCTTTGAAGAAGGGGATGACTGTGGCAGCTTTCCAGTCTTTAGGGATCTCAGACAATACGAAAGAGAGGTTGAACAGGCTAGTAATAGGGGTTGCAAGAATTGCGGCAGATAATTTTAGAAAGAGAGGGTCCAGATTGTCTAACCCAGCTGATTTGTAGGGGTCCAGATTTTGCAGCTCTTTCAGAACATCAGCTATCTGGATTTGGGTGAAGGAGAAATGGGGAGGCTTGGGCAAGTTGCTGTGGGGGGTGCAGAGCTGTTGACCAGGGTAGGGGTAGCCAGGTGGAAAGCATGGCCAGCCGTGGAAAAATGCTTATTGAAATTCTCGATTATCGTAGATTTATCGGTGGTGACAGTGTTTCCATGCCTCAGTGCAGTGGGCAGCTGGCAGGAGGTGCTCTTATTCTCCATGGACTTTAGTGTCCCAGAACTTTTTGGAGTTTGTGCTACAGGATGCAAATTTCTGTTTGAAAAAGCTAGCCTTTGCTTTCTTAACTGCCTGTGTATATTGGTTCCTAACTTCCCTGAAAAGTTGCATATCGCGGGGGCTGTTCGATGCTAATGCAGTACGCCACAGGATGTTTTTGTGCTGGTCAAGGGCAGTCAGGTTTGGAGTGAACCGAGGGCTATATCTGTTCTTAGTTCTACATGTTGTTGAATGGGGCATGCTTATTTAAGATGGTGAGGAAAGCACTTTTAAAGAATAACCAGGTATACTCTACTGACGGAATGAGGTCAATATCCTTCGAATATACCCGGGCCAGGTCGATTAGAAAGGCCTGCTCGCTGAAGTGTTTTAGGGAGCGTTTGATAGTGATGAGGGGTGGTCGTTTGACCACGGACCCATTATGGACGCAGGCAATGAGGCAGTGATCGCTGAGATCCTGGTTGAAGACGGTAGAGGTGTATTTGGAGGGCAGGTTGGTCAGGATGATATCTGAGAGTGCCCGTGTTTACGGATTTAGGGTTGTACCTGGTAGGTTTCTTGATAATTTGTGTGAGATTGAGGGCATCTATCTTAGATTGTAGGACGGCTGGGGTGTTAAGCATGTCCCAGTTTAGGTCACCTAACAGTACAAACTCTGAAGATAAATGGGGTGCAAGTAATTCACATATGGTGACCAGGGCACAGCTGAGGGGGGTCTATAACAAGGGGCAACAGTGAGAGACTTATTTCTGGAAAGGTGGATTTTTAAAAGTAAAAGCTCGAACTGTTTGGGCACAGACCTGGATAGCATGACATAGCCTGCACAGTTATCTCTGCAGTAGATTGCTATTCCACCCTCTTTGGCAGTTCAATCTTGCCGGAAAATGTTGACGTTGGGGATGGAAATTTCAGATTTTTTGGTGGCCTTCCTAAGCCAGGATTCAGACACGGTTAGGACATCAGGGTTGACAGAGTGTGCTAAAGCAGTGAAAAAAACTAACTTAGGGAGGAGGCTTCTGATGTTAACATGCATGAAACCAAGGCTTTTACGGTTACAGAAGTCAACAAATGATAGCGCCTGGGGAATAGGATTGGAACTGGGGGCTACAGGCCCTGGGTTAACCTCTACATCACCAGAGGAGCAATAGGATAAGGGTACGGCTAAAGGCTATAAGAACTGGTCGTCTAGTGCGTTGGGGACAGAGAATAAAAGGAGCAGATTTCTGGGCGTGGTAGAATTGATTCAGGGCATAATGTTCAGACAATGGTCTGGTAGGATGTGAGTGCAGTGGAGGTAAACCTAGGCGTTGAGTGGCGATGAGAGAGGTTTCGTCTCTGGAGGCACCAGTTAAGCCAGGTGAGGTCTCCTCATGTGTGTGGGGTGGGACAAAAGAGCTATCTAAGGCATTTTGAGCAGTAATGAGGGCTCTACAGTGAAATAAAACAATAAGAACTAGCCAAAACAGCAGTAGACAAGGCATATTGACATTCGAGAGAGGCATAAAGCAATCACAGGTGTTGATCAGGAGAGCTAAGACAACAATGGGTAAATGGAGATGAAATGGGCAGAGCGGATCAGTTAGGTACATACAGGACCTGAGTTCGAGGCTGGGGCCGACAGGTAAACAAAATTAGGTACCGTGTTATTGAAACAGTCCAGGGGGAATCAGCTGTGTAGCCGAGTGATCATAGGTTCAAAAGAGCAGAAATAGGTGAGTCAGGGTGCTGTTCAGTAGTCACTACTACGCTAGGTGAGCAGGGGACACAGCGTTCAGAAAATCTAGCAGGCCGGGGCTAGTAGATGGGTCTTCGGCGAAATCGTAACAGAATAGCCTGTTGAGACCACATCGGGCAGTCACGTCGGCAGTCCAGTCGTGATGGATCGGCGGGGCACTGTGTCGACAAAAAAGGGTCCAGGCCAGTTGGCAAAGGAGGTATTGTAGAATTAACTGGTATATGGGCCTAGCTCGAGGCTAGTTCAAGGCTAGCTAGTGCTTGCTTCGGGACAGACGCGTTAGCTAACAGTAGCAACTCATTTGCAGCTAGCTAGCTGTGATGATCCGGTGTAATGATTCAGAGTGGCAGGAATCCGGTGATATGGTAGAGGAAAGCAGTCCGATATGCTCTGGGTTGATATCGCACTGTGCAGACTGGCAGGTGTTGTCCGTGCTAAGGCTGGCCGGTGGCTGGGTGGTGACCGAGGAAAAAGGTGAAGACCGCTAGCCGTGGCTAACAAAGACTAGTAGCTAGTTAGCTGCTATCTCCTGATAGTTCCAGTTATATGGAATAAAAATAGCAGATCCGTACCACATTGGGTGAGGCGGGTTGCAGGAAAGTATATTTAGTTCGTAGATAGAAAGTGAGAATAAGATATATACGAAAAAGACCAGCTATTTACACGGGATAAGACAAAGACAAATACACATGTCCAGCTGCTACGCCGTCTTGGATTCTAGATGGCGTAGCAGACCCTTTACTCAGTACTTTGTTAAGCACCTTTGGTAGCGATTACAGCCTCGAGTCTTCTTGGGTGTAACGCTACAAGCTTGGCACACCTGTATTTCGGGACTTTCTCCCATTCTTCTCTGCAGATCCTATCAAGCTCTCAGGTTGGTTGGAGAGCGTTGCTGCACATCTATTTTCAAGTCAACAGAGATGTTCGATCGGGTTCAAGTCCGGGCTCTGGCTGGGCCACTCAAGGACATTGAGACTTGTCCCGAAGCAACTCCTGCGTTGTCTTGGCTGTGTGCTTAGGGTTGTTGTCCTGTTGGAAGAGGAAACCATCGCCCCAGTCTAAAGTCCTGAGCACTCTGGAGCAGGTTTTCATCAAGGATCTCTGTACTTTGCTCTGTTCAGCTTTGCGTCGGTCCTGACTAGTCTCCCAGTACCTACCACTGAAAAACATCTCCACAGCATGATGCATCCACCACCGTGCTTCACCATAGGGATGGTGCCAGGTTTCCTCCAGACGTGACGCTTGGCATTCAGGCCAAAGAATTCAGTCTTGGTTTCATCAGACCAGAGAATCTGGTTTCTCATGGTCTGAGAGTCCTTTAGGTGCCTTTTGGCAAACTCAAAGCGGGCTGTCATGTGCCTTTTACTGAGGAGTGGCTTCCATCTCTAACATAAAGGCCTGATTGGTGGAGTGCTGCAGAGATGGTTGTCCTTCTGGAAGGTTCTCCCATCTCCACAGAGGAACTCTGGATCTGTCAGAGTGACCATCGGGTTCTTGGTCACCTCCCTGACTTAGGCCCTTCTCCCCGATTGTTCAGTTTGGCCGGATAGCCAGCTCTAGGAAGAGTCTTGGTAGTTCCAAACTTCTTCCATTTAAGAATGATGGAGGCCACTGTGTTCTTGGGGACATTCAATGCCGCACACATTTTTGTTGGTACCCTTCCCCAGATCTGTTCCTCGACACAATCCTGTCTCGGAGCTCTACGGACCTCGTAGCTTGGATTTTGCTCTGACATGCACTGTCAACTGTGGGACTTATAGACAGGTGTGTGCCTTTTCCAAATCATGTCCAATCAGAATTTTCCACAAATGGACCTCAATGAAGTTGTAGAAACATCTCAAGGATGAACAATGGAAACGGGATGCACCTGAACTGAATTTTATGTCTCATAGCAAATGGTCTGAATACTAATGTAAATAAGGTATTTGTTTTTTTTATTCATTTGCAAAAATTTCAAAACCTGTTTACGCTTTGTCATTATGGGGTATTGTGTGTAGATTACTGAGGATTTTTGGGGGGGTTTAATCCATTTTAGAATAAGGCTGTAATGTAACAAAATGGGGAAAAGTCAAGGGGACTGAATACTTTCCAAAGGCACTGCTTGCCTCAAGCCAAAATGAATGGTGAAGGTGAGCACCAGTATCTGTAAATTGCGTGGTGGTGTTTTGAATTGTGGCATGTACATCACTTGCCACAATCCAAAACACCACCTTGCGTTCTGGGACGTGTGTTTATCTCAACAGAGGACTTTGACATGAAAACATCAGACGAACTTTGATGTTGGAGCGTAACGTCTCAAAATACCGCCTTTACTGTATTGTCTGTCTGAAGTTCTTCCCCTCTGTGTTTCAGTTGTTGGAGCACCTGCCCCACCTGTTCACCTGTCTGCAGCACCCGTACACGGCCGTGCGTCACATGGCGGCGCGATGCGTTGGTGTGCTCAGTAAGATCGCTACCATGGAGACCATGCACCTGTTCCTGGAACGTGTGCTGCCCTGGCTGGGGTGCATTGAGGATGGCACTAAGCAGGAGGGGGCCATCGAGGCCATGGCCTGTATCCTTCATACGTGTCAGTCAGACATGTTCCCGTGTATGGGCAACCAACCAATGGTTTTTATATAAGATAGAAAAATGACATGCCATGTGGCAGACTCTTTTATCCAACAGTATATTGAGTGCATGCATAATTATTTTTGTATATGTGACCCCAGCATGAATTGAACCCAAAACCCCACAAGACCTGACGTAACTGAAAGAATGGGTGTAATAAAGAAATTAGGGGAGTGGGTGTCTTGTGGTTGGTTGTCCTTGACCCCTTGGCCCCTCAGGTGTGATGGAGCAGTTGGATGTGGACATCGTGCCATACATTGTGCTGCTGGTGGTGCCGGTGCTGGGCCGCATGAGTGACCCCAGTGACAGCGTCCGTTTCATGGCCACGCAGTGCTTCGCCACCCTCATCCGCCTGCTACCACTGGAGGTAAACACACACACCGAACAATACAGCACAGGCAGTATGTTTTAAGGAGGTTTGTTTGAGCAAGTAGTTATTTGGGAGTAGTTATTTAGACTTTTTTTGGGATGCCAGGTCATTTGTAGATCTGTGATTCTGCGCAGTCCGACTACAGTGTAGTCGATTTCAAACACTCGCTAGATCTGCCATATACAAGCTATCTGCGGTGTTTCTTCCTACTGTGCAATATGGTTATTTGCCTTTTGCCCAATAGAGGGCAGTATCTCACTATTTTCCTATGATGAATATTTTATGTGATTGTCATTTGGAGGATGTGTGTGTGTGAGGGTGGGTGTGTGTGTGTGTGTGTGTGTGTGTGTGCTCTAATGAAGTTGGGCATTTTTATTTCATGGCGACATTGACATCTGTCAGCGGTTAAGTGTTGTCAGTTCATTGGTTCACTTCAATCAGAGAGATTAAGTGGGAGTAATGAATCAGGTGCACTGCAGAATCGGGAGAGATCAATGTCAGCCGAATGACCTCCCATACAGAGACATATAGAAAATGTTGGAGGCTTGGCTTTTGCACCTGGTAATGTTTGTTTGGATATCTTACACCCTTTTCACACTGTCATGCTGACCCCAATTGTAATGCGCTCAGATATTAAATTTTTTCATTATTTCCAGCAAGGTTCCAGCAACTGTGGTGGATGTGAAACCAGGTCAGCAAAGTACAGCTGGGCTTGGTTCATGTTAGTGGTGTGAAAAGGGTTTTGAGTCTGCCTTTTTATTATTATTTTTTAACTTAGGCAGGTATCCCGGATCCTCCCACCATGTCAGATGATCTGATTCGCCAGAAGGCCAGAGAGCGTCACTTCATGGAACAGCTGCTGGACAGCAGGAAGTTGGAGAACTACAAGATCCCTGTGCCCATCAAGGCTGAGCTCCGCAAGTATCAGCAGGTGTGTGTTTACATGGCCTTTTTTTGTTTTATGTGTGTTTATGTGCGCATTTGCATTTTGTGGGTGTTAGAATTCTACCAACAATTGGTCGGGCCAATATTAGCCATTTTCATAATCTATCGGCTAACAGCCCTTGACTATAGGTGCAGCCGAGATCGCCTTTATAGCGTGAGCGCACTGTGCCTATTGTGTCAAGCTGCTGCAAGCTACCTTTCCTCAAGGAGCCTATAGGCTGCATCTTGCTGCACATCATTTATCAGACTTGAATAATGTAAAAATGTTGAACCCTAAATGAATTTCCTGTTCGGCAAAAGAATGTCCATACAGGCTACGGCACAAAGACTTATAGCTTGCAAGATAACGTTCAGCATTCACAGAAAGCTCACTTTGCTAGCTAGCTTACAGCTAAAGTAGGGATGGAAATATCAGTAATTTTTGCAGCCGACTAACCAACCCCCATTAATCGGTTAACAAACAGTTAAATTCATCCAAACAGTAAAATTAGTTGAAGGAAAGTACTATGCATGGGTAGGGTGTAAAATAACATTGCTGAACTGAGCATACCACATGATACAACTCTGAAGCACAGTGCACTTTGTTTCATGTCTGTAGGCCTTACCATTGCTGAGATATTACAATTTGTGTGTACGAATTCTGTGTCAAAAGGTCACAGGAGATAATGCACCGGTCAATGGCAGAGCCTTTTCCATAATGACACAAGTGGACTCGGATTAATAAACAAACTCAAATATCTCAAGATAGGAAAGTCCTATCAACATGACATTTTCAAGGGTTATACAATAATATGAGCATGTTAAAATGAAATAGAATTAAATATGTATACATACCGTAAAACTTCAATTAAACACTGAGTCTCATATAGCCACTTGTCCTATTTTTAGTAGCCGGGCAATGGCACACATTTCAGCAATATAAATGCCTGTTTTAAATAAACGCCCTGTAAAAAATGTATTGTTTACGAGGTTACCGTGACTTGTTTACGAGGTTTGATGTGTCACATTATATAACCTTTCCAAGTCATTACTGAATTATGGCAATCAGCTGTTTTTATCGCCAGTAAGTAACTGCTAGCTATTGGATGATAGCTAACTGGCAAGCACAAAAATTGAACTTCGTGAGTACAGACCCCAAGAAATTGGCCGATCGCCATCTAGTGGTGAAAGTAAGAACTGCCGAAAAATGCAGTCAGAGGATAATAATTCTGTCAAGGAAGTTTGTCTTAATAAAAAAAAAAAGGATGTAAAGGATAACACATTAGTGCAGGAAATTAAGGAATTTATTAAAAAGCTAGAAATAAACAATGAACTATGCAAATGAACAAAGCTTTGTGCATTAAGGAAATAGAAGTCTGTATCGAAGTGCCTGTTGTGTCCAGTGATTGAAGCAAATAAAAGCCTGGGCTATTAATTGAAGTTTTACGGTATGCACCTGTACTGTATACATTTCCTGTTGTATGCAATAAATCATTGACCAATTAGGCTTTTTCCACTTAAGTTATTTATTTTGGCCTACTAATACAATTAGTCACACACATATGCTACATTACTAACCAGAAGTAATACTTTAGGGTTTTAGTGTGCTTCTAACAGACACTTATGTAATTTGACTCAATATTCTCTTATTTTTCTTGTGCCCACCTGCTCTAAAACCGTCTGCGGTGGCGGCTAACCTTCCTGATAGCTACTCTAGCAAAGGTGAGATTGTAAGATTGCATGAAATCTTGACAGCAGCATAGCAAAATGTTCCCAAGAATTTGATTTGTGTAGTGATATATATAACATTTTTTTTTGCGTTTCGTCAGATGTATATGGTCGAACAGTGTAGATAAAAGCTTACTTAACTTCTCACTCGGTTTTTTTTAGCTTTCTCACTTCCAGCGAAAAGTTGTCGGAAGACGCGTAAAGCCGCTCTGGCCCCACTGATTGTGCGCTCCCCGATATCAGAGACATGCTCATGAGCGGTTTATCAGACAAAATTGACATTTACACATTATTCACAACATGTTAAGGAATGTGCCAACATTTTTATGATTTAGAAAGTGCGCACCCGAGTCAAACAGCAGAATCCTCGGTCAAGATTGTCACGTGACCTAACACCCTAGCATGGGTACAAGGAATGGAAATTTGTCATTAAAAGCTTTAAAAACATGCGACAATAGCGAGCCGATCGTCTCATATTATAACTACTGTAATAAAGCAGACCATGTACGGCATACAATTTGCTGGAAAACATTGTTCTAAAAGATGCACCTGATGGAGTGGTTTAAGAGAAACATCTCCGTTGACTTAGAAAGAGGGGACATCTAAATATGCAACAACTAGGATGGGTTAATATGACTAGGATTTTGCCTTTGGCTTCTGGACAACGAAAGAAGGTGGCTATGAAAACCAATAGAGAAATGCTGACACGTTTTGGGTCGCTAGCTTAGCTGTTAGCTGTTGCATGCTCCTCCTTTCTGTCTCTGCTCCGCTTCTTCAGCCTGCGTCTGAGTTGCCTAGCAGCAAGTCTCCGCTCTGGCTTGTTGCCTAGCAGCAAGTCTCCGCTCTGGCTTGTTGCCTAGCAGCAAGTCTCCGCTCTGGCTTGTTGCCTAGCAGCAAGTCTCCGCTCTGGCTTGTTGCCTAGCAGCAAGTCTCCGCTCTGGCTTGTTGCCTAGCAGCAAGTCTCCGCTCTGGCTTGTTGCCTAGCAGCAAGTCTCCGCTCTGGCTTGTTGCCTAGCAGCAAGTCTCCGCTCTGGCTTGTTGCCTAGCAGCAAGTCTCCGCTCTGGCTTGTTGCCTAGCAGAAGTCTCCGCTCTGGCTTGTTGCCTAGCAGCAAGTCTCCGCTCTGGCTTGTTGCCTAGCAGCAAGTCTCCGCTCTGGCTTGTTGCCTAGCAGCAAGTCTCCGCTCTGGCTTGTTGCCTAGCAGCAAGTCTCCGCTCTGGCTTGTTGCCTAGCAGCAAGTCTCCACTCTGGCTTGCTCACAGCTCAAGCTACCTTCTAACTCTAAACTTACTGTACTTTACAATTTTTGTCAAAATAATAATTCCGGTCGGATCCAACACTGTTCGTGTTTGACTGACGGGATTTGTTCAATTCTGACACCAATTTAATCACACGAAATTACGCAAATGCACCTATAGGCCGATTTAAAAAATATATAACATTTGTGTGTATATATATATATATATATATATATATATATATATATATATATATATATATATATATCCTTGAGTCTATTGACGCAGCTGTGCGTCAATCTAAGTAATATTATAATAAAAATCCCAATCAAAATCCATCAATTTTAACCTCTTGGGGCTAGGTGGGACGCTAGCGTGCCACCCGTGGTGCACTCCATCAACAGCAGGTGCATTTCAAGAGCGGCAAATTTGAATCCAAATAAATGTCAAAATTCAAATTTTTCAAAAATACAACTATTTTACACCATTTGAAAGATAAACATCTCCTTAATCTAACCACGTTTTACGATTTCAAAAAGGTTTTACGGCGAAAGCATAAATTTAGAGTATGTTAGGACAGTACATTTACAAGAGTTGTGTGTAATGTTTTGTCAAGTCAAAGACAGGGTCACCAAAACCATAAAACCAGCTAAAATGATGCACTAACCTTTTACAATCTCCATCAGATGACACTCCTAGGACATTATGTTAGACAATGCATGCATTTTTAGTTCTATCAAGTTCATATTTATATCCAAAAACAGCGTTTTACTATGGCATTGATGTTGAGGAAATCGTTTCCCTCCAATAACCGGCAGTCAAGTCAGCGTAACAAATGAAATAATTAAAATTAGAAAACATTGGTAAAATATTATATTGTCATTTAAAGAATTATAGATTTACATCTCTTGAACGCAATCAACTTGCCAGATTTAAAAATAACCTTACTGGGAAATCACACTTTGCAATAATCTGAGCACTGCGCCCAGAAAAATACGCGTTGCGATACAGACTAGACGTCATGTTGGGGAGATCTAAAATCGAAAATACTATGTAAATAATCCATTACCTTTGATTCTCTTCATCAGATGTCACTTCCAGGTATCACAGGTCCATAACGAATGTAGTTTTGTTCAAAAAAGCTCATCATTTATGTCCAAAAATCTCCGTCTCGTTAGCACATGATGTAAGCCAGCCGGACTTCTCGTCATGAACGAGGGGAAAAAATATATTTCCGTTCGTTCAAACATGTCAAACGTTGTATAGCATAAATCATTAGGGCCTTTTTTAACCAGAACATGAATAATATTCAAGGTGGACGAATGCATACTCTTTTATAACGTATTGGAACGAGGGTACCCAACATGAACTAGCGCGCCAGGTGTCTAATGGGACATCATCGTTCCATGGCTCTTGTTCGGTCAGATCTCCCTCCAGAAGACTCAAAACACTTTGTAAAGGCTGGTGACATCTAGTGGAAGCAATAGGAAGTGCCAAAATATTCCTAAACCCCTGTGTTTTTCAATGGGATAGGTTTAAAGTCAATACAACACATCAGGTATCCACTTCCTGTCAGAAAATGTCTCAGGGTTTTGCCTGCCAAATGAGTTCTGTTATACTCACAGACACCATTCAAACAGTTTTGGAAACTTTAGAGTGTTTTCTATCCATATATAATAAGTATATGCATATTCTAGTTACTGGGTAGGATTAGTAACCAGATTAAATCGGGTACATTTTTTTTATCCAGACGTGCAAATGCTGCCCCCTAGACCCAACAGGTTAAGCTAGATGTATATTTGAGCTAGGGATGTTGGCCTTCAGCAACTGCGGTGGAAGGTGGCAGAGCTACAGCGGTGTTTGTCAGACATCCTGAAAATCGGTATTCTCACAAACGTCTGTAGCGTCCGAACGGTTTGACTCTATGGAAAGGGAAGACTCTCACGAACATGATGGGGTTCTCTGTTTTGCTCTATGACCCCCACAAGTTTCACAGGACTCGTCTGAAGGTAACCCATACAAACAAACGAAGGTAGTTTTGTGCCAACAAAAATAAGGGGTTAAATATGTCCAAAAACACACATTTCCTGAGCTTTCTTAGGACAGACACTTAAATCGTATTCCTTATGTGTAATTTTTTTTACTGTCTTTGCCGTTTTAGGAATGTGTTATTCTATGTTTCTATGGGCTATAGTTGTAGGCCAAATTCAATATTTTATTTAAAAAAAATGTATACCGAAAGGGGTCCTAAAATTCAAAATCAATAGCTAAATGATCCATGGTATGAACATCTTAAAACAATTCCATATGTTACAGATGACAAACACTCAAACACTGACATTTGCCAAAACAAGCTCAGTAGCTCAATGCATGCATTCATTGAATATGCTTTCCCCTGTATTGTAAGTAGGCCTAAGCAAGATCTTGATTTACCCAGTTCATCAATAGATTTACCATACACTAAAGTCAAATGAATTATTATTGTAAGGGCTGTCAAAGTGAACGCGTTAATCACAGTTAACCTTTGAAATGTGAAGCACAATGCTGCGCTCTGCTGTGCGGTTGTCAGTAGTTACCACAAGCACAAAGTAATAATTATGGCTAATCCACAGATGGAACAATGAGACAGATCATTCGCCGGATGTATAAATGTGAAGCATCCGCTTGGCGTTTCCACTCACTACCAAATATATGGTGGTGAGAGGAAGCCCACTGGCCGGCAGTTGGAGGAGATTGATTTTGGCCGACGTTCTGCACATTGTCTCATCAATGAAACATTTCAATTGATAATAGTTTTAATAGTTCAATAGTTTTCTGTTCCCAAAACTAGAATCTGTTTATGAACGGAGTGGACTGATTATTTTTATTTTTTTTAGATTTCTTTTGTAGACTTTGCCCTTTTCAAAAAATCACGTTGTTTAGAAGTGCAAAGGCGAATTGAGTTATTGCGCACTTCAGAGGTGTTCCCCAACGGAAATATGCAGACGCATGCTAGATAATAGGATCTCGCTAGCTCGTGCTTGGCTCTGCCCACCTCCTTGCTTGTTCTGCCCACTACGATTCGTTTGTTCCAATTGGAAACGACAGGCTCTGGTGTATCTTGGTTTAGTTATATTTTTTGGTGGCTATTAAATCTGATTTTAACCTTAACCACACTGCTAACCTTATGCCTAACCTTAAATTAAGACCAAAAAGCACATTTTTGTTTTCATACATTTTTATGGTATAGCCAATTTTGACTGTGGCTGTGGTAATTAGTGACAACCGTAGTGTGCTCTCGGTCTCAGACTACTCTACAACAACTGCTTGCTGCTGTCTCTTGTGGTGCTTAAACATCCATTATGCATGCAGTTTCGGAGGAAAATGGACAGAAAGTTCAACCATAAACGCATTCCAAGGGCATTTCTTTAGATGACAGCAAAAAAAAACGTAATTTGCACAGAAGTAGCTGTTATGCTAACGTTAGCTAGCAGCTAACTCATCAAACAAGAATGTTTACAATGCCATGGCTGAATAACTCTTGATTCAACTCTAATCAAGAAGCATTCAGCTGCGGTAGATTAGGGTTGGAGTGAAAAATCTACAGAACTGTAGCTCTCAAGGAACAGGGTTGGAGTGTGTGTGTGTGGTGTGTGTGTGTGTGTGTGTGTGTGTGTGTGTGTGATCCACTACTCCTCAGATATGCTCCAAGACTAAAAGATGAGGGATGGCCTTGTCTCTAACTAGTTAAATAACTCTGCAAGCAATTCAGCACTTTCCACTTTATCTTCCGTCTCATTATTTTCTGCCAGCCTCTACAAATAGGGTTTGCTTTAAATGTAGCAGGGAGGGCAGCTGCTGCTGACAAATGGCTTTTGGACAGAACACACATTTTAAAGCGGTGGAATGGATGGGCTTTGTGCCCAACATCCATCTCTCTAATGGAAAAGTGATTTGTAGATCAGTGATTCTGCCTGTGATGTAGTCATACGCAAAATATCAGCACAGTGACAATGTTTGTATGAATTCTTTCACTCATCACTTCACAAGGTGTGCCATAAAATGCAGTGCAACAGCTCATTGAGTCACATCATTGTCCCTCCCTGCCATAGCTAGTATGCAGAATGTGTTTGACAAGGTTATTAAAATGACTAATTTGATGGACCGTTTCAAAAACTTTGATCTTTCCAGGACGGAGTGAACTGGCTGTCCTTCCTGAATAAGTACAAGCTACATGGTATCCTGTGTGACGACATGGGCCTGGGCAAGACCCTGCAGTCCATCTGCATCCTTGCTGGGGACCACTACCTCAGGTACTTAACTGCATGACCACACAAACTGGTCGTGTTCCAGGCCGACTATATTGCAGTTGCACTGCATGCATCAATCAACGGTTGCATGCCATGTCATGGACTGTGCAGTCGGGCATCAGATTGCTATATCATATGTGGTTACCAGACGTCATCAGAACAGTGTACTGTCTACACTTGGTTTATTTTTTATTAAATAGTTTTCATCAAATATTTTTTCAAGTTTTATTGAATTCATTGTGTTTACTTGATAGCTACCTACACAAATAGCTAGCTAGAACAAAGTGTTAATAAGATAAAAATACATTAAAAAGATTTAAAGCAATACGGCTGGGACTGCAGGTTTGGGTCCCGGAATCCTCTTAAGTAGCAGTTAGCTGCTAGCCGTCATGAAAACAGAGTAGGCTAACGCTAGCAGTGCAAGCCCACCAATGTTTTTTTTTCCCACGGCTGGGCACAAATGCTTTAGGTGTTTTGATTTCCACACAATCATAAGATTGTGGAGCTGTCAAATGGACAGGGATTGGTCTGCCCTATATGCACCGCCACCAAGCAGCTTAAGGGAAGAGATCCTTCGGCTATGACAAACGGATGACCTATTTTCTTACTGTAGCCCAGGCAAACCGAATCTGTTTTTAAATGCCTCCTATAGCAAAGCTGTCTGAGTCGGGCGGCGTTGATCTGTCCCAATCCAACGGCGAGATATTAAGGTCAACTCTGCGGCCCATTGGCGACTGGATCTCGCAAAGGCGTAGAAGATCGGGGGAGGCAGTCTGGCCACCCTTCATATGTCCGATTCAGCTATCAAACAGCTTTCCCCTGCTTGATACAGACCTACCAGCCCGGGAGTCAACACGGATCCTGGGAATATACCAACAGCCAGTGGCACCCTCCCACATGGCCACCACAGTTCAGCAGGTCGCTGACTCAAGACAGAAGGGTCTCGGGCCTGCCGCCATCTTCCTGGGGTTTTCCTGACGCCATCCACTGTTGCTGGTGAGAAGAATCAGGCTAGCCTGGCTCGAAGCCTCCATCCCCCCTGCCTGAGGCAGTCCCATCCTGCTCCCCCTCTTCCATAAATAACCATCAGATTCCATCACAACCACCATCATTGTGGGCAGCTCGATGGTGAGAGATTTTGGCTTGCCTACAGTCTGTGGAACGACTGTCACACAGGAGCCTGTTTCCATGACATCACCTCCCTCCTGCCAAACAATTCTGGCCAACTACTCCATTATTGACATAGGTTTTAACGACCTTCGCTTTAGGCGATCTGAGGGAGTACTACACAAAACATTGTAACACCCTTGCTAGCAAAGGGAAGAGAATAATTTTCTCTGGCCCCCTCCAGTGCTATCGAAGGGGTTCGGAACGTTTCAGCCGACTCGTTGCCCTAAACTCTCCTTTTGTGACAACTTTGATTTGCTGTGGGAGCAACAGCACTTTTTAAGAGACTGGATTTCACCCTAACTGCAGGGGTTATAGGAATATTTCCAGGACAATGGCAAACCGTTTTAGAGACTGACGGACAGGGTCTGGTAGTGCTCCAGTCCTCCCTGTCAGAATAAGCAATGGGGGACTTGGAAACCATATCAACTCCCGTGGAAATGGCACTATGGTTATTGTAACCTAATTTATGTTCCTCTAACTCTGCCTTCTAGTGAGTTTATACAAACTGTCGTCTACCATTCTGATAAATTGGAGACTTTCAGAAAACCTGGTTGTAATGTTAATCATTTGGTCGTTTTTCCATTGGTTACCTCGAGTGACCCACACTCATTGAATATGGAGCTTTTAAATGTTCGAGCAATCATTAGTTAAAACCTTTCTTGTGAATGACCTCATTACGGAGCGCAAAATTGATTGCATGTTTCTCACTGAAACATGGCTGCCTTCAGATTGTAGTTCTACTCTTATTGAAGGCCCCCCCCCCCCCCCAGCTGTAAGGTTATTTCGTTTGGTGACTTTTGTAAGTATTTTGAGCATTATGCTATACTGTTTAAATGTCAGCCACCAGTGCTGGTTATAACCCTGCATTGGCCATCAAAGTACTGCCCCATTTTTTATTTTCTGATTTCTTTGAACTATTGAACTATTGTCCTTGAACTATGATAAAATCATTGTTGGGCATTTTTTTTAATATTCATGTTGACAGGGATTGACGCCAAGGCAATTGAATTCATGAATCTTTTGAGTTCTATGGACTTCATCCAACATGTCACTGGACCCACCCATAACTGCAGCCATGCTCTGAACCTGGTTATTACCAAGGGGCTTTCTATTGACACATCCTTTTGTTGCTGTTGGTTTATCTGATCTCCACTGTGTTTTTTTTACTACCTTGTTCCCCGTTGCACAGGGTAATACTGAACACCTTATTAAGAAACCCTATCTTACCTCTGAAGTTGCTACAGATTTTATTGAGTGTATGAACAACACACCATCACCTATTCTGCCTTCCTCTTGTGATGATTTAGTTAACTTTAATAGCAAACTAAGGGCAACCATTGACGCCATAGCTCCTGTAAGGTTAAAAAAAAAGGCCACATCCAAACAGAGCCAATTGGATGAGTCAGGAAACAAATCAATTAATAAGAAATTGCAGAAAGGCAGAGCGGAAGTGGAGAAAGTCAGTTGCTGGTCAATTAGGATATTCTGAGAGCGCGTCTTGGCATATATAACAAGGCAATTAGAAATGCAAGACGGGTAAATTTTTCTGACATGATCACTAATAATCAGAGTAATTCGAGTGTTGTTCTCTGCCATTGATGGCCTGATAAATCCTTCCCCCGCAAGTCTGAACTTTCCTCCACATATTAAATGTGATACATTTCAGAGATAAGATCCCAATCATTAGGCTGGGTATCAGTCAAGCAAGACCTGATGCGAGGTTTGATATACAGTGCATTCGGAAAGTATTCAGATCCTTGACCTCTTTTACATTTTGTTAGGTTACAGACTTATTCTAAAATTGATGGTTTTTTTTTGTCTCAATCTACACACAATACCCCATAATGACAAAGCAAAAACAGTTTTTTATACACTTTTGCACATTTATGAAAAATAAACTGAAATATCACAAGTATTCAGACCCTTTACTCAGTACTTTGTTGAAGCACCTTTGGCAGCGATGACCACCTCGAGACTTTGGTTATGGCTCTACAAGTTTGCCACCTGTATTTGGGGAGTTTCTCCCATTCTTCTCTGCAGATCTTCTCAAGCTCTGTTAGGTTGGATGGGGAGCGTTATTGCACAGCTATTTTCCGGTCCCTCCAGAGATGTTCGATCGGGTTCTGGCTGGGCCACTCAAGGACATTCCGAGACTTGTCCCGAACTACACCTGCATTGTCTTAGCTGTGTGCTTAGGGTTGTTGTCCTGTTGGAAGGTGAACCAGTCTGCGTGCTCTGGAGCAGGTTTTCATCAAGGATCTCTCTGTACTTTGCTCCGTTCATCTTTCCCTCGATCCTGACTAGTCTCCCAGTCCCTGCCGCTGAAAAACATCCCTACAGCATGATGCTGCCACCACCATGCTTCACCGTAGGGATGGTGGCAGGTTTCCATCAGACGTGACACTTGGCATTCAGGCCAAAGAGTTGAATCTTGGTTTCATCAGACCAGATGGCAAACTCCAAGCGGGCTGTCATGTGCATTTTACTGAGGTGTGGCTTCCATCTCTACCATAAAAATCTGATTTGGTGGAGTACTGCAGAGAGGTTTCTCCTCCTGGAAGGTTCTCCCATCTCCACAGAGGAGCTCTGGAGCTCTGTCAGTGACCATCGGGTTCTTGGTCACTTCCCTGACCAAGGTCCTTCTCCCCCGATTGCTCAGTTTAGCCGGGTGGCCAGCTCTAGGAAGAGTCTTGGTGGATCTAAACTTCTTCCATTTAAGAATGATGGAGGCTACTGTGTTCTTGCAGACCTTCAGTGCTGCAGAAAGTTTTTCGTACCCTTCCTCAGATCTGTGCCTCAACACAATCCTGTCTCGAACCTCTACGGACAATTCCTTTGACCTCATGGCTTGGTTTTTGCTCTGACATGCACTATTAACTGTGGGACCTTTATATAGACAGGTTTGTGCCTTTCCAAATCATGTCCAATCAATTGAATTTACCACAGGTGGACTCCAATCAAGTTGTAGAAACCTCTCAAGGATGATCAATGGAAACAGGATGCACCTGAGCTTAATTTCAAGTCTCATAGCAAAGGGTCTGAATACTTATGTACATTTGCAAACATTTCTTAACCTATTTTTTTTTATTATAAGACTAACGTAACAAAATGTGAAAGTCAAGGGGTCTGAATACTTTCCGAATGCACTGTATGTTACCCCTTGGCAAGCACAGCATTGATTTCCACTGCTACTCAGACGATACACAACTTTACATTTCTGTGTCACCAGAGGATTTCAGCTCCACAGAAATGAGACTATTGGTGATTTTAAATGCTTGGATGGCTCACAACTTTCTCCAGCTAAATCCGGACAAGACCGAGGCACTTATTGTTGGAGCCACAGCATAGAGAGAGAATCTGGCTGCACATTTTAATTCACAGGCAGTTAAGGTAAAAAAACCTAGGTGTAATTTTAGATTTTGAACTCCAATCGTGTGTGTGTGTGTGTGTGTGTGTGTGTGTGTGTGTGTGTGTGTGTGTGTGTGTGTGTGTGTGTGTGTGTGTGTGTGTCCAAAATAGATTTTTACCACCTGCGGAACATTACCAAGATGCGGTTGTTTCTCTTTTAGGCTGATACAGAGACCCATCCATGCTTTTATTACAAGCAGGCTTGACTACTGTAATGCTTTCTTGTCTGGTCAACCCAAGAAAGCCATTGGTCAAGGGCAAAACATACAGAATGCTGCAGCACGGGTACTGGCTGCCTGTGAGTTTTAGAACAAATTAAGATTCTTCTATCTGTTTTTGTGTGTAGTAAATAGTTGTTTTTCTAAATTGTTTTTCTGTGAAACACATCGTTGCATCCATGCCCGAAATGTGCTATATAAAAAAAGCTTGATTGGATTAAATACCTATCCAGGCGTTGTGAAATCTGGCTGGCAACTGCAATGTAGTCGTCCTGGAACGTGTCCACTGTTTGACTTTAAACTATACACCGTCAGCACATTGGAGGTTCCTCTGTTGTTAAGAGTTCTATTAATTGTGTGCAGGGCACAGGAGTATGCCAAGACCAAGGCAGCAGACTGCACCCCCCTGCCTTCTCTGGTGGTGTGCCCCCCTACCCTGACGGGTCACTGGGTGGACGAGGTGGGCAAGTTCTGCACCGACGAGTACCTGAACCCGCTGCACTACACAGGACCCCCCACTGAGCGAGCACGGTAAGACCACTAGACCGACCCTCACCCACCCAAATATACACACGATTCCACCACAGAGATTGCATAGGAGAACACGGCATCATCATTTGTTTAAATTATTACGAGGTTAAAATAATCGTTTTTTTCTATTGCAGGTTACAGCACCAAGTCAAAAAGCACAACTTAGTAGTAGCCTCCTACGATGTTGTACGAAACGACATTGACTTTTTTAGGTGATTTATTTCAAAAATAATATCTTTGGAATGGTGGCTGTCAGTTTTATAAATAATATATACCATTTTGAATTTTCAGGAATATAAAATTCAATTACTGTATCCTCGACGAGGGCCATGTGATCAAGAACGGGAAGACCAAGCTCTCTAAGGCCATTAAGCAGTTGGCGGCCAACTTCCGAGTCATCCTATCAGGAACGCCCATCCAGGTGGGCGCATAAACTTCAGCCGATTATTATATATATTTTTTTAATTTAACTTTTATTTACGTAGGCAAGTCCGTTAAGAACAAATTCTTAATTACAATGACGGCCTACCCCGGCCAAACCCGGACGACGCTGGGCCAATTGTGCTCCACCCTATGGGACTCCCAATCACGGCCGAATGTGATACAGCCTGGATTCGAACCAGGGGCTGTAGTGACGCCTCATGCACTGAGATGCAGTGCCTTAGACCGCTGCGCCACTAGACAGCTTTTTTTTTTAAAGTCAGTAAAGAATGAGCAAAGGCGTCTGCAGTGGATATGAATCTGTTGCAGTGTGTTTGTTTTTGGTTTTTAGCACTTTTTTTTTTACTAAACTTTATTGTAAAGACCATGATCCTCTTGAGCTTCTTAGTGTTCTGTGCTCACTGCATCAGATCAATGTTGCCTAATCATTTCTCTATACTGCCCTAATGATTCCTTCCTCCACTCTGTGGGGCGGTTGGCCGTATTGTCTTTATATTGATGGGTGTGTTAGTGGATGAAATGAGGACATTATGCCAAGCCTATGTGACATTAATGGTGATGTACGTTAAATTCAGTGAATGCCTATTGGCCAGTCTGCCACTGTAGCCTTTATAGAGTAGTTCAGTCCAAGCAGTCGGACTACTTCCAAGTCTCAGCGTTTATTTCAGTCTAATACAACTCTTCTCACTTTCGGACTCTTTCTCTCCTTCTACCGCCTCTCAGAATAATGTTCTGGAGCTGTGGTCGCTCTTTGACTTCCTCATGCCCGGCTTCCTGGGCACAGAGCGCCAGTTTGCTGCCCGCTATGGCAAGCCCATCCTGGCCAGCCGTGACGCCAAGAGCTCGTCACGCGAGCAAGAGGCCGGTAAAGATCCGATTTTTCTCTGTTCCGATGTTGGTGTAACCACAGTTGTGAATGCCTAACAATGAGTGCACGGAAGCTGGGTCTTGTTCATTTGGCACTGTGGTTGTGACGATACTGTTGCGACACTTAGTTTTTCCCATGGCAAAAAAAATACAATCCCAAAACAATCTGACACTGACGGTGGTGTGTTTTTGTTTGTTGTGGTGACTGTTCCGCTCCTCCACTCTAGGGGTGCTGGCCATGGAGGCGCTGCATCGCCAGGTGCTGCCCTTCCTCTTGAGGAGAATGAAGAAGGACGTGCTGCAGGACCTGCCCCCCAAGATCATCCAGGACTACTACTGCAACCTCAGCCCTCTACAGGTACACTATGAAACCTCTGAAACACTGTTATAACGTCATATACACGGTCTCTTCATATGAACAGTTGTGATGGCCTAAAATCCCAAATAACTACTCATATGATTTAAGATGAGCAATTCCGCGCTTCACCTTGCTCAAACTGATCCCCCTCTAACACGCCGTCTCTCCCTCTGTCTGCAGGTTCAGCTGTATGAGGACTTTGCCAAGTCCCGGGCCAAGGTCAGTGTGGAGGACACCATCTCTACAGCCTCCATCCACGAAGAGGAGAATCCCACGTTGAAGGCCACGGGCCACGTGTTCCAGGTACACACACACAAACACAAAAAGTGCCTGGGGCATTTTTTTGCCACTTGTGACCTGCATCGAAAATGGTAGAAGGTGGCAGGTAGCCTAGCGTTTAGAGTTTTGGGTCAGTAACCGACAGGTTGGTAGTTTGAATTCCAGAGCCGACAAGGTGAAAAATCTGTCTGTGCACTTGAGCAAGGAACTTAACCTCTATGGGCTAGGTGGGACGCTAGCGTGCCACCCGTGGTGCACTCCATCAACAGCAGGTGCATTTCAAGAGCGGCAAATTTGAATCCAAATAAATGTCAAAATTCAAATTTTTCAAAAATACAACTATTTTACACCATTTGAAAGATAAACATCTCCTTAATCTAACCACGTTTTACGATTTCAAAAAGGTTTTACGGCGAAAGCATAAATTTAGAGTATGTTAGGACAGTACATTTACAAGAGTTGTGTGTAATGTTTTGTCAAGTCAAAGACAGGGTCACCAAAACCATAAAACCAGCTAAAATGATGCACTAACCTTTTACAATCTCCATCAGATGACACTCCTAGGACATTATGTTAGACAATGCATGCATTTTTAGTTCTATCAAGTTCATATTTATATCCAAAAACAGCGTTTTACTATGGCATTGATGTTGAGGAAATCGTTTCCCTCCAATAACCGGCAGTCAAGTCAGCGTCACAAATTAAATAATTAAAATTAGAAAACATTGGTAAAATATTATATTGTCATTTAAAGAATTATAGATTTACATCTCTTGAACGCAATCAACTTGCCAGATTTAAAAATAACCTTACTGGGAAATCACACTTTGCAATAATCTGAGCACTGCGCCCAGAAAAATACGCGTTGCGATACAGACTAGACGTCATGTTGGGGAGATCTAAAATCGAAAATACTATGTAAATAATCCATTACCTTTGATTCTCTTCATCAGATGTCACTTCCAGGTATCACAGGTCCATAACGAATGTAGTTTTGTTCAAAAAAGCTCATCATTTATGTCCAAAAATCTCCGTCTCGTTAGCACATGATGTAAGCCAGCCGGACTTCTCGTCATGAACGAGGGGAAAAAATATATTTCCGTTCGTTCAAACATGTCAAACGTTGTATAGCATAAATCATTAGGGCCTTTTTTAACCAGAACATGAATAATATTCAAGGTGGACGAATGCATACTCTTTTATAACGTATTGGAACGAGGGTACCCAACATGAACTCGCGCGCCAGGTGTCTAATGGGACATCATCGTTCCATGGCTCTTGTTCGGTCAGATCTCCCTCCAGAAGACTCAAAACACTTTGTAAAGGCTGGTGACATCTAGTGGAAGCAATAGGAAGTGCCAAAATATTCCTCAGCCCCTGTGTTTTTCAATGGGATAGGTTTAAAGTCAATACAACACATCAGGTTTCCACTTCCTGTCAGAAAATGTCTCAGGGTTTTGCCTGCCAAATGAGTTCTGTTATACTCACAGACACCATTCAAACAGTTTTGGAAACTTTAGAGTGTTTTCTATCCATATATAATAAGTATATGCATATTCTAGTTACTGGGTAGGATTAGTAACCAGATTAAATCGGGTACATTTTTTTTATCCAGACGTGCAAATGCTGCCCCCTAGCCCCAACAGGTTAACCGTCATTTCTCCAGGGCCGCCGTTGATAATGGCAGATACGCAAAACATTATTTTAAAAATCCCCCCATTTTCCTCCATAATTGTCTCATCGCTGCAACTCCTCAACGGGCTCGGGAGAGGCGACGGTCGAGACATGCGTCCTCCGAAACATGAGCCGCCTATCCCGGACGGTGCCGCCCTATGGCACACAATTTAGTTTTTTGCCCTAGCACTACACAGCTGATTCAAATAATCAAAGTTTGATGATGAGTTGGTTTATTGGAATCAGCTGTGTAGTGCTAGGGCAAAAATCAAAACGTGCACTCGGGGGTGGCCCCAGGACCGAGTTTGGGAAACACTGCCTTAGACTGCTGCGCCAGGCGGCGCACATTTCCATTTCACACATGCGTATAATAGGACACAATAGAAGCACCCACCAAATTATTATTATTATATCTTTTAAATTTGTGCGTATACACCATACTTGGTATTTATTTACATCCTCTTCCCTCTCCAGGCTCTGCAGTACTTGCGGAAGCTGTGTAACCACCCAGGCCTGGTACTGCTGCCACAGCACCCGGAGTACAAGCGCATCACAGACCAGCTGGCAGCACAACACTCCAGCCTCCGAGACATCCAGCACTCGCCCAAACTCTCAGCTCTCAAACAGGTACCGCTGTACCCCTATACCCTACCTCTAGGTGCCACTCATTCCCCATTCCTTACGCTGACCCCAATCTCAGCCACACACCACCCCTATTCCCCTCTCTGCCTTCACGTACCATCCTATTCCTATCCCCCAAATCTTCTCTGTTCCAGAAGTGGCAGTTATTGGGATAGTAGTGGAGCGAGGTGCAGATACCTCCTACTCCATACTACTCAACCCCTAGAGATAAAAACACCCCAGTGAGTAAGTTGTTATACTGAGCCCCCCCCTCCCCCCCTCTCCTATTCCAGTTGTTGTTGGACTGTGGTCTGGGCAGCAGCGGCTCAGCGGAGGGCACAGAGGCGGTGGTGGCCCCGCACAGAGTGCTGATCTTCTGTCAGCTGAAGAGCATGCTGGACATCGTGGAGCACGACCTGCTCAAGCCCCAGCTGCCCGCCGTCACCTACCTGCGACTGGACGGCAGCGTCCCAACTGGCCTGCGCCACTCCATCGTCTCCAGGTGAGAAGGGAGGAGCATGGAGGGAGTCTTTGGGTCCCGTGTGTGACAGTACAGATGAATGGCGTTGGTGTCAAACAAGCCTGTAATACTATCGTCAGTAGTGATGCCAGCAGTCCGTGTTATTATTCTCATTTTTTTTAAGGAGATCGGGAGCTCCGATCTCCTTCCATGTTATTTGTTTTTAGGACGGGACCCCTTAGAAGTAGTTTGAGGGACCGCTATTGGGCTCAGACAGCAGGCTGAGCTGAGGCTGGAACCCACGTCGCCGGGGGGGGGGTATGTGTAGTCAGGAGCTTTTAGACTGCTACGCCAGACTAAGGCACAGTCCTGCCGCCTTTGCTGACGTGTCACTCACAAACCTCATCTGAATTGTGTGGCACTGTCCTTCTCTCGCTGTCTCTCTACGGTGCTCTGTCACGCTCGCTCTCAGGTTCAACAACGACCCCTCCATAGACGTGCTGCTGCTCACCACCCACGTGGGCGGTCTGGGTCTGAACCTGACTGGTGCTGACACGGTGGTGTTTGTGGAACACGACTGGAACCCTATGAGAGACCTACAGGCCATGGACCGCGCCCACAGGATAGGACAGGTAAACTACTGCCTCTGTATGGACCGCGCACACAGGATAGGACAGGTAAACTACTGTCTCTGTATGGGCCGCGCACACAGGATAGGACAGGTAAACTACTACTGCCTCTGTATGGACCGCACACACAGGATAGGACAGGTAAACTACTGCCTCTGTATGGACCGCGCACACAGGATAGGACAGGTAAACTACTGTCTCTGTATGGACCGCGCCCACAGGATAGGACAGGTAAACTACTACTGCCTCTGTATGGACCGCACACACAATGTCAAATAGAATATCCAGACCAGCACAGTGTGGTTTGGTTCGGCCTTACGGTGTGAAACAGGTAAAAACATGTTTGAGTGGATCAATTTTGAGTAAGCCGAGGCTTCAGAATCACTCGTCTTGATTCTGTGCAGTCCCAACTGCAATGTCGTTCGTCTCAGGCGTGCGCACAGGGCTTGGCCGGTTGGCAGTCCCGACGTAGTGACACATTTCTGTGACGGTGTGTCACCTCTTGCAGAAACGCGTGGTGAACGTGTATCGTCTGATCACGCGTGGCACCCTGGAGGAGAAGATCATGGGCCTGCAGAAGTTCAAGATGAGCATCGCCAACACCGTCATCAGCCAGGAGAACGCCAGTCTGCAGAGTATGGGCACCGACCAGCTCCTCAACCTCTTCACCTTGGACAAGGTCAGTAGCGCTCGCTTGGGTACACACGCACTAATACACGTGCATCGTTTTCCCCCCCCCCCCCGTCTTAGTCATTCTACTCTTTCCCACACATCTATTTAACCAGCCTGTCCTGTGTGTGTTTCGATCTCTCTAACCTGTCTCTCTCTAGGATGGGAAGGATGATAAGGGCGAGTCGTCGTCCTCTGGAGGGAAGGCCTCCATTAAGAACGTGCTGGACGGCCTGGGGGACCTGTGGGACCAGCAGCAGTACGAAACCGAATACAACCTGGACAGCTTCATGCACTCGCTCCACTAGCCTCCTAGCCTCTCTTACCCAGCCGGGCTAAACCATTCAGGGTTCAGTGCTATCTGCCAGTCTGATTCTGGTTATCCCCATGGCTCCCTCAGTATTCTCCCAACCCCAAAGCCCACTTAACTAGACAGCCTTCCCACCTTTAGTCCTGTGTACCCTCCTGTCCCAGGGGAACAGAGGAGCAGGGTCATCTCTCCTTGAGACTGCCTGTACAGTGGAGCAGCAAGATGGGACTGCCCCAGGGACCACTCCAGCCCTGTGGTGGTCCCGCCTCCTAAACTGAAGTCTTAAAACACTCCCACGCCCACTTTTAGAGGACTACCAGTGTTCTATTGACTGTAGAGCCAAAAAACAAGATGTTTGACTGGAAGAAAGACGAGGGGGAGCCGTCTTATAGGAACACACGTGCGCACACACACCAGAGTGCTGGCTCTTTATAGCTGGTTACTGGATTGCACTGTCACTACTGGCTAGAAGGGGTGTTTTGGGGGTTTTATACCACCCCCCCCAGGTGGCGCTAGTCTCCCCACACATGTCCTGTGTAAGCACATTCACTTGACCTTTCTCGCCCACAGAACTCTGTATGGATCAGTTGGCTGGCCTGGCGCAGGATTGGAAAAGCCGTGGCTGCTCGTCCCCAACCTTGTGAAATGTCACTCTAAATGGAGCTGCGCTGAAGCAGCCTCACAGGGACTTACACCGCGGGGCCAACCTGAAACAAGGGGACTTGTCCGAGTTTTAAGAAAATGCAGACCTGTAAATATTTCTGTAATTGTTGCTCCTTGTTTAAACCGATAGTTCTAATAAATTCTAGAGCTTTCAGCGGGGCGTCCTGTTTTGTGCGTACAGTACTGTCCCCATAGACTGCATTCCTATGTTGAACACGGTCTAACTTTGAACACGGCCAGTAGAGGGTGTCCTTGCATTTAGGAAGGATGGCACTGAGATTAGCTCTGAGTGAAAGGTTGATCGGGACCATTTGAGGCGCAGCAAGAGAAAGTAAAGATGACTCTACCATGTCAGTAATACTGGAGCTTTAGTCTGAGGTGATGGACGAACTACTGACTACCAAACCTTTCAGACACGTCGCTGCTGCACATCTGGTACTTTGTGAATCCAGATTCCCTTTACTCTCAAAAAGGCACCATAGGTCATAATCTGCATCATAACCTTAACACAGACTTTACTAGAGGCTGTAACGATCAGTGTCCGACGGATGACGGTAATGTGTGAGGCATCTGAAGCCCCGCTTATACACGGTACTCATGTCTTTTGTCCTGATATTGTTCACGTTCTGATTGTGCCCACATTTTAGCCGTTGCGTCAACACATTGTATTAAAATGTTCTCAGATTTCCTGGTCCCTCCCTGTATGTCAATTATTTGACTTTCTTTCAAAATCCCCTTTATTTATTTACATTGACGTAGTAAGTCAATGGTGCCATCTGTCAATGATCCGATAACGATGGATCGTTCCTACGACGGCTGAAGATGCAACAGGCGTTGCCCAAAACGCTACGCAGAGAGAACATTCGCAAGTGTGTCGGAGCGTGTGTTGTTACTGATAGGATCGAAAGGCATCGCTGCTGTCGGATCAGCTTTCCTCATTCAAATCTTACCTTTTTACTTTACAATTAACTGCCAATACTGATGACGGATCAGCTCCTAGAGAGATCTCTTATCACCTTTTGGCTGCAAGTATTAAGTCTGCTTATTCTAATACTTGGTGCACTAACACATGAAACGAATTTAAGGACAAATTTGACAGCTGACAATTAGCAACTCAATTGAAATGTATAGGCCTATGTAGCGTACAGTACTCGTTAATGCAGTCGGTTTTCGTTTCAAGCATCTTCATCCCTTGTTTAACAATCGCAAAGACATTGGCAACTTCGTTCTGCAGTTACCAGTGGTCACAGATCCGTCTACACTTGTAAGTTATCCAGACAATGCATCCCCGACTACCTCGAGGTGGTCAGGGAGATCAGATCACAATGTCTTTTAATTGTCTACACCTGTAGAAAAAAATGTGGGCCCAATCAGAATGTGGACAAAGGACGCATGTCACCAGGTAATAATCAGTTGCTCCATCAGCCCCTTACCTGCAAGGGAATAATGCTGGACTTCTCAATTATGTTATCTGTTGAAGCAGGTTGGGTGTGGTACCTTTCCTCAGACACCTACTATGTGTAATATGATGGGTTCTGCCGCACGGAGGGACAGTTCTAGATTATGGATCACTGAACATGCACAAACAGCATGGAAAAGGGAGCGCTTGGTAGAAGAGTTGTCAAGGACAATGGCGCAAGTTGGTCGAACTTTTTGAAGACTTGTGATTTGACATGTCACATTAGTAGATGCTTGTGGCAAAAGCACAACTACGGTTTAACTTGCATACACATACTAAATGGTGCTAAACCCCTAATGACCTAAATGTAATCCCTCTCCTTGAGCATTACACAGGTGCTGGGGACAAAAGGCCACTAAAATGTGCAGTTTTGTCATCTGTGGCATTGTGTTGTCTGTCTCAAGTTGAGGCAACATGCATTAGGCATTATGATTGCAGGAATGTCCACCAGAGCTGTTGCCTGAGAATTGAATGTTTATTTCTCTACCATAAGCCAACCAGCCTCACAAGTGCAGACCATGCGTAACCATGCCAGCCCAGGACCTCCACATCCGGCTTCTTCATCTACGGAATCATTTGAGACCAGCCACCCAGACAGCTGATGAAACTTAGGAGTATTTGTCTGTAATAAAGCCCTTTTGTGAGGAAAAATGTATTCTGATTGGCTGGGCCTATGCCTACTCATGGCTGCACCCCTGCCCAGTCATGTGAAACCCATAGATTAGGGCCTAATGTATTTATTTAAATTGACAGATTTCCTTATATGAACTCAAAATCTTAAAATTGTTGCATGTTGCGTTTATTTTTGTTCAGTATAGTTCTCTTGATACGTTTCTTTTCTCACTTCACATCTTTCCATTCCAGTCACACACAGTCAAGCACAAATGCAAAGGATGAGAGAAAGAGGTGGAAAAGGAGACCATGCAAAAGACGACAATGTTTCACAGCATCATACAACTATGTTTAATACGATTTAGTTATTAGTACAGAAAAGGGAAAAGTAAGGTGGAAACTACACACTTGAAGCAGTAGTAGTAAGCATTAGCAGCATAGAAGCTCCCATGTTTTTTAAACCAGTTATGCTTGTCTGAATTTGTAGTATATATCCAAGTCAACGATTTCAAAGCCTCGTCAAGATGGAACCAGTAACCAAACCACAAATACAAAGTATAACTTTGAAAAATAAATTAAGCGATTTTGTCTGAGAACAAAAAACTATTGAGCAGGTTTTGAATAATTCTTTTTTTGAGATCACAACATGATGAAGAGGCCTAATGACTACCCAGAGAGAACATCCATGAAGCATAAGTACATACTATCCAAATTTAGTGTTACATGAAATATATAGGTATAATTAAAGAGGATTATATAAAAATGCCTCCACCAAACACATGATTTTCTTCCTACCAAGTCTTAGCCTTTCAGTTGCACATACAATTGCTTATTATTGTCAGGGTATGAAAAAGGATAAATACTAGACAAATACTTGGTGGTATGAGTGTAATACTGACCCTTAGGAGAAAGCAACCATTGGGTTAGTAGAAGAGATTAAGGATATTAGTAGAACACCACCTGTACAAACTGGTAGAAAAGCTAGAAGTAACATTCTTGGACCAGCATTTGCATTGGTGTTTTTATATCTTATTGATGACCATACTGTAGTACGTGAAGTGATGTCACAACACTTCATATGGACTACTAGTCTATGTAAATGAGGGCAAAAATCAAGTCAATGTCATCCCCTAAGAACACACCACATAATATCAAAGAGGATGTTAAAGGGTTTCTTGGGTCAAATGTATTTCAAATCTAAGGCCAGTTCATACACTACAGCAATCTAGCTGGTTTGGGGACAGAAAGAAAACATGCCAAAGATTTAGGACTCCTCTTATTACGATGAATGGATTCCAACAAGTCACACCCTCCACCTAACATTTACATTCATAGTTAAATATAAATCTCAATGGTCCACATAGCCACTTTTCAGGCTCCTACAGGGGTTAACCCACCATCTGAAACTAAAGGGGGGCTCATGTGACATGATTTACGTTTTAAGGAGTTAATGTGATGTCTCACATCAGTGGAAGTGGTGCGACATGGCCATACAACGTTATTGAAAGTAACATCATTGACTATACAAGGTGGGGTTATAGTAGTAGCAGCAGAAGCAGTAGGAGAGGTAAGTATCATTGTCCGGCTTCCACAATATCACAACATTCTGCTCCATTCTGCCTTTTTATTGTATTGCCTATTAGTTGGTTTTACATTACCAATCACGTAATACCAACCGTCATTGTGTTCTTTTTTTCTTCTTCTATTATCGTCACACTAATGTAAGCAACATCAGCGAGTTAACACAGGCTTTGCATTTCCAAAATCTAGACACTTAAGTAACAATATTACAAAGGTTTTTCAACTTCCAAAAATAAAAGTCAAACAAAACAAAAATATAATTTTTTAAGAATTAGCATCATAAAATTCATTTATTTCATGTAAAAATGCTAAATAATATTAATGACATTGACCAGATATGAAAGTCTCCCCCAGAAATAACTTAATGGTTGAGAAATAAGTAAAGAAAACACAAAATAAAAATGAAAATATTTAAATATGTTTAAAGTCTTTTCTTTTTAGTAAAAATCTCAAAAAATAATGAAAATGTTCTCAGTACAAAGGCTACATTACTACTGGAAGGTACTAGCATGTAGAGTAGGTAAATAAACAGTAGAAAATGATTTTAGTGAATCGCAATGAAAATAAAGATTTATGCCGCCTTTTTTTTTTCTTTCTTTTCTTTTTTGAATTTTTTTTTTTTACAAACAGTACAAACAGTATTGCACATTACAACAAAGAACAGGTTCTTAGCCTTCATTTTTTGACTAATTCAAGTCTTGCGTGAATAGAAGGCCACCACTCAATTGATGCACCTTGGGGACTTTAAATCAAGTTACAGTTGAAATCAAGTTATACTTGTATCTCTTAATTTAAAAAAATTACATTTTTCTTTCCACCTCCATCTGCTCAGTCTCTTTTTAAACAATGTCAGGCTAACAAATCAAGGTATGTTGCTTTTACAAAACAAAAAAGGGAGCACATACTTTTAGGAAACGTAAAAAAGTGTTCTTAAAAAATAACATGAACAGAAGATCTCTTTCACAATTCTGGTCAGCATAGTAAATTATTGATTATAAACATACAAAAAAGGGAAGTATCTTCAGTTATATTTCTAAGCACCTAATAGACTTATTCCGTAGATTTTTATTTTTTTGGTGGACTAATGTTTTCCATGGAAGACTACCACTCATATGTTTGTCTTAGTGACTGCGCTTTCACGGGTTATCAGACCAGCGGGAAACTCACTCTAAGCGCCTCTGTAATAAGGTAGACTCTTTACTTCAGCTAACAACATCATTATATTAAAGTTATAATGCTCTAGCTCCTTCAGTTGTTTTTTCAAAAAATACAATTTAAAATTAAGCAAATAAGCATGACAAAAAAAAAAAAAATCAACCACTTGTTAAATCTCTCGAATAAATGTAATTACTTTTTTTAATTTGAATAAACTTAGAAAATATCAATTTCTCTCCTAATATATTTCAAAATTGAGGTATTGCAAAAAGATCATGTCAGTCAGAAAGCACGCTTTTTCATTTTTCTCTCAACCAAAAAAATAGCTGACTCTTGAAAACTGTCCAGATAGAAAGAGTAGTGCATAACAAATGTCTATTATAGAGAAGGAACAAACATAGAAAACCCTTCTGGGCGGGGAAAGAAATATCACAAAAACACCCAGAATTCACTTTCATAGGGATACTTATTATTACTCATGGTTAGTCTCTTTTTTTGTAGTTTTTTTTCCAATAAAAATAAAATGAAATGTCCACCATTTTAGCAGGTCATTATTCTACTTCAAGCTTTGCAGGAAAATCTGGATAAATACGGTAAACCCAGATAGCACACAATGTTCGGGCAATGTTATTACAACCCCGTAGCCATGTCGAGACAACGTTATGTGCGGGCTGAGAAGCTCAGTTAACTAAACCACAAGTCTCCAGTAGCTTCAATGTTCGGTCTGTCTTCTCATCACTGTCTTTAATGCCTTGTCACCACAACAGTACAAATGTTTCTAACTTGCACCTTGTAGCCCACAGACATGGGGCTTAATGCTTCGCGCAGTATCATCTGTGGTCTCCGTATGTGTTGGTGGTTTAAGTTGAACATATGGGAGCTCTTTGGTTTTTTTGGGGGACATGATCCTACGCTTTGTCAACGGTACAGACAGTGGTTGTGTGTTTCTCAGAGTCAAGCTCACTTAAGTCTGTCATATGTTCTGTGTGCGTAGGTGTGTGTTTGTGTGTAAGAGAACGAGAACCTGTGTAAAGTGAGTGTGTGTCAGACCTGGGTTCAAATACTATTTCGGTTATTTTTAATTACTTTCAAAACATATTTTTGATTTGAAAATACAAGCAGTTGAATATTGGAATGCATTTGGAAATACACTTGGAAAGTATTTGAAAATACTCAAATATACACCCATGCAGTTAATTCTGGTATTTGAAAATACTTTAATATAGTAGGCTTTTATAGGAAATTATTTGAAAATACTTATAATAGAAGTAGTTGATACAGGCCACATTATTAGAAAATACTCAAATACACAGAAAATAAGTATAAAAAAAAGAATACTAAAATACACATGTATTTGAACCCTGGTCTGGTGTTTGTGTGAATGTGTGTACGTGTGCATAAACTAGCTCATGAAGTTTCACATGACTTTTGTCGGACATCAACAACAGTTAAAGCAAATCACAGTTATAGGCATACTCAGACCTTACTACATATGGTATAAAAAAATCCACAATTATATTAACAAATCACTGCAAAAAAGTACTACACCTATCATAGACAGCTTAAATGATATATCCTACATCTCGTTGGATTCATGATTCATATTACGTTTTCGTCATCTGGTTAGGTTAGCCACCTTGTGCAGAAGCAGTGTTCATACTGCCCCTGTGGCTATTAACTTATATCTCACTGAAGGTGTTGGATTTTTGACCAGTCTGTCTTCCCTATTGTGTCCAGTTCCTTGCTAGTCGTACGTACATCTATAGCATGTTGTGCAAACATGGGCAGATTTGAATAGTAGACATGATACTTAAATTATATTGCATGCAGCAACTTGATTGAAATACTGTATACATGCATTAAGGGGTGACCCCCCACCCCCTTTACCCCGCAACATACTAGGCATAATTTAGTAATGGACAACCCCCTCTCATCATTATATATATATAAAAAAAATATACATTGAGTCATTTAGCAGACGCTCTTATCCAGAGCTACTTACAGGAGCAATTAGGGTTTAAGTGCCTTGCTCTAGGGCACATCATCACAGTCGGCTCGGGGATTCAAAACAGCGACCTTTCGGTTACTGGCCTAACCGCAAGTCTACCTGCAATGATAGCCTGTCATCATCCTTATCACCAGGTGCCATCATAATTGCTATAACACCCTAGCCTGAATAAATTACTACGGTATCTGTTAATACCATGGATTTAGCAGCAAAAGCTATTGTGGCATTACATTAACATAATGCTAGAAAATAATGTTGAATATAAACAAAGACCTACTAATTCAAAGCAAAACAAAATTTGATTTCGCCTTGAGGTATTCATTTGACTATTTTCAAAGTCAAAATAGAGAGAAAATATAGCCATGTTAGTTGTATCTGGGCTACTGTGGCCCACACTACTGGATAATTGTTTAGTCTTGCTACATCTTATGCCACCCATTCAGTTTTTCTGTATGCATTAATTCTATTTTTGCCTTTGGTAATATTTTTTACAAGGGGCAATATCCTAAAATAAAATGTAATAAGTGCATGTTCCTTTCACATAGAATGTAATTATCTATATATGTATAGATAGATATATAAAACAAAAAGAATATACCTTTTAAATATATATGTACTGTATAGTATCACTTCTGCCACAGCTCCATGGGGTTCTACAGGAGACACTGACCCACCTGGTCATGGAACAGGGGACTCAAACATAAATCAGGTTTCTCTAACATACCATCCCATGTGTGTTTAGTGAGTATTTGTGCCACAGTGCAAATTCTAAGCAGATAGACTTACGCAATACATTTTTTTCCCCACCCTATTATCATAAGGGTACACTGGACAATGAGTTTGTAGTCAAGCGTTGTAGTTTGAAAGAGAAAGAACCATGTATTTGTAGTTCTTTTCACTGATGTCGAGGTGGTGGGGAAGGGGGGGGGGTGCGAGGGCTCATCTCGACCCCCTCAGCTCCAGCGGAAGGACACTTGTCGAGGGCGGTCGCCCCCCTCCTTCACCAGTGGCTTGTGGAACTCTCGGCCCGCCCGGGAGTGGATACTGGCCCAGCAGTACTCACAGTAGTACTGCAGGCAGGTGACATTGGCACAGAAGAAGGGGGCAAACTTCCCCCCGCAACGCGCCCCCTGGCACTCGTCACACATCTGGTCGTCCAGGACGTAGGGCTTCACCTCAACCTGAAGGTCAAAAGTCAGAGAAAGGAGACACTTTGGTTTATTAACTTCTTGGCCTGAGGAGTAGATTGAACTCAAACTTGAATATTGATTCAAACTTGAATCTCTATTGTCAGGATGTAAACAAAGGTAGTCTATATGCTTTATGCAAAAAGTTTGACCAATTGCAAGATAGTGCCACTAGCTCCTGAGTCCGGAAACATTAATGTATTATTTACCCCTATAATACCACTGTGACTTCCTAAAGATTCAAAATATCAACTTCTCAAATATGTTTCTGTCTCTGGCTGTTCTTATTTTCCTCTCTATGGGTAAAGCACTGCAAAAACTGGTGTGGCGAATGTTGTAGATTCAAAATGGCTGCCATGTGTCCCAAGTGTTACACAACATTCTTAGACCACTGTCTGGGACTCTTTATGCACCGAAGCACGTGTACTTCTACACACACAAACACACACGAGAGAATTCAAGTCCGATGACCGTTGCTGACGGACAGAGTATCTAATCTGCGTCTCCATGGAGATGACACAGTGTGTGAGCATGGCCTGGTTACATACAGGAGGTCCCTCCACTACAGCCTGACAGTAAAATCAAATTTTACTTGTCACATGCGCCGAATACAACCTTACATTGAAATGCTTACGTACAAGCCCTTAATCAACAACGCAGTTAAGAATAAAAAAATAAATAATAATAATAAAAAAGGAAGAAGTAATTAAAAAGCAGCAGTAAAGTAACAATAGCGAGACTATATACAGGGGGTACAGGTACAGAGTCAATGTGCGGGGCACCGGTTAGTCGAGGCAATATGTACATGTAGGTAGAGTTATTAAAGTGACTATGCATAGATGGGGGGGGGGGGGGGGGGGCAATAAAAACAGTCTGGGTAGCCATTTGATTAGCTGTTCAGGAGTCTTATGACTTGGGGGTAGAAGCTGTTTAGTAGCCTCTTGGACCTAGAGAATTGGCGATCCGGTACCGCTTGCCGTGCGGTAGCAGAGAGAACAGTCTATGACTAGGGTGGCTGGGGTCTTCCTTCCTCTGACACAGTGATGTATTGGGCCGTACGCACTACCCTCTGTAGCGCCTTGCGGTCGGAGGCCGAGCAGTTGCCATACCAGGTAGTGATGCAACCTGTCAGGATGCTCTTGATGGTGCAGCTATAGAACCTTTTGAGGATCTGAGGACCCATGCCAAATCTTTTCTGTCTTCTGAGGGGGAATCGGTTTCATCGTGCCCTCTTCACAACTGTCTTGGTGTGTTTGGACCATGTTCGTTTGTTGGTGATGTGGACGCCAAGGAACTTGAAGCTCTCAACCTGCTCCATTACAGCCCCGTCGATGAGAATGGGGGCGTGCTCGGTCCTCCTTTTCCTGTAGTCCACAATCATCGTCTTTGTCTTGATCACGTTGAGGAGAGGTTGTTATCCTGGCACCACATGGCCAGGTCTCTGACCTCCTCCCTATAGGCTGTCTCGTCATTGTCGGTGATCAGGCCTACCCCTGTTGTATCATCGGCAAACTTAATGATGGTGTTGGAGTCGTGCCTGGCCGTGCAGTCGTGAGTGAACAGGGAGTACAGGAGGGGACTGAGCACGCACCCCTTGAGGGGCCCCCGTTTTGAGGATCAGCATAGCGGATGTGTTGTTACCTACCCTTACCACCTGGGGGCAGCCCGTCAGGAAGTCCAGGATCCAGTTGCAGAGGGAGGTGTTTAGTCCCAGGGTCCTTAGCTTAGTGATGAGCTTTAAGGGCACTATGGTGTTGAACGCTTAGCTGTAGTCAATGAATAGCATTCTCACATAGGTGTTCCTTTTGTCCAGGTGGGAAAGGGCAGTGTGGAGTGCAATAGAGATTGTATCATCTCTAGATCTGTTGGGGGCGGTATGCAAATTGGAGTGGGTCTAGGGTTTCTGGGATGATTGTGTTGATGTGAGCCATGACCAGCCTTTCAAAGCACTTCATGGCTACAGACGTGAGTGCTATGGGTCAGTAGTCATTTAGGCAGGTTACTTTTTAGTGTTCTTGAGCACAGGACAGTGTAACGAAGGGTCCTCTTTAAACCCCCAGTCCTGGAGATACATATTGTAAAACACTGTCTGTCTGAGCTCAGCTCAACAAGAACTAAAGTCCGCAACTAGTGCTTTGGAAAGACATGACAAGCTAGCTAGCTGAAACATGACTACAGACATGGGCTTTGGAAAGACCACGACAAGCTCCCAAAGCTGGGTATACATTAGGCACCAAAATGGACTGAAACAGGGAGAGACTAACTGAATGTGCCCAATAAGAAAGGCTCTTTTTGTTTTCCATTGCAATATGTTTTTCCAGGGTGTGCACTAATGAATATGACCCAGAAACAGAATTGCACCCAGGCTATTAAATGCAATTATCACCTTTGTGAGTACCACAATGGTCCGAGGTAATTGAACTATTCTGGCCTATCATTAAGACAATTCCAAGAGGACATTTACTGTTAATGGAATGATTGTGTTGCTAGGCGTGGAACTGAAATAAAACGTGAAAACAAAAGTGGCGCGGTTGGACACCAGTGAACGAGGCCCTAGGCCTCAACCACAAGCATGAACATTACTTTACCCTGAGAGAACTTGGGTGTGGCATAATGGTGGTTGACCAAATGGGGCTATAGTGTGTATGGAGGGAGGGGAGGGAGAGAGAGGGGCCTTTCTGGGTAGAGCCTCCAACAATGTATCCCCCCAGCCAGTATCCCCTCATTCATTCCAAGCTTCCCTTGGCCTCAGACAAATATAGGGATCTGGAAAATAGATATCTCTCATACCATCTCTATGGCTGATAGTGAGGGTTTGCAGTGCAGAGATCTCATCTATAGCCCATTACGTGCCTTGTTAGTGGTCTAGTGATCTGGGCCCATATTAAAAACGTGTCTGAGTTAGGAGTACTGATCTAGGATCTAACTTTTAAGTAATAATCATTATAAGTATATGGAATGGGAGGATCTGATCCTAGATCAGCACTCCTACTCTTGGACGATGTGACTTCGGCCCTGGTCAATCAGAATGAAGACACTGTCTGCTCAACCAGCCAACTGGGGTTGGATATTAGATGATGGCAGCCCAGAGTGAGTGTGGACCGAGCAGCCCCCAATGAGCCTAACCCCTCTGGGCTGGCAGTCTTGCTTGGTCACGATCGGCCATACTTGATCGGGCTAGCTCGCTCAAAATAACCTGTCAGCAGCAGAGCTGAAGTTAATATACATGTATAGGGAAGTTCTATAATTAAACCCTCCCTGCGTCTGGGACTTCTGTTAGCCCTCCAGCAGCCAAAGGCCAGGGTGATTACACAGTTCCACAGACCTAACCGGGGCTCCCTGTATTGTAGGCTCGCTGAGCGGTTGGTTGGAAACCAGCATATAATGACAGCTCTTATGTATAGAGAGGCTGAATTTGAGTTAAATGGTTCAGATCCACAGCAGCACACCATAGGAAAGCCTACAGGGAGGTAAAACTAGGGTAATGTTTATTCGGCACCAAATAGAGAAAAAAAAAAACCCGACTGAAACAGGGAGGGACTATCTGTGCTGGTCCAATGAGAAACGCTCCTTTTTGTTTCTTGTTGCAAAATGTTTTCTGCTGCGTGCCCTAATGAACACAACCCAGTCATTATTCATCTGTTAAATATATCTCCCTGTTATCCAGCCTTTAGGGCAACTCCTGAATCACTATTGATACAGAGACATTTTGGATACAGTGATTGGTCTCACTAACCCGTTTGTCAATGTCATTGTGCTGCAGCTGAACGAATCGGGCGCTGATGGCAGCGATGTAGCTCTGCTGATTGGAGAAGGCCACGCGGCCCGCCCCCTTGGGGTACTTGAGCTCCGGGTCAGTGTCGATGCCGGCGTAGCACACGCCGCCATACAGCCTGTCCATGATCATAGCTAGTTCCACTAGAGGGAGAGAGAGAGAGATGGAGAGAAAGAGATTGCGAGAAAGAGCGAGAGAAAGATGGAGACAGAGCGAGAGAATGTTATGACTGCATGCTTATAGTTTGTCTAAATGAAAATGAAAAAAGTTGAAATTCATTTTTTGGTTGAGACAACCCGATGCGACATTCAACTTGAACAACATTCTTCGCCAATAGTCAGTAACATTCTTGGGACTGTTGTTATAATTAGCATAGGTCACATAGCAGACAGACAGTCAGTGATGTTTGTCCCAAGCATACCACCTAATGGGCCTTGCGTGAATACTTTACATGACCACCAGCTGGCTCACCGCCTGGAAACAAAGTGGATTGCTTTCTCACAGGCACAACTTTATTTGTGATTACAGCCTGCCGGCTACAGTCTATGCTAGTCAGCCTTACACAGACAACCCACCAACTTATCCACTGATCCAACAGGCACTTTGACCAATCCCCTACCTGCACGTAAAGGCCGGGGCACGCCCCCCACAAAGATGGTTTTTCGGGGGTCCAGAGGCTGGGAGCCGTCCATCACAAAGTCACTGTCACTTAGGTTCCAGGGGCGGATCTGGACCTGGAGAAGAGAGATTCATGAAGGACTGTGTCTGACAAGGAATTCACACTCATACCCTTTTCACATGGTTGTAGCAACCTGACCCGTACAACCTTTGTTATTTTCCTTACCAGCACAGTTCCAGCAACTATGGTGAATGTGTAACCAGAATGGCATAGTACCGGTCTGCTTGGCTCAGTAGTGTGAAAAAGGTATTACAGCACAGTATAATACTGTAGCATTCACTTACTGGCTTGTCCTTGATAGTTGGGCTGGAGACACACAGGTAAAGCTTGCCATCTTCCTCAATGCAGGCATCAATCAGGGCCTGGACAGAGGTCTCCTCTTGGAACAGCAGGAAGGCATAGCCTGGGAGAAAAGAAAGAGAAGGAGGAAGTGTTTAAAAAAAAATCCCCATTCACAGTAAGTACATTGTGTACTGTCTATATAGTTATGAATTTGTGAGTGACCAGTTCGGTGACCAGCTCAAGTTAGTGTCTTTTGAAACAAATCTGGACCATCGACGACAGTCTCTAACGGCCCCATAGATTACTTTTAGGGAAAGTGACAAGAGGTAAGTCTAAGAAAGTGAAAATATCCTGTTCTTTTCACGAGTCTATTCATATTCTCAGAGTATCTCCTCTTAAATCGGATCATCTTCAGCATGGTTTCAGAAGACAGGACTGCACACCCAGTACCTTTCTGCCTGAAAGCTGACGCCGCTAAAATGCAAGTCTGTTCCGTTCCACTACTAAAATAGGACACCATACAAACTGTATCAACCTAATACTTTCCAAATATGTTTGGAACATTTTGGGGACAGAGAGATTTGTTCCTGCGGAATGATGAGGTCTGGCTTTGCAGCAGAGAGAGATACACAGAGAGAGAGAGAAAGAAAGAGGTACACAGAGAGCGAGAGAGAAAGCGAGAGGGGAGAGAGCGAGAGGTACACACAGAGAGAGAGAGCGAGAGGTACACACAGAGAGAGAGAGCGAGGGCCCGAGAGGGAGGCGGGGTACACACAGAGAGAGAGAGAGCGAGAGGTACACACAGAGACAGAGACAGAGAGAGGTACACAC
Source organism: Salmo salar (assembly GCF_965601325.2). NCBI lineage: Eukaryota > Metazoa > Chordata > Actinopteri > Salmoniformes > Salmonidae > Salmo > Salmo salar. The sequence continues at coordinate 9,748,835 of NC_138308.1, read as the reverse complement.
AGAGAGAGGGGCGGGGTACACACAGAGACAGAGCGGCGGGGTACACACAGAGACAGAGCTGAGAGCACACGAGACAGAGAGATACACAGGCAGAGCACACACGAGACGAGCTACACACAGAGACAGAGAGATACACACAGAGACAGAGAGATACACACAGAGACAGAGAGATACACACAGAGAGACAGAGAGAGGAATTAGCAGTTGATAGGAAAATAATATATATTGTGTAATCCGAGTGAACAAAAGATCATGATAAAAAGTAAACAAAACAAGACAATAATGTCACATTTGCGGTAGGCAAGGTATCATAGGGGTATTCCATTCAGTGGAATAAGGTACACTCGCCAATAAAGACATTTGCGGCAACTACTAATAGGCTAGCACCCACCAGAGCCATAAATTCAGCAAACATAGCCATCTCTGATGCACATGACTTGACATATGCTAAATTAGGGGGCCATGGTCATGTGAGCAGAACTGTGGAGGCACCAGGGACATGCCGTGGGAAGCAGCAGAACAGGCAGCAGGGTGGAGGGAGGCCCGGGCCCACACGTAGACAGGACATACAGTATGGCGCAGAAGACTGTCAGAGGGGCTGCTTCCGTGTGTGTGTGTGTGTTTCTGGTGTCAGCTGACTGAGGGGCTACGGCTTTTAAATCTATATATGCTGGAACGCAGAACGCATGGCCGAGGAACAGAGAGAGGGATGAGCAACTGTCGTGTTTTACATTACTCAAAAGGGACTGCTGCTACAGATGGGGAGAGGGAAAAGGAAAGAAAAATACCCCGACGATTCAGTGGACCGTGAAAGTGTGTGTGAGCGAGATCGAGAGTCTACGTGTAAATGTAGGGGTGTGCGTGTGTCAAAGAATGTATAGCTACAAGAATTAGAGCAGGGATGGGCAACTTTGATGGGGGTGGGGGCCACAAAAAAATCTCATGTGGGGACGCAGTTGCTCGTGAACCTGCGTACCCACATTTGCACCCCCCACCGCAATTCTACACATTTTGCCATTGGGGCAGCGAGAAGATTTTGACTTTCATAACTCATTTCATGCAATTCATTAAATAGTACCCACAAAACATCAGTCTCAACGTCAACAGTGAAGAGGTGACTTCTGGATGCTGGCCTTCTAGGCAGAGTTCCTCTGTCCAGTGTCTGTTCTTTTGACCATCTTAATCTTTTATTGGCCAGTCTGAGATATGGCTTTTTCTTTGCAACTCTGCCTAGAAGGCCAGCCTCCTCACTGTTGACGTTGAGACTGGTGTTTTTTGTGGGTACTATTTAACAAAGCTGCCAGTTGAGGACTTGTGAGGTGTCGGTTTCTCAAACTAGACACGCTAATGTACTTGTCCTCTTGCTCAGTTGTGCACTGGGGCCTCCCACTCCTCTTTCCAATTCTGGTTAGAACCAGTTTGCGCTGTTCTGTGAAGGGAGTAGTAGACCGCGTTGTACGAGATCTTAAGTTTGTTTGCAATTTCTCACATGGAATAGCCTTCATTTCTCATAACAAAAATAGACTGATGAGTGTCAGAAGAAAGTGCTTTGTTTCTGGCCATTTGAGCCTGTAATCAAACCCACAAATGCTGATGCTCGAGATACTCAACTAGTCTAAAGAAGGCCAGTTTTATTGCTTCTTTAATCAGGACAACAATTTTCAGCTGTGGTAACATATTTGCAAAAGGGTTTTCTAATGATCAATTAGCCTTTTAAAATAATTATCTTGGATTAGCTAACAGATTGTGCCATTGGAACACAGGAGTGATAGTTGCTGATAATGGGCCTCTGTACGCCAACAGTTGAAGTCGGAAGTTTACATACACTTAGGTTAGAGTCATTAAAACTCGTTTCAACCACTGCACAAATTTCTTGCTAACAAACTATAGTTTTGGCAAGTTGGTTAGGACATCTACTTTGTGCATGACACAAGTAATTTTTCCAACAACTGTTTACAGACAGATTATTTCACTTATAATTCAACGTATAACAATTCCAGTGGGTCAGAAGTTTACATACACTAAGTTGACTGTGCCTTTAAACAGCTTGAAAAATTACAGAAAATGATGTTATGACTTTAGAAGCTTCTGATAGGGTAATTGATATCATTTGAGTCAATTGGAGGTGTACATGTGGATGTATTTCAAGGGATACCTTCAAACTCAGTGCCTCTTTGCTTGACATCATGGGAAAATCAAAAGAAATCAGCCAAGATCTCTGAAAAAAATATTGTAGACCTCCACAAGTCTGGTTCATCCTTGGGAGCAATTTCCAAACGCCTGAAGGTACCACGTTCATCTGTACAAACAATAGTACGCAAGTATAAACGCCATGGGACCACGCATCCGTCATACCGCTCAGGAGGGAGACGCGTTCTGTCTCCTAGAGATGAACGTACTTTGGTGCGAAAAGTGCAAAACAATCCATGGAACAACAGCAAAGGACGTTGTGAAGATGCTGGAGGAAACCGGTGCAAAAGTATCTATATCCACAGTAAAACGAGTCCTATATCGACATAACCTGAAAGGCCGCTCAGCAATGAAGAAGCCACTGCTCCAAAACCACCATCAAAAAGCCAGACTATGGATTGCAACTGCACATGGGGACAAAGATGTCCTCTGGTCTGATGAAACAAAAAAATAACTGTTCTGCCATAATGACCATCGTCATGTTTGGAGGAAAAAGGGGGAGGCTTGCAAGCCGAAGAACACCATCCAAACTGTGAAGAACGGGGGTGGCAGCATCATGCTGTGGTGGTGCTTTGCTGCAGGCGGGACTGGTGCACTTCACAAAATAGATGGCATCGTGAGGGAGGAAAAGTATGTGGATATATTGAAGCAACATCTCAAGTCAGGAAGTGAAAGCTTGGTCGCAAATGAGTCTTCCAAATGTACAATGACCCCAAGCATACTTCCAAAGTTGTGGCAAAATGGCTTAAGGACAACAAAGTCAAGGTATTGGAGTGGCCATCACAAAGCCCTGACCTCAAGCCCATAGAAAATTTGTGGGCAGAACTGAAAAAGTGTGTGCGAGCAACATGGCCTAGAAACCTGACTCAGTTACACCAGCTCTGTCAGAAGGAATGGGCCACAATTCAGCTTGTGGAAGGCTACACAAAACATTTAACTCAAGTTAAACAACTTAAAGGCAATGCTACCAAATACTAATTGAGTGTATGTAAACTTCTGACCCACTGGGAATGTGATGAAAGAAATAAAAGCTGAAATAAATCATTCTCTCTACTATTATTCTGACATTTCACATTCTGAAAATAAAGTGGTTATCCTAACTGACCTAAGACAGGGAATTACTACTAGGATTAAATGTCAGGAATTGTGAAAAACTGAGTTTAAATGTATTTGGCTAAGGTGTATGTAAACGTCCGACTTCAACTGTATGTAAATATTCCATTATTATAAAAAAAAGTAAATCTGACGTTTCCAGCTACAATCGTCATTTACAACATTAACAATGTCTACACTGTATTTATGAATAATTTGATGTTATTTTATTGGACAAAAAAATGTGCTTTTCTTTCAAAAAAAGTACATTTCTAAGTGACCCCAAACTTTTGAAGCGTAGTGTACAGTCGTGCCCAAAAGTTTTGAGAAAGACACAAATATTAATTTCCACAAAGTTTGCTGCTTCAGTGTTTTTAGATATTTTTGTCAGATGTTACTATGGAATACTGAAGTGTAATTACAAGCATTTCATAAGTGTCAAAGGCTTTTATTGACAATTACATGAAGTTGATGCAAAGAGTCAATATTTGCAGTGTTGACCCTTCTTTGTCAAGACCTCTGCAATCCGCCCTGGCATACTGTCAATTAACTACTGGGCCACATCCTGACTGATGGAAGCCCATTCTTGCATAATCAATGCTTGGAGTTTGTCAGAATTTGTGGGTTTTTCTTTGTCCACCTGCCTCTTGAGGATTGACCACAAGTTCTCAATGGGATTAAGGTCTGGGGAGTTTCCTGGCCACGGACCCAAAATACCGATGTTTTGTTCCCTGAGCCACTTAGTTATCACTTTTGCCTTATGGCAAGGTGCTCCATCATGCTGGAAAAGGCATTGTTCATCACCAAACTGTTCCTGGATGGTCGGGAGAAGTTGCTCTCGGAGGATGTGTTGGTACCATTCTTTATTCATGGTTGTGTTCTTAGGCAAAATTGTGAGTGAGCCCACTCTCTTGGCTGAGAAGCAACCCCACACATGAATGGCCTCAGGATGCTTTACTGTTGGCATGACACAGGACTGATGGTAGCGCTCACCTTGTCTTCTCCGGACAAGCTTTTTTCCAGATGCCCCAAACAATCGGAAAGGGGATTCATCAGAGAAAATGACTTTACCTCAGTCCTCAGCAATCCCTGTACCTTTGCAGAATATCAGTCTGTCCCTGATGTTTTTCCTGGAGAGAAGTGGCTTCTTTGCTGCCCTTCTTGACACCAGGCCATCCTCCAAAAGTCTTCGCCTCACTGTGCGTGCAGATGCACTCACACCTGCCTGCTGCCATTCCCGAGCAAGCTCTGTACTGGTGGTGCCCCGATCCTGCAGCTGAATCAACTTTAGAAGACGGTCCTGGTGCTAGCTGGACTTTCTTGGGCGCCCTGAAGCCTTCTTCACAACAATTGAACTGCTCTCCTTGAAGTTCTTGATGATCCGATAAATGGTTGACTTAAGTGCAATCTTACAGGCAGCAGTATCCTTACCTGTGAAGCCCTTTTTGTGCAAAGCAATGATGACGGCACATGTTTCCTTGCAGGTAACCATGATTGACAGAGGAAGAACAATGATTCCAAGCACCACCCTCCTTTTGAAGCTTCCAGTCTGTTATTCGAACTCAATCAGCATGACAGAGTGATCTCCAGCCTTGTCCTTGTCAACACTCACACCTGTGTTAACGAGAGAATCACTGACATGATGTCAGCTGGTCCTTTTGTGGCAGGGCTGAAATGCAGTGGAAATGTTTTTTGGGGGATCCAGTTCATTTGCATGGCAAAGAGGGACTTTGCAATTAATTGCAATTCATCTGATCACTCTTCATAACATTCTGGAGTATATGCAAATTGCCATCATACAAACTGAGGCAGCAGATTTTGTGAAAATTATTTTTTTTGTCATTCTCAAAACTTTTGGCCACGACTGTATATATTTTTTTTATCCAAACTCGCACGGTCACACACTCTCCCTGTTGTGGATTTAAAAGCATAGGATTGGTGTAAACATTGTCTGGAGGGAGGTTCCACCATTGTTAATGGACAAGTTAACTTTTTTTCAAACAAATCTGTATTTTTGATGTAAATGGAATGTTATAAATGGCATGTCCAGACACTTTTTTAGAGATTTCACTTGGTTTTTAGAAAAAGTCCAACAAAATGGAATACAACGTTGCTGATAAAGTTAGGAATGACACAATTTCATGTGTACAACACCCAAAGAGAGATTAACCTCTCTAGGGTAGGGGGCAGTATTTTCACATCCGGATAAAAAAACGTACCCGCTTTAATCTGGTTAACTAGAATATGCATATAATTGTTTGATTTGGATAGAAAACACCCTAAAGTTTCTAAAACTGTTTGAATGGTGTCTGTGAGTATAACAGAACTCATATGGCAGGCCAAAACCTGAGAAGATTCTGTACAGGAAGTGCCCTCTCTGACAATTTCTTGGCCTTCTTTATTGAAAACAGAGGATCTCTGCTGTAACGTGACACTTTCTAAGGCTCCCATAGGCTCTCAGAAGGCGCCAGAACGTTGAATGATGACTTTGCTGTCCCTGGCTGAAAAACAGTAGCGCATTTGGATAGTGGTCGATCTGAGAACAATGAGACGGGTGCGCGCGTGCACATGAAGAGTCCATTTTAGATTTTCAGTCTTTGAACGAAAAAGACGTCTCCCGGTCGGAATATTATCGCTATTTTTACGAGAAAAATCGCATAAAAATTGATTTTAAACAGCGTTTGTACGGTAATGGAATATTTTGAATTTTTTTGTCACGATACGTGTCCGCGCGTCACCGTTCGGGTAGTGTCTTGAACGCAAGAACAAAACAGAGGATATTTGAACATAACTATGGATTATTTTGAACCAAAACAACATTTGTGGATGAAGTAGAAGTCCTGGGAGTGCATTCTGACGAAGAACAGCAAAGGTAATCCAATTTTTCTTATAGTAAATTTGAGTTTGGTGAGTGCCAAACTTGGTGGGTGTCAAAATAGCTAGCCTGTGATGGCCGGGCTATCTACTCAGAATATTGCAAAATGTGCTTTCACCGAAAAAGCTATTTTAAAATCGGACACCGCGATTGCATAAAGGAGTTCTGTATCTATAATTCTTAAAATAATTGTTATGTTTTTTTGTGAACGTTTATCGTGAGTAATTTAGTCAATTCACCGGAAGTTTTCGGTATGTTTGCTAGTTCTGAACGTCACATGCTAATGCAAAAAGCTGGTTTTTGATATAAATATGAACTTGATTGTTATACAATACATGCATGTTTTGTTCAATGTCCTAGGAGTGTCATCTGATGAAGATCATCAAAGGTTAGTGCTGCATTTAGCTGTGGTTTTGGTTTTTGTGACATTATATGCTAGCTTGAAAAATGGGTGTGTGATTATTTCTGGCTGGGTACTCTGACAATCTAATGTTTTGCTTTCGTTGTAAAACCTTTTTGAAATCAGACAATGTGGTTAGATTAACGAGAGTCTTGTCTTTAAAATGGTGTAAAATAGTCATATGTTTGAGAAATTGAAGTAATAGCATTTCTAAGGTATTTGAATATCGCGCCACTCGATTCCACTGGCTGTTGACTATGTGGGACGATTTCGTCCCACATACCCTAGAGAGGTTAAAATTATTAATTTGGGAGTGTTTGAATCCTTTGTTCATGCTTCATCTGTGCCCCTGCAACTGGAGAACGAGCATGAGGAAGCCTATATCTGGTGGGTTAAGTTTCATAAAAACAAACGAAATCGCAAAAACAGAGTGTCTGGACACTTCTATCGCATGCCATGTACATCCAAGATACAGATTTGGTTAAGGATGGGACCCTTTTTTTCAATTTTCGCCTAAAATGACCCAAATCTAACTGCCTGTAGCGCAGGACCTGAAGCAAGGATATGCATGTTCTTGATAACATTTGAAAGGAAACACTTTGAAGTTTGCAGAAATGTGAAATTGATGTATGAGAATATAATACATTAGATCTGGTAAAAGATCATACAAAGAAAAAAAACATGCGTTTTTTTTGGTACCATCATCTTTGAAATGCAAGAGAAAGGACAATGTATTATTCCAGCCCAGGGGCAATTTCAATTTTGACCACTAGATGGCAGCAGTGTATGTGCAAAATTTAAGACTGATCCAATGAACCACTGTATTTCTGATCAAATGTTGTATCAAGACTGCCCTAATTGGTTTAAGATATTTTCAAGTTCATAATTGTGCACTCTCCTCAAACAATAGCATGGTATTCTTTCACTGTAACAGCTACTGTAAATTGCACAGTGCAGTTAGATTAACAAGAATTTAAGCTTTCTGCCCATATCAGATATGTCTATGTTCTGGGATTTTTTGTTTGTTACTTACAACCTCATGCTAATCACATTAGCCTACGTTAGCTCAACCGTCCCGCAGATGGGGGGGGGGGGGGGGGGGGGGCACCGATCCCGTAGAGGTTGAGTACATTTGTCTTTTAATAAATCCATGGGAGAAAGTATGCAAGTGTGCACACTTCAGGGGAAGGGGAATTCGGGCCAGACAGGCAGGCAAGCCGCAGTGCAGAGGCTTACTAAACCAGAGAAGGAGAGGAGAGCACTGCAGTGGCTCGTGCCTGAGATTTATAGAGCTTAACTGCTGAGCTCCCGACCGCGCCAAGGGGGGAAAGGAAAACATACAGCCAGGCAGAGTTTTGGGCTGTAAGGAATTCCTTTTAAAGATAAACGACAGGTCCGGTTACCTCACGGTCCTACGGCTAACAAAATGACACATGACCAGGACCGCGCAACTCTTTCCCTCGCCGACGGCCAACACTGTCTCACCAAGCACTCGCCAAACACCAACACATGACCTCACAAACAAGCCCCTGCAATTTCACACCTTGACTCCAAAAGTTCCAAGACTCCGCTGTACAAACAATGACCAATTTTCCACTTAATTGACTAACTCCTCTTGGGAGCACAGGGCATCCACCGTGGCTCTCCAAGTCAACTTACTTCACTAATCAATAGCCAACATCAACATTACCTCAAAATACAGCAGTCATTTTTTGACAGTCAGTTTCCTACAATCACAGTTTAAATGATGAGACTCGCTGTGAGACTCGTTTCAAAGTACAGACATCCTCATCAAGGTTAATGTTTCCTGATTCAGGAACTAGTGAATCTTCCCAGATTTCCATCCCTGAGAGAGGGGTGCAGAACTCGCCCCTGCAGACTGGTCTGGCCTGTATTAATAAAGCATCTTAGAGTAAGAGTTCTGATCTAGGATCAGGTCCCTGCGGTCTTATTCATTATGCTCTGAAAGGCAAAACTGATCCTAGAGTAGCGCCTACTCTGCGACCCTTTATGGATACAGGCCCAGGACTAGTAGATAATAAATCAGTGAGTACTATCTGTGAAGGATGGAGAGCAGACTCTGGCAAAGCTCATCAGCAAAATCTTGACATAAAAATCTGTTATTTTCCAGTGTGGAAGCTGTCTCAGTTGATCATGACTGAAACATACAGCCGAGCTGCCCTGCTGATATTATATATCCTCATAACAAAAAGGAGGAAAGAAGGGGGGAGGACATGGAGGAGAAGAGGGGTGAAGAAGAGCGGAAGAGAAGAGAGAGAGCAGACATGACATACAGCCAAGCTGCCCTGAAAGTAGGCCTATATAATCTAATGAGAGAAAGAGGGAGAGATATGGAGGAGAAGATGGGTGGAGAGAGAGCAGACAAACCCACAGGGAGCTGTAACTCTGTCACTGAAAGTAAATAAATGCCCCGCTGACAGCAGCTTACATGTGGAGAGGAAGGAGGGAGGAGAGCAAGTCGGGAGGGGAAGAGAGAGACAAACATCTGCTTTCCTAAAACAAATAGGCATGGGAGCGTGACGAGAGCACAGGCAGCCGAGACCAGGGGAGGTGAAATGAAGCTTCACTAATCATCTCAATTTGTGAGAAATCCCTCAATGCATCCTCGATCATCCTCCCCCCCACACATCTTCTCAGTACCATAAGTAGAGATCGCTAAACCCATCCTAGAGGTGAGGGCACTGCAAATGGAGCTTCAGTGGCATCATTACAGAGTGGCCTGACTATCTGCCCCCCTAGCCAGGGGTGGGTGCTCTGTCCTATTGTGCCAGCCTATGCCTGCCTCATCCAACAACAGCGTAGATAAGCTCCTGGCATCCAGGCTCTGACACAGACACATTATCCTAAAAGCAGCCACTCGAAAAACCCCAAAGGAGCCCCCTTCTTTCCTCCCGCGTTCCGCTCTACCTCCGTACTGAGCGGACAGAAATAGCTTCAGCAGCGTTTGGAGCTCGTCTCCAACGGTGACGCCTGGGACTACAGGCCAGGGCTCATTGAGCAGGTGTGAGCAGCACCACCGTCATGGTGAGCTCATCGGTTGGTGACATCAGCCAGCAGGCAGACAGTCCCCATTCTCTCATCCTGCCTAAGCCCAACCCGATCACCATTGGACAAAGGTACTAGGAAGTTTAGGAACAGTGCAGTGGCCCTGTGAACTGACCTCAGGCCTGTTCATCAGGGATAACTGCCTGTCTGGCCCCTGGCTTGCAACTGATCCCAGTTTAGACCCTTGATGGACCCTGCCCAGGCCTGGGAGCCACAACATGATTCATCCTAATCTCCCAAACCAAAAACTATTACATAATTGCACAGAGACACATACCTGCTCATTTTAATGTGACACAGGATTGAAAGAAGTGACTACTAAGTTCCATTAGATCAGCATGGAACCATTTTTAATATGGGGAGAGATTGATGACCGCTTGATGGGAATCCCACATCTGAGAAACACCCATTACAGGCAAAAACCTGAGAAAATTACAAGCAGGAAGTGGCCTGTCTGACAATTTGTAGTCCTTCTGTTGCATCTCTATCGAAATTACAGTATCTGTGCTGTTACATGACACTTTCTAAGGCTTCCATTGGCTCTCTAAAGCCTTCAGAAACCGGATTGACGCGTCTCCTGTCTCCGGGCAGATAACAGGAGCAGAGTTTGTCAGTGGACTGCCTGGTGACAGAGAGACTGGAGATGCGCGTTCACGAGACCTCGCCATTTTTTTTCTTTAACTCTGAATGAATACAACGTTGTCCGGTTGGAATATTATCGCTATTTTATGAGAAAAATAGCATAAAAATTGATTTTAAACAGCGTTAGACATGCTTCTAAGTACGGTAAAGGAACATTTTGACATTTTTTTGTCACGAAATGAGTTCTCGCATTACACTTTGGATAGTGACCTGAACGCACGAACAAAACGGAGGTATTTGGACATAACTATGGATTATTTGGAACCAAAACATTTGTTGTTGAAGTAGAAGTCCTGGGAGTGCATTCTGACGAAGAACAGCAAAGGTAATCCAATTTTTCTAATAGTAATTGTGAGTTTAGGTTTCCCCAAACTTGGTGGGTGTCAAATTAGCTAGCATACCCACCAAAAACTTCCGGTGAATTTACTAAATTACTCATCATAAACGTTGACAAAATACATAAATTATTTTAAGAATTATAGATACAGAACTCCTTTATGCAATCACTATGTCAGATTTTAAAATAGCTTTTCGGTGAAAGCACATTTTACAATATTCTGAGTACATAGCTCAGCCATCACGGCTAGCTATTTTGACACCCGCCAAGTTTGGGGCACAATAAACTCAGAATTAGTATTAGAAATATTGTATTACCTTTGCTGATCTTCGTCAGAATGCACTCCCAGGACTGCTACTTCCACAAGAAATGTTGTTTTTGTTCCTAATAATCCGTATTTATGTCCAAATACCTCCATTTTGTTTGTGCGTTCAGAGCAGTATCCAAAGGGTAACGCGTGAGCGCGGAACCAGAGACGAAAAGTCAAAATGTTCCATTACTGTACTTAGAAGCATGTCAAACGCTGTTTAAAATCAATCTTTATGGTATTTTTCTCGTAGAAAAGCGATAATATTCCAACCGGACAATAGCGTATTCATTTCAGAAGAAAAATAAGGAAAGGTGCGCTCACGTGACCACGCATTTCCAATCCCTTTGTCCTCCAGCAGTCCACTCAGTAACTGAGCTCCTATATTCTGCCCGGTTACTGGATGCGTATGAAACAACTTTCGGAGGGCTTTTGACAGCCAATGGAAGCCTTAGGAAGTGCAACGTGACCCCTAAGTATTTGTAGTTTCTCTAGGGATTCAAAAGTAGAACTACAGTTCTCAGACCTTACACTTCCTGGTTGAAATCTTCTCAGGTTTTTGCCTGCCATATGAGTTCTGTTATACTCACAGACACCATTCAAACAGTTTTAGAAACTTGAGTGTTTTCTATCCAAATCTAATGCATATTCTATTTCCTGGGCAAGAGTAGTAACCAGTTTAAATTGGGTACGTTTTTCATCCGGCCGTGAAAATACTGCCCCCTAGCCCCAAGAGGTAAAACATAGGTGGCCCAACACTACATTACAACACCAACAAACGTGGGAAATTACAACAAGCGGAGGTGTTTTCCTTGTGGCTTACCAAGTCTTCCCTCCCTCCCTTACAAGGAATTCTCTGACTTTCAAACCTAACTTATTCCCCTAAAAGGATGCTGCATTTTCCCCTCGTGAGCTTAGGAATACTGGAGAGCCCCGAGCTGAGGCCTATTGAAAATAAAGTGTACACTCCACCCCCCCAAAAAGGAAAATCCAAAATGAGCGCGGGAAGAAACAGGCAATTTTCACAGCTTCCCCAGATGCAGCGTATTACCATATGCCTGAGGAACGTCAGCCATTTCCAACCCTCTGCTTTAATAGTTTCCTTAATGACACATTGAAGTGTGTGTGTGTGGAGGGGCGGCGGAGTGACGTGATACAGGTACAGGGGCCTGGAAGGAAGGGTCCTCTCTGCTATGGTCAACTGTCCAAATGAAACCCAAGAGGGCCGGTGGCCAGGGGCAGGAGAAAGCCTTTGCACTCTCCCAGTATTGACAGAAAAACTCTTTCTCCTCTGATCTGAGTGCTCTGGGCCCTTCAGGAGCCTGTAGTGAGACACCACAGAGGGTGTGTGTGTGAGTGTTTGTTTTTCTATCCCTGAAATAGCAGCAGGGGGCCATATAAATAAATAGACGCCTCAACTCGAGACCTGGGTGATCCTTGAATTCTGGGTATCGTAAACCTTCACACATAACCCATGCCTTAGCAGTACAGCATGATCTCTCTGAGACAATGACTGAACAATACCATCTGTTACTGTGGACTGGTAAAGGAATTGTTGATTGGTTAATGTCGTTGGTTAATCCTATGTCAGGAGTTGGTCTTCCACAAACATTCCTATATTGCTTAATTGAATAAGGTTATTTTACAGACCGGTGTTAACAAACTGTTCTTACCTTTAGGTGGAAAGTAGGACTTGCTCTCGGCTTTGTGGGGCCAATCCACAACCAGGTGTCCATAGCGACGGAAGCTGTTGGTGATCTCATCTATAGAAAAAAAAATGTAAATAAAATGACCATGGTCATGGAGCAATTTCCCATGGAAACTACACAGAACTAAAATATAAATGCAACATCTAAAGTGTTGGTCGCATGTTTCATGAGCTGAAATAAAAGATCCCAGAAATGTTCCACACGCACAAAAAGTTTATTTCGCTCAAATTTTGTGCACAAATTTCTTTACATCCCTATTAGTGAGCATTTCTCCTTTGCCAGGAGAATCCATCTCCCTGACAGGTGTGGCACATCAACAAGCTGATTAAACAGCATGATCATTACACAGATGCACCTTGTGCTGGGGACAATAAAAGGCCACTCTAAAATGTGCAGTTGTTTCACACAATACAGTGCCACAGATGTCACAAGTGTTGAGGGAGGGTGCAATTGGCATGCTGACTGCAGGAATGTTCACTGGAGTTGTTGGCAGAGAATTGAATAAACATTTCTCTACCATACTGCACCTCCAATGTTTTTTTGTTGTTGATAATGTGGTAGTACGTCCAACCGGCCTCACAACCGCAGACCACGTCTATGGCGTGGTGTGGACGAGCGGTTTGCTGATGTCAACATTGTCAACAGAGTGGTGGTGGGGTTATGGTATGGGCAGGCATAACCTATGGCCAACGAACACAATTCCATTTTAAATCAATGGTAATTCAAATGCACAGAAATACTGTGACGGGTTTCTAAGGTCCAATCGGAGGCCCATTTATTTTAAAGTATATGTGACCAACAGATGCATATCTGTATTCCTAGTCATGAAATCCATAGATTAGGGCCTAATGAATTTATTTCATCGGGCTGATTTGCTCATATGAACTGTAACTCAGTTAAAATCTTTGAAATAGTTGCATGTTGCACTTATATTTTTGTTCTGTATATTTGTCCACATGATGCGCAATTGCATATCAAGCAAGCCATCAAAAATGTTGTCTACCCTCACTGTATGCTATCAACAATACCAAAATGCTCGTTTTTCAAATGCTTTCCAGTTTACTGCATTTTTATATGTATTTGTTTTATTTAACCTTAAATTTAACTAGGCAAGTCAGTTAAGAACCTATTTACAATGATGACCAAACCCGGACAACGCTGGGCCAATTGTGCGCCGCCCTATGGGACTCCCAATCACGGCCGAATGTATTACAGCCTGGATTCAAACCAGGGACTGTAGTGACGCCTCTTGCACTGAGACGCAATGCCTTAGACCGCTGCGCCACTCGGAAGCCCTATTAAACCCTTGTATTGTGGCAACTCATGAATATTCCAAGAGGCCATGGGCACGCATTGTTCACTAATTCTCAGTGTGTTTTTTTGCATGTTTTGTATTCTGTGTTTGTGCGCGTGTTTACTCATGTGCACGTCTGAGCCACATTGAGCCGTGTCACCATTCCAGATTCCCATTGTCCTGCTATGCCCTCAGGCCCTACTCACACTCTGTGAGATAACACGCTATCACATCTGCTGCCAGACTGACTGCCAGCTCACTGCCACAAACCCACAGAGCATTACCAGTCAGTCCACAGGCCCAGAGAACCAGCTCCATGACTGAAACCAGCCCTTTAGGGTTGAAGGGAAAGGGGATACCTAGTCAGTTGCAAAACTTCATTCATTTAACCCCTCCGAATCAGAGAGGTGCTGCCTTAAATCAACATCCTCGTCATCGGGTGTCCAGGGAGCAGTTGTTCTTAGGGGTTAACTGCCTTGCTCAAGGGCAGAACGGCAGATTTGTCCACCTTGCCGGTTCGGGGATTCGAACCAGTGACGTTTCGATTACTGGTCCAATGCTCTTAACCGCTAGGCTACCTGTCACCCATTTAGCCCACTGAACCAGCAGACCACCAAAATACATCTGTAGACCCTCATCTGGCTTGTAAATCCCTCCTCCCTATCCAAGCCTGCACAAAACCCCTAAACGTATTAATCACGTGCCATACAGCTCATGGACATTCTATGAGGAAATATAGTGAATGTACAGTAAGGTGCTAGCCTGGTCCAAGAACTGTTTGTGCTGTCTTGCCAACTTCTATGGTCGTTGCCACGGCAAACACTGACAATGACCATAGGAGATGGCAAGACAACACAAACAGATTTGGGACACAGGCTAGTGCCACTGCCATCTGTCTGCACCTTCATCTATGTCAGGGGGCAGGCCTCCAACAAACACCTTCCTGGAGTAGCGCTCCATCCGCTCTTCGTTCTGACAGCGCGTGGGCGAGTTCAACCCCGGGGTCAGAGAGGGGTCACAGTGCCCGTCGTCCAGGAAACCGTCCTCAAAGGGAAAGAGTGAAGAGCGACCTTGAAAGAGAGAGGGGAGCGAGAGAGGGGGGGGGGGGAATTGAGAGGGAAAGAGAGAGAACAAGCAAGGATAACAGGGAGAAGAGAGAGGCACAGAACAGAAGACAGGGAGGATATGAAAGAGAGAGAGAGAGAGAGAGATGGTGTTGTTATAACTGGTAACAATAGCAGTCTCCTTACAGAGGAAGGTCAAATCACCATCATACTGCTGCATTCTTCAAACATTGTGGGCCTGCCTGCCTCCTCGGGTAAGACACCAGTTTTTTTTAATTTTTTCTCAGGTCACCTATGTCCAAAAAGTAAACAAATAATGTTATTTATGTTTTTGAAAATAATCTTCGGCATGAAATCATTTTTTGCTGTGTAATCTTAAACAACTAAACCAGGTAGAGTATGTAGAAAATATAATTGACCTATACATCTTTAAATAAGATCCGCTGAGAACTAACAATCACCAAAGTAGAGTCAGAGTGACACTAAAATTCCAATAATGATGCATTCAGGAATATTTTTGTCATATCATGGGGCTCTCACCAATTTTGTTATGTTTGAGTCACTCAGATAGCATAAGCCATAGCAAAATTTGTAGAATTGCAGGAAATTAGCTTTAAAAAACAGCAACATTTTGTCAATGCGGCCAATCCGGCACCTCTGCCACACCCACCATTTACGTCGCATTTTGACCCAGAAAAAAAAAAACGGAGTCCTTCATAGCCTTCTTACACCAAATAGACCCTTGCTCCTGCAGGCAATAGGAACAAGGGGTGGAGAGTGCAGGAGGGATGGCAGGCAAGACGGCGGACCATTTGGCACAGCAGTAGATTACCACTTACAGGTGAGAGCAAAGAGGACTGTGTACTGACTGAATGAAGCAGCATGTATCTAAGATCTGGAGGTAGACAATGTCAGAGGCCTCTGTTAAGCGTAGGCTACTGTACATATATGTTTACTTCCCATGCTAACAGGCACACAGGTATAGACAAATACAGGAGGACTGACAAAGATAATAAGCGTCCGATTTGATCGCTGAGTCATAAGCGCCATGTACAAGTGGACTAATGAACTGCCAACAGCCAGACTTAAGTCCTATAATTCTTAGATACAACAAATGCAACCAGTGAAACAACTAAGTTTCAAATGTTACCAGGGTTTTCCTCAGTGAGAAAATAGGAATTAGTTGAACACTCCAAATCAGAGAATAGCATGTCCGCAGCACCCATTCCTTCTATTCAGGACATAAATAGTTTCTGAGTCAGTGTACTTCAATGTTTTTATGATACCTTGTAAAGAAACATGTATTTTTAAACTGCTCCAAATGGACTTGGTTCTATACATGTCAATTCATTAATAATACACAAGCAGTAGCCAATACAGATGCCTATACCATATAAAATCAAGCTTAGCACAATGACTCAGAATACTAGAGAGAAAACAAAACAAAATTTGGAAGTACAATGCATTCAGTAAGAATTCAGACCCATTCCCCACATTTTGTTAGATTACAGCTGCATTCTAAAATGAATTACATTTTTTTAAATCCTCAATCTACACACAATACCCCATAATGACAATTTCTGGCAAATGTATAAAATACCTTAATTACATAAGTATTCAGACATTTTGTTATGAGACTCGAAATTGAACTCCGGTGCATCCTGTTTCCATTGATCATCCTTGAGATGTTTCTACAACTTGATTGGAGTCCACCTGTGGTAAATTTAATTGATTGGACATGATTTGGAAAGACACACACCTGTCTATATAAAGTCCCACAGTTGACAGTACATGTAACAGCAAAAACCAAGCCATGAGTTTGAAGGAACTGTCCGTAGAGCTCCGAGACAGGATTGTGTCTAGACACAGATCTGGGGAAGGGTACAAACAAATGTCTGCAGCATTGAAATTCCGCAAGAACACAGTGGCCTCCCTCATTCTTAAATGGAAGAAGCTTGGAACCACGGAGCAATCGGGGGAGAAGGGCCTTGGTCATGGAGGTCACTCTGACAGAGCTTCAGAGTTCCACTGTGGAGATACGAGAACCTTCCAGAAAGACCACCATCTCTGCAGCACTCCACCAATCAGGCCTTTATGGTAGAGTGACCAGATGGAAGCCACTCAGTAAAAGGCACATGACAGCTCACTTGGAGTTTGCAAAAGGCACCTAAAGGACTCTCAGAGCATGAGAAACAAGATTCTCTGGAGGATTCTCATCAGGTCTGGAGGAAACCTGGTACCATCCCTACGGTGAAGCATGGTAGTGGAAAAATCATGCTGTGGGGGATGTTTTTCAGTGGCAGGGACTGGGAGACAAGTCAGGATCGAGGGAAAGATGAACGGAGCAAAGTACAGAGAGATCTTTGATGAAAACCTGCTTCAGAGCGCTCAGGACCTCAGACTGGGGCGACGGTTCACCTTCCAACAACAACCCTAATCACACAGCCAAGACAACGCAGGAGTGGCTTCGGGACAAGTCTCTGAATGTCCTTGAGTGGCCCAGTCAGAGCCCGGACTTGAACCCGATCGAACATCTCTGGAGAGACCTGAACATATCTGTGCAGCGACGCTCCCCATCCAACCTGACAGGGAGGCTGTAATTGCTGACGAAGGTGCTTCAACAAAGTACTGAGTAAAGGGTCTGAATACTTGTGATAAAAACATTTTTTTATACATATGCTAAAATGTATAAAAATCTGTTTTTGCTTTGTCATTATGGGGTACTGTGTGTATATTTTTCTTAATCCATTTATAATAAGGCTATAACGTAACAAAAAGTGAAAAAAGTCAAGGTGTCTGAATCCTTTCCGAATGTACTGTAATGTGATCATCCACCTCTCCCCAACTTCATTAAATGCAATGACGTCAAAAAAAAAAGTGTAAATTAAAATGATTTCATCCAATCACGGCACAGACGAAGGCAGATCATGTGACTTCACACTAGAACCCTCAGCCCTGGAAAGAGACACATCCGTACGGACAGACAAGCAATTGTGCTCGTGCATCCTATTCACTTGGCAAGCAGAAACGCAGTCAAATTCCGAAAGTTACCTCTTCTGCGGCCATAGCTCCTGGCTGCTTGTGAACAGTGGGAGAAGAAGAGAGAGAGAGAGAGAGAGAGAGATCGAGGGAGAGAGAGACAGAGGGGTATGGAAAGGAGAGGGACAGAGACATGGGTTTTGTGGGAAGACAACCAGGCAGAACATCACCAAGGCAACAGTGAAACCACAGACGGCCACACCTAATCATCAGCGATGGAGGGAAACAAGGCTTCATTATGGGTTAGCTGGCAGTAGCCCACAGGAAACCTGCTACTCCTGGGCTAGACTAGACTAGAGTAGGATGAGCGATGTTATAATTCGCCTTACTACTGAGAAATATATTCACCTGCAATGACTGAACCATATTATGGAGATTATAATCAGGCAATAAACACGGACTACTACCTAGCTCACGTTTACTCTCATTTCTGCCCAGCGTCAATATGTATGAATGTGGTTGATAAAGCGACGTGCATAGGACAGACAGATGTCATTAGTCATTATCATGAACTAGTGAAACAGAATCAATCCAGTGGGACATTTCCACTCCCAGCTGCCCTGTGGATGGAGCCATGAAAGTGCCAGCCTGAGTCTCACAGTCCAGACAGAAAAACTGTTAGAGGATGACTGCCCTACCATGTGATAGGGTTGGCTGGCAGATTTCAATTTAGTGAACATGCCAAAAATGTACAGCAGACAGAGATAAGCCTTTGTGCCCTTTCTATCCATTTCATTAGTTGCGGTGTTCGTGGGCTTTCAGAACAAACCTTTGACGTGTTATCTAGAGTTTAGGAAACACAGTAGCAAAGGACTTACATGAAAGCCCACAACAAATGCGTTGTTTGGTATGGGTGCGTTTTCACACGTTACATTTCTAAAAACCTTCCTTGAACGCTCCTAACATGCCTGAATAGGAGCCTTGCTGTGGCTGAGAAAAAGGCCTACAAGAGGCAAATAGAGTCTATAACGTTAACGCCAGTAGACAGTGCGGAGGGGCTTCTGATAATACATCCCTAAACAGACCTTCTTACAGTCAAATGTCACAGAGAACACAGTCTTCTCCTAAAAACCAATATGGGGACTTCCATTGTGCTGGTGCCCTTTTGCCCCCCCCCCTCCCTCCAGCTCTTGACAGAGACATTGTACCCAGACCTTTTCTCTTACTGGGTTTCATTAAAACTCTGGCTCGTCTCACGAGAACACAGTTGTTCAGACCAACGTTCTCCGTTTTATTCTCCCACCGTCAGGGCCTTAGGAGAGACAAAGGCGCCTAGCAACAAGGGGAAAATGGTAGAAGGGTGGAACCCACTGATCTAGTGTAGACTAGTAAGTACTGTTGGGAAACTGTCAGTCACTGTGGTGAGGGAGAATAAGATGAGGAGGATGAGAGTGAGGGAGGAACAGAAATAAGCACAGACTAACACGTGAGTGTCAGAGAGGAGATTTTTGAAGGGATGACGGGAAGATCTTCTGGCCTGAGGAGCGTTATGTTTGTTATGTCTGCACAGCTTCAAAGCACTGTTGTACGGAGACGAGCAGTTATGAAAAATTATCTGCTCGGCCCTTACACTTCTACTATAAATCCATGTTGCAGGCCTTACGGTTCATCCTCCATCTCAGCCACAAAATCAGTGGAAAGACTAAAATGAGAGAATGTGTCAGACAGATTCTCGGCTACAAGGCTTCATACAGCTGAGACAATGGAGAGACGAAGAGTATACTAACGTTAACCAGCTTTCCTCACATCTAAAGCAGTGTTGACATTGGAGACTACAGCTGCCAGGGTCAATTCTGACAGTTGCCAGAGCTCCATGCAGATCTGAGATCTGTGCTTAAGATAAACCCTCCAGAACAGCAGTTTAACATCTATTTGAAATGTGTTTCCCAAAGGACTGATGATGAAAATAAGTTAAAGAGAAAACAGACGGCACAGTGTTGTCAAGCTGTGACAGCAGTAAAACAAGTTACTATAAGCCTTGTTGGATATCTTCTCCTTTTCCATTCATCATCATTTCCTCTCTTTTCTCACTGCTTCCCCTGCTGGCATCCCCAACCAGGCGAGTGAGAAACCACGGTCGTGTTCCTAAGGCCACGCAACCGAAAACGTTTAAAAACCTTTTGCAATGTTAAACAAAAATGAGCATTTCTTATTGGACAAGTCCATGTAGTCCCTCCCTGTTTTAGTCAGTTCTCTCTCATTTGGTGCCTAATGATCATGACCCAAGGCTCGACTAACACTCCCAGATGTCTTGAGCCGAGCTCCACCAGTCACGATGGACACCCCAATCCGCTCTCCTCTCACTGAAGTCTTGACAACGCTGAAAGGAAGAGCCTTTTGCCAACTCACTGTCTAACTCGGAGGGAAAAGAGAAAGAAAAAAAAACTGGACTGAGGGAGAAAAAGTGACACGAATTTTGAAAATAAATTCTCTCTCAGAGACGGAAGGGGGTGGGGGTAATTTAGTGTTACAGGTCGGATATTTTTAGAACCGGTATTCAGGGGTCGTCGCTGTGGTTCCCCCCAGCTCCGCGCTGAGAGATAGCTCCATGCTGGGTTTAACACTTGGGGTGCGAGGTGGGATTAGCATGGGTGGGCATCTGTGCCCTGCTGTGTATGGGCATGGGCCCTGTGGCGATCCCTGCCTCAACCCTATGGCATTTCCTGAGGCATCCTGCATAGGTGTGTCATGATGACACTACTTCTGAATAGGTTTCTATTGCTAGTTTCCATACAACAGAGAAGCAACACTTTGCCTGTCAAACTGAACGCCACAGTTAAAGCACAAATATACACATCCATAATAACATACAGAGGGATTTACAAAGGGAAACGTAGCCTATTGTATGTTCTGAAATACTACTCACTGTTCAATGGCATAATGTGATCTGCTCCGGGGTGGTGAAAGTTCAGACCCATGCTTCCTGTAGAAAAACAAGAGATTACAGGTTATTACCTGCATGTAGGCCTACATAAGTGTCTAATACACAAACACAACTCATCACGCTCCATACCAACAACACAAAACATAGAAATGCTAACATGAAACAGAATTTTGAATGCAAATGTTCCGAGGTGACAAGATGTTGCATACAACATGTTATATTTTACGTAAGTTATACTGTCGACATAACCTGGTAAAAGACACCCACAGAAAATAAACGAGTATCACTGAGAAACCAAACCAGGGCAAACGTGTGTGATGAACAACAAAAA
Organism: Salmo salar; assembly: GCF_965601325.2. Lineage (NCBI taxonomy): Eukaryota > Metazoa > Chordata > Actinopteri > Salmoniformes > Salmonidae > Salmo > Salmo salar. The sequence goes on along the minus strand of NC_138308.1, from coordinate 9,727,605 downwards.
GATGTAGGCTAGGCTATGGAAAACAGTCATTCAATTCTCTCTCTCATGCGTCACAGCTCTTACACACACACAAACAATGGACACTCCAATGCAAAGAATTTGACAGAGCATGCATTCTGCTCTAGCGATAATGGGAAAGCATCACAAGGCCTGGCTGTCCGTGTGTTGTGGACATGCCCAGGCATCCTCCACCTCCACACCAACCAGTGAAAGGACTTCCTGGTACAGACCGTAGTACTGTCAAAAGTACCCCTCTCTCCTTCTGGCTCGATCTCTTTCATACACACAAATGCATACTGCAGTTTTTTATTGAACCTTTATTTGAGTCTTCGAGGCCTGGGTAAGGCCCAAATGTCATAAATATTCCAACTTTGATTAATTATTTCTCATATATGCTTTTAGATACAAAATGTCAAATATGTCACCAATCCTTCCTCCAAAAAACCATTCTATTGATAAAATATAGTGAATATCCTCAAAATTATGGTATTTTGTTGTCCTGGTTTCGTGAGGAATCACTCTAGCAGACTGTTTCATAGTTAACAGTTGAGTTATGACTCACTGTATCCAAAGACAAATGAGCATCCATCTTTGACTCCATTTTAGTGCTCCCAGCCTATAGACAGAAACTAAAACAGGAAACGCCCATTCTCAGGTCTGTTCAACGCTGGTCCGACCAATCTGATTCCACGCTTCAAGAATGCTCCAATCACGTGGACTGGGATATGTTTCAAATAGCGTCGAACAACAACATAGGTGTATACGCTGATTCAGTGAGCGAGTTTATTAGCAAGTGCATCAATCCCCAACCAGAAACAGTGGATTGATGGCGGTATTCGCGCAAAATTGAAAGTGCGAACCACTGCTTTAAATCAGGGCAAGGCAACCGGAAACATGACCAAATACAAACAGTGTAGCTATTCCCTCCGCAAGGCAATCAAACAAGCTAAGCGTCAGTACAGAGACAAAGTAGTCGCAATTTAATGGCTCAGACACGAGAGGTATGTGGCAGGGTCTACAGTCAATCACGGACTACAAAAAGAAAACCAGCCCCGTCGCGGACCCAGATGTCTTGCTCCCAGACAAACTAAACAACATCTTTGCTCGCTTTGAGGAAAATACAGTGCCACAGACACAGACCGCTACCAAAACCTGTGGGCTCTCCTTCACCGCAGCCAACGTCAGTAAAACATTTAAACGTGTTAACCCTCGCAAGGCTGCCGGCCCAGACGGCATCCCTAGCCGAGTCCTCAGAGCATGCGCAGACCAGCTGGCTGGTGTGTTTACGGACATATTCAATCAATCCCTATCCCGGTCTGCTGTGCCCACATGCTTCAAGAGGGCCACCATTGTTCCTGTTCCCAAGAAAGTTAAGGTAACTGAGCTAAACGACTATCGCCCCGTAGCACTCACTTCCGTCATCATGAAATACTTTGAGAGATTAGTCAAGGATCATATCACCTCCACCCTACCTGACACCCTAGACCCACTCCAATTTGCTTACCGTCCCAATAGGTCCACAGATGACGCAATCGCAACCACACTGCCCTAACCCATCTGGACAAGAGTTATACCCATGTGAGAATGCTGTTCATCGACTACAGCTCAGCATTTAACACCATAGTACCCTCCAAACTCGTCATTAAGCTCGAGACCCTGGGTCTCGACCCCGCTCTGTGCAACTGGGTCCTGGACTTCCTGACGGGCCGCCCCCAGGTTGTGAGGGTAGGAAACATCTCCACCCCGCTGATCCTCAACACTGGGGACCCACAAGGGTGCGTTCTCCGCCCTCTCCTGTACTCCCTGTTCACCCATGACTGCGTGGCCATGCACGCCTCCAACTCAATCATCAAGTTTGCAGACGACACTACAGTGGTAGGCTTGATTACCAACAACGACGAGACGGCCTACAGGGAGGAGGTGAGGGCCCTCGGAGTGTGGTGTCAGAAAAATAACCTCACACTCAATGTCAACAAAACAAAAGAGATGATTGTGGACTTTTGGAAACAGCAGAGGGAGCACCCCCCTATCCACATCGACGGGACAGTAGTAGAGAAGGTGGAAAGTTTTAAGTTCCTTGGCGTACACATCACGGACAAACTGAAATGGTCCACCCACACAGACAGCGTGGTGACGAAGGCACAACAGCGCCTCTTCAACCGCAGGAGGCTGAAGAAATTTGGCTTGTCACCAAAAACACAAACTTTTACAGATGCACAATCCAGAGCATCCTGTCGGGCTGCATCACCGCCTGGTATGGCAACTGCTCCGCCCATAACTGTAAGGCTCTCCAGAGGGTAGTGAGGTCTGCACAACGCATCACCGGTGGCAAACTACCTGCCCTCCAGGATACCTACACCACCCGATGTCACAGGAAGGCCAAAAAGATCATCAAGGACAACAACCACCCGAGCCACTGCCTGTTCACCCCGCTATCATCCAGAAGGCGAGGTCAATACAGGTGCATCAAAGCAGGGACCGAGAGACTGAAAAACAGCTTCTATCTCAAGGCCATCAGACTGTCAAAACAGCCATCAATAACATTGAGTGGCTGCTGCCAACATACTGACTCAAATCTCTAGCCACTTTAATAATTAAAAATTGGATGTAATAAATGTATCACTAGTCACTTTAAACAATGCCACTTTATATAAAATGTTCACATACCCTACATTACTTATCTCACTGCATCTTGCCTATGCCGTTCGGCCATCGCTCATCCATATATGTATATGCACATATTCTTATTCATTCCTTTACACTTGTGTGTAAAAGGTAGTTGTGAAATTGTTAGATTACTTGTTAGATATTACTGCATGGTCGGAACTAGAAGCCCAAGCATTTTACTACACTCGCATTAACATCTGCTAACCATGTGTATGTGACCAATAAAATGTGATTTTATTTGATTAACAACCACACAGTGACAGACTTTCAATTCTCCAGTCCTTCCTTTCTTCAACACTAAACTACTGGCTGGTTTGCAAACATATGGGCAGAAAAATGCTACCATGGCCAAACGATAAACAGGGTTCAAGAGTTTGCGTAATGAAAGGATGGTCCAGCAAGTCATCCTTGCCTTTAAATGGCAGATATTTCTACATCAGTTACTCAACAGAATATGTGCAACTAACTAGTTGGCTCCAACAGGGCAACAAGTTTCATCACAGTGCTCAAAATCTGCACTTAACCTCCTGGAGAGGCTAACACAGCAAGGGCAAATGGAACGCACAGAGACAGAGACACAGACAGAGACAGAGACACAGACAGACAGAAACCTGTGAGAGACGGAGCGGCTGTGTTGTAAGCTGGAATGGCACAAACAAGACGAGCTGTAAAAAAGTTTAAAAACGAAGGCGCAGCAGACAGATAAAAGCATTTCAACAGTTTAGACCAGGGTCAAATTCATTAACGCAGAATGAAGCTAAGGGCAGCAGGTAGCCTAGCATTTAAGAGAATTGGGTGAGTAACCAAAGGGTTGCTGGTTCGAATCCCCAAGCCGACTCAGTGAAAAATCTAAGGCTCTTAACCCTAATTGCTCCTGTAAGTTGCTCAGGATAAGAGCTTCTGGTAAATGACTAAAATGTTTATTGGACAACTTCAAGTATAGTCCCTTTCTGTTTCAGTTCGTGTTCTTCCATTTGGTGCTTAATGAATACGACCCAGTCCTCCTGCTAAGCTGGAAACATCAGTGAAACTTGTAGTGAGATTTGGGTGAAAACGAGAGAGGGGGAGTGGATAGAAGCCAGTGCAGCTACCGCATCCAACAGATGAGAGCAGATGTGGATTTCCTCAAGGTTCTCAATGATTCATAATCCAGCACGAGAACAGAGGGGCTTATATGCCAATATCGCATGGACACGTATCTATCCCCCCTTCTTGCTTATGTTTTGTTGCTGTGCAAATCATGTGACTGCTATATCTTGTTTGATTGACATTGATAAAAACACTCCCCAAAAAATGTCTTACAAATCTCTCACACACACACACACACACACACACACACAGTTGATTGTCACCCTCGCTCTCTCCTACTGCCAATTCCAACTGAATGAGAGTACAGTGTGGCCATCTTGAGTGTAGAAATATTACTGTGTGTGCCAGCTTCACTGTATTGTGACATGCCTGAGTGAGCATGTTGTGTCATTTTTCAAAAAAGATTTCAAAAGGATATTCTATAGATAGTCAGCCGCCAGAGGAAATAGCCCCATTCTTGTTCAGAAACTGTCAAAAGATATGGAAGATAACATCCATAACTCATACTCTAAAAAAATTATTTTATTTTAATTGTGGCGAGACATAGACATGAGCCACACTCAATGTTGACAGCATTACTCGAGTGTTAAGTCACATAGCCAACACTAAATATATCCAGCCCTCTAACTCTAGCTGCACTGGGAGGAAAGCCTCCATTTTGCCTATTAAATAGCCTTGGTCCATGGTAGTCCTACCAAAACCAGGGTCGTATTCTTTAGGGCACTACGTAGCAACGCGTTGTGCAACAGAAAATTTAAATGACGGCTTCTTATTGGAAACGTATAGGTAGTCCCCTCCCTGTTGCAGTGCGTTTTCTTCCATTTCGTGCCTAATAACTAACACCCAGGCATTCTAGTGGCGACAGAGTGGACAGTTGCTCCTGTAAACCCTAAAATAGCCCTGGGCCATCTGCGTCCCCTATTCAGTGGCATGACCTCAGGGCGAGGCCTGGGGCTATTCTCAGACTGTGTGTGTGATCAGTCAGTGGGCAGTGGGATTTCATCCGCCTCCTTCAGAACAAAGTCAGTAAGTCCCTCGTCCCCAGACTTCTGACGAAGTGCAGACTGTTGCAATTACAAAACATAGGGATGAGGTGGGAAATACTGGTTAGAGGGGTGTCAAACATACGGATCTGGTGGTTTGAGCCCTGAATGCTGATTGGCTGACAGCCGTGGTATATCAGACTGGTATGTATACCACTGGTATGACAAAAATGTACTTTTGAATGCTCCAATTGTGTTGGTAACCAGTTTAAAATAGCAATAAGGCACCTCGAGGGTTTGTTGTATATGGCCAATATACCACGGCTAAGGGCTGTATACAAGCACTCCACGTTGCGTCACACATAAGAACAGCCCTTAGCCGTGGTATATTGGCCATATTTCTTAAATATACACTACCGGACAAAAGTTTTAGAACACCTACTCATTCAAGGGTTTTTGTTTATTTTTACTATTTTCTACATTGTAGAATAATAGTGAAGACATCAACACTATGAAATAACACATATGGAATCATGTAGTAAACAAAAAAAAGTGTTAAACAAATCAAAATATAGTTTATATTTGAGATTCTTCAAATAGCCACCCTTTGCCTAGGCATTCTCTCAACCAGCTTGATGTGGTAGTCACCTGGAATGCATTTCAATTAACAGGGTGTGCCTTGTTAAAAGTTAATTTGTGGAATTTCTTTCCTTCTTAATGAGTTTGAGCCAATCAGTTGTGTTGTGACAAAGTAGGGGGGGTATACAGAAGATAACCCTGTTTGGTAAAATACCAAGTCCTTATTATGGCAAGAACAGCTCAAATAAGCAAAGAGAACAACAGTCCATCATTACTTTAAGACATTTGAAAGTTTCTTCAAGTGCAGACTCAAAATCAATCTAGCGCTATGATGAAACTGGCTCTCATGAGGACTGCCACAGGAAGTGAAGACCCAGAGTTAAACACCAGTCTCACCGTCAACAGTGAAGAGGCGACTCCGGGATGCTGGCCTCTAGGCAGAGCTCAACTGTCCAGTGTCTGTGTTATTTTGCCCATCTTAATCTTCTTTTCTTATTGGCCAGTCTGAGATATGGCTTTTTCTTTGCAACTCTGCCTAGAAGGCCAGCATCCCGGATTTGCCTCTTCACTGTTGACGTTGAGACTGGTGTTTGCAGGTACTACTTAATGAAGCTGCTAGTTGAGGACTTGTGAGGCATCTGTTTCTCAAACTAGACACACTAATGTACTCAGAACAAGAATAGACTGACGAGTTTCTGAAGAAAGTTCTTTGTTTCTTGCCATTTTGAGCCTGTAATCGAACCCACAAATACTGATGCTCCAGAACCTCAACTAGTCTAAAGGTCAGTTTTATTGCTTCTTTAAAATCAGGACAACCGTTTTCAGCTGTGGTAACATAATTGCAAAAGGGTTTTCTAATGATCAATTAGCATTTTAAAATGATAAACTTGGATTAGCTAACACAATGTGCCATTGGAACACAGGAGTGATGGTTACTGATAATGGACCTCAGTACGCCTACGAAGATATTCCATTTAAAAAAATCTGCCGTTTCCAGCTACAATAATCATTTACAACAGAATTATCAATTTGATGCTATTTTAATGGACAAATATTTTGGCTTTTCTTTCAAAAACAAGGACATTTCTAAGTGACCCCAAACTTAACGGTAGTGTATATATTATTAAATTGTTTACTATTTTCTACATCAAAACTACGAAATAACACATATGGAATCATGCAGTAACCAAAAAAAGATGATATATATAAAAATACCATGACCAAATGTATGTGGCCACCTGCTGATTCCAAAATTATGGGCATTAATATGGAGTTGCTCCATCTTTTGCTGCAATAACAGCCCCAACTCTTCTGGGAAGGCTTTCCACTAGATTCTGGAAGATTGCTGCAGGGACTTGCTTCCATTCAGCCACAAGAGCATTAGTGAGGTCGGGCACTGATGTTGGGCAGTTAGGCCTCGTTTGCATTCGGCGTTTCAATTCATCCTTAAGATGTTGGATGGGGTTGAGGTCAGGACTCTGTGCAGGCCAGTCAAGTTATTCCACATCAATCTCAACAAACCATTTCTGTATGGACCTCGCTTTGTGCACGGGGGAATTGTCATGCTGAAACAGAAAAGGGCCTCCCCCAAACTGTTGCCACAAAGTTGGAATCACAGAATCATCTAGAATGTTATTGTATGCTGTAGTGTTAAGATTTCCCTTCACTGGAACTAATGGGCCTAGCCCGAACCATGAAAAACAGCCCCAGACTATTATTCCTCCTCCACCATAATTTGCAGTTGGCACTACGCATTGGGGCAGGTAACGTTATCCTGGCAATCCGCCAATCCCAGATTCGTCTGTCGGACTACCAGATGGTGTGGCTCAGTTGGTAGAGCATGGTGTTTGCAACGCCAGGGATGTGGGTTCGATTCCCACGGGGGACCAGTACGGAAAAAAATGTATGAAATGTATGCATTCACTACTGTAAGTCGCTCTGGATAAGAGCATCTGCTAAATGACTAAAATGTAAATGTAAAATGTGAATCGCGATTCATCACTCCAGAGAATGCGAGTCCAATGGCAGCAAGCTTTACACCACTCCAGCCGACACTTGGCATCGCGCATGGTGATCTTAGGCTTGTGTGCGGCTGCTCGGCCATGGAAACCCATGTCATGAAGCTCCCGACGAACAGTTCTTGTGCTGACGTTGCTTCCAGAGGCAGTTAGGAACTTGGTAATGACCGTTGCAACCTAGGACAGATTAGTTTTTCGCAATGGGCGCTTCAACTGTCGCCGGTCCCATTCTGTGAGCTTGTGTGGCCTACCACTTCATGGCTGAGCCGTTGTTGCTCCTAGAAGTTTCCACTTCACAATAACATCACTTACAGTTGACCAGGGCAGCTCCAGCAGGGCAGAAATTTGACAAACTGACTTGTTGGAAAGGTGGCATCCTATGACAGTGCCACATTGAAAGTCACTGAGCTCTTCAGTAAGGTCATTCTACTGCTAATGTTTGTCTATGGAGATTACACATATACACACACACACAAACTATATATATAAAAAAAGAGAGAGAAATGATAACGGCCCTACAGACATTCACTTTCTTGACTGTGTCCAGCTCATTAATAATCACCGAAATTAAAGCTACACCGTCAGGGAGCATCGGAAATTCCAAAAAGGCAGGTTTTTTTGCTAATTTTGACGGCGTGAAATTATAACACATTTTCAGTGCGGCCCTCTGGACCTCGTTGAAGACCGAATGCTGCCCCAGGGGCAAAATGAGATTTGATACCCCTGGGTTAGAGCAGTATTTCTTAATCCTAGTCCTGGGGAGTTTTTTGCTTTAGCACTACACATGTAATTCAATTGATCAACTCATCATCAAGCTTTGATGATTTTGAATCAGGTGTAGTGCTAAGGCAAAAACTAAAATGTGCATCCCTTTGGATCCCCAGGACCAAGTAAACATTTTTTTTTTAAAAACACTGTTACAGCACTGGACTGGCTTGAGTACATACGGTACCTGCTGCATACTACTTGGGGAACTGGTCAGAGTAATAGACTAGTGTCCTCATCTCTCCAAACCACCTCTGATCTATATTAAGACTAGCCTTTTTTTGTTGTTGAAAGGCTAGGTGTGTTTGGCTTAGCCTAAATTGACTGGTTTTCATGGGGCTGCATTTAGAGAAGTGTTGTACAGCATATTATGATCTTAATTAAAGGGTTAACCTTCCTCTAGATTCCATGCGGTGCTCATCAGCGACTGCCTTACACCTGCAGTTCTCCCTGACTCTGCCGTAGCCACGTTTTTTACCCTCTGTTCCACATGAAATAATGTATTAAAGCTCCTCAACAACTGCCTTTAGAAAAAGCCCAAGCAGCAGATATGCGGAGGAATGGCAAGTCAACGGGGAGGTGTGGAAGTGTTAACCCTGCTGACAAAAAACACCTCCAAACTAGAGGACGGAGTCTCACACTTAGGCTACCGGCAATGAAATGCAACGCTCCAACTGTCTGAAAAGCTCAAAAAGATGAAAATAACAGCTTTATTTACACTAGATGTTCTTGAAATGAGAGTTAAGAGACTTATTTCCCAACAAAAAAAAAACATAATACCCTCAACGAAAGGCCAACAGAATACAAATTCTCTCAACTACTGTACTATAAGAGGCTGGATGGACAAAGGCTAAACTAAGCTAATGGAGCGTGCGTGTGTTTCTAACCTTTACCACTTCCAACAAAGCTAAGAACATTATCTCATTGCCCAACAATGATTGCAGACTGTTTATAGTGCAGAGACATCCTCTATTGTCGTCAGTGATAGAGCAAATTATTATAGGTGCATATTTGAGTTAGCCTAGCCTACATTTGGCTGGACTACGTACAGTTCAGGTTATCGGTCAGCCTGGCCAAGAGAGCCTGAAGGTCTGGGTGACCTTTTTACCTCAGGGTCAGGCTATGTGACATCTCTTTGACCCAAAAGAAACAGCCTTCACTGCTCTTTCTCCATCTGACTACTCTGAAGTTCTAGCTTCCCTCTCGATAAAACCTTACACTTGCCGCCCATTTTATTATCGATTGATTTGTTATCAACAAACACACTAAGACAAACAGCATTGCTCAATAGATCTGTACTCAAGTTAGAGAGACTGGAGAGTTTAAACTAGTTGAGATGTGAATTTACAGTTCGAAGACTAGTTTCATTAATCAACCACAGCATAGATGCCATTCTTTTCGCATGTAGTCCTACACAGCAACTGACCCCATCTGTCATATAAGCCTACACACTTGCTTAAGTCTCCATCCAACCAATGCAAATGTCCACATCACCCCACACACATAACCCAGAATGACCCTCTCCCACACACACAATCAAGAGTTTATTATTTTATTCTATGAAAGTCAGTCGTATAATGGCTAAACTCTTTAGCTTTTTCGAAACAAACGGCAGGCCTATTTGTTATTACTAGGCTACATGTTTCTACGCACTGCTGAAATTTATGGTAATTCAAACATCACTAAATACCTTTTAAACCCATAAAATGCCATTTTCAAAAGCCGAAGTTGATTCAAATGCACACAAATTGACAATGGAGTCCATTCGTAGCCGAGGCGAAGAGCAACATTTGAAAGGCCATGTGAGGCAGAACAGCTGAGCAGCAGATGTGTGTCGACATGAATGCTTGAATAGAGCATCTGATTTGCATGTGGCAGTATATGCTAGTCAGTCTATGGAGCGGTGGAGGCCTAACTCTGACGCTTACTCTCCACACTTGAGCTCAGCGGGCCTGTTTGTTCAGGCCATCCCAGACCTGCCTGCTCCCTTTCAAAACAGAGCGTAAATTCCCCATGCATGCCATTCCAATCGGATTAAATCAGCATTCAGGAGTTGGAGAGGATCACAAGAATTGAGTGTCAGTCAGTGGCTCCCGCTCCTCTCCCTTTCCCTCCCCCTGGACTGAGTCTCTGGACTGACTCCTCTACAAACACAGAGTCAACTCTATAGAGGCTTGCCCTTCTCACAGCCAGACAGAGGGTGGTTCACATTCCCTCCCCTTGTGTAACCCCCCATTCTCATCATCACACTGCATGCCCTCTCACTCCTCACACACTTTCCTCCTCCACACACACTCAACGTATGTGATCGTAATCCCAAACAACACTCGCCAGTGTCAGAGGCTGGCACCAAGACAGCATTGAATGAGCTGTATTCCGCCATAAGCAAACAAGAAAACCCTCACCCAGAGGCGGCACTCCTAACAGCCGGGGACTTTAATGCAGAGAAACCTAAATCCGTTTTACCAAATTTCTATCAGCATGTTAAATGTGCAACCAGAGGAAAAAGAACTCTGGACCACCTGTACTCCACACACAGAGACGCATACAAAGCTCTCCCTCGCCCTCCATTTGGCAAATCTGACCATAATTCTATCCTCCTGATTTCTGTTTACAAGCAACAATTTAAGCAGGAAGCACCAGTGACTAGATCAATAAAAAAAAGTGGTCAGAAAAAGCAGATGCTAAGCTCTAGCACAGACTTGAATATGTTCCGGGACTCCTCCGTACACCACATCATTTTTTACATTTACATTTTAGTCATTTAGCAGATGCTCTTATCCAGAGCGACTTACATTTCATACATTTCATTATTTTATTTTTTTCCGTCCTGGCCCCCCGTGGGAATCTAACCCTCAACCCTGGCGTTGCAAGCACCATGCGTTGCAAACACCATGCTCTACCAACTGAGCTACAGGGAAGCCAATGACATCAGTCATTGGCTTCATCAATAAGTGCATCGATGACGTCATCCCCACAGTGACCGTACGTACATACCACAACCAGAAGCAATGGATTACAGGCAGCATTCGCACGGAGCTAAAGGCTAGAGCTGCTGCTTTCAAGGAGCCCGGAAGCTTATTAGAAATCCCATTGTGCCATCTTACGAACCATCAAACAGGCAAAGCTTCAATACAGGACTAAGATCGAATCGTACTACACCGGCTCTGACGCTCGGCATATGTGGCAGGGCTTGCAAACCATTACAGACTACAAGGGAAAAGACACAGCCGAGCTGCCCAGTGGCATGAGCCTACCAGACGAGCTAAACTACTTCTATGCTCGCTTCGAGGCAAATAACACTAAAACATGCATGAGAGCACCAGCTGTTCCGGAAGACTGTGTGATCACGCTCTCCACAGCCGATGTGAGTAAGACCTTTAAACAGGTCAAAATTCTCAAGTCCGCAGGGCCAGACTGATTACCAGGACATGTACTCCGAGCATGCGCTGACCAACTGGCAAGTGACTTACACATATTATGCAATCTCCATTGCACTCCACACTGCCCTTTCCCACCTGGACAAAAGGAAAACCTATGTGAGAATGCTATTCACTGACTACACCATAGTGCCCTAAAAGCTCATCAATAAGCTAAGGACCCTGGGACTAAACACCTCCCTCTGCAACTGGATCCTGCACTTCCTGACAGGCCGCCACCAGGTGATAAGGGTAGGTAACAACACATCCGCCACGCTGATCCTCAACACGGGGGCCCCTCAGGGGTGCGTGCTCAGTCCCCTCCTGTACTCCCTGTTCACTCAGGACTGCATGGCCAGGCACGACTCCAACACCATCATTAAGTTTGCCGACGACACAACAGTGGTAGGCCTGATCACTGACAACGATGAGACAGCCTATAAGGAGGTGGTCAGAGACCTGGCCATGTGGTGCAAGGACAACAACCTCTCCCTCAAAGTGATCAAGACAAAGTAAATGATTGTGGACTACAGGAAAAAGAGGACCGAGCACACCCCCATTCTCATCAAGAGGGGCTGCAGTGGAGCAGGTTGAGAGCTTCAAGTTTCTTGGTGTCCACATCAACAAACTAACATGTTCCAAGCACACCAAGACAGTCGTGAAGAGGGCACGACAAAGCCTATTCCCTATTTCCTCAGGAGACTGAAAATATTTGGCATGGGTCCTCAGATCCTCAAAAAGGTTCTACAGCTGCACCATCGAGAGCATCCTGGCTGGTTGCATCATTGCCTGGTATGGCAACTGCTCAGCCTCCGACCGCAAGGCACTACAGAGGGTAGTGCGAACGGCCCAGTACATCACTGGGGCCAAGCTTCCCGCCATCCAGGACCTCTATACCAGGCGGTGTCAAAGGAAGGCCCTAAAAATTGTCAAAGACCCCAGCCACCCTAGTCATAGACTGTTCTCTCTGCAACTGCACGGCAAACAGCACTGGAGCGCCAAGTCTAGGTCCAAGATGCTTCTAAACAGCTTCTACCTCCAAGAAATAAGACTCCTGAATATCTAGTCAAATGGCTACCCAGAATATTTGCAGTGCCCCTCACATCCCCTCTTTACACCACTGCTACACTCTGTTGTCATCTATGCATAGTCACTTTAATAACTCTACCTACATGTACATACTACATCAAATAACCGGTGCCCCCACACATTGACTCTGTATTGGTACCACCCTGTATATAGTCTCACTATTGTTATTTCACTGCTGCTCTTTAATTACTTGTTACTTTTATCTCTTATCTGTATTTTTTGAAACTGCATTGTTGGTTAGGGGCTCGTTAGTAAGCATTTCACTGTAAGGTGTAACCTGTTGAATTTGTCGCATGTGACTAATAAAATGTTATTTGAATCAGGATTAAAATGCTAGGTATTACAGAAATATCTTTGAAAGAACAATTAGTGACGGCAAGCATGAAAGTTTAGTGGGGTGGTGTGTTCGATTAATTTGTCAACGAGAACCTTGGAAGGACTGAGAAGCTCAGTTCTGGTGAGTTTTTAAAAGGACATTCTACTCCAAAATGAATTAAAATGGCCCTCGCTACATATTCGTTGCCAAACCCACTGGCTCCAGGTTATATCTATAAGTCTGTGCTAGGTAAAGCCCCGCCTTATCTCAGCTCACTGGTCACCATAGTAACACCTACCCGTAGCACGCGCTACAGCAGGTATATTTCACTGGTCAACGTGAAACGTTTGTTTTCGAGATGATAGTTTCCGGATTCGACCATATTAATGACCTAAGGCTCGTATTTCTGTGTGTTTATTATATTATAATTAAGTCTATGATTTGATAGAGCAGTCTGACTGAGCGGTGGTAGGCACCAGCAGGCTCGTAAGCATTCATTCAAACAGCACTTTCGTGCGTTTTGCCAGCAGCTTTTCGCAATGCTTCAAGCATTGCACTGTTTATGACTTCAAGCCTATCAACTCCCAGGATTAGGCTGGTGTAACCGATGTGAAATGGCTAGCTAGTTAGCAGGGTGCGCGCTAATAGCGTTTCAAACGTCACTCGCTCTGAGACTTGGAGTAGTTGTTCCCCTTGCTCTGCATGGGTAACGCTGCTTCGAGGATGGCTGTTGTCGATGTGTTCCTGGTTCGAGCCCAGGTAGGAGCGAGGAGAGGGACGGAAGCTATACTGTTACACTGGCAATACTAAAGTGCCTATAAGAACATCCAATAGTCAAAGGTATATGAAATACAAATCGTATAGAGAGAAATAGTCCTATAATAACTACAACCTAAAACTTCTTACCTGGGAATATTGAAGACTCATGTTAAAAGGAACCACCAGCTTTCATATGTTCTCATGTTCTGCGCAAGGAACTTAAACGTTAGCTTTCTTACATGGCACTTATTGCACTTTTACTTTCTTATCCAACACTTTGTTTTTGCATTATTTAAACCAAATTGAACATGTTTCATTATTTATTTGAGGCTAAATTTATTTTATTGATGTATTATATTAAGTTAAAATAAGTGTTCATTCAGTATTCTTGTAATTGTCAAAAAATAATGGTAAAAAATTAATAAAATAATAATAAAAACAAAATCGGCCGATTAATCGGCACCAGATTTTTTTGGTCCTCCAATAATCGGTATCGGCGCTGAAAAATCATAATCGGTCGACCTCTAATCCCTATTCATTTCATATGATCACTGCGGCCCTAGTAAAAGATTTGTCATACCACTTAACATCTATTACCTTTTAATGTGGCATTGGCATAAACACAAAACAGTCATGAGGCTTTCATCTGATTGTCAATCACTTCCCATGCTACCCTTGAACAGTCGTCCACTCACAAAATAATTCCAGCATCCAAACAGTGCACTGTGCAGCCGCAATTTGATGAATTAAAAAGACACAGCGGTCATAAAACACCTACACATGTACTGTAATGAAATGCTGAGATTGTCATTAGGCCTACATTTGTAGCCTGAATAGGTGCGTCCAATGCTGCGCCTCGGTCTCTGCCACTCATCTCCGCCTTGGCAAAAGGTAAGTGTTCTCCTCTAACCATAACGCAATTTGGAGCGTATATCACTGGATTTTAAGTCAATTCACACATTTTTCATGCGGTAATGTTAAATAATGGTCTAATAGCCTACAGCTTTCTTGCTATTTTGTGTTAATTATTGTGAGTCTCAGTTTTAATGGTATGGTGCACCCACACTATTTCTTCTGCCAGGACCATATTTTCTGCACTTACTTTTACTCATGAGTGCAAGTGACTGATCTTGGTAGCTGTCTCTTAGCCTGGTCCCAGATCTGTTTGTGCTGTCTTGCTAACTCCTATGTTCAGAGTCAATGGCCATTGTCAATAACTGTTGGCAAGACAGCACAAATAGATGGCTGTCCTGTGCTTTGCTGTATTAGGGCAGCCAAAGCCAGTCGAGCCGAGGGAGGGAAGGAAGGAGGACACCAACAGGGAAGACCTGCTCTGTGACAGGCCAAGTGGCAGCACGCCTCTCTGAAGGCGGCCACACGCTGTTGACATGAGGAAGGGGAGTAAACAGTGCTGAGTCAGGAATGTGGAACCATCCTCCTCTCTCCCCCCTCTCTCCCACATGGGAACATTCTCAGAAGAAGTCTGTCTCCTCCCCCTAGTTCCAGTAAAGTCGAGCCTGCCCAGGACGACTTTTGCGGTGATAAGACAATCCTCTCCTGACACAATATTGAAAAACCGAATCTATGCATAAGAAAGCAGCAGGCCACTACACATAATACCCCCCCCAACTCCACACCTCCCAAACATTTCCATTGTCTGGCAGGCTAAGAAAACAACACTGAACATGACAGGTGGCAATAGGCCAACAGGGATCTGAACGCAATGGAGTCAGTTTTCATAATAGGCACGTGAACTAACAGACTTATCTCAAGGAATCTGAGTCTGTGACATACATGTGTTGTTCAAAGAATTTTGGGAGTCTCTCCATCCCAAAACAACATGTTGCTTTTCACAGTGAACTATCTATGCTCAGATAAAGATAGACCAAGGGCTACCTTTGTGTTTGTATCAAAGAATCTCTATGCCAGCCTTTAGAGTTTCATTTTACTCATATGTTCCCAGCAATCCAACACACATTTGAACACATTTCTTTGACCCAAATGAGTTTGACTCAATGGAATGGTCATCCGGCAGAAGAGAAGCCTATAAGGGGTAACTTTAGCTCGGGTTCATACCAATTTCACTTTCTCCAACATCCTTCCTCCCAACTTAATAACAGGAACAAATACAATCTGACTACAAACGTTCACTGTGCCATAACGGCACCAAATAAAAATCTGTCAATGATTACGTAGTAATTAACAAATGGTTCACACGCAAACAGACACACCTTCAAAAAGGCACGCAAAGGAGCACACACGTGAACAATCAATCACACACGGTCACTCAAAACATTGCAATATACCATGACACAAGTGCCATCAATATAAATATTTATTTACATGTGACCGATCACAATATTAACCAGGGAAACAGAAGCAAAAATGTAATCATGAGTATTTGATTAAAATCAGAAGAAAATGCAGAAGCAGCTTGTAAGGAATATCAAAAAAAGCATACACCATACACAGAGTGCAAGAAAATTGTGTCCGATTTTGCAGGTTAGGCCAATGGTTAATTTATCGTATAAAATGTACGATCGAAAAAAATAGATTGTATTGGTGATAAAGGCAAATAGTGCAACAACAAAAAATGTCAATAAAAGTTATATAAAAAGATGATTCCCATGAAGCCAAAAAAAAACAAGCGTGGATTTATGAATATTCCTAACCTGCAAAATGATTCCTCCATATAATATCAGCGATACTCATTGGTGGGCCACCAGCAAGGTGTGGTTTACCTTTGTCATGATCAGTCCTTATCATATCCATTAAGGAATTCTCCAAAGAGTGCAAGCTAAATGCATCAAAGGGCCGATTCCGGTCCTGCAAGAGAAGAGGGGTCAGAGGTTAGTCATCTTATCTCAGTTGGTTATCAAAGTACAGCACAACAACATCACTACTATTGGACACTGAAAGTTATTTAAGACTAGCTTGGAGATAACAGCGATTTTATTTTGATGACTTGTGAGAGGATAAGGAACACTCATCATCCACACAGATTCACAAAAACATTCAACAAATGGATATGATTGTAAGTTCAGAAGTGACCCTGATAAGGGGAGAGCAGGGTTTCAACTAAATGAGGGCCTCTTACAACTCTCATGCCCAAGTCAAAGAAGACAATCATAGACCATACTGACTGATATTACACAGCATAAACCATGGGAAACTCGCAGACTTGTGTTGGTCTGATAGGAATGTAAATAGCAGAGGATTTCAAGAGTAGGGACACACCTAGAAAATCAAGAGTAAATGAAACTAGTGCCAAGAATGTTGTGGTTTGTGAGTGTGCTCTTTCCTCAAAAACACTCTGGAGTGGGCTATTTTGAAGTTAGCAGTATGTGTGACGAGTCAGTTGATTCAGTTCTCCTGGCTAGCTGACCTGCCATGTGACCACCCTCTGAACTAGAGTCCTGCATTGGATCGGGTACCCAGGGTTCCCTGCGGTTAACCAGCAAAAAAATATAAAAAAATTTATAAAAAAATTATATAAAAAAAATTAAAAAAAACAATATCAAAAATTATATATATATTATATATATATATAAAAATCAGTTGGCGTGTGGAATGAAAACATTCTTTCAACCCGTGGGTCGGATCACGGTTAAGAACAATTATATTGCGGGGCGGAAACGCTTTAAATCATTATAAATTGTATTATTTCACAAACTTAAAAGCTTGTTGTGTTGCAAATTACATTCTGTGACTGGTGAGGCAGACATCTAGGCTACCAGCCACACATGCAGTGGATCAGGGAACTGTCCTTTATTTGTGTGGTGCTGAAACATATATGTATCATCCCCCACGTGATAACTGGTTGCCAAGTGTACTTTCCCTGGCTAGCCTGGCTCACGCGAAAATGTCTCACGTAGGCCTAACCAGAGAAATAGGAAAAACACCATAGTGAAATTTCCAATTTTGGTTCAGAAGGATTTGAGTCATTGTGGACAAGGACAACAACCCGGTAGATGGATACACAGCCAGCAAAAAGTGCAAGCAGGTATTTGTTTATGATAGGCTAATACAGTTTATTATCAGTTAACCCACAAAAGTCTAAGCCGGGGGGGGGGGGGGGGGTATTCTGAGTGCTTTTTCCAGCCTGTAGCATGTCACAAATGCTTCACAATTGATTTCTTAAAAATGGCAGGTTATAGTAATAATAATAAATAATATAATACCCTAAATATTTTCATTCCTTCTTTTTAAGTTACACGGTTTAAATGTCACATGCACAAGTACAGTGGACATGCAGTTCTTGCAAACTCAAAACACAACAATAATCAATAAAAATCTATTTCCAGAAGAAGAAAAAAAAAAAGAAATAAGAATAGTAAATATGAAATATACAATAAAGTATGCATACTATGTACAGGAAATATTTAAAAAGTCAGTTCCAATACCATATGTACATGTGCAGGGATACTGGAGTGATGAAGGTAGATACAGTTGAAGTCAGAAGTTTACATACACCTTAGCCAAATACATTTAAACTCAGTTTTTCACAATTCCTGACATTTAATCCTAGTAACAATTCCCTGTGTCTTAGGTCAGTTAGGATCACCACTTTATTTTAAGAATGTGAATTGTCAAAATAGTAGAAGAGAGAATTATTTATTTCAGCTTTTATTTCTTTCATCAAATTCCCAGTGGGTCAGAAGTTTACATACACTCAATTAGTATTTGGTAGCATTGCCTTTAAATTGTTTAACTTGGGTCAAACATTACGGGTAGCCTTCCACAAGCTTCCCACAATAAGTTGGGTGAATTTTGGGCCATTCCTCCTGACAGAGCTGGTGTAACTGAGTCAGGTTTGTAAGCCTCCTTGCTCGCACACGCATTTTCAGTTATGCCCACAACTTTTATGTAGGTTTGAGGTCAGGGCTTTGTGATGGCCACTCCAATACCTTGACTTTGTTGTCCTTAGGCCATTTTGCCACAACTTTGGAAGTATGCTTGGGGTCATTGTCCATTTGGAAGACCCATTTGCGACCAAGCTTTAACTTCCTGACTGATGTCTTGAGATGTTGCTTCAATATATCCACATAATTTTCCTTCCTCATGATGCCACCTATTTTGTGAAGTGCACTCGTCCCTCCTGCAGCAAAGCACCCCCACAACATGATGCCACCCCCGTGCTTCACGGTTGGGATGGTGTTCCTTGGTTTGCAAGCCTCCCCCTTTTTTCTCCAAACATAACGATGGTTATTATGGCCAAACAGTTCCATTTTTGTTTCATCAGA
The DNA here is from genome assembly GCF_965601325.2 of Salmo salar. Lineage (NCBI taxonomy): Eukaryota > Metazoa > Chordata > Actinopteri > Salmoniformes > Salmonidae > Salmo > Salmo salar. The sequence continues at coordinate 9,708,678 of NC_138308.1, read as the reverse complement.
CCAGAGGAAATTCTTCCAAAAAGTACGATCTTTGTCCCCATGTGCAGTTGCAAACCGTAGTCTGGCTTTTTTATGGCGGTTTTGGAGCAGTGGCTTCTTCCTTGCTGAGCGGCCTTTCAGGTTTGGTTGGATATAGAACTCGTTTTACTGTGGATATAGATATTTTGTACCTGTTTCCTCCAGCATCTTTCCAGGGTCCTTTGCTGTTGTTCTGGGATTGATTTGCACTTGTCGCACCAAAGTACATTCATCTCTAGGAGACAGAATGTGTCTCCTTCCTGAGTGGTATGACGGCTGCGTGGTCCCATGGTGTTTATACTTGCGTAATATTGTTTGTACAGATGAACGTGGTACCTTCAGGCATTTGGAAATTGCTCCCAAGGATGAACTAGACTTGTGGAGGTCTGCAATTTTTTCTGAGGTCTAGGCTGATTTCTTTTAATTTTCCCATGATGTCAAGCAAAGAGGCACTGAGTTTAAAGGTAGGCGTTGAAGTACATCCACAGGTACATCTCCAATTGACTCAAATGATGTAAATTAGCCTATCAGAAGCTTCTAAAGCCATGACATCATTTTCTGTAATTTTCCAAGCTGTTTAAAGGCACAGTCAATTTAGTGTATGTAAACTTCTGACCCACTAGAATTGTGTTACAGTGAATTACAAGTGAAATAATCTGTCTGTAAACAGTTGTTGGAAAAATGACTTGTGTCATGCAAAGTAGATGTCCTAACCGACTTGCCAAAACTATAGTTTGTTAACAAGAAATGTGTGGAGTGGTTGAAAAATGAGTTTTAATGGCTCCAACCTAAGTGTATGTAAACTTCCGACTTCAACTGTATGCAGTGCCTTAGACCACTGTGCCACTCGGGTGCCCCAGTAGAATCAGTCCATCATATTCTACTCAATAGGTGCTATAAAGGCTACATTCATCTGATCTGAATCAAAGTTCATAGCGAGTTGGAGGAGAGAAGGGCATTGAGGAGTTCGCTCCGTATGGATTTCTGCCTATAAAGTTTAGAGCCATTTGGTATATATTTTGGCCCAGACTACAGAGCTGATTTAGTGAGCTTATTCTGGCCCACTTCCTGGTACATTGATGGAGAGACTGTTCCAATACGGAGCCTGTGTCGATACTAGTGACCTTAGAATCAGAGACATTCTAGTAGATCATTTTTATCATAAAAGCTTTTTATCGTAGGCGAGTGAGTAAATCAGCAAGTGAGGGAATGACAGGGTGTAGGCAAGTAACGGAGTGACATACAGTGTGAGAGCAACAGAGGAGTTCAGGTTAGACCTAGCCCTTGGCAGCTGTGTCCTGTGAGTCCACTGCCCTAGCCGTGGGGCCACATTGTTTGCACAGCAGTGCTATTGTCGTGCATTTGGCTGAGCATTCAATAGCGTTATTCCCCCTCTCTGGATCCGGCACTGCCGTGGCAGATAAAAATCTGCCCACTTGGTACAAACGGTAAACACTTAAAATGCTGAGCTTTTCATTCCGCTCCCCTCTTTCTCCACCACCATACACTCTTCTGATCCTAAACACAGAGAGCGAGGGGAATCATTCACAGTCAGTGGGGGGTTCATTAGGCCGATAACAAACGCACATTTTACTTTTCCATAGCAAAACGTTTTGCTACGTTCTGCCTTAATGAATACAACCCTGAGGAGATACCCACCACCCATCACATCTCCTCTATCAGACCACTCCACTACTGCTTTTATTGTTGTGTTAATACACCACATAGGATATCCAGCATGTGGGATACAGACTACCTGCCATTGTACCTGCTTCCCATTCTCAAAATTGTCTCTATACATCTGACCCATAATCAGGATATGGCTCCCGAGTGGCGCAGCATCTCAGTGCAAGAAGCATCAATGCAGTCCCTATTTCGAATCCAGGCTGCATCACATTTGGCCGTGATTGGGAGTCCCATAGGGAGGTGCACAATTGCCCCAGCGTCGTGGGGTTTGGCCGGGGTAGGCCATTAGAAGGGCCATTTGACCAAGAAGGAGAGTGATGGAGTGCTGCATCAGATGACCTGGCCTCCACAATCACCCAACCGGAACCCATTTGAGAAGGTTTGGGATGAGTTAGACTGCGGAGTGAATGAAAAGCAGGTAACAAGTGCTCAGCATGTGTGTGGGAACTAGTTCAAGACTGTTGGAAAAGCATTCCAGGTAAAGCTGGTTGAGAGAATGCCAAGAACGTGCAAAGCTGTCATCACAGCAAAGGGTAGCTACTTTGAGGAATCTCAAATATATTTAGATTTGTTTAACAATTTTTTTCTCCATACGTGTTATTTCATAGTGTTGAGGTCTTCACTATTATTCTATAATGTAGAAAATAGTAAAAAAATAAAGAAAAACCCTTGAATGAGTAGGTGTGTCCAAACTTTTGACTGGTACTGTGCATATAAAATTGGGATTCTTATTATTTTTTTTTATATACAGATCTACTACACATTTTCAAAGTGAAAGAAAATGATTTAAAAATGACATTTTCCAAATAACAAAAGAATTTTAAAAAAGTGCAGGACGCAGCCTGACGCAGCCTACGAGCCAGGACGCAGCCGGAGATCCTCTGGCAGGACACTGTTGACCATTGCCAAAGTCTAGGTTGAAAATGAAAGGAGACATGGCAAATGCCCTTTGGGCCCCTAGAATCAGGCTTGCAGATTCAGAGGCTGTTTTTAAAACCCTGCTGAATACTTTTATAAAGATGCTTTTAATGTATGTTTTCAATTATCTTTTTTCATTCTCCTCCCTCCGGTCTTTGTTTCTTCATTAGTACTTTTATTTTATGATGTGAAGCACATAGTTACTTGTAATGAAAAAGCTATAGAAAAGAAAGTTTTTTTGGGGGGGGGGGGATTGCGTATGTCTTCACACCCCGGAGTTAATACTTGGTGGAAGCACCTTTGGCAGCAATCACAGCTGTGAATCACCATCTTATGGTTTGACAGAAATACTTTCCCCAAAACCTTCTCAATTAAAATGTTAACTGCAAAGTAAGCTTACCTGGTAGAAGTACAGTTGAAGTCAGAAGTTTCCAAATACCTTAGCCAAATACATTTAAAAACTCAATTTTTCACAATTCCTGACATTTAATCCTAGTAAAAACTCCCTGTCTTAGGTCCGTTAGGATCACCACCTTATTTTAAATATGTGAAATGTCAGAATAATAGTAGAGAATGATTTATTTCAGCTTTTATTTCTTTCATCACATTCCCAGTGGGTCAGAAATTATACACACACAATTAGTATTTGGTAGCATTGCCTTTAAATTGTTTAACTTGGGTCAAACATTTTGGGTAGCCTTCCACAAGCTTCCAACAATAAGTTGGGTGAATTTTGGCCGACTCCTCCTGACAGAGCTGGTGTAACTGAGTCAGGTTTGTAGGCCTTCTTGCTCGCACACACATTTTTCAGTTGTGCCCCACACATTTTCTATAGGATTGAGGTCAGGGCTTTGTGATGGCCACTCCAATACCTTGACTTTGTTGTCCTTAAGCCATTTTGCCACAACTTTGGAAGTATGCTTGGGGTCATTGTCCATTTGGAAGACCCATTTGCAACCAAGCTTTAACTTCCTGACTGATGTCTTCAGATGTTGCTTCAATCTATCCACATAATTTTCCGGCCTCATGATGCCATCTATTTTGTGAAGTGCACCAGTCCCTCCTGCAGCAAAGCACCACCACAACATGATGCTACTACCCCTGTGCTTCACGGTTGGGATGGTGTTCTTTGGCTTGCAAGCCTCACCCTTTTTCCTCAAAACATAACGATGGTCATTATAGCCAAACAGTTCTATTTTTGTTTCATCAGACCAGAGGACATTTCTCCAAAAAGTACGATCTTTGTCCCCATGTGCAGTTGCAAACCGTTTTCCGGCTTTTTTATGGGGGTTTTGGAGCAGTGGCTTCTTCCTTGCTGAGCGGCCTTTCAGGTTATGTCAATATAGGACTCATTTTACTGTGGATATAGATACTTTTGTACCCATTTCCTCCAGCATCTTCACAAGGTCCTTTGCTGTTGTTCTGGGATTGATTTGCACTTCTTGCACCAAAGTACGTTCATCTCTAGGAGACAGAACGCGTCTCCCTCCTAAGCGGTATGCTGGCTGCGTGGTCCCATGGTGTTTATACTTGCGTACTATTGTTTGTACAGATGAACGTGGTACCTTCAGGCATTTGGAAATTGCTCCCAAGGATGAACCAGACTTGTGGAGATCTACAATTTATTTTCTGTGGTCTTGGCTGATTTCTTTAGATTTTCCATGATGTCAAGCAAAGAGGCAATGAGTTTGAAGGTAGGCCTTGAAATACATCCACAGGTACACCTCCAATTGACTCAAATTATGTAAATTAGCCTATCAGAAGCTTCTAAAGCCATGACATCATTTTCTGGAATTTTCCAAATCTGTTTAAAAGGCACAGTCAACTTTGCGTATGTAAACTTCTGACCCACTGGAATTGTGATACATTGAATTATAAGTGAAATAATCTGTCTGTAAACAATTGTTGGAAATAAAATGTGTGTGCACAAAATAATGTCCTAACCAACTTGCCAAAACTAGTTTGTTAACTTCTTCGGGCTAGGGGGAGTATTCGGAAGTTTGGATGAATGAGGTGCCCAAAGTAAACTGCCTGTTACTCAGGCCCAGAAGCTAGGATATGCATATGGATAGAAAACACTCTAAAGTTTACAAAACTGTTAAAATAATGTCTGTGAGTATAACAGAACTGATATGGCTGGCAAAAACCCAAGGACAATCCATCCAGATTGTTTTTTTCCCCCCAGCTCACCACTGATTACAATGGCTGGGAATGGGAATATAAAAGGAAGACCTCCCAGATTGCAGTTCCTAGGGCTTCCACTAGATGTCAGTCTTTAGAAAGAGTTTCAGGCTTCTTTCTTGAAAAATGAGCTAGAATTTGTAGTTTTTCTAAGTGGCTCCCATTTTGGCTGTAGTGTTTGTTGCGCATTACGGTGAGGGCGTGCACTTTGTTATTTATCTCCGGTAATGGTCTCCGGTATTCTCCGTCTTACATTTTATCGTTTATTTACATATTAGGGTACCTGAGGATTGATTAGGAACGTTGTTTGATATGTTTGGAAGAAGTTTATTGGTAACTTACAGGATTCATTTGTATGCTTTTGAACGAGGGAAACGGGTGGATTACTGAGTCAAGCACGCCAATGAAACTTACTTTTTTGGGATATAAAGAAGGGCTTCATCAAACAAAAGGACCATTTATTATGTAGCTGGGACCCTTGTGATTGCAACCAGATGAAGATCTTCAAAAAGGTAAGTGATTTATTTTAATTGCCATTTCTGACTTTTGTGATGCCTCTGCTTGGTTGGAAAATGTATGTAATGCTTGTGTGCGGGGCGCTGTCCTCAGATAATCGCATGGTGTGCTTTCGCCATAAAGCCTTTTTGAAATCTGACAGAGCGGCTGGATTAACAAGAAGTTAAGCTTTTAAATGATGTATGACACTTGTATTTTCATGAATGTTTAATATTACAATTTCTGTCATTTGAATTTCGCGCTCTGCAATTTCCCCGGATGTTGTCGAGATGGGACGCTAGCGTCCCAATGATCCGTAATAAGTTAACAAGAAGTTTGTGGAGTGGTTGAAAACGAGTTAATGGCTCCAACCTAAGTGTTTGTAAACTTCCGACTTCAACTGTATATCATGAGTAAGTATATCATTTGTATCTATTATTTGTTACTTGCAAACTTTGCCATGAAATGAGCAGCAGCAGTGCAGAACCGTCGCTAGACTGGCACATTAGACTGCACATTTCTCACTCGATAGTAGGCTTGGGTAGTATACCGGGGTATTTCAAAATAGCATGGGATAGTTTAAATATCCTCAATACCATTGATTTTTTTTTGTTGAAGTTTCTATGAATGTGAATATTTGTAGCTACATTTAAGTAAATATCTGCAGTCACCTTGTGCAATAAGTTAGGAGATAAAGAGTGCATACTTAATTTCACCTGTCACAATTTTTCATTATGAACCTGACTTGTAGTCTCCAGTCACGTGGTGTTTGTTTACAAGCGCACAAAAACAAGACACTGAAGCCTTTTAAGTCACTCACTGTTGTGCAGACAGGTGATCTAGCAACAGTGTGGAATTCACAACCAAATGTTTATCAGCTAGATATCTTACAACTATTAAGTGAACTGTCCAAAAAAAATGCAAAAAGGTTGTGCATTTGGTTTGCTAATTTAGCTAAAGTGGTCATCTTCTTCCAAAATCAAGTTTCACTTGGAAACAGCAGAGAATCCCCTCCAGGATCAAGAGCCTTGCAGTCTAATATGTATATTGTGTGTGCAGCAAACTGTAAAAAGCATTTTTGAGTTACTTGTATACCTTTGAGCTGGCACGTCTGTACTGCAAATACATTAGGTCAGAGATAGTATAAAATGTTTGCAATGCGCTCATTAGCATTTAGTTAGCATTCTCTATGGGATTTGACATGAACTTGTTGCATTGCTAATCTTCTAAATACAATAAGCACCCCTTGTGCTCAGTGCCGGTATTACCAAATATCCCGGTATGGCACAAGGTTGGTATGAAAACTGGATACCTCCCAAGCCTACTCGCTAAAATAATATCAAAATGATCAGAAATACAGTGTGGACAGTCATTTACAACATTAACAATGTCCACACTGTATTTCTGATCAATTCGATATTATTTTTATGGACAAAAGTGCTTTTCTTTAATAAAAAACAAGCAAATTTCTAAGTGACCCCAAACTTTTAAGTACAAGACAAAAGTTTGGATTTTTCTTTATTTTGACTATTTTCTACATTGTATAATAATAGTGAAGACACCAAAACTATGAAATAACACATATGGAAGCATGTAGCCCCCCCCCAAAAAAAAGTGTTAACAAATCTAAATATATATTTTTTGAGATTCTTCAAAGTAGCCACCCTTTGCCTTGATGACAGCTTTGCACTCTCTCAACCAGCTTCATAAGGTAGTCACCTGGAATACATTTCAATTAACAGGTATGCCTTGTTAAAAGTTCATTTGTGGAATTTATTTCCTTCTTAATGAGTTTGAGCCAATCAGTTGTGTTCTGACAAGGTAGGGGTGTTATACAGAATATAGCCCTATCTGGTAAAAGACCAAGTGCATATTATGGCAAGAACAGCTCAAATAAGTGAAGAGAAATTACAGTCCATCATTACTTTAAGACATGAAGGTTAGGCAACCCAGAAAAGGTAAAGAACTTTGAAAGTTGCTTCAAGTGCAGTCGCAAAAACCAAACTGTATGATGAACCTGGCTCTCATGAGGACCGCCACAGGAAAGGAAGACCCAGAGTTACCTCTACTACAGAGGATTTCATTAGAGTTAACTGCACCTCAGACTGAAGCCCAAATAAATGAGTCACAGACATCTCAACATCAACTGTTCAGAGGGGACTGCGTGAATCAGGCCTCCATGGTCGAATTGCTGCTAAGAAACCACGACTAAAAGGACACCAATAAGAAGAAGAGACTTGCTTGGGGCAAGAAACATGAGCATTTGACCGGTGGAAATCTGTCATTTGAGTCCAAATTTGAGATTTTTGGTTCAAACCTCCGTGTCTTTGTGAGACGCAGAGTAGGTGAACGGATGACTTCCGCATGTGTGGTTACCTCCGTGTAGCATGGAGTCGGTGTGATGGTGCTTTGCCAGAGACACTGTCAGTGATTTATTTAGAATTCAAGGCACACTTAACCAGCATGGCTACCACTGCATTCTGCAGCGATACGCCATCTGGCTTGCGCTTAGTGGGACAATCATTTGTTTTTCCAACAGGACAAGGACACAAAACACACCTCCAGACTGTAAAAGGGCTATTTGACCAAGATGGAGCGCTGCATCAGATAACCTGGCCTCCACAATCACATGACCTCAACCCAATTGAGATGGTTTGGGATGAGTTGGAACACAGAGTTAAGGAAAATCAGACAACAAGTGCTCAGCATATGTGGGAACTCCTTCAAGACTGTTGGAAAAGCATTCCTCATGATAGCTGGTTGAGAGAATACCAAGAGTGGGCAAAGCTGTCAAAGGGTGGCTACTTTGAACTCTCAAATATATTCTGATTTTGTTTAACACTTTTTTGCTTACTACCTGATTCCATATGTGATATTTCATAGTTTTCATGTCTTCACTATTATTCTGCAATGTAGAAAATAGTAAAAATAAAGAAAAACCCTTGAATGAGTAGGTGTTCAAACTTTTGACTGGTACTAATATAGATAGATATCCATCTATGACAATATTTGAGAACACAAGACAACTAATGAGAGATGACACCATTGCCTGCTAGTCACAGTGAACATTCTTCTGACACTGAATCCGTAAATGAGAGATACAGGGATCAGTAATTAGCAATCCCTAAGCTATGTCACAAATTCATATGTTTTCAGTGAAAAAAAACTCTCCAATAGCCATCTGTGAGTCCTATTTTGGACATTGTAGTTGCAATGATTTAGTAACTAGCTGTTCAGGATGTGGGAGACAAAAGTTATTCACAGAACAACAAGTACCATCAAGGAAAACTGTGCTGCAATGAGTTTAAAAGAAATGAAGTGAGCATTGTTAGCAGTGACAGCAATGCTGCGTTGCTTGTAACTCGTGATAACGTCAGCCCCCTCTCAGAAACCATCAGTCACAACACGCAGGAAAAAAACAATGGTATAGGCCTAGGGGAACAATAACGGCCTAGAGAAATATAGCAGTGGTTGCAACGACAGTACTACACAACTAACATAGTCCTATGTTATTAAAATGTGATAACATAGATTATGTGCTATATGTTAACTACCTCTTAAGGCCACAATGATTAACTAAAATTCATATTGGGATTTCAGAAAATGTCAAATTGCTCATTCCAATTTGGTTTTTCAACACACAAGACTGTAGTGCAGTGGTTGACCCTAAAGTTCCTATTTGCCAATCCTGACAATTGCTCTACACTATTTTTGTAGCAGCGTACTACCATGTAATTTTAATTTTGATTGTCCTCTCCTTGAGGACTGTGTCAACAAAAAACAAAAATCTTGTCACTCAAGGGAATTCACAGATTTGAAATGACACAATTGCCTCTGATGATAATGGAACAGAATATCAAAGGATCTCTGCATTGATTATCTGTAAACGTCCAACTCCTATAGTCCGGTAAGAAAAGCAGCCAGTCGCTCAAGTTATTTATTTTTATTCTCTCCATGGTACCATCAATGAAAGCTTCAGAAAGTATTCACACCCCTTGACTTTTTCCATATTTTGTTGTTACAGCCTGAATTTAAAATTACTTCCATTTAGATTTTGTCACTGGCCTACACACAATACCACATAATGTCAAAAGTGGAATTATGTTTTCATAAAATGTTTAATTAATTAAATGTCAACCCCTTTGTTATGGCAAGCCTAAATAAGTTCAGGAGTAGAAATGTGCTTAAGAAGTCACATAATAAGTTGCATGGACTCACTCTGTGTGCAATAGTGTTTTACATGATTTTGAACGACTACCTAATCTCTGTACCCCACACATACAGATAATTGTAAGGTCCCTCAGTCGAGCAGTGATTTTCAAACACAGATTCAACCACAAAGACCAGGGAGGTTTTCCAATGCCTCACAAAAGAAGGGCACCTATTGGTAGATGGGTAAAAATAAAAAAGCAGACACTGAATATCCCTTTGAGCATGGTGAAGTTATTAATTAGACTTTGGATGGTGTATCAATACACAGGGTCACTAGAAAAGATACAGGCATCCTTCCTAACTTAGTTGCTGGAGAGGAAGGAAACCGATCAGGGATTTCACCATGAGGCCAATGGTGACTTAAAACAGTTACAGGGTTTAATGGCTGTGATAGGAGAAAACTGAGGATGGATCAACAACATTGTAGCTTATTGACAGAGTGACAAGAAGGAAGCCTGTACAGAACACAAATATTCCAAAATATGCATCCTGTTTGCAATAAGGTACTAAAGTAAAACTGAAAAGAATGTGTCAAAGAAATTAACTTTATGTCAACATTGAATGTTCCTGAGTGGCCTAGTTACAGTTCTGACATAAATCTACCTGAAAATCTATGGCAAGACTTGGAAATTACTGTTTAGCAATGATCAACAACCAAATTGACAGAGCTTGAGGAATTTAGAAAAAAAAAAAGGATAATATTGTACAATCCAGGTGTGCAAAGCTCTTAGAGACTTACCCAGAAAGACTCACAGCTGTAATCACTGCCAAAGGTGATTATAACATTTACATTTGAGTCATTTAGCAGACACTATTATACAGAGCGACTTTCAGGAGCAATTAAAGTTAAGTGCCTTGCTCAAGGGCACTGACCGATTTTTTTCAACTAGTCGGCTCAGGTATTCGAACCAGAGACCTTTCGGTTACTGGCCCAATGCTCCTAAATGCTTGGCTATCTGCCGTATCTGACTCAGGGGGTTGAATACTTACCTAATCAAAACAGATTCGGGTTGTATTTTTCAAAACATTTCTACGAATGTTAAAATAGTTCTTCCAGTTTTACATTCAAGTATTTTGAGTAGTTTGCTGACAATGAATGACAATTAAATCCATTCTAATCCCACTTTGTAACAGAACAAAATTTGGAAAAAGTAAAGGGGTGTGAATAGTTTCTGAAGTAACTGTATCTTCATTAAACAATGCCTTTGTATCTGCTTTTGAAAAAGGAGACATCTCAGGCCCAGTGGTAGCCTAAATAGAAATGGGCAGAAAGGATGGCATTTCATTGGTTTGTTTCTGACGTAGCTGTAGACATCAGAGAAGGCTGCGCTGAGACAGCGCCTATCACTGACTAAAAGCACACATAACTCCTAGGTTATCTCCACTGCAGTCCTGGGAAACTAGGCATGGAAAACATGACTTACATTGGCAGCATTCTAGTACTCTCCTTTAAATTTGTGTAAAAGTATATAGTTAATGACTCAGAAAAGGGACCTTTTCTTTCCCCTTAGGCTTATCTAAAAAGGCCTACAAAGTAAAAAATATATATATATACAAATCATGTATATAAAAATATATACAAATAATCTATAGAATCACAGTTTACTGAACCGGCACTGTTTATTACTTGGTTGTCAAGTGACTGTAGTCTAGTGCATTCTTTCATTTCTGTCTATAGTTTTTTTTTATATAACTACGCCTAAATAAACTGAACTACTTGACGTCATGTGATACTGTCTACGGCACATCAGGCTATAGTGACAAAGTCAAAAGTTTGCACAGTAAAACAAGAGAGGGGTGAACTGATAAAGGTGTCGCAACAATGTTTCATACGTCACTGTTACAATGCAATTATGACTAATAATGTATCGCGAAGCGGATACTGTCATAATCATTTGGTTACAAAGTATAATCATATGAGAGCAGTGTATCGAAGACCTACCACCCACTAGACTAAATGTAGCCCTTTAAGAGCTATTATTAAAGATATAATTTTCTTCAATAATCGTGATGATTTTCACTACCATAGGGTGGGAAGTGAACTCCAGAGCCATTTCTCAATGGAGTCAGTCTCCCGACCATAGAAATATCATTAATAGAACGGGCTAGGAACCTCTAATCCTGGCAATTTGACTAGTAAACTCATGGGTACACTTGCAATGGCTGCCTGGTATTGTGATACAATAATTTCCATGGTAACAGAAAGTTGATTCAAATGATTCTAAATGTATTTTTCTTTTAAGGTCAGTTGAGTTGCTTCAACAAATCACAGCACAAATGATTGATGGGCACACTTCCTGCTTTGCTCCAATGAGTACACACAACAGGCTATCAGTCAACCCTTATGCCATCACTGACTTGAATGGGGAGGGCCATTCTATTCATTCTATTTCTGTGCTGACACCGATGGAAAATAGGAAATTATGCATCCACCTTATTATAAGGTCATAATAGACTAAATCAATATCATAACGTCATAATAGCCACATACTAAACAATCCATTATGACACTTCTTTAACATTGTTTAAATTCAACCTATTAGCATACATACGGCTATAGGCTACTTCTACACAGTTTCAGATGTTCTCTCATGATGTGGACATGAAGTCATCATCATCATATTCTAACACTTGTGCATCTTGCATTTAATTTACATACCAATATTGTTTATTATGAAAATGTTTCAAATTGGATAAAGGTTTCCTTATTATTGGGGCAAACATACCTGAAAAGGCAGCATATTGTTGCTGTTGTCCGTCCTTAAGGCGTTGTCCTCCATCCAAGATTTCTGGGTGAGGGGACCAGCTCTCGGGAATTTTGGGGGTGCTATAACGTTGCTAGAATAGGGCTTTTTCATCGGGGAGATGGGGTTCATGGAAGAAGGCACCCCTACACCGACCCCCACACCAACCCCGACTCCCACAGCTCTTCGCGGGTCCCTGCCTGCCTGGAGACCACTCCATGGATTGGAGGCTGTGCTCCAAGTGCCATTTTGGTGATTATTCCAACCCGAAGATGAGGCAGGTGAAGAAGCCTTGCTATTCATGACAGACTGGTGATTGTAAGCGTTTCTCTGTGGAAAAGGACCGTGGTTGGGGCTAACAGGGGATCTCCGTTGCTGCGCTGGCTGGTGCTGGGCTTGCTGCTGTGGATGCTGAGACTGTGCCAAGCCAAGCTGAGGTGAGAAATTGCCTCCAAATACCGGATTTATGTGGTGGGGGAAGTTCTGGAAAAGCATTGTTCCGTTCACCGAGGGTCTTCCTTGATTAAAATTTTCGTCCACAGTGTTCGTAGTTCCAGTAGACCAAGTGCTACCAAATGAGGGGGACAGGGTGCCACCGGTTTCCTGCGGCTGATGAAAACTCAAGCCTGGCAGGATCGGAGACTCCATCGGCACTTTCTCTTTGTTGAGCGCTGAAGCTGCTTGGTTGCTCACACTCGACGGGCTCTCATCTAATGTAGGGGGATCCGAGGGGGCTGGGGTGAAGGGAGGGTCTACTGCTGGATCTTCTTGCTGATGAGGTTGGGCTTTGTTTTTGTCCATCAGTAAATCATCCTGCATGGTTTGCTGAGCTGAAACGGGACAAACAGATAAGTTATTTATCATTGAGAATGTCAGACTAGGCTCTCTGGGCTGTTGTGATATTTTAGAGAGAACTCCGTGGGGAATTTTTCTGCTGCTGGAGGCGAATTAGTGATCACCCATTTAGATAAAAAATCAAATACTGCTGGTGTATTACAATAAAGTGCACTTCAGCAAGAGATTAAATAGTTTCACCATTTCTGATGCCAGTTATCCACTCGATTGTGTGCGGGAGATACACGTGGAGGACACCGATATTCACCATGTCTTGTTTTCCTTTACCCAGAAACTCCGAACTGCAATGTGAAACTGATTCTTGTTCTTGTTTTTTTTCTCTCCCTAGAACCACCCCTGAATTAATTTGCAAAAAAATACAGCTGCTGCATCCTTCAAGGTTAAAGAGACACACCACCTTGACCCACCCACTTTTTGTTTTAGGTTTCTGTGACAATGATTGCTGAAGTAGCTATAAGAGATGATGCACTTAGGCTTTTTTTGCTTGTACTTTTGTATGACATTGGCCTAGTAGTAACAGCTTGCTACATTGGCTAATAGCTTCACCCTAAAAGCATGAATGTTATAGAGATTACGATAAGAGGCAGCTTCAATTACTGCATTAAACTTGGTACATTTTTCTGTCACCTTTTTTATATGTAGATTTTCTGAGTAGGGTGCAAATGGGTGCTATAACAGAGACAGCCCTATATGCATATCTATGTTCACAAAAGCCTAGAGGAGCAGTGTCGCGCCTCTTCTTTCATGCCTGCCTACATTGATCAAAATAATACTTATTACATTTTGTTAATTTCATATTTTAAGGCTATCATAAACTCTTTAGAAGTTTATTCTGGACGGCCGTTAGCATAATTATAGACACAATTAGGCCTATCGCTGGTCATATATGTACTCATTAAAATCATTCTGCTTGCAAGTGCACAGTCACCTTTGAATGAGTCAGGATACAGCACGGTTTATTGTCCATTTTAATTATGAACCATTCGAAATAACTGTGGCCTAATAAAGCCACAGTGTGGTATTTAGAAAGTATTCTGAATAGGCTAAAACGACTCCCACATAGTAGCCTGTCAAATGTATGTTGAGCACATCATTTTAATTCTCAGGTTTCTAGAATATCCTATTCCTAACAGGTGTGACATAGACTTATCGTAGAAAGTAAAATATTGCACAGCATTTTGTACACTACTTAATCCTTGTTTTCTCCTCGATGCATAAACGCTGCCTGTTCATGGTCATCAAGTAACCAAATACGGGGGCAGTTAACCAGCCTAAAAGAAAAACGATGCACCAATTTTGACAAACAAAAAAAATCGTATTTCCCCTACGCGTTGGTTATACAAGACATTCGATACATTCACAAGCGGGCTGTTAAAAATTCGTATCCGACCCACCTAATCCACAACTGTACAGGTAACGTTATCACCAAACAAACACCGCAACAGCATGCACACCCGTGTCGGTTTTCTGTTTCACATGAAATTAAATTTACCTTTATCGTTCACCCTTTGGGACTCTGTATATAACGCTATTTCTGTTTGCCTCGTCTGGGTTAAGATATGACAAATGAGTTACCCCTTCGTGCGGAGGTAGTCAGCAGTTGCTTCAACAGCTGATCGACTGCGGCGCATGGAGGAGGAGGCTTCAGGGAAATGTAGTTTATTAGTGTTACATGTCCGGAATGCAAAGTTTGGTCGAAAACAAATATTGTTTTGGTCAGCTTTTGTTTTGCATGTAGGCCCATGCATTTTTGCATTAAATTAGGCTAGTATTTAAAGAGGACTTTTATTGACTATCATCATTAACCCATTCATAGCCGGTAAATAGGGTTAGTGTTCCCAAGGCCATATAGCAATGTTACAGCGCTTGTTTACGAGGCGGCGTCCTGTGCTAATTAGCTATCTAGCGTGCTACAAACACCTGTGTGTAAGAGTAAGTGGGGAAAAAGTGTAGTTCATTAACTTGAGGCAAACACAGCATATGGAACTGTGCAAATCTGCTACAGTAAGTGCATCCGTTTTATTTGAAATATTATTCCTCGCTGATATGAAAGAGAAGGGCCATACGTTTCAAACCATTTCGCAAGCAATAATTGACGTTTCTAAAACCAGAAACACAGCGTCAGAATTGTAGTTCACATAGACAGCCGTGGGCGAAGCTAACTGCTGAAAACCCTAGAGAGAAAGGTTTTCGTGAGCTAGATGTAGCTAGCGGATAGTAATGGCAAATGTGATGCTCCATTAGCCGTTTAAGAAATAAGGCCCGTGGAGACGTGGTATATGGCCAATATACCACGGCTAGGGGCTGTTCTTATGCAACGCGAAGTGCCTGGACACAACCCTTAGACGTGGTATATTGCTCATGTCACAAACCCCCGAGGTGCCTTATTGCTATTATAAACTGGTTACCAACGTAATTAGAGCAGTAAAAATAAATGTTGTCATTCATGGTATATGGTCTGATATACCACGGGTGTCAGCCAATCAGCTTTCAGGGCTCGAACCACACAGTTTATAACACCTGATTTGGAAGACAACCAGTGTCTTCTAAACGTACATGTCTAGTTGCGGGTGTCATTTAAATTTAGAAAATGCTACATTAAAAATGAAATCCATTTTTTGCTCCATTAAGTAATCCAGCAATTAGTATGCCACTATTGTTTATTTCATTTTCTCTCACTGATCGACAGGTGAGTATCATGACATGCAGCACTTTGGGGTGGACAGCCACCTGTCTCAATTAATGAGAAAATTTGAAATAGATAAAATGGCAGTGTACACATTGTTGGATTATTTCATGGAGCAAAATATTTAACTGAGTTTTTTCTAAATTCAAACGAAGAACAATGCAACTAGACATGGAAGTAGAAGACATTGCTTGTCTTCCAAGTAGGAAATTGAGGAAGTATTGACAAGTTAAAGTTGGTAAATTCTGTGCTAATCCAAATGATATCTAATAACGCTTATCAACCAGCTGGAATAGAGTAGTCTGACTAGACGATATTTTAATAGCTACATTAGACGAGGCTTCTATTCTTCAACCAACCACATACCCATGTAATTAGGGGGGGGAAATGTATCCTAGATCACATTTGCCCAATATCTTCCATGACTGCTAAAACTGTTGCAACATTTTGCAGTCATTTTAACCAAGCAAATTTAGAGAATAAAGATACAACTGAGCCATTAAATGAGATGCACTCATATGCACTGCCCGAAGCTTGTGGCGTAATAACGCTACAGAGCGCTATAATAAATGCAACCTACCGCAATACGAAGTATTCTGTAGCCATATGTGTATCTTCATGATGCTCGTCTTCCCAAGTAGGCTTGATGCCTCTTAGGTAGGTCCGCCTGCACAAGTTAGAGCATTAATTAGATATTTATTTGGCAACATGAAGGAGTAAAAGTCGAGTCGGACTACATATCCCAGGCATCTTGTAACTGTGATTTCTCAGCCTCTGACGGGCTTGTTATTGTTGGTGACGTAATACGCATCAGGAGTTCCCGTGCGTTACCTCATAGAGAGAGCCAGTCAATTGAGTCAAGCTGTCGCGCCGAAGCGTTAAAAATGAGTTTTTAGCAAACTATTAAACTGAAACCGAGTTGAAAGGCATTAGTTATGGCTGCAAAAGAACTGGTTTATAGTTCAAGTTTTAGCTAACGTTAGTTTATTTCGGTTAGACAAGTTAGCCGGCTAGCTAACCTCTTCGACTTCGTGCCAACAGAAAAAGCCTCGCCGCTTATAACGAGGCCAAGCTAGCTAGCTATCTAACCTGCATATGTAATTAATACACTCAACACGTTTGAGTGTACTGTTTTACATTTATTGGCCATATGTCGGAAGAGAGCACATTGGTAATGCAACAGAATTCGGACAGGTGAGTTGAGTTTACCGTTAGCTAGCTACCTAACCAGTAGCGAAGCTAGCTACTGTAACGTTAGTTGGCTAGCTAGGTGGCCCTTGGATTCATGGTTAATAACTTTACTAATTCTTACCTTGTGGCAAGTATTGTAGTTCAGTTAGTCATATGTTGCACGCTATAGTCATTGTTTCATGCAGCTAGGTAACTAAAACCATGTGTTTGGATCAGTGGGCTGGACCATCATCAGATGGGGGGGGGGTCACGCGAGATATCTGGCTGAGGGTGGCCATATCATCACGCAACCTCCCTTTTTGGGCGTTGATTGACTACTCAGGGGACTGATTGGGATTTTGTAGTGTCAAGGTGGTGGAAAACGAACAGAAATGAATTGCCTGTTCAAATGTAACCTTTCATTAAGGTGTGGTGGACCTGTACTACTGCCTTGCCCTTCACACTAGTCAGGGATTGCCAGGGCTGCTGTTTTAAATTAGATTGTGCTTTTACATTATAAAGTTCAATGTGAACTGGGGTATTTGTATTTATTATGGATCCCAAGGCAGCAGCCACTCTTCCTGGGGTCCAGCAAAATTAAGGCAGTTATACATTTAAAAAACATTACAATACATTCATAACAGATTTCACAACATATTAACTGTGTTCCCTCAGACCCCTACTCTATACCACATAGCTATAACACAAAATACATGTGTACGTGTGTGTATAATGTGTATGTTATGTGTATGTTTGTTGCTTCGCAGTCCCTGCTGTTCCATAAGATTTATTTGTGTCTGTTTTTTTAATCTAATTTTACCTCTTGCGTAAGTTACTTGATGCGGAATAGAGTACTGTGTGCTTCCCATAAACACATTTCAGGATATTGAGGTAGCTAGTAATGCTGGCCTTAACACACATAAAGAGACGGTTTTAGATCAGCATCGAACGTCCTAAAGAGGAAATGGAGGATGTGGAAAATATGTCCAAAATTGAGACTGAGTGGTAGGTTAGGCTATACATTTAACTCACTCAGTGGCCAATTTATTAGGTATTACACCCATCTAGTACTGGGTTGGACCATTCTTTGCCTCCAGAACAGCCTGAATTCTTTGGGGCGTGGAAACGTTAGGAGTGGAACTCTGTGTGGTCGTCTGCTGCAATCGCACATCGGTGACAAGGACGGACGAGGTGTGTGTTCCGAGATGCCGTTCTGCACACCATTGTTGTACTGCGCTGTTATTTGTGACCTGCATGTTAGCTTGCACAATTCTCATTGCGCTGTTTTCTGCCACTGACTGGATGTTTTTTTGTTTTTTTTCCCACCATTCTTGGTAAATTTTAAAACCTCTCTGGGGTATGTGGGACTCTAGCGTCCCACATGCGGGACACACTCGCCAACAGCCAGTGAAATAGCAGGGCGCCAAATTCAACACAACAAAAATCTCATAATTCAAATTTCTCAAACATACAACTATTATATCCCATTTTAAAGATGCACTTCTTGTTAATCCAACCACCGTGTCCGATTTCAAAAAGGCTTTACGGCCAAAGCATAACATTAGATTATGTTAGGACAGCGCCTAGACAAGAAAAACCACACAGCCATTTTCCAAGCAAGGAGAGGCATCACAAAAACTAGAAATACAACTAAAATTAATCAATAACCTTTGATGATCTTCATCAGATGGACTTCATGTTACACAACGCATGCATGTTTTGCTCGATAAAGTTAATATTTATATCCAAGAACCCAATTTTTCATTGGCATGTAATGTTCAGATATGTTTTGCCTCCCAAAACTTCCGGTGAATGAGCACATTAATTTACAGAAATACTCATCATAAACGTTGATAAAATATACAACTGTTATTCAAAGAATTATAGATACACTTCTCCTTAATGCAACCGCTGTGTCAGATTTCAAAAAAGTTTTACGGCGAAAGCACACTTTGTAATAATCTTGGTACAGCGCTCAGACATCAAAACAAGCCACACAGATACCCGCCATTTGAGTCAACAGAAATCACAAATAACATTATAAATATTCACTTACCTTTGATGATCTTCATCGGAATGCACTCCCAGGAATCCCAGTTACACAAATGTTTGTTTTGTTTCGATAAAGTCCATATTTATGTCGAAATATCTCCTTTTTGTTTGCACGTTCAGTCCAGCATTCCAAATGCACTGTGCTCGTGCAGTAAGTTCAGACGAAAAGTCAAAAGTTATATTACAGTTCGTAGAAACATGTCAAACGATGTATAGCATCAATCTTTAGGATGTTTTTATCATAAATCTTCCATAATATTCCAACCGGACAATTCCATTGTCTTCAGAAATGAAAAGGAACACACCTAACTCTCACGGGCGCGCTCATGTCATTTCCTCAGTCATCTGATTCCAATGGCTCTTATTCTTTCCCCATTCACAGTAGAAGCATGAAACAACATTCTAAAGACTGTTGACATCTAGTGGAAGCCTTAGGAAGTGCAAAATGACCCCACAGACACTGTATACTGGATAGGCAATCACCTGAAGAACTACAAACCTCAGATTTCCCACTTCCTGGTTGGATTTTTTTTTCAGGTTTTTGCCTGCCATATGAGTTCTGTTATACTCACAGACATCATTCAAACAGTTTTAGAAACTGCTGAGTGTTTTCTATCCAAATCTATTAATAATATGCATATCCTACCTTCTGGGCCTGAGTAGCAGGCAGTTTACTACGGGCACGCTTTTCATCCGGACGTCAAAATACTGCCCCCAACCCCGATGAAGTTAAACACTGTTGTGTGTGAAAAGCCCAGGAGGACTGCGTTTTCTGAAATACTGGAACCGGCAAACCTGGCACCGACGGTCATACCACGCTCAGTCGCTTAGGTTACACGTTTTTCCCATTCTGACGTTCAATCGAACAGAAACTGCAATGCCTTGATGCCTGTCTGCCTGCTCTATATAGCCAGCCACTGCCACGTGACTCGCTGTCTGTAGGAGCTAACCATTTTCGTGAATGGGGTGGCGTACTTAATAAACTGGCCACCAAGTGGAGGTAGGCCTAACCTTGCAAACATTTTGATCTGGTATATCAAGTTAACAAAACTGTTCTATACTCTGCTCCGCCTAAACAGGTATGTTAGGCCTAGATTTTAAGCATTTCGTCTAATAGGCCTGTGTAGGCTTAGGTCAAGTAAGTTAATAGAATTTTGCCGTACTGGCCATTGTTTGTCAATGCTGTGGCTAATCATTCTCACCTCAGAGGCCATGGCAACAAGCTTGCTTGACCTTCAGAGAGAATCTGGTGTTCACTATGAGTTAGTCATCATGGTGTTATGAAGATTGAAATGGACCCATCTGTAGCAGCCAGCTACTCTTCATTCCTAAAGAGGATGCTTTTCTGTCCCCTTTTTGCATCTCAAACAAACTTTACCCAAATTGTTATTTGGGGGATGTCATTCACTCACGTCATCAAAGACAAGTAATGTTACCATGTTCTGATAACCTTCAGGTAATATGATTTGTCAGTGTTAACGCTGTTTCTCAGGCAAACCCCTTTTAGACCTTAGCCTATGTCCTATCCTTGTGTTACCAATGTTTTCACATTGACTGGAAAACAAACTTATTGCCAAAGTTGTTGAATTACTTTAGGCCTTCAGTACATGCCAATCAATACTCTATTGTCTTTGATCAACGTGCCTTCAGTTGAAAAAAAAAAGGCCTATAACGTAGGTGACTTTCCATAGAGGTTTTAGGCTAAACCTTGCAATCGAAGCTCATCTAAAATTTAGAGAACTGTGATGAATGCTGTGACTATGGATTGTGGTGGTGATCCAGAGGGAGTTATTGATTTGCTCCGGTTGTAGAGCAGGCCTGTTGTCTGTCTCCTGACCTTGCCAGTGTTTTATTTTCCGCTGTGGGCTGTATTTGCCAGAATGTCCCTGCTTGCGTCTGAGTGCCATAAAGCAAATTCGGTAACTGCTTTGGGCACGACAAGTGAAGCGCACGGGTGAGCTGTTTTCTGTTTTAAAAAAAATTCATAATTAGTAGCCCTGTACTAAAGCATGTGACATGGCACATTTCATAATTTGATCTTTTGGACTGTGAAAACATATTTTTTTTAGATGACAGGTCTAACTTTTGTGCAGTGAAATGGGTGGAAGGAAGCCTCTGCGATTGCTAAATGTGTAACAGCTCTGCATGCCGCTGCCATGCCAGGGCTCTACGCTGACATTTGTTACAAGGAGCACTTGTTCTCAAGAAGAAAAATAAATGCACACAAAGAAAAATATTAATGTTAAGAATTGCCAGCAATTACAAAATACAGGGTTTAGAAGCACCAGAATTATTTAGATTTTTTTTAAAGGTTGAGCCTAACCTACATTGTCTAGGCTTATACGAACCCTTGCTACTTTTCAGGCTCATTTCCTGAAGAATCTCTCCCTTTCTATGCTACCAAGTGTTTGCGTACTACTGGTAAAGTTACCACAAATATTATGATAAATATAATCTATGGTTGTTAGGTAGCTAGCTAATGCTGTGTAACATGACTGAGCAAGGTTAGCGGCTCGCAAGTAATTTTAGAACGGCCCAGGACATGGTTTATGAATATAAAATGCGGTCCTGCCAATCTGCGATAGAAAAAAAACACGTTGCACCGGTATTATGGGTAAACATTTGGACGGTTTGGGCTAGAAACAAGCTGTTACTGGCATCTACAGTGTGACGTTTTACTTGCGTATTTAGGCGCACACGTGCTCTTTGTTAAAAAAAATTAAAAAGTCAGTGTAGAGCCCTGCGTTTTCTCTGTAGTAATGGTGCAAGCATGACGGTCATGAATCTGCGGCCGGTGTATTCTCTATGGCAGTCAGCGGTGCACTGGTGCTCCCAAATAAAGATTCAGGGCAAAATATTTGAGGGCATATGCTCAGAGCATAGAAACCGATGGCAGGAAGATGTATGTCACGTTCCCTTCGTTTTAGGCGGTTGTGTTTGTTGCTCTATCAGTGACAAACACACGGCTCCACATGTTCTTGTCTGGGCCTGCCACTAGCAGCTGGTTCCCCCTGCAATGCAGTGTTTCACGAATGGAGGAGGGAGACACTCGCACACACAACCTCCATGATTCTGTACCCTTTTGTTTTGGTTGGGCATTAGCCATACTACGTTATCATTTTCATCTTTTTTTTTTTCTTCTGTAATTATGTCATACAATTCATATCTTGTAGACACTAGACAGCAAAATGTGATTTTGATATTCTGAAGCAGGGGTTCTTTAAACTTTTTCAGCCTGGGGCCCAAATTAGAAATTCTGTGTTTTCATGGGACCCAAGCTTATGAAAATATGCAACTAGGTGTAAATATTGGTACATTTCATTACCCTTATGCCTAAAACAAATGCAATATAGACAAAAACAAATAACAATGAAATATCCATATAATTAGCTATTGATGTTTATTTTCTCCATTCTCCGTTTTAAAATACAATAACTATTTGTTTATTCTGAACTGGAATAAACGGATCAAATCACACCGGTTGACGTTTTCAACAATCATGTCTATTCTGGACTCAGGTTTTGACAGTGTAACATGGAGGTCATGCTCAGCGTTGAGTCTGACATAGTTTTTAAAAAGAGTACTGAAACAGAGTTAAGAACCCTGACTCGCATAGGTATGTGGTGCCGAACTGGATCAGAACATCGACTACTTTCTCAGGCTGGAGACCGCTTCCTGCTGTAGATTACCAACCCAGAACTGTGTGTGTTTGCCTCTAAAAGCATCTTACTTCAATCAGTTTATTCTAGTTCAGAATAAAAAATACTTGTATTTTAACAGCAACAGCAACAGTTGCAATTTAGATTTGTTTACAACAATAATTTCTTCAGTAAGATGTACAGTAGGCCTGATCATTTTGTCATCTGTATTTACTGTTACTTACGGTTATCAGTAGCTTGCTTTGGCTCACGTTACTATAGCTATTAGCTGTGTACAAGGCCAGGGGATTGTTTGAAGGAGAAACTCACATCTGCTAGTATGAGAGAGACTACTCCTTTATTTCTGCTTGTCATCACCTGTTATAACATGACGACAATGCCTTGCTAGCTGACTGACTTTTCCATTGTTGAAGCACTGTTTCCTGGAGCATTCTTCCCTGTTCTGAAGGAACTCCCTGTGTTTACCCTCATGCTGTGGATGTTTGGACAGGACGTGTCGTTTTATTAATTGGTTCGTTTTGAGAGACTCATTACTAAGCACTTCCCCGCATCAAACACATTGTGGGCGCTCCTCGTTATTTCTCAAAGTTTGTATGAAACCAAGAGAGAAACTCAACGCTGTATTTGCGTTTCATGACGATGGAGCTCAGTCAGAACTTGTAGCTAGCTTGAGTCATTTGATGACAGTGGTGAATGCTGGCGAGTGGGAGTGACAAGTCAGTGGCTGACAGCGCATCATCTGCTGCTGAACGACAGCGCTGCATCGTGTGGGTCGCGGAGTGATCTTCAAGAGAACTGCAGAAAAAAAGTTCCTGGTTAACGGTGAAGCACACGGGCAACTTCCACTTGCGCAGCTGCCAAACTGAGCAGAGACCGCTGCTAAGCAGAGAGTGCATTGAACAGTGAGCGCAGTTGTACTTGGCCAAATCAATTCCAGTAATCAATTATATAATTATACATTTACTCTGACACGTTGAACCCACCATTAACAGGTCCACGACCCACTCCTTTAAGAAAGAATGTTCTAAAGTCTTTGCTGTTGGTTGTTGTGACTCCTGTTTGAGGTTGGAATGATGGGGTTCGGGGGGAGAGTCGTGAAATATGAGCTGTGGTTAGTCTTGTGGCTTTCCCTAGGGTGCAAGAGTTGAAGGCATACTCATAGGTTTGGGTTAACTGTGTCCGACCCCTGAGCCAAAAAGTAAAATATAGACTCCTGCAGATTCACAGTGTAACTTGGGCCAGTCTGACTGGAAACCGATGCCAAATGGCAAGTCCCAGCCTGACACTTTCCCTGCTGTTCGATGCAGGTGGCAACCATACACAAGGGTCATGGAGTATGTGCTTGATTGAGTAGAGGTAGGCTACACAATGTTGTTATGGACTTAGGTTAGTAGTAGAAGACAAGTGTTTTGATTTGTTAGATTGGAGTAGGCCCAACTAAGGATTTGTTTGGAGTTGAGGTAGGCCTAGGCTAGATGTTACTTGTTTGTTGTGGAGTAGAGGTAGCCCAAGCATGTTTGGTGTGTAGAATGTATTAGATGCAGACTGAGTCTATTTGTTATGGGGTGGAGGCACTAAGGCTGTCAGACATGCGGAAGCCCCCGGACCTTAACCTTCATTGAAGACCTTTTGTGGGCCAGGATCCGGTCGCCTGCCTTTGTGCTGCGGAACCTCCAGTTTTCCCACAGTCACGTGACCGCCGCTGAGTGAAAGGAGCCTTTGTGGAGTGGCTCTGGCCCCTTCTTAAAAAACAGAAGCATGACTTGTGAGATGATGAGGTAAAACTAATCGTACCATCACCCTCATCTTTGTACCGGACTGTGAATCACTCCATCGTGCACCCCATCTCTCAATCAAGTGTGCCTTTTCACTCCCTCTTTACCCTATTTTGAGAAATGGTGCAAAAAAAATAGTTGTAGGTTAACTTAAATCATGGGAGTTGTTGCTGCGTTCTTGTTATTTTCCAGAGCCAGGTTTTCTTCCTGCTGGTTGTACACAAACACAATTGTCCAATAGTGCTTAGGTTGTTGTGTTGCAGTAGCAACATTCTTTCAGCCCTGGCAAGGAGTGTTGGGCTTGGAGTGATTAAATGCTGTCTACTACTAGTCACATCCCAAATCTCACACACAGACACATGACATGACTTGAATGGCCCCGTTTCCACAGTAACCTCCTGCCCTTATAGGTGCAGCTGAACATTTAGTCTCATCTGATATTTTGGTTAAAAGGCCAAGGTCACAAATGTTTTTATTGAGAAATATACCACATTACTTCTAAATATAGATGTTGTATGAATGTAACAGGCTGGGTCCTGAATGTTCTTCAGCTGGTGAACCTCATCTTGTGTTGGGCAATGGCAGCCGGTCTGGCAGTACTCCATGACCTTGGACTCATAGACTCTGCACTTTGGCTCTTGCCAGCCCTGTGCAGTCTTTTCCTCTTCTCAGTCTGATGTTGAGCGTGTTCCCTGCTGAAAGCTTTCATCCAATGGGTCTATAGGATCTGTACTAGTAAAGCTGGTGTCAAGGTCAGCAGCGGCAGGATTAGTCTGTAGGACAAACACTAACTAGTCAGTGATTAGCCACATTTGACTACTTTGTCTCCATCAAGACACACAAGGTACTATATCTACCCATCCCCCTTGTGTCAAAAGATCATGCATACTAACCTTCACACACAATACCCACCCCCAACAGATACCAGTCAGTCACCAACACCATCCCCTCAAATTTAGACTTCTAGCTTTGCATAAACGATCAACTAAGCCTCCATAATATAGAGAACTACATTAGAAGTGATAAACACACCAACTATGACAGGAAGACACGGACCATGTTTATGCCTAGCTCCAGTATATTTATTTGCTCATCATGGAGTCATGGAAATATTTTGCAAAGGTGACTTATACTAGTTCCTGGTGCTGAGCTTGATGCTGTTGCATGCAGATGTTGATGGGATCAGATGTTGTAAATGGAACACACAGGCCAGTCACATTAGCCTCTGCGATAGTTAGTTAGCTAGCTAATGTTTAGATAAAGTCTGGTAAGATGTAGCTAACGTAACCTAATGTAGCTTGCAAAGATACAAATCACATCAACGAATAGATAGCAACTGGCTTATTACATTGATTTGCTTTAGAATGTCTAGCCAGTGTATTATGAAAGCTAGCTAGATTTTGGTTTAGATAAACACATTTAGTTCCTTAGCTAATTGATCGGAATTACCGCTGCTTGACTTCTTAGTAAGGTAACCAATGAATTGTTACCCCAGCAGCCTGTGCTTGCTTGTAGTTTGCACATCCAGGTACTGAGCACCATAACTAAACTTCTCAACAACAAAAATTAATCGTTCTTCGCAAGCTGATGTTCTTTGAATGAGTGGCTGGTCCAGTGAGTAACGTTAGCTACCTTTTGACACCCATTCTCAACTGCATTCACCTCGACAGGGGCGGTACTACATCCTGAAATGCCAATAAATTCTGGAAATTATGTTTAGCTCACAACCAGGAATTGTTGATGGACAGTTTCTACCGGCGAGATGCAGCAGTGCTCGTATTTGCTTGTAGTGAGGAAATTCTAGTTTTTTTATGACATGTTAATAACATATTACATTTACATTTAAGTCATTTAGCAGACGCTCTTATCCAGAGCGACTTACAAATTGGTGCATTCACCTTATGATATCCAGTGGAACAACCACTTTACAATAGTGCATCTAAATCTTTTAAGGGGGGGGGGGGGGTTAGAAGGATTACTTTATCCTATCCTAGGTATTCCTTAAAGAGGTGGGGTTTCAGGTGTCTCCGGAAGGTGGTGATAGACTCCGCTGTCCTGGCGTCGTGAGGGAGCTTGTTCCACCATTGGGGTGCCAGAGCAGCGAACAGTTTTGACTGGGCTGAGCGGGAACTGTGCTTCCTCAGAGGTACGTGGGCCAGCAGGCCAGAGGTGGATGAACGCAGTGCCCTTGTTTGGGTGTAGGGCCTGATCAGAGCCTGAAGGTATGGAGGTGCCGTTCCCTTCACAGCTCCGTAGGCAATCACCATGGTCTTGTAGCAGATGCGAGCTTCAACTCGAAGCCAGTGGAGAGAGCGGAGGAACGGGGTGACGTGAGAGAACTTGGGAAGGTTGAACACCAGACGGGCTGCGGCGTTCTGGATGAGTTGTAGGGGTTTGATGGCACAGGCAGGGAGCCCAGCCAACAGCGAGTTGCAGTAATCCAGACGGGAGATGACAAGTGCCTGGATTAGGACCTGCGCCGCTTCCTGTGTGAGGCAGGGTCGTACTCTGCGAATGTTGTAGAGCATGAACCTACAGGATCGGGTCACCGCCTTGATGTTAGTGGAGAACGACAGGGTGTTGTCCAGGATCACGCCAAGGTTCTTAGCACTCTGGGAGGAGGACACAAGGGAGTTGTCAACCGTGATGGCGAGATCATGGAACGGGCAGTCCTTCCCCGGGAGGAAGAGCAGCTCCGTCTTGCCGAGGTTCAGCTTGAGCTGGTGATCCGTCATCCACACTGATATGTCTGACAGACATTCAGAGATGCGATTCGCCGCCTGGTTATCAGAAGGGGGAAAGGAGAAGATTAATTGTGTGTCGTCTGCATAGCAATGATAGGAGAGACCATGTGAGGATATGACAGAGCCAAGTGACTTGGTGTATAGCGAGAATAGGAGAGGGCCTAGAACAGAGCCCTGGGGGACACCAGTGGTGAGAGCGCATGGTGCGGAGACAGATTCTCGCCACGCCACCTGGTAGGAGCGACCTGTCAGGTAGGACGCAATCCAAGCGTGGGCCGCGCCGGAGATGCCCAACTCGGAGAGGGTGGAGAGGAGGATCTGATGGTTCACAGTATCAAAGGCAGCAGATAGGTCTAGAAGGATGAGAGCAGAGGAGAGAGAGTTAGCTTTAGCAGTGCGGAGAGCCTCCGTGACACAGAGAAGAGCAGTCTCAGTTGAATGCCCAGTCTTGAAACCTGACTGATTAGGATCATATTAACGTCAGTCTTTAATTTGGCCTTTGCTACTATAGCCCATAGAAACGTATTAAATAACACATTCTTAAATGGCTAAACAGACAGTCAAAAAAGAAATCATAAGGTTTCGAAGTGTCTGTCTTATAGGAGATATAGAATTTTTTCGGAAATATATTTGTGTTTAGGACACACATTAAGCCCCTTTTTTTGGGGGGGGGCACAATGCTATCTCCATTCTTCCATTTAAAAAAAAAATGATACCGGGTTACCTTCACAGTCCCGTGACACTTGTGGGAGTCGTAGAGCGAAACGGAGAAGACCTTCGTGAGAATGTCATCTTTCCATGGTGATCATATTACACTGAACAAAAATATAAACGCAACATGTAAAGTGTTGGTCCCATAATTCATGATCTGAAATAAAAAATCCCAGAAATTTTCCTTTGCAAAAAAATCATATTTCGCTAAAATTTTGTGCACAAATTTGTTCACATCCTTGTAAGTGAGCATTAATCCTTTTCCAAGATAATCCAGCCACCTGACAGGTGTAGCATATCAAGAAGCTAATTTAACAGCATTTTCATTACACAGGTGCATCTTGTGCTGGGGAGAATAAAAGGCCATTTAAAAAAAAAAAAAAAGTGCAGTTTTGTGGGAAAAAACTCTTCTGATCGGCTGAGCTTAGCTGCCAAGTGGGTTGGCCAAGCCCCAAGGTCCCCTTGGCTGCCCCCTGCCCAGCGGAATCTGTTGGGCATGTCACCGATTCGATGACTGTCTCGTTCGTTGGCAGTCACTCAGTTCGTGTGAGCCCAAACGGTCCAGATGCTAAAGACAGAAGTTGGCACATCTGCAGTACCGACTACAGAAGAGTCTCGTGGGTGTCGTAGAGCAAAACGGTCGGACGATAGACTTTTGTCTCATGGTCTGACAAACACCTAACTGGGCCACCTTCCACCGCAGATGTGGAAGGCCGATGCTGTGGATTGAGACACAGCCAATGCAAAATGATATCTCTAGCTTAAATTGACAGATTTCTATGGGGATTTTTAAATTATGTTAGTTACATTGATGCACAGATGAATGGACATATACAGTGAAAGAGCAGCGATGACATTATTTGACAAGTGTGGTCTAAATCAAATCAGTCTCTTGTTTCAAGCTTTTTTTGGTTATTGGTTCGCAGGCCTAATTGCTTTTGAGTTGAGACCTGACTGAAGCTTTTGGTCCGTTCCATTGTTTTGTTTGAATGTTTAGGCTGTAAAATTGGGCATTGGGACTGTGTTTTGTAGTGTTTGTCTTGTCGTATGTTCGGGTGTTTGTAGGCCTGTGTTTGTGTTATTTGCTGCGCAGGACCGAGCGAGGCGAAAGCGAGCAAGGGGTTAGGGTTTTGTGAAGAGGATAGCGTTTCGCCAGTTGTATCGTGGCTTGTCATGTGGAGGGGCAGCATTACGGGAACTGGAGCCAGTGTATCTGGGGGAGCACCCACGCCTTTGTTTCTCCATGGCTGTGCTCCTGTGGAGACATCTGTCTACCCTTCCAATCAGCTTCCCGTCCTCCCGTTTCATCCCTCTGTCTCTCTCTGCTGCCTCTCAGCTCAGGTTCTACTAATCTCTTTCCTCTGGGCCTTTGTTCCCCCCGGCCAGGCTCATAGTCACAACGATATGCTCATGTAGTCAAAAGCTAGGTAGATTTTATAACCGAAAATGGCTACTCTGTGACCGGATTCTCTGTGAATCTGGATTAGGAATAACCTCCCCTGGGGTGGGCTATTTTTTGACCTCCCCTGATTTTAGGGTAGGAACCCAGCTACAAACGGGCATTTGACCCATTATATCCACTGTAGCTAACCGTACTGTAACCGTAGTCACAGGTCATACAAGAGGACTTGTAGTGCAGCAGGTTGTGGACATCCCAGCAGTGTGTCGTTTCACATTGTGGAGAGGAAATGAGTGGATAGAGTCATAGTGGTAGGATGGATGAGGTTAATATGAGGATGGTAGAGCAGAGGAAGGAGGGTTAAGGTCAAACTCTGTTTCGCCATGTGGCCCCTGTTCCTTCGCAGGCCCACGTTACCCAAGCACCCGACCCCTAGGCTCCACTGAGCTCTCCCTCATGTTTTCTTCACCCCTGGAGGATGGAAAATCAGCCAGGTAGGTACCTAGTTACCTGAGCAAGTGACCGAGACAGCCCCCCCCCTCCCCCCTGCAGCCTGGTAACAGAGCACACCCTGGGTAGGAGGATTATGACCGATGGCCAAAGATTTGCCATCCATTATTCAAGCCTAGTAGCAGGCAGGTTTAATTATACATGGTGGTATTATGGGATTTTGATCAGCCATGTCAGACTAGGGCTGGGCGATACAGCCTGAAAATCATATCTACATTTTATTTTAAATTTATGGCTGATTTTACGATATCTAAATTTTTTTGGTGTTATTTCTCTAATCTTTGTACAATTTTAAAGGTGAAATACACTATTTGAAACAGTCAGCAATAATCTAATGAATTCAGTTATTGTTAGCTTATACCTAGGCTAAATACAGTATAAGCCTTCCACAACCATAAGACTCACTAATAATGTAATTATTTTATAAAAAATAGTTTAACCTGCATTTTTTTTTGCAGTAATTACTGATCTGGCTTTTAAGTCGGTCTATGAAAATGTGCTTTTTGTTACAAATTTAATCAGAACCATGCATAATGCACATTCACTATTTGTAGCGGGCATGATAGAAAATTAACACAGGTCTCATGAACAATCTCTCAAGCACAAGCCCACTTGCTAGTGAGTAGCCAGCTACTCTTTATAGGAGTCTTTTTATTTAAAGTTTATCCAACTTGGATCTATTTGCTAGGTAACAAAGCAGAACAGTGGAATTGTTATGAACACACCCTTCTGTCCATCACCAAATGTTTGAACAGCATGCTAGCCTTTCTACTTTGTTCAGATGTTGAAATCAAGTGCCCTAGCTTATTTCTCAACATGAGAACAAGTTGCTAATTTCTTATATAATTGTTTTATACTTATTGCACATTTACAAACCAGACTATTACAGACTACAAAGGGAAGCACAGCCGCGAGCTGCCCAGTGACACGAGCCTACCAGACAAGCTAAATTACTTCTATGCTCGCTTCGAGGCGAGTAACACTGAAGCATGCATGAGAGCATCAGCTGTTCCGGACGACTGCGTGATCACACTCTACGTAGCTGATGTGAATGTTGACCTGTTTAAAGGTCTTACTCACAAGGCCGCAGGGCCAGACGGATTACCAGGACGTGTACTCAATGCATGCGCTGTCCAACTGGCAAGTGACTTTACTGACATTTACAACCTTTCCCTGACTGAGTCTGTAATACCAACATGTTTCAAGCAGACCACCATAGTCCCTGTGCCCAAGAACACAAAGGTAACCTGCCTAAATGACTACCAACCCGTAGAACTCAAGTCTGTAGCCATGAAGTGCTTTGAAAGGCTCGTCGTGGCTCACATCAACACCATTATCCAAGAAACCCTAGACCCACTCAAATTTGCATACCTTCCCAACAGATCCACAGATGATGCGGTCTCTATTGCACTCCACACTGCCCTTTCCCACCTGGACAAAAGGAACACCTATGTGAGAATGCTATTCATTGACTACAGCTCAGCGTTCAACACCATAGTGCCCACAAAGCTCATCACTAAGCTAAGGACCCTGGGACTAAACACCTCCCTCTGCAACTGGATCTTGGACATCCTGACGGGCTGCCCCCAGGTGGTAAGGGTAGATATCAACACATCTGCCACGCGAAGGCCCCTCGGGTGAGTGCTCAGTCCCCTCCTGTACTCCCTGTTTACTCAGGACTGCACGGCCAGGCATGACTCCAACACCACCATTAAGTTTGCTGATGACCGAACTAGAGGTTGACCGATTAATCGGCATGGCCGATTTAATTAGGGCCGATTTCAAGGTTTCATAACAATCGGTAATCTGCATTTTTGGATGCTGATTATTGCCGATTACATTGCAATCCACGAGGAGACTTCATGGCAGGCTGACCACCTGTTACATGAGTGCAGCAAGGAGCCAAGGAAAGTTGCTAGCTAGCATTAAACTTATCTTATAAAAAAACAATCAATCTTAACATAGTCACTAGTTAACTACACACAGTTGATGATATTACTAGTTTAACTAGCTTGTCCTGCGTTGCATATAATCAACCTGTTAATTTATCATCGAATCAGTCTACTTCGCCAAACGGGTAATGATTTAACAAAACGCATTCGCGAAAAAAGCACTGTCGTTGCACCAATGAACCTAACCATAACATCAGTGCCTTTCTTAAAATCAATACACAAGTATATATTTTTTTAACCTGCATATTTAGTTTAATTTATTTTATGTTAGCAGGCAATATTAACTAGGGAAATTGTGTCGCTTCTCTTGCATTCAGCGCAAGCAGAGTCAGGGTATATGCAGCAGTTTGGGCCGCCTGGTTCGTTGCGAACTGTGTGAAGACCATTTCTTCCTAAGGCTGTAATTAATTTGCCTGAATTTTACATAATTATGACATAACATTAAAGGTTATGCAATGTAACAGCAATATTTAGACTTACGGTTGCCACCCATTCGATAAAATACGGAATGGTTCCGTATTTCACTGAAAGAATAAACGTTTGATAGTTTCTGGATTTGACCATATTAATGACCAAAGGCTCGTATTTCTGTGTGTTTGTTGTATTATAATTAAGTCTACGATTTGATATTTGATAGAGCAGTCTGACTGAGCTGTGGTAGGCAGCAGCAGGCTCGTAAGCATGCATTCAAACAGCACTTTCCTGCGTTTGCCAGCAGCTCTTCGCAATGCTTGAAGCACAGCGCTGTTTATGACTTCAAGCCTATCAACTCCCGAGATTAGGCTGGTGATACTATAGTGCCTATAAGAATATCCAGTAGTCAAAGGTATATGAAATACAAATGGTATAGAGAGAAATAGTCCTATAATTCCTATAGTAACTACAACCTAAAACTTTTTAACTGGGAATATTGAGGACTCATTTTAAAAGGAACCACCAGCTTTCATATTTTCTCATGTTCTGAGCAAGGAACTTAAATGTTAGCTTTTTTTACATGGCACATATTGCTCTTTTACTTCTCCAACACTGTGATTTTTGCATTATTTAAACCAAATTGAACATGTTTCATTATTTATGAGACTAAATTGATTTTATGTATTATATTAAGTTAAAATAAGTGTTCATTCAGTATTGTTGTTATATATATATATATATAATAAATAAATTGGCCTATTTTATTTTTTTATATATATATATTTTTAATCGTTATCGGCTTTTTTGGGTCCTCCAATAATCGGTATCGGCTTTGAAAAATCATAATCGGTCGACCTCTAGACACAACAGTGGTAGGCCTGATCACCAACAACGATGAGACAGCCTATAGGGAGGAGGTCAGAGACCTGACTGTGTGGTGCCAGGACAACAACCTCTCCCTCAACGTGATCAAGACAAAGGCGATGATTGTGGACTACAGGAAAAGGAGGATCGAGCACGCCCCCATTCTCATCTACGGGGCTGTAGCGGAGCAGGTTGAGAGCTTCAAGTTCCTTGGCGTCCACATCACCAACAAACTTTCATGGTCCAAGCACACCAAGACAGCTGTGAAGAGGGCACGACAAAGCCCCCTTAAGACACTGAAAAGATTTGGCATTTGTCCTCAGATTCTCAAAGGGTTCTACAGCTGCACCATCGAGAGCATCCTGACTGGTTGCATCACTGCCTGGTATGGCAACTGCTCGGCCTCCGACCGCAATGCACTACAGAGGGTAGTGTGAACGGCCCAGTACATCACTGGGGCCAAACTTTCCACCATCCAGGACCTTTATACCAGGCGGTGTCAGAGGAAGGCCCTAAAAATTGTCAAAGACCCCAGCCACCCTAGTCATCGACTGTTCTCTCTGCTAATGCATGGCAAGCGGTACCGGCGCACCAAGTCTAAGTCCAAAGGCTCCTCAACATTTTCTATCCCCAAGCCATAAGACTCCTGAACAGCTAATCAAAGGGCTACCCAAACCCCTCTTTTACGCAGCTGCTACTCTGTTTATTGTCTATGCTGGTAACTCTACCGACATGTACATATTACCTCCACTAACCGGTGCCCCCGCACATTGACTCTGTACTGGTACCCTCGCTATTGTTATTTTACTGCTGCTGTTTAATTATTTGTTAGTTTTATTTATTTTATCTTTTTCACTTGACACGTTTTTCTTAACTTCATAAAGCATTGTTGGTTAAGGGCTTGTCAGTAAGCATTTTACTGTAAGGTTGTACCTGTTGTATTCTGCGCATGTGACAAATACAATTTGATTTGACTAGACAGCTAGCATATCAGTCTTTGGCTAAAATGCTGCTAGCAGTACCGTGATGCCACTCGCGACAAATTGAGCATTCATTTTCCAGTGTCAATGTTCTTTGATACTCATATTTTAGTAATGTTTGCTGTGCGCACAATTTGAGCAGTTGAGACATAAAAAGGTTATAGTTAGAAAGGTCAACTTCTCTATTACAGTAAAATGTGTTTCGGTGTCTACATTGCATTCAGGAAAGTATTCAGACCGCTTGTCTTTTTCCACATTTTGTTACGTTACACCCTTTTTCTAAAATGGGTTAAATTGTTTTTTCCCCCCGTCAATCTACCCACTAGACCCCATAATGACAAGGTAAAAACTGATATCATATTTGCATAAGTATTCAGACCCTTTACTCAGTACTTTGTTGAAGCACCTTTGGCAGCGATTACAGCCTTGAGTCTCTTCTTAGCCTCTCTGGGCTAGGCGGGACGAATTCGTCCCACCTACGTAACAGCCACTTTAAGCCTGTGGCGCGATTTTCAAAACCTTAAAAATCCTATTACTTCAATTTCTCAAACATATGACTATTTTACAGCTATTTAAAGACAAGACTCTCGTTAATCTAACCACACTGTCCGATTTCAAAAAGGCTTTACAACGAAAGCAAAACATTAGATTATGTCAGCAGAGTACCAAGCCAGAAATAATCAGACACCCATTTTTCAAGCCAGCATATAATTTACATTTACATTTACATTTAAGTCATTCAGCATATAATGTCACCAAAACCCAGAAGACAGCTAAATGCAGCACTCACCTTTGATGATCTTCATCAGATGACAACCCTAGGACATTATGTTATACAATACATGCATGTTTTGTTCAATCAAGTTCATATTTATATCAAAAAACAGCTTTTTACATTAGCATGTGACGTTCAGAACTAGCATACCCCCCCGCAAACTTCCGGGGAATTCGCTAACATTTTACTAAATTACTCACGATAAACGTTCACAAAAAGCATAACAATTATTTTAAGAATTATAGATACAGACCTCCTCTATGCACTCGATATGTCCGATTTTAAAATAGCTTTTTGGTGAAAGCACATTTTGCAATATTCTAAGTACATAGCCCAGGCATCACGGGCTAGCTATTTAGACACCCGGCAAGTTTAGCACTCACCATAATCATATTTACTATTATAAAAGTTTGATTACCTTTTGTTGTCTTCGTCAGAATGCACTCCCAGGACTGCTACTTCAATAACAAATGTTGGTTTGGTCCAAAATAATCCATCGTTATATCCGAATAGCGGCGTTTTGTTCGTGCGTTCCAGACACTATCCGAAATGGTAAAGAAGGGTCGTGCGCATGGCGCAATTTGTGACAATAAAATTCTAAATATTCCATTACCGTACTTCGAAGCATGTCAACCGCTGTTTAAAATCAATTTTTACGCCATTTTTCTCGTAGAAAAGCGATAATATTCCGTCAGGGAATCTCCTTTTCGGCAAACAGAGGAAAAAATCACAAAGGCGGGGGCGGTCGGGTCACGCGCATTAGCCCAGAGTCCCTTGATCGGCCACTTGAGAAAGGCGATAATGTGTTTCAGCCTGGGGCTGGGATGACGACATTCTGTTTTTTCCCGGGCTCTGAGCGCCTATGGACGACGTAGGAAGTGTCACGTTAGAGCAGAGATCCTTAGTAAAAGATAGAGATGGAAAAGAAGTTCAAGAAATGGTCAGACAGGCCACTTCCTGTAAAGGAATCTCTCAGGTTTTGACCTGCCATTTGAGTTCTGTTATACTCACAGACACCATTCAAACAGTTTTAGAAACTTTAGGGTGTTTTCTATCCATATGTAATAAGTATATGCATATTCTAGTTACTGGGTAGGAGTGGTAACCAGATTAAATCGGGTATGTTTTTTTATCCAGCCGTGTCAATACTGCCCCCTAGCCCTAACAGGCTAAGTATGACGCTACAAGCTTGGCACACCTGTATTTGGGGAGTTTATCACATTATTATCTGCAGATCCTCTAAAGCTCTGTCAGGTTGGATGTGGAGCGTTGCTATTTTACTATACACCAGTTTTGATGTGACACCGTTCTATGGGCTAGCAGCTCTGATGCACGCCACTGCACTGTAGGGAGACGATGTGGAGCAAATTGTGGCTGTGGGATTGTGGCTTTCATTCGCACCACTGCTAGCTCTGTGTAAAGTGTCACTTTAATCTTGAAAGCGCGGCTAAAAAAAAAATTAGCAGTGGCAGTGCGCACACTACGGTGTAGAAGTCGACTGATTTTTGCTGTAACATAAACTGTGGAAAAAAGTCAAGGGGTCTGAATACTTTCCGAATGCACTGTAGCTCCATGCTTGATACGGTGTGTGTGTGCCTTTCTTACGCATTCCATGTGGTTTCCATGTGCCTGATACCATTCCATTGACTCCATTCCAGACATTATTATGAGCCATCCACCCACCTGTTATGAGCCATCCACCCGTCAGCAGTCTCCACTGGTGGAATGTGTAACAAAGGCACACACACCGTATCAAGCATGGAGCTACAGTGCATTCGGAAAGTATTCAGACCCCTTGACTTTTTCCCACATTTTTTTTATGTTAGCATTATTCATCAATGGATTAAATAGTTGTTTTCTTTTCATCAATCTATACACTACCCCATAATAAAGGAAAAACAGGTTTTTAGATTTTGTTGGCAAAAAAAAAAAAACATGCCTTATTTACATAAGAATTCAGACCCTTTACAATGAGATGTGAAATTGAGCTCAGGTGCATCCTGTTTCCATTGATCATCCTTGAGATGTTGCCACAACTTGATTGGAGTCCATCTGTGGTAAATTCAATTGATTGGACATGATTTGGAAAGGCCCACACCTATCTATATAAGGTCCCACAGTTGACAGTGCATGTCAGATCAAAAACCAAGCCATGAGGTTGAAGGAATTGTCCATTGAGCTCCAGGACAGGATTGTGTCGAGGCACAGATCTGGGGAAGGTTACCAAAATATTTCTGCAGCATTGAAGGTCTGCAAGAACACAGTGGCCTCCATCATTCTTAAATTGAACAAATTTTGAATCACCAAGACTCTTCCTAGAGCTGGCTTCCCGGCCCAACTGAGCAATCGGATTAGCAGGGCCTTGGTGAGGGTGAACAAGAACCTGATGGTCACTGACAAAGCTCCAGAGTTCCTCTGTTGCAATGGGAGAACCTTCCAGAAGGACAACCATCTCTGCAGCACTCCGCCAATCAGGCCCTTTATGTTAGATTGGCCAAACTGAAGCCACTCCTCAGTAAAACCTAGATTGAACGCTTTGGCCTGAATGCCGAGTGTCACATCTGGAGGAAACCTGGCACCATCCCTACGGTGAAGCATGGTGGTGGCAGCATCATGCTGAGGGGATGTTTTTCAGTGGCAGGGACTGGGAGATGGACGTATCGGGGGAAAGATGAACGGAGCAAAGTACAGACACATCAACAGGT
The DNA here is from genome assembly GCF_965601325.2 of Salmo salar. Taxonomy (NCBI): domain Eukaryota; kingdom Metazoa; phylum Chordata; class Actinopteri; order Salmoniformes; family Salmonidae; genus Salmo; species Salmo salar. The sequence continues at coordinate 9,671,173 of NC_138308.1, read as the reverse complement.
CTTATCTCTGGGTGCTGCTATTGGTTACGTTCTTCCTGCATTGATCAAATAATCATTATGGCAATTGTTTTCTATTAGGTGACGGTCGCATGTTTGCGAAAAGACTTGCAGATAGTCTCTTCCCTTTGCAAATGGTCCTAGACATTCTGATGCGGTCGGCCTTGTAGGCTATGCATGTAAAAAAGAGTAGCCTGCCTACCCTTTGACGCTGCTAGGTGTGTAGGCACACACAGCATTTCAGTTCATTTTGCTTACTTAGCAGATTCTTTGTTATTGATCTTGTTTGAGTTGTGCACCGTCACTGCACCAGAGTGTCTCTGCTCTGTATTCCAGGGTACATTTATTCAGTCTACTGTCTGAGAGGAATCTTTGATCAATACACTACACTGTTATCGGTCCCAAGAGCTAGGCCTAGCCTAACAAAATATAATTTCTTCCAAAATCAACCCCAAGTATAAAAGCCTGTGTTTTAGGAGGTGACTTTGTTCTGCTGACTGCCCACTTTCACCGAGTGATGTCCCCCTGAGGCCATGGCTGAGATTACTTTACTTGGCCCGGGGCTTTGGACAGTGTACTCACAAGCTTTTTATCTTTATCTCAGATGTAGGGGGATTTTGTTTTTTGATTCATCAGCTGCAGCGCACACTGTGTGTGTGTACATACATGCAATGTATTCATACACCTTAAATGTTACACATTTTGTTACGTTACAGCCTTATTCTAAAACTGATTAAATTGTTTTTATTTTGGCCTCCCAAGTGGCGCAGCGGTCTAAGGCGTTATTAAAGACCCGGGTTCGATCCCGGGCTGTGCCGCACCCGGCCACGACCGGGAGACACATGAAGTTGCGCACAATTGGCCCAGCATTGTCCGAGTTAGGGGAGGGTTTGGCCAGCCAAGATGTCCTTGTCCCGTCGCGCTCTAGCGACTCCTGTGGCGGGCCGGGTGCATGCACTCTGGCACGGTTGCCAGTTGTACAGTGTTTCCTCCGACACATTGGTGCGCCTGGCTTCCGTGTTCAACAAGCAGTGTGTCAAGAAGCAGTGCGGCTTGGCAGGGTTGTGTTTCGGAGGACGCATGGCTCTCGATCTTCGCCTCTCCCGAATCTGTACGGGAGTTGCAGCGATGGGACAAGACTGTAACAACCAATTTGGATTTCACGAAATTGGGGTAGAAAATAATATTAAACAATGTTTTTTTTCCCCCTCATCAATCTACACACAATACCCCATAATGACAAAGCAACAATTTTGCAAATGTATTAAAAATAAACTGATATCACATTTACATAAGTATTCAGAGCCTTTACTCTGTACTTTATTGAAGCACCTTTGGCAGGGATTACAGCCTCAAGTCGTCTTTGGTATAACGCTACAAGCTTGGCACACCTGTATTTGGGTAGTTTCTCCCATTCTTCTCTACAGATCCTCTCAAGCTCTGTCAGGTTGGATGCGGAGCGTCAATGCACAGCTATTTTCAGGTCTCTCCAGAGATGTTCGATTGGGTTCAAGTCCGACTGGCTGGGATACTCAAGGACATGCAGAGACTTGTCCCGAAGCCACTCCTGCGTTGTCTTGGCTGTGTGCTTAGAGTCGTTGTCCTGTTGGAAGGTGAACCTTCGCCCCAGTCTGAGGTCCTGAGTGCTCTGGAGCAGGTTTTCATAAAAAATCTCTCTGGACTTTGCTCAGTTCATCTTTCCCTTAATCTTGACTAGTCTCCCAGTCCCTGCCGCTGAAAAACATTCTGTAGGGATGGTGTCAGGTTTCCTCCAGACGTGACACTTGGCATTCAGGCCAAAGAGTTCAATCTTGGTTTCATCAGACCAGAGAATTGTGTTAATCGTGGTCTGATGACTGGTACTGTATGTATGTGTGTGTATATACAGACTATTATGGCCTTCACATAATAATTATATTACTCAAGTTTGTGGATTTTGTAGTCTTTAACCTTATTTCATTTTAAGCCTACACTTCATGGTGAATGCAAGGTCACATGTAGTCTGTCTTGTCTTGGGTACATGTTTGCTCTCTCATCCTGTCCCAGAGGAGCTGCCCCTCTCCCTGCCTGCCACTCAGTGCCCAGGGGACGGGGCTTTGGTTGTGTTTCCTGCCTCTGAACATCCTGTTTAATCAGCCAGTGTGTTGAGTAACTCTGAGGTTTACAGGGTGAAGTTCACATAATCTGGATGGATGCAAACCATCTACCTGATACACAACCATGAATGAATTGTCAAATGCACTGAGAATACTTAATTTACTGGTATACAGACGTTGATACAAAAACCAACGACCCCAGTGTTTCAGCCACTGTGGGATGCGTCTGCCTTCTCTTGTGTGTTTATGTGCCTGTGGAACAACCCCTCTTCTGTGTTTGTGTGCGTTTCAGGAGCTGCTGGGTGTGCTTCGCAACGGACGAGGATGACCGCACGGCGGAGTGGGTGCGTCCGTGTCGCTGCCGTGGCTCCACCAAGTGGGTGCACCAGGTGTGTCTGCAGCGCTGGGTGGACGAGAAGCAGAGGGGCAACAGCACGGCCCGCGTGGCCTGTCCTCAGTGCAACGCCGAATACCTCATCGTCTTCCCCAAGCTGGGTATGATATGACAGGGTGGGGGGCTATGGGCTGGACTGCAGTTTCCCTGGAATATTAGTTGGAGGTAGTTAGGGTCACAGATAGTTACTGAATTTATGCTTTCACGCTGTTTGTAGGCCACATAATTGAATTGGTCTCACCCTGTCCAAGCTAGTGTCTGTCCTGATTTTCACTTGTATGCTTATCACACATCAGGAGTAAAGAGATGAACATGCATTAACTGCTTATGTGATGTGTTTATGATTTCAGTTAGTTATGATTCAGGCCCATGTGAAAAATATTGATGTCATTTGAGCTTTTGTAATTCCGTGGCAGCTTACCTAACAGATGGAGACAGATCTGTTGCGTCTGTCAGCACACAGTCATGTAATAACAGCTGAATCACGGGCACATTTGTAGTATCTCACTTTACTTCAACTTCACTGTCAAAATGTCAGGACAACACTTAACTTCCCTACCTTTCCAAAGGGGAAGTAGCATTAGAAGGCCATTTCCATACCTAAATGGACTTCTGAATTGGTCCTTTGAGGACAGACAACTAATGGCTGTTGTTGCTGTCTCCCTAATAACTGTTGCAGCACAGGGACTCAGTGCTGTGAATTAGGAGTGGGAACTGAGAGCTCTAAAAACCACTCAGCCTGTCTCAACTAACTGCATGTTTATTTTTTCCCAAAACCAGGGTAGGTTATGTGGTGAGTCTGGTAATTATACCCTTTGAGGGAGAAGTAACACGAGGAATTGGAGCGGGCAGGGCACTCGCCAGATGCTCATTACCAGACCTGGGTTCAAATGTTATTAAACGTATTTCAAATAGTTTGCCTGGAGTGCCAGATAGGTGGACTTCTCACTTGTGCGACTATTCTGTCAGTTCCGTTGCACCAGGCAAGCTCAATAAAACTCTGCAAAAGAATTTCGAATAGTATTTGAACCCAGGTCTGCTACCCGCTCATTACCAGCCAGCTTCAGCCTCACTGTAATTAACCCCAGCACGTCAGAGTGACGGGGGCACTGATTGTTCCCAACACTGGCACTTAGTCATCAAGTAAACATGGCTCTGCATTTGTTCGTTTGACGATTACAGAACTTTCAGCTACGTCAGTCACCGTAAGAGAGGAAACTTTTATGTAAGTGGAAACCCTGGAAACTGCTTTGGGAAATAACACTTGTTGTACATTTTATAGCACCTGGTAAGCTATTAAATCACTCTGCATACATGTCTAATTAGAACTAGGTACAAACTAAGAAGTAGGGCCTGGACATAAGACAATGTATTCGGGAGGGCAAGCTCTGCTGGTAAGCAGGGCCATGTTGTATTTTTAGATGCAGGCCTGGCTGTGCTGGCAGTCACCTGTGTTGCTATAAGCAGCAGGCTTAGCTAAACCTACAGGACTGAAGCATAGAGATCAGGGCACTTAGTTCAGACTCGTCTCTGGAGCTTCGGGTCAATGGGAAGACTCGGGACAGTCCCTAGTGTCGTATGCCAAGTACAGGACAGAATTAATGATGTGTCATTGATAAAGTCATGGCACATTGACAAACCGGCACCCGAGAATTCTCAAGCAGTACTCTGTGGACTTAGAACACACATCAGATCAGTGGCATTTGTATTTCCATGTTCACTTCGCTCCCCCATTTGAAAGTATCTGGCTCACTGAAAACCATAATTATCCCCTTGTCCCATCATGGAAGTGTTTCTACTGCTTAGTATTTCAGATAACATTGATGGAGAATTAATCCATACTGTGGGGGATTTGGTTTGGTGGCAGTCTTTTTGAATGTCATCTCTGATTCGCTGGCATAATGAGTAGATGAGGCGACTAGTAAATCTCAATGTGAATACTTTTGTTCCAGATGGGCATTACTCTCTCTCTTTGTCCCAATATGTTAATGGTTATTGGGTGTATAGAGTAGCCTGACACTGGGCCTGCTTGCATGTTCAGTAAATAAGCTTGTCTCTGTCTTCTCTCCTGAGGCCCACCGTGCCTGCTGCCTGCCTGGTTATTTTTGGGATAAGTCTGTCTGTGTCACTCTCTGCCCTTGCCCCCACCGGTACATTTATCCGGGTTAACCTTCAAAACAGGTGAAAGGAGGAGAAAAAGAGATGTTGGGCTCGTTGTCTCCTGTTCACTCTCCAATCCCATGTCCCCCCTCCACACACACACCCACACACACACACACACACACAGACAGAGAGAGAGAGAGAGAGGAACTAATCTCTCATTCCCATTCAGTAGCTACTGAAGACTTTTTCTGGACACTTTGTTTTCATCGCCCCCTTTGCTATCCGGCTGACCAGTGGTCTTTGTGGTCGGTTGGTTTTTTTTGCCAGCGTCTTCACCAGATTAGTCATCATGAAATGTGGCCTAAATGTTTATCAAGTTCATCAGTTCCCCAACACATCCTCCAAGTTTTGTTTGTGTTCCTTTTTTTCTTTTGAATACCCCAGTGTTTTTTTTCCAGGCAGTAACAGTGATTAGATGAGGGTGTCATGAGGCAATGGGTTATTTGGACAGGGCCTTCAATGTGCCCTAATCTGTTGAAAGATAACGTCCTTCGTAGAATCATGTAGTAGGCTTAGGCCTCGATCGCTCATCGTTTATTGAGTCGTGTACACCGGCTCATAAGGGCTTATGTTAACTTCGATTTAACACTGCGTGAAAGTCCTCTGAAAATTTTCGGAGACTTTCCCGACACCGGGGATGACAACTTCCCGCAGAAGGCCAGGGAGCATACAGATGGGTATTTTTTATTTATGCCATCTGCCAAGGCCCAGACTAATCTACTGGTCATCACCCTGGTGTGAGGGACGGGGAGAGGAAGAGACAGTCTCTGGTGCCTGGAGAAAGGACACTGAGGTAGACACCCACCGGGCTGTGTAGGAGGCAGAGAGAGGGTACAAGATGGGGATGGGATGGTTGGTAGATGGGGAAACGATGCGAGATGGCACGAGAGAAAGAGGAGAGGCCCAGTCAGTGAAGTGTACCAGTCTGCCTGCTCCCCTAAGCATGCTTCCTTTGCCTACCCCTGTGTTCAGACAGAGGTGTAGAGGGAGAGGAGGCGATTAGGCCACGGTATGAGGAGAGCAGCTCATCAACCAACGGCCGGAGAGGAGACCGGGGTTGCCCGCTACTGCTGCTGATGAATCACAAAAAACCCAGGCCCGAGAAATAGCCGACGGCCCAGACAGCGCCACAGCACCCAATGAATCAGCAGCACACTGACGCTGCCATCCTACCACCTGGAGCAGCCATCTGCCCGGCAACTCCCCATTCTCCTCTGTAATACCCTGCCTGCCCTGGGGACTGGAAACGCTCAGAAAAATCGCTTTCCTCTGTGTGAAAGCAGTTTCCGAAGCAGGGGATCGGACAGTGAGTTGACAGACAGAATGTTCTGTTGCCCTGCCCGCTTTATTTACAATATTAACAGGTGCAGGACTAATTGGCCAATAAACTTTGTACAGAAAATAACAAACAGGATGTTGACAAAGACTTGAATAAATCAAACATATTCTCAGTATAAACTATTGCCTATGACAAAACTCCGGTATAACTCCACTCTAGCCAACATGTTTCCTGCCCAGCCTGCTCTCCCCCTGGCAAAAGCCAACTGAACACCTAAGTACTCTTTCCAGGAACTCCTTTCAGCTAGGAATGTTCCATCATGATAGCCCCAAAACACATTTCTACCATAAATGCATAATTTCCCATAGATATATAAATATAACATCATAAACAACGGTTTTACATAAACATGCACACTTCAATAACTTGTGCCATAACTTCAACTTTTAAGTCACGGTACACATTCATTAAGTAATTCACCCCTGCAATAATTAATCACTTTGGTTATTCCCGTCAACCAATAAATGTTCCTTGATGACAAGTGGACTAATTTGCCTCGCACCGGCACTTCAACAAGGAAGCAGCGTGAGATAGGTTAAATGCTGTGATTATACTCTACCAACACTTCAATCATTCTAATATATTTCACATTACTAGAGCATGTACTTTTAAATGGGCAGCTTTATACACGGTAGAAACACTGTTAACAAGTTACATTGTTGCGCACGCCAGTTACTAAAACAAACACTCGACTTTGGCGCCTTCATGTCAAAGTATTGCTGGCAAACAAAATGCGCTACTCAGTCCAAAATTCTCTTTTGATTTCAGGTGTCTTGACTACAAAGAGCTACAAAGAGTCTTTTTTTCAACCAATAATTTGTTTGTGTCATTGTCTGCAAGTCAATAGACATGCGCTCCACGACACTCTGACATTTTATTTAACTTCACCGTTGCATCATTAGACTTCAGCAGCCACATTATGACACGGCTTCCAGAGGTCTTGATGTCACACTGTCTGACGCGTGCTCCCCCCCCCAACTGAACTCAACACAGTATTCTGCTCAGGCAGACTCGATGGACGCCCGAGGATAGTGTGCTAGTATTGCCTCAGTGGGTCTCTCTGGGGTTGTCAGTAGTGTTTAATTGATTAGAAAAGTCTGATTTTAGCACATCTTGTTTCTCAACTTGTGCCGTAGAGCTTAGCCTAGATTCTTCTGTGCGTTTAAGTGCTAGGTTACATCACCGCACCTCACCCGGGGGCTGCCTCCTACCTTTTTTGAGGTGAACACGGCTGCCTTCATAGAATTACAGAGTTTAATAGGATGTCTGTTGTCTTCATTTGTATGCTTAGGATACATAAACATGTGCATTATAGTTTGAAGTAAGCACAGTGCTGCACTCAAGTGAACACAAAAACAACAGCGCTATGTTGCTGGCTCCTTCCGACAGTCTTCTAATGTAAAGTACTAGTCTGTGTTCTGGACTTGATCACTGTGGCATAGGCCAACAGACAGACATGGGACTAAACAGCTTCTGTGTCTGGATTTATAGTCACCCATCTGACTGCGCTAAAAGTAGAAGTCAACTTTTAGAAAGGGGAACATTTTTTTACTTCTCTGTCGGTTGGGAATGACTTTTAAGGGTGTTTCAGTGACTTTAATCAGCCTCAGAAACATGGCACTTTCGCAGCTCACAGACGTTAGAGGACAACTTTCAATTGGTGTAATAAAGGCCGAGATGGGTGCTGGGTGGTAAGCTGCTGACGTGTAGTTATTTTGTCGTTGCGCTCTGCTGAGCCCAGCTCATTTGTTAGCCTGACAGGCGTTACTCATGTTCCTACTCTCAGGGCCGGGCCTCAGGTTAGTGCGGCATCACATTGATGGATTTACACCGTGGTGCATGTGTTTGGCTGTAGCACACCACTCGTGTTAGGTTTTCTCTGCTAGTTTTGGGCTATAAACTCTGGGATTTCTAGTAGGAAAGTGCAGTTAGCCGTGGCACTGGTATGGTAAGTTAGAGTTTTTTTTTTTTTTTTTTCTCAGCAACTGATGATTTCCACCCACGCTATCATTCTGATTTGGCCGGTGGTGTAAAATGAGGGACGGCGTGTCCTTGCTGGCTCTTCTGTGAGAGGGTAAAAAAAAGTGGGTTGGAACAGTGTGCCAACATGCCTGCCCGCCAGTGAGAAAGTGGGATGCAGTTGCAGTTTCTCTCGATCCCCATCCACTCTTTTAATTATGTTAATTAGGAATTTGCTACCAAGCGCTGAAATGAATTGCTTCGCTTTCCTTTTTGCCAATAGCCATTAAGTGTGACCCAGTTCCCTCTGGCTGTGGATGGCGTAATGCTTAGGCAGGGACAAAACGGAAGGGATTCCGACGTTGTCATCAAAATATGCCCAGATTAATGTGTTGAAGAGGCACGAGATCAATCTGGTTGGCAAACATAGGCGCAATAAAGCACAACCCTGGAAAGTGGCAGAACTGACAGGATACAGGAGGCCAATGTGTTTAACTACTTTAAGAAATGAGAAGTGTTTGTTCCCCGTTGTGCCTGTTGGAAGCTTTGAGGTGACACGTCACCCTTCCGTTGTTCCTTCAGGTCTCTGTAGCCAGTTGAAAAGTCTACTGCACTATTGTTCCTACATTTGAGACCTGATTTCATGGCTTTCTCCAAAAATGGCAGCGTCACTATAGGCATTCAATGCAAATATAAAGTCACTGCCGTTTTAGCCGTGGGCATTGCTGGATTATTTGACCAGTTGTGGTCACCACCAATGTAACCTCAAATATTTCGGGGCACTGAGCAAGTTTCAGCTCTGCTGATCGCCAACTTGAACATTGGGCAAATTCTGTGCAACTTCCAGCGAACGTTTAATGTGGACACGGAGGCTGTACCTGCTTTAAGTTTAAACTTTGGCCATGTAGGCTATGGAGATAACATTTTAACATGGAAATAGCTGTTCTGTCATTCAGCCTACATTAGCAGCCAATGTGTAGTGTTCAATTTAGGTCTACATTCCATGAGACTTTTGAAAGAGAGAAAAAAAAACATGCATGGCTTGACATTAACTTTTCATTTATTATTATTTTTTTTAAATGTCCCCCTTTTTCTCCTCAGTTTTGTGATATCCAATTGGTTAGTTACAGTCTTGTCCCATCGCTGCAACTCTATTACAGACTCGGGAGAGGCCAAGGTCGTTAGCCATGTGTCCTCCGAAACACGACCCTGCCAAGCCGCACTGCTCCTTGACACACTGCTCGCTTAACCCGGAAGCCAGCTGCACCAATGTGTCAGGAGGAAACACCGTCCAACTGGCGACCGTGTCAACGTGCATGCGCTGGAGCGCAACGGGACATGGACATCCCGGCCGGCCAAACCTTCCCTTAACCCGGACGACGCTGGGCCAATTGTTGCTTATTGCTGACTACAAATGATCTATAACTGGGCTAATAACTCACTAACTAGCAAAGGATATGAACAAATTGTGCACGTGGCTACATGCAGCTCTCGCTTTGATCTCAAAACAAGCGCATCTAGTCACGACCGCTCATGCTGTAAACACAGTCCAGTTCAAATTAAGTGGCACAGATCCATATATGGCTATGGGATATTTGCATTTAGGCCAACTGCAACTCTGATTGTTAATGCCACACCGGTCTGTAAAGTATGGGCTGAGTAGTGCGTGTCAATGCAATAGAATCCTACTCCAAAGCATTCTGCCTACAACAAAATCTCTTGCGTAGTTAGTTTTGTTTCTGTATGTTGCATTGAAAGTGGCTAATATTGCATTGATTCGGTCCCAATTGCCACAGTAAAGGGAAACGTTGACAGTGTTAACAGGGAAAACTCTAGAATAGTGGTCACCAACCTTTTCTGAGTTAAGATCACGGAGTCAAAATGCAAGCCGAGATCTACCGCTCAGATTTTTCTTTAACATGACTTGAAAAACGCAAGCCTATTCAACATTAACCAGTGAAATAGAGTACTGTTGCAATGAGGTTTGTGCAGAAAGCTATAGGCCCAATACATTATCGCCATATATTGGCTTTGCTTGAATTGTCCTGCCAGTGAATGCAATGTTCGGCACATTTAAAAAAAAAAAAAATATTATACGGTGCATTCTGAAAGTATTCAGACCCCTTGACTTTTTTCACATTTTGTTACTTTACAGCCTTTTAAAATGTATTCGTAATAGTTTTTTTCCCTCATCGATCTACGCACACTACCACATAATGACAAAGCAAATGTATTAAAAATAAAAACATATCACATAAGTATTCAGACCCTTTACTCAGTACTTTGTTGAAGCACCTTTGGCAGCGATTACATGCTCAAGTCTTCTTGGGTGTAACGCTACCAGCTGTATTTGGGGAGTTTCTCCCATTTATTCTCTGCAGATCCTCTCGAGCTCTCAGGTTGGATGGGCAGCATTGCTGCACAGTTATTTTCAGGTCTCTCCTGCGTTGTCTTGGCTGTGTGCTTAGGGTCGTTCTGTTGGAAGGTGAACCTTCTCCCCAGACTGAGGTCCTGAGCGCTCTGGAGCAGGTTTTCATCAAGGATCTCTCTGTACTTTGCTCCGTTCATCTTTCCCTAGTCTCCCAGTCCTTGCCACTGAAAAACATCCCCACAACATGATGCTGCCACCACCATGTTTCACCGTAGTGATGGTGCCAGGTTTCCTTCAAATGTGACACTTGGCATTCAGGCCAAAGAGTTCAATCTTGGTTTCATCAGACCTGAGAATCTTGTTTCTTATGGTCCGAGAGTCTTTAGGTGCCTTTTGGCAAACTCCAAGCGGGCTGTCATGTGCCTTTTACTGAGGAGTGGCTTCCGTCTGGCCACTCTACCATAAAGGACTGATTGGTAGAGTGCTGCAGAGATGGTTGTCCTTCTGGAAGGTGGTTCCAAACCGCTTCCATTTAAGAAGGATGGAGGCCACTGTGTTCTTCAATGCTGCAGACATTTTTTGGTACCCTTCCCCAGTTCTGTGCCGTAACGCAATCCTGTCTCGGAGCTCTACGGACAATTCCTTTGACCTCATGGCTTGGTTTTTGCTCTGACATGCACTGTCAATTGTGGGACCTTTATACAGACAGGTGTGTCCCTATTCTAAATCATGCCTTTCCAAATAATTTCCAATCAATTGAATTTACCACAGGTGGACTCCAATCAACTTGTAGAAACATCTCAAGGATGATCAATGGAAACAGGATGCACCTGAGCTAAATTTCGAGTCTCTCATAGCAAAGTGTCTGAATACTTATGTCAATAAGGTATTTCTGCCTCGACATCACTCCTCTCTCTTTCCTCCACTGACATTGAAACTCGAGTCGCACTGCATTATTTCTATCTCATGCACAAAGATTTTAGATTCTTCAAAGTAGCCACCCTTTGCCTTGACAGCTTTGCACACTCTTGGCATTCTCTCAATCAGCTTCACCTGGAATGCTTTTCCAACAGTCTTGAAGGAATTCCCACATAGGCTGAGCACTTGTTGGCTGCTTTTCCTTCACTCTGCTGTCCAACTCATCCAAAACCATCGCAATTGGGTTGAGGTCAGGTGATTGTGGAGGCCAGGTTATCTGATGCAGCACTCATTGGTCAAATAGTCCTTACACAGCCTGGATGTGTGTTGGTTCATTGTCCTGTTGAAAAACAAATGACAGTCCCACTAAGCGCAAACCAGATGGGATGGCGTATCTCTGCAGAATGCAGTGGTAGCCATGCTGGTTAAGTGTGCCTTATTCTAAATAAATCAGACAATGTCACCAGCAAAGCACCGCCACACCATCAAACCTCCTCCATGCTTCACGGTGGGAACCAAACATGCGGAGATCATCCGTTCACCTACTCTGCGTCTCACAAAGACACGGCAGTTGGAACCAAAAATATGTACTCATCAGACCAAAGGACAGTTTGGTCAAGTTTCTTGGCCCTGTCTATAAAAGGTCCCACAGTTGACAGTGGATGTCAGAGCAGAAACCAAGCCATGAGGTTGAAGGAATTGTCCGTAGAGCTCTGAGACAGGATTTTATCGAGGCTCAGATCTGGGGAAGGGTACCAAAACATTTCTGCAGCATTGAAGGTCCCCAAGAACACAGTGGCCTCCATTGTTAAATGGAATACGTTTTTAACCACCAAGGCTCTTACTAGAGCTGGCTGCCCGGCCAAACTGATTGGGGGAGAAGGGCCTTGGTCAGGGAGATGACCCAGAACCTGATGGTCTCTGACAGAGTTCCTGTCAGAATGGCGAGACTAGTCAGGATCGAGGCAAAGATGAATGGAGAAAAGTACAAAACCTGCTCCAGAGTGCTCAGGACCTCAGACTGTGGTGAAGGTTCACCTTCCAACAGGGCAATGACCCTAAGCACACAGCCAAGACAATGCAGGAGTTGTTCAGCAAAATAAGAAACGTCCCTTTTTCAGGACCCTGTCTTTCAAAGATAATTTGTAAAAATCCAAATAACTTCACAGGTCTACACTGTTTCCCTTGTTCAATGAACCATAAACAATTAATGAACATGCACATGTGGAACGGTCGTTAAGACAATAACAGCTTAAAGACGGTAGTCAATTAGTCACAGTTATGAAGACTTAGGACACTGAAGAGGCCTTTCTACTGACTGGAAAAACACCAAAAGAAAGATGCCCAGGGTCCCTGCTCATCTGCGTGAATGTGCCTTAGGCATGCTGCAAGGAGGCATGAGGATTGCAGATGTGGCCAGGGCAATAAATTGCAATGTCCGTACAACACCTGCACCGGATCAGTACATCCGAACATCACACCTGCGACGGTGGGTTTGTGCCCATAGGCGACGTTGTTGCCGTTGATGGCAACAACTGCCCGAGTTACACCAGGAACGCACAATCCCTCCATTAGTGCTCAGACTCTCCGCAATAGGCTGAGAGAGGCTGGACTGAGGGCTTGTAGGCCTGTTGTAAGTCAGGTCCTCACCAGACATCACCGGCAACAACGTCACCTATGGTCACAAATCCACCGTCTCTGGGCCAGACAGGACTGGCAAAGTTCTCTTCACTGACGAGTTGCGGTTTTGTCTCACCGGGGGTGATGGTCGGATTCCCGTTTATTGTCGAATTAATGAGCGTTAGAACGAGGCCTGTACTCTGGATCGGGATTGAGTTGGAGGGTCCATCATGGTCTGGGGCGGTGTGTCACAGCATCATCAGACTGTGAGCTTGTCATTGCAGGCAATCTCAACACTGTGCTTTACAGGGAAGACATCCTCCTCACTCATGTGGTACCCTTCCTGCAGGCTCATCCTGACATGAACCTCCAGCATGACAATGCCACCAGCCTTACTGCTCATTCTGTGCGTGATTTCCTGCAAGACAGGAATGCTAGTGTTCTGCCATGGCCAGCGAAGAGCCCGGATCTCAATCCCTTTGAGCACGTCTGGGACCTGTTTGATCGGAGGGTGAGGGCCAGGGCCATTTCCCCCCAGAAATGTCCTGGAACTTGCAGGTGCCTTGGTGGAAGAGAACTTAGTGTGAACTTAAAACGACCATATATACATAGTTTATTTTTTACTCTTTGGACATAGGCAGCCCTGAAAAAACACTAAGGTGGCCCGCCCAAGACTTTTCTATGCAGAAGAAACCCTGCAAGAGTAGTGGACAGTGTCTGTGTACTGATTTGGTGTCTGTCTCTGAAATCCCAGACCTTGGGCAACAGCACTTGAACATTGTTCATGTGGGTGGCAACCTGTCTGCCTAGGGAAACAAGTCTGAGTTGGATATGACCAGTGGTTCAGCTCCAGCAGAGGGGGATGGGCTCTGCTACAGGTGCCATGGTAACAGTGCCAAGTAGTGCCACATAATCAGCTCATTGGCCTCGTTGAGGATCACTAAATCATTCCACATTCAACGTCAAACTGATGCTGTTGCCTCGGCCGGGCAATTCAGACTCATAATCATTTAACTTCTACTTTAGGTTTTCAAATAATGTTGCAATAGAAATGAATCCAACCCTTGTCAAACAATGATGCAGCGTTAGTCTTCCAAGTGACACTTTAGGGTATGTAGCCTACTTAAAAAAATAAAATAAAGTAAAAAGACAGCTCAGCATACCCATCGATGAGGGCAATCCTTCACATCAAAGAGACCTGATGTCCTGGACCCCTCTCTCCCTTTAGTGTCCTCCACTTGTCTTCTGTTGCAGGTATTAATAGTTTCTGGATGGGTCTGCGTGAGTAAAGCAGGTTACCTCCCGTCCCCGTAAATATTGAATGATTTCCCCTGATTGCTCTGGAATGCGAGAGAGGAGGATGAGGAAGAAAAAGGTTAGATGAAGGTCGTAGCTATTACTTGACTGTCTGATAAGGGGTCGTATGGGGTAGGCTACTATATATGACACAGAGTGGCTGCCTAATCTGATCTTGGACACAGACCTGTTCTTATTTGCATTGATACAGGCCTGTTCTTATGACAGAGAGATGAATTAGAGCCAGGTTCACACACATGGTCTCCCTCTAACATTGTGAAGGTGTTCCACAGCCATGGTAAAATTGGCCGCCTTCATCTAAATAACAATCCATTTCTCTCCTCTCTGCCGGAGCCTCTTTTGCTACACATTCCAGCGCAAATGTTTTCCAGTCAAACCCAATACTTCACATGCTTTTGCTCTGAGCACAACAGGAATGCTGAATAAAGGAAGCTCATTGTTTTGAGCATTTCCGCGTTGCGGAAATCACATTACTCATTGTACTTTAAGAATGTCTCACAAAGGTGTTTTTCTTTTGTTTATTCTGTGTGCTTTTCCTCACTGCTGAAGTTACCTTACTCGTTGAATATCTCACGATTGTGGCCAATGTGCGTGCCTACATGTATCTACACTACATGGTCAAAAGTATGTGGACACCCCTTCAAATGAGTGGAATCGGCTATTTCAGTCACACCCGTTGCTGACCGGTGTATAAAATCAAGCTCATAGCCATGCAATCTCCATAGACAAACACTGGTAGTATAATGGCCTTACTGAAGAGCTCTGTGACTTTCAACGTGGCATCGTCCATAGGTTGCCACCTTTCCAAATTTCTGCCTTGCTAGAGCTGGCCCGGTCAACTGTAACTGCTGTTGTTGTGAAGTGGAAACGTCTTGGAGCAACCGGCTCAGTCGCGAAGTGGACACAGAACGGGACCACTGAGTGCTGAAGCGTGTAAAAATCGTCTTTCCTCAATTGCAACACTCACTACAGAGTTCCTAACTGCCTCTGGAAGCAACGTCAGCACAAGAACTGTTCGTCGGGAGCTTCATTTCATGGGTTTCCATGGCCGAGCAGCCACACACAAGCCTAAGATCACCATGCGCAATGCCAAGCGTCGGCTGGAGTGGTGTAAAGCTTGCCGCCACTGGACTCTGGATCAGTGGAAACGCGGTCTCGGAGTGATGAATCATGCTTCACCATCTGGCAGTCCGACGGACAAATCTGGATTTGGCGGATGCTACCTGCCCGAAGGCATAGTGCCAACTGTAAAGTTTAGTGGAGGAGGAATAATGGTGTGAGGCTGTTTTTTCATGGTTTAGGCTAGGCATCTTTAGTTCCAGTGAAGGGAAATCTTAACGCTATAGCATACAATGACATTCTAGATTATTCTGTGCTTCCCAGTTTGTGGCAACAGTTTGGGGAAGGTCCTTTCCTGTTTCAGCATGACAATGCCCCCGTGCCCAAAGCAAGGTCCATAAAGAAATGGTTTGTTCAGATCGGTGTGGAAGAACTTGACTGTCCTGCACAGAGCCCTGGCCTCAACCCCATCGAACACCTTTGTGATTAAATTGGAACGCCAACTGCCAGCTAGGACTAATTGCCAAAGATCCGTGCGCGAGCTCACTAATACTCTTGTGGCTGAATGGAAGCAAGTCCCTGCAGCAATGTTCCAACATCTAGTGGAAAGCCTTCCCAGAAGAGTGGAGGCTGTTATAGCAGCAAACTCCACATTAATGGCCCATGATATTTGGAATGAGATGTTGGACGAGCAGGCGTCCACATACTTTTGACCATGTAGCGTATGTGTATTATGCGTTTTTCCTTATTGCTGAAGACATCACTTTCTCATTTGTACTTCATGTAGGGCTACGTTCATTGTACTTAGGACACGGATTAGGGTCAGCGAGTAGGGTGGATGGTGTACACCACAGGTGTCAAACTCATTCCACAGAGGGTCGAGTGTTTGCACTCCTCCCTGGTACTTGATTGATTGAATTAAGGTCAGTGATTTAGTATGGAGCTCTCCTCACCTGGTTGTCTCGGTCGGTGGTTCCCAAACTGGGGCGCGCCGCGAGGGGTCGGAGAGTGCTACTGGTAGACAGGTGCAATTACTACATTTGGTAGTGCATCAGTTTTCCTCCTGTCATGTCAGTCATTACATACCTTTTAGAGAGCTATTATAACTTGTTAGAAATGTTCAGATCAACTAACCCATGTCAGCTAAAGTATTTTTTTTTTTTGGCCATAGATTTTGTTGTAATGTTTGAAGCTATCAAATATCACACGAATACACATGAGACATGGCAAAATGTATAGAATTGCAAGAAAATGTGCCTTAAAATGGCAAATGTTCTCTGCACCCTATGACAAAATGTGTAGAATTGCAGGAAATAAGCTTAAACAAAAAACAGCAGACACTAGGGCATCCATGGAATGACTGACACCCCTGGTGTGTACTGTACACTAAGCATTCTACAGTACCACCAGGAGAGCAGCCATCTTATGACCCCTGCTGGAGAGACAATCCCAAACTGCCGTCTGTTAGGGACTCTACCTTACTGCACCTCAGCATGAGCTATTTGTAGAGTTCTAGACAGGCTCTGCTTTGCCCTTTTTCACTGTAAAAACATAACATAAATAACACAAATGGTCAGTGATTGAAAACCGACACTACGGTGTGCCCTAATGAATATGACCCAGGCCACACAGGGGACAACACCCTTCACAACCCTGTTTTTACAACCGGTAACAGACACTATCTTTCTGTATCCCTCCAGGGCCGGTGGTGTATGTGCTAGACCTGGCTGACCGGCTAATCTCCAAAGCCTGTCCCTTCACCGCCGCTGGCATCATGGTGGGCTCCATTTACTGGACCGCTGTCACCTACGGGGCCGTCACTGTCATGCAAGTGAGACCACAAAAAAACACACACACACACACACACACACACGGCTGTGTTTATTAACAGACTACGGCTGCGTTTTGAAATGGCAGTGCATTACATAAGGTGCCATTTCGGACGCACTCTATCGTTAATCTATCAATCTTGACCATGGTGTCCCCTCTGTCCCTGTGCCCAGGTGGTGGGCCATAAGGAGGGCCTGGACGTGATGGAGCGGGCAGACCCCCTGTTCCTGCTCATCGGCCTGCCCACCATCCCCATCATGCTGATCCTGGGGAAGATGATCCGCTGGGAGGACTACGTGCTGCGCTTCTGGAGGAAGTACTCCAACAAGCTGCAGATCCTCAACAGCATCTTCCCAGGTCAGAAAGGACACATTGGTAGGGATGCCCACCGTTCCGCAACACCATTGTTATACTAAAATGGGTGGAGTTCCTCTTATTCATTGTGTGTGTGTGTGTCTGTATGATGAAGAGTGGGTGATAAAGATCTTGATAGATGATGCTATCTGTGTTAAAGACTAAACAAATTTGTGCACAACATTGAGAAATAAGCTTTTTGTGCGTATGAAAAATGTCTGTGATCATTTATTTTGTGTGAACACTGGCTTGCCCAGGGTGTGCTCAGTGTTTGTTGGGAATAAAAGAGCGCTTCGAGGTGGTCCGTCCGTTGGGGCTGGTGGTGGTGTGTAGGTCCAGTAGCGGGGGGGTTTTTCCCACATCAAGGTAGTGATTGATGCGGGTAGAAACGGAACCCCCCCGGGCTCAGCTTGCTGGGCAAAGCTTGTGCACTCCTCTACCCCCAGTCGGCTGCCCGGACTAAAGATACTAACTCAAACTGGTACAGACTGATGCATATACTGTATTACTCAGTGGCTGGCATGATTTCCCCCCCCCCCCCCCCCCCCCCTCATCACTTGATGAATGTGCTTTTGTGTGTATTGTGCTGCATATCTAGCTGTGTGAAGATGTATTGGCAAAACATCAACACCCACAATGCACCAAACCCCATCCTTAACCTGCCCCCTCCTCTCGGTCTCTCTCAGGGATTGGGTGTCCAGTACCTCGTATCCCGGCGGAGGCCAGCCCCCTGGCGGACCACGTGTCAGCCACCAGAATCCTATGTGGCGCCCTGGTCTTTCCCACCATCGCCACCATCGTAGGCAAACTCATGTTCAGCAGCGTCAACTCCAACCTGCAGAGGACCATCCTGGTGGGTAACACAAACTGTCAGGCATACACACAGACAGACTGTGGGCCTGGGTTTTGGTCATTGTAGTTATCTTGACCACATATTCAGACCCCTTGCTTTCTTCACATTTTGTTACATTACAGCCTTTTTCTAAAATTGATTAAAAAAAACATTGATGAGGACAATCTACACACAATACCCCATAATGACAAAGTGAAAAAAAAAAATTATTCTCGCATTTAGAAAAACAAATACCTTATTTACATAAGTATTCAGACACTTTGCTATTGAGCTCAGGTGCATTCTGTTTCCATTGATCATCCTTGAGATGTTTCTACAACTTGATTGGAGTCCACTTGATAAATTCAATTGATTTTACATTATTTGGAAAGGCACACACACCTGTCGACCGTGCATGTCAGAGCAAAAACCAAGCCATGAGGTCGAAGGAATTGTCCGTAGAGCTCCAAGACAGGATTGTGTCGAGGCACAGATCTGGGGAAGGTTACCAAAACATTTCTGCAGCATTGAAGGTCTGCAAGAACACAGTGGCCTCCATCATTCTTAAATGGAAGAAGCTTGGAACCCCCAAGACTTTTCCTAGAGCTGGCCGCCTGGCCAAACTGAGCAATCGGGGGAGAAGGGCCTTGGTCTGGGAGGTGACCAAGAACCCGATGGTCACTCTGACAGAGCTCCAGAGTTCCTCTGTGGTGATGGGAGAACCTTCCAGAAGGACAACCATCTCTGCAGCACTCCACCAATCAGGGCTTTATGGTAGAGTGGCCATACCATGAGAAACAAAATTCTCTGGTCTGATGAAACCAAGATTGAACTCTTTGGCTTGAATGCCAAGCGTCATGTCTGGAGGAAACCTGGCACCATCCCTACGTTGAAGCATCATGCTGTGGAGGATGTTTTTCAGTGGCAGGCACTGGGAGACTAGTCAGGATCGAGGGAAAGATTAATGGAGCAAAGTACAGATAGACCTTTGATGAAAACCTGCTCCAGAGCACTCAGGACCTCAGACTGGGGCCCTAAGCACACAGCCAAGACAACGCAGGAGAGGCTTCGGGACAAGTCTCAATGTCCTTGAGTGGCCCGGACTTGAACCCGATTGAACATCTCTGGGGTTTCTCCTAGTCTCTCCAAATACAGGTATGCCTAGCGTCATACCCAAGAAGACTCGAGGTTGTAATCGCTGCCAAAGGAGCTGCAACAAAATATTGAGTAATGGGACTGAATACTTATGTAAATGTGATATTTCAGCTTTTTATTTTTAATACATTTGCAAAAATTTCGACATCTGTTTTTGCTTTGTCATTATGGGGTATTGTGTGTAGATTGATGAGGGGGAAAAAAACATTTGAATCACTTTTTTAATAAGGCTGTAATGTAACAGAATGTGGAAAAAGTCAAGGGGTCTGAATACTGAATATGAATGCACTGTACCTATACTATCTCCTCCCTCCTTCTGGCCCATTCTGAGAGGTAACTATTCCTCAGCCAAGGGGAACTCCCCTAGTTTTATTCTAGAACTCATGATTTTAGACCAGGGGTCTTCAACCTTTTCTTGCCGAGGGACCCCCTCCAATGCAAACCGTCGAGACAGGGACCCCCATCATACGTTAGCAAAAAAAGTTTTCCCCACGTCTTATCACGTGAATGGTAATGGCAAGGAGAAGTAATCAACATTTTAAAATGAATAGATTTGGCAGATGTCTCCACATTATAATTGGTAGAGGAAGTGTAAACTCTTAACACAGCCTATTAACTAGAAAGGTAACTCCAAACACATTTTTGCTAAGAGCAGATGTTTAGCTTGTTAAACAAAGGTTAGCCATGTGTTGGCAAAAATGTATGTGCAAGTCAAGAAAGCTTACCAGCAGCCAGCGGGAATTGCCACACTGATAGTCTATCCACGGGTGCTTTTTCAAAGTTGAATTGCCTCCAATGAGTGTAATTTGCGAGAAATGAAGTTGACATCATTAGAAATTATATTCTCCACTTCTACTGTAAGTATGTAATTCAAAATGTGTTTATTCTGTTGCTAGCGATATTCATACCAAAAATAACTTTTTATATACACTGAATAAAAATATGAATGGGTCCAACATGTAATGTGTTGGTCCCATGTTTCATGAGCTGAAATAAAAAAAATCCCAGAAATGTTGTGCACAAATTTGTTTACATCTCTGTTAGTGAGCATTTATCCAAGATAATCCATCCACTTGACAGGTGTGGCATATCAAGAAGCTGATTAAACAGCATGATCATTACATAGGTGCACCTTGTGCTGGGGACAGTAAAAGGCCACTCTAAAATGTTCAGTTTTGTCACACAATACAATGCCACAGGTGTCTCACATTTTGAGGGAGTGTGCAATTGGCATGCTGACTGCAGGAATGACCACCAGAGCTGACCACCAGACATAAATACTGAAGAGTATTTATGTCTGTAATAAAGCCCTTTTGTGGGGAAAAACTCAATCTGATGCGCTGGCCCTCCAAGGCCCACCACCCATGGCTTCTCCCATGCCCATGCATGTGAAATCCATGGATAAGGGCCTAATTCATTCATTTCAGTTGACTGATTTCCTTATATGAAATGTAACTCAGTAAAATCTTTGAATGTTGTTTTATATTTTTGCGGACTCTCTGCAGCACCCCCAGTTGAATACCCTTGTTTTAGACACACACACACACCTGAGTGCGCGCTTACAGCCAGGTAACCAAAGTGGCAGGGCTTGTCTGATATATGACTTGCGCTTCCCCTTCTGGACATTGTCTCCTCTGCCCCACACAATCAGGTTCACTTTAACCCCCTAAGGTTGATGTCTGCGCCCCTGCAGAAATCTAATTAGCATAAATTCAACAAAAACATGCCAGTTTAAGCTAGAGATGTATCTCAATCCGCCTATGTCGCACTTCCGCATCTGTGGTGAAAGGTGACAGAACTAGAGCTGTGTTTGTCAGACCATGAGACATCCCGAAAACCGGTCTTCTCACAAAATCGAACTATTATGACACCTCTATGGAAAGAGGCGACTCACGAACACGAGGGTGTTCTCCATTTTGCTCTACGACTCTTCCAAGCATCTTGGGACTTGTCTGAAGTCGGTACTGCCGATCTGCCAACATCTGTCTGTATCTTCCGAACCGTTGACTACACACTAATACGACCCCTTTGTGGAATGGTGAGACTCTCACGAACACATACTTGTTTTGTTCTAGGATGCCCACAGGCCTCAAGACTCCACCATCCCCCACCCTGACCTTTTGTTCTTTGTGTCCTGTCTGCAGGGTGGGATTGCGTTTGTGGCCGTCAAGGGAGCGTTTAAGGTGTACTTCAAACAGCAGCAGTACCAGAGGCAAGCTCACCGCAAGATCCTCAACTTCCCCGAGGCAGAGGAAGCCTGGACAGACAGACAGACACACTGACACAAAGGGGGAGTTGATGGAGCGGAACAGTGAACTCTGAGCAGGAACACTGTCGGACAGACACAGGGATCATTGTTGCCCTCTACCTCTTGTACCCCTCCGAGCAGCCTCGCCTCACATTCTGTTTCTGCTCTCTGCGGAGTCATTGTCTTATGCTGCTGACATTTGTGCTGTATGACTATCGCCATGATCTATTGCGTTTTTAAAACACGTAGACTAATACAGACATGCGCGCACGCAGACACACACTCATGCATATTGCACACAGGAATGTGACTTGTGTTTTTGTGACTGCCGCACTGCAGTAGCGAGTTTGGAGTATTTTTTTTTTTTTACATAACCAGTGCTTGCTTCTTTTAAGAAAAATCTGGGACAGGTGTAATTATTAGGCAGGAAAGTTTTATAAATAATTTTGGAAATTGTTTGCCAATGTGAAGAGTTTAATGAGGAATATTGCTTTCCTGTGTTTTCAGAATAATAAGAATAAAGTATCTTTATCACTAAGATATGATTATTTGAAGGAAGATCTTACCTGCTCCCTTCAGACATTGCATTTTCACCAATGGAAACATGAGTGGCATAGTCATCATTCATCTATTTTAGAAGCATAGTACAAACCTCATGAAAGTGTGATTGTCTGTACATATTTCACTTATTCTGCAATTACTGTATCGGATGAAACCTTTTTGAAGGCGTTTTTTTACTCGTATGCCTCAGTGTTCCCATTAATTCTGTTTGTAGATTTTTTTTTCTCCAACATCTATAACCCTACAGCTCACTTCTATTTTTTTTCTTATGAAATACTCGGTGCACAGATGTCTTCTACTCATGGGATGAGAGCGAATTCAGTGGGTAAATGGATCATATAGATCTGACACATGCAGCATTGCCTTTTAAATAAGCAAAAATGGAGGGCATGCTGTCTACTGAATGAAGGCGTGATTGACTCGTATATCGTCTCTTTTAACCCAAATCACATAATACGCCACAGATAATTCCTTGCTAAAACCAGATTTGTTTATTTTTGTGCATTTGGCTCAAGGCTGTCACAGAATGGGTTATAATTACAACTATAGTTCTAGAACCAGTATACAGGTGGTCTAAGCTGCTGCCTCCGGAACACATACACCATTGGTTTGAATCTGGTCCACTGCTATTTTGTAGGAACTCTCCATCTATCTTGTCCAATAAACAAATAATGTGAGTGGAACTGCCCCACTCCTAAAGAAATCTAATGGTGTGAAAAAGTTATGCCATAAACCAACCACTAGAATATTAATTTAGCATGGTAGATGGATATCTCTGGTCAGCTCAGCTTTTAAATTCACTGTAAAGAAAATGTATTATGCCAAAAGGGTGACTTTGAAGTTATAGTTTCATGGTCGATTATAAATGTGTTTATTCTAAGGTCCAGATGCACACTGTAGGACAGATTCAATCCAAATTCCATAGACATGAACAAGGGGCTACTATGGCTGTAAAACAGCTTGAATGAACCACATTTCATAGTATATTGCTGAAAGATAACACTTTCGGTTGATGTATAGTGTGCTCTTTGGAGGCAGCTATATCTGGGATACAAATCCTGCGGTGACATCTTTTAATAAAAGACAACTATTTGTTCCAGTATACAGTGATTTATTAGATAAACACAGGAGGAAATAAAAATAAGACTTAAGCACTCCTGCATTACTGAGCCCTGAACATGTCTGCAGTAACTCAACCAGCCAATTTACAGCAGTGTCCACTGACAGTCTCACTGGACCTCCTTCCATTTGATCAAGCTGGTATTCAGTAGGGCACACCGTAGCAAAACATTTTGCAACAAAATCAAAACAAGCATTTATCAGACAAGTTCAGGTAGTCCCTCCCTGTTTTTCTGTTTGGTGCCTAATGAATGCAACCCAGTATCGCAAAATGAACCTGCACAGTTATTCCCATTTGAGTGTATACGGATTACTTATGGAAACTATTGAGGAAAAACTGCTTGGTTTCCCCCTAAATCCATTTGCAAGCAATGACTACTAGTTGCAAGAGACTGTTATTCCTACCAAAGGAACACTGACTACAGGTCAGTTATTGGTCCCTACCATTGTAGGGTAAGCACTGAACCCAAACCAGTGGAATTCAAGGGAATGTTCAGTATATGTCAGTATACAGCTGTACTTCCTGTAGAAAAAACACCTTTGGGTTCAGTTTGAACATAAATCCATAAGAAATGCCAGTTTCTACCTAGTGGTAAAACACATTACGTTAACCTTAGTTGATATATAGGCCTGAAAACATATGGGAGACATTTGCTGTATCAAAGAGTGGTTGGTGCCAGTGGTGGTTTGACTTGGCAAGGCTTGTTAACACCTGAGAGACTAGGCCATGGTATAGACTGACATGAGTACTATCCATGCATCACATGCCAGTTCCACCTTTCAGTGTGTCCATTTTTAGACTGGATGAGAGCAAGGACTCAAGAATGCAGTGTCCCCCACTTCTACGTAACAGTACAGAGGTCATTAGTGTGTTTATTGCTAGTGAGAAGTGCATATTGAGAAACACAGGCCTGACTACACCTTCACCCTCCATACATAGGCCTCTATTGAAACCCTTCAGACAAAATATGATTATTTTAAAGGGTGTCCTGAGAAAAGACAATCTGTTTACTCCACCAGGCATTCTATAACAGTCCTTTGTTTTTCTGAAGGATAGCATCTTTAAGATTGCAATGACCCCCCACACACAATCCTGTTCCAAGTCTGACCCACAGAGACAAAGTGCAGTTGGCTGACTGTCAAAGTCCACAGACACTGCTGTGATGTGTATCCAGCTGACTGCTCCAGCCAAAGAGTTGTATCTCTATTGCTCCAGATTGGTAGTAGACCATCCCCCACCCCCTTTTAAAAAGGTACAAGCTTCGTCTCAAATGGAGAAAGATGGGGGGGGAACCTATGCAATAAATCACTAGTCAAACACAATTCAGATTAAAATATTAACAAGCATAGAAGTTATAAAAAGAAAAAGTATAACTCCAAACAAGTAATTAACATAAATGACAGACATTTAAATATGTTTATTTTTCTTCAATCTCAAATAAAAGCAAAAGATTAGAGGGACCCTGAGATGATGCTTGGATAATATAACCCTATAGAACAATAGTTCAAAAGAAAAGCTTCATGGACACCTCTCCACCAAATGGGCCCTGGCATTTTACCAGTTTAAAAAAATAAATAGAGTCAGATCTCAAAACCTGTACATCATGGATTAAAACAGAATCGTTTCCATAAGGCTGATCAACTGAAATGGTGTCTAAAATAGTGTGTTGCACATTCATCTTATTTAAACACAGTCTTTGTGATATCAATTAAGGAATTGTCACTGTGCCTTGATGTGTCGCACGAGTACATAAGAAAGTACGTGTCCGGCGTGTCTAAAATGATATTATGTGCACCCTTTGCAGAGCTAACCTCCTACACCTCAAAAGCTTCACATAATCATCATTAACCAACAGTTTACTCTCACCACAGCAGCATGTCCTTGTGGCTAAATCAACTAAAAACACTTCCATTATAAAGTGTCATGGGGTACACTTGTACTGGTTTACAGGGTTCCCGGTCTTGTGGTTCTTTAAGTTACTACTATTCCTCTATAATAGGAGCCCTGCTTCAACATTCTATACATTGTTGGGAATGTGTGTTGGTGGGGTTTTCCATGAGACTACTAAAATTGTGACCTCTACTCTTACACGGAGCTATGATGAGATCCACAGCCAAGTTGTGGGAATCAAACACATTTTTAAGTACCTCTAGTAGCCTCCAGCCTACCACACACACACATGCAGGCTTAGATGAGTGTGTTCCTGACTCCTGTCGCCTCGGGGGGGGGGGGGGGGGAGAGAGAAGAGGGACAGAGCGGGGCCCCCCCCCACCACAGTGCTCCCATGCTGCTCTGGGGGCAGGCCTGCCCGGCCCTCACAGTTTGGCAGCCATGTAGTTGATGTGGGGCTTGGCCAGGGGGAAGAGGGGAAGGCTCCTCTTGAACTCAGTCATGTCCTGCACCAGCGTAGGCTGTACACAGATGGACAGGTCAGTATATTACAGACGTTAACACACACCACCCCAAAAGTTACATAATTCTGCAAATTCTCTGTCACACACACACACACACACACACTCCTCCTGTATTATAAAAGGATGACTACATTACCTGTGGCAAGGAGGGGGCAGGGACCAGGTTGACGTCATTCTGGGCAGGGAACTCTCCCACGACTGGGCCTAAACAAAGGACAGAGACATTTAAACAACTGTTGAAAACAGTCAAAGCAACACATTCACACTGACAAACAACTGAACTTATATCCCCCAAAAACTCTCCATCACTTGTACAGTACTCACAGGAGTCCATCTCCCGAGACAGGACATGCACAGACACCTTGTGCCTCTTTGGTGCATCCACAGCCAACAGATCCTAGAGAGAGAGAGAGACAGGAGTTAGAGACACCGAGAAAAGAGACATAAATTAATTGAAGCCTCTTAAGGTCACTGTCTGCGAAAAATGAATTATATTGGGGTGAAGAAAGTTTCCAGTCTTCTACATCGGAACAAAGTGGATTCCACAGTCATAAATCTGGGGGGTGGAGAGATATGGTGAAATGTATTACACAATGAAAATATTCTGCATGGGGCCTGTGTTGCTTCTGCTGAGGTAGAAATATGGGAAGTCTTTCATTGCTTCGGTATCCTTATCCTCTTGAAACGCCACCCTGACGGTGACACACCCTCTTGCTATGGTTGTGGATCAGTGGCAGTCAGTTCAGTTTAAGATTAGGGAGGACGATTTTCTTTCATGAGCATGGCCTTATTTCTATTACAGCATATTGGATGACTGTCATTCATATTTCAAATTTACCCAGTTCAATGTAAAAGTGATAGGTTTAGGCTACTACATGATACTCAATTTCCCTATACCCATCATGAGGTTGCTACAACCTAGGTGCACACAGGTCGAGAGAAAATAATTGAGGTAACTGATAGTGACACATTCAATACCGTCTTGCACACTCTTGCCTGCATCTAGCGGATCTAGGGCGTAATCATTAGTTCAACAGTTGCAAACGAGAGTTTCTATTGGACAAATTCATGCATGTTTATCCCTGTTTCGATCCATTTGCTTCCGTTTAAGATTTTTTTTCTCCACAGAATCGGCAGAATGAATCCACCCCTGATCACACGTAAACACAGTTCACTTTCAAAGCAGCCAAGGTTGCATTCCTTCTCGTATCTATGCGCTCTCCTCTCACCTTTTGCTTGTGGACTTGAATGCAACAGCTGTATGTGACCAGATGAAAAAACCTTTCCAAGCCAAACCACGTCATAACCGCTACCCACAGCTTTGGGCTCCCCGAGGAGCGCAGCAGTCTAAGGCACTGCATCGCAGTGCAAAAGGCATCACTACAGACCCTGGTTCAATTCCAGGCTGTATCACATCAGGCCATGATGGGAGTCCCGTGGGGCGGCGGACAATTGGCCCAGTGTCGTCGGGGTAGGCCGTAAATAAGAATGTCCTTAACTGACTTGCAGTAAATAACGGTTAACCGTAAATAACGGTTAAATAAAAAATGACATTGTTGTCACCATATTAGCTAAAGTAATGTCATAGTCAACATAGCTAGTAGAACTAACGCATTAGTAAACCTGCTACAATCATGCAGCAACATTAAGGAAAGGAGGAATACCTAGTCAGCTGTACAACTGAATGCCTTCAACTGAAATGTGTCTTCGCATTTAACCCAACCCCTCTGAATCAGAGGTGCGGAGGGCTGCCCTAATCGACATCCACGTCTTCGGCGCCCAGGGAACAGTGGGTTAACTGACTTGCTCAGGGGCAGAACTACCGATTTTTACCTTGTCAGCTCGGAGATTCGATCCAGCAATCTTTTGGTTACTGGCCCAACGCTCTAACCACTAGGCTACCTGCCACCCCGATACAGTGTACAGTCAGTAAGAAGTTTAGAACTTAGACCGGCGGGCCCCGGTGGCATTAAATAAGTAAAACCAAAAGCTTACCTTGACTTGGAAGAGTTCCAGTGTTGTGTTGGATAGTCATAGCCAGCTAGCTAACATAGCATCCCTCTGAACAGGGTGTTTTAAGTAGGCTAAACTAGCTAGCTGCATTTGCTAGCTAAGTGAAAGAGAAAGTGAAACATAGCCCTCTCTCGCTTCTTGTTCACTTTGGAAGAAATTAGTTAAAAACAGTTCTACTATTATCTTTTTTTTTGTAGGAAATTCACTGAGGATGGTCCTCTCCCTCCTCTAAGGAGCCTCCACTGTTTGTGGATATTCCGTGAGCACAGCATACCGTGTCAGTGTCACCTCCACAGCTATCAACAGAACCAGGACATGGATAAGAGTGGTGGAGGGTTATAAATGAAACAAGGTGCCATCTTTCAGGGAGGACAGATTGAACAACACACCGGAATGCAGATGGATGAGCAGCTACTGTACTCACCCGGTAGAACTGTATGATCTTCTCTTTCGTCAACGTCTTCAGATAGGCCACTTCAATGTTATCTAGAAAACAACAGGAAACACTTTGGACTAACGGTCGATGATTTGAGATATCGCGCAATATTTTTGCGCTAGTTGGCTGTGCCTGCACCAAAATTACAGTCTTTTTCCTTCATAGCTTGTTCTCCATCTTCTTAAGTGGGCAGCTAATTTGTTTTCAGGACTTTTATTTTGTCATGGCTCTCTCGTCACTCTGCAGCAGACATGTAGTAAGCAATATGTTTGGAATCTCAAAATCACACTATCGAATTGCAATACATATCGTATCGGCACCTAAGTATTGTGATAATGAGGTCCCTAGTAATTTCACTTTCGAAGTCAAAAAGCCAGATCTACTGCTCATTTGTTTTCAACATTACTTACATTTAACCAAATAAAAAAAGTTCTGCAGGAATGAGGTTTGTGCAGTAGGCCTAATACATTATCACAGCATATTGGCTATATGCCTGCCTGACAATATTGTTATTCTCAGACCATATCATACTGAACAAACTCTACGTGAAAGAGATGTCACGCTGCATGATGCAAATGGAGGTCACACCAGATACTGACTGGTTCTCATCCACGCACGCACTTAACTAAAAAAATAAAATAAAAAACTTTGTGACCAACAGATGCATACCTGTATTCCCAGTCATGTGGAAACAATTAGGGCCTAATGAATTTATTTCAGTTGACTGATTTCCTTATATGAACTAACTCAGTAAAATCTTTGAAATTGTTGCGTTTATATTTTTGTTCAGTGTATATTTCAAAACACAAGCTTTGATGACAAACTAGATCAGTTGGTGTAGCACTTGTGAGGCGCAGCTGAGCATAAATTGAAATAATTAGCTTCTTTATTTTACTGGACTGATGGTTCCTGCATCTGATGGTCATGGTGCTTTCAAGACAACTGGGAACTCAGGGGAAAAAACAAGGTAAAATCATGACGTCAGTGATCTTCAGGTCGGAGCTCTCAAAAGATGAGTTTCAGACTTGGAATTCTGAGTTGGATGACCTTTCAAAACAATTTTTCCCCAGTCGGAGCTCCAGGAGTTTATTCTGGGGCCTAATTGTTGCTCATTTCTGTAGTGAAAACAACCTTCCTTTCCCTCGGGGATCCTCCAGAATGTCAATATAAATAAAATGCATATTTCACTCAAAACACCTATTCATATAACAAGGCCTCCTAGCAGTTATAATATGAGGATCAGGAGGAATACCCATTTAGTTGACACTAACTCCGCAAACTCCCCACAGATATCACTTGGAAAAAGCTCTTAGGCCTCCAGCCCAGGTAAAGGAAGAGGTGTGTATGTGTGTGTTGCTCATTGTGTCTGCACATGCTCACCTCTGTCGAAGTTGTACTGCTGAGAGATGATCTCCCCCCAGTACTTGGCGCACTCGGCGGCCAGCTTCTTGGGCTTGTCCAGGCGGCGGATGGCCAGGGCCTGGATGTGTTTCTGGAAGGCCTCATCGTTCATTTCCTCCACAGACATCTCCATGGCTTTTAAGAACGCCTCCACCCGGCTCTCCAGGTAGTGGGGGGCCTTCTCCGACTGGATGATGAAGCGCAGGCCCTGGACCCCGTTAGCGCGCCGCGGACCACTAAACACTATGTACCCTGAGGAGAGTGAATGTCAAACAATTCACTGTAAATTCTGGAAAGTGTATGTTTAACTGCACGCAGTCTACTGTCCCCTTTTCACTGCAGGGTTTTGAGTTCAACTGTGTTTGAGTACTTTACAAGGTACCAGTCTCCACTTGAGTGCGTGGTCTTACCCAACTGTTCCTTGGTGCGCAGTGTGTTGAAGCAAGGCTCAGAGATGATCTGGCAGAAGAGCTCCAGCAGCATGTTGTCGTGGGTTGTCTGCATGTCTGTCTGGTAGTAGATCTCTATGCCACAGTTGTTGTGCACCTCGTTCCTCTGCTGGTACACATACCAGCCACCTGGAAGGCACAGACAGCAGGGTCGTAGTCATTAGGGCACATAATGGAAAAGGTTTCAAAATATTTTGCAAGGGCAATTTTTTATTTTTTTTAAATAATTGTTTCTTATTGGACAAGTCCAGGTAGTACATCCCTGTTTCAGTCCATTTGGTGCCTAACAAATACTCAGTGGACGAAAATAGTTCTCCTGCAGAGAGTAAATCACGTGGCCATGGCTTGCTATATAAAGCATGCAGACAGGCATCCAGTTACTGTATGATTGAATGGGCAAAACATGTGATCTAAGCGACTTTGAGCGTGGTATGGTTGACGGTGCCAGGCGCGCCGGGTCCAGTATCTCAGAAACGACCGGCCTCCTGGGCTTTTCACACATGACAGTCTAGGGTTTACCAAGAATGGTGCGACAAACAAAAAACTTTCAGTCAGCGGCCACAAACAGGCAAATTACGACGCAGTACAACAGTGGGGTGCAGAACAGCATCTCGGAATGCATAACTAGTCAGTCCTTATCACGGATGGGCAGACGACCACACCGGGTTCCACTCCTGTCAGCTAAAAACAAGAGGAAGTGGGTCCAGCAGGTACGCAATCACCAATACAATTGAGTGGAAAAACATCGCCTGGGCCAACAAATCCCAGTTCCTCGAGTCATGCTGATGGAAGTCAGGATTTGGCATAAGCAGCATGAGTCCATGGCCCCATCCTGCCTGGTGTCAACTGTACAGGCTGGTGGCGTAATGGTGTAGGGAATGTTTCCTGGCACACGTTGGGCCAATTGAGCAATGTGGCCATGCCCCAAAGAATTCAGACTGTTATGAAGGCTGGGGGGAGGGGGGGGGCCGGTACAGATTGATGTACCTAATAAACTGGCCACAGTGTATATGACCCAGGGTTTATACACATACTGTAGCATCACAATCTTCAACACACACATACATTTACTAACCATGCAATGCAGAAGGCATGGGCCTCAAACAGCTTATCCAAATACTGTATAACGCTGCAGGCGCAACTCAGCAAACATTGAGACTTAAAAAATGAATTTAGGAATAAGCAACAAGCCCTAAACAACCTAGCCAGTTGATGCACCACCGACCTAACTGTAAATATACAATTATTAAAGAACGTGTTTGGATAGATAGATTTAAAATGCATAATACAGGAACGTTATATATAGAGTTCAGCTAGAGGACAGTGGTGACACTCTCTAGTCTCCAGACAGGAGAGACTAAGCCAACATCACACGTTTTGCTGAGTGGCTGTGAATAGGCATGTTAAAAGCTTTTCATTAGCACTTTCATTTTTTGGGGGGGGCGTGGATGCGCAAAAACCCCCCGGCTGTGTTGAGTTCATTTGGATATCGACTCGCCTACATTTGAGTCATAAATGATCAAGTAGACTTTGAATGAGGAAAGATGCAGCATGGTACTTATGCATATTGTTTTCTATGGTGAATGATGTGTCAACAGTTCTCCTCAGGATGCAAAAAGTGTGCGAGTGAAGATGAATGGAAGTAAGCAGTTTTAAGTATGTGTCTGTAAAAGCGTATGTTAAGCTTTTTTGTTGGGAAGATATAAATCAAATTGATTTGTCACATGTGCCGAATACAACAGGTGTAGACCTTACAGTGAAATGCTTACTTACAAGCCCTTAACCAACAATGCAGTTTTACAACAACAAAAAAGTAAGATAAGAATAACAAATAATTAAAGAGCAGCAGTAAATAACAATAGCGGGGCTATATACAGGGGGTACAGGTACAGA
Organism: Salmo salar; assembly: GCF_965601325.2. Lineage (NCBI taxonomy): Eukaryota > Metazoa > Chordata > Actinopteri > Salmoniformes > Salmonidae > Salmo > Salmo salar. The sequence goes on along the minus strand of NC_138308.1, from coordinate 9,639,234 downwards.
GAAAGTGTGTCAACGTGTGGGGGCACCAGTGAGGTAATTATGTACATGTCGGTAGAGTTATTAAAGTGGCTATGCATAGATATTAACAGAATAGCAGCAGCGTGGGGGGCGGAGGGATGGGGGGGTAATGCAAAAGTCAGAGTAGCCATTTGACCAGCTGTTCAGGAGTCTTATGGCTTGGGGGTAGAAGCTGTTTAGAAGCCTCTTGGAACTAGACTTGGCGCTTCAGTACCACTTGCCGTGCGGTAGCAGAGAGAACAGTCTATGACTAGGGTGGCTGGAATCTTTGACAATTTTTAGGGCCTTCCTCTGACACCGCCTGGTATAGAGGTCCTGAATGGCAGGAAGCTTGGCCCCGGTGATGTACTGGCCCATATGCACTACCCTCTGTAGTGCCTTGCGGTCGGCGGCCGAGCAGTTTCCATACCAGGCAGTGATACAACCCGTCAGGATGTTGTCGACAGTGCATCTGTAGAACCTTTTGAGGATCTGAGGACCCATGCCAAATCTTTTCAGTCTCGTGAGGGGGAATATGTTTTGTCGTGCCCTCCTCACGACCGTCTTGGTGTGCTTGGACCATATTTGTTTGTTGGTGATGTGGACGCCAAGGAACTTGAAGCTCTCAATGTGCTCCACTACAGCCCCGTCGATGAGAATGGGGGCGTGCTCGGTCCTCCTTTCCTGTAATCCACATTCATCTCCTTTGTCTTGATCACGTTGAGGGAGAGGTTGTTGTCCTTGAACCACACGGTCAGGTCTCTGACCTCCTCCCTATAGGCTGTCTCATCGTTGTCGGTGATCAGGCCTACCACTGTTGTGTCATCGGCAAACTTAATGATGGTGTTGGAGTCGTGCCTGGCCGTGCAGTCCTGAGTGAACAGGGAGTACAGGAGGGAACTGAGCACACACCCCTGGGGGGCCCCTGTGTTGAGGATTAGCGTGGCGGATGTGTTGTCGCCTACCCTTACCACCTGAGGGCGGCCCATCAGGAAGTCCAGGATCCAGTTGTAGAGAGAGGTGTTTAATCCCAGGGTCCTTAGTTTAGTGATGAGCTTTGAGGGCAAAATGGTGTTGAACACTGAGCTGTAGACAATGAATAGCATTCTCACATAGGTGTTCCTTTTGTCCAGGTGGGAAACGGCAGTGTAGAGTGCAATAGAGATTGCATCGTCTGTGGATCTGTTGGGGTGGTATGCAAATTTGAGTGGGTCTAGGGTTTCTGGAATAATGATGTTGATGTGAGCCATGACCAGCCTTTCAAAGCACTTCATGACCACAGACGTGAGTTCTATGGGTCGGTAGTCATTTAGGCAGGTTACCTTAGTGTTCTTGGGCACAGGGACTATGGTGTTCTGCTTGAAACATGTGGTATTACAGACTCAGACAGGGAGAGGTTGAAAATGTCAGTGTAGACACTTGCCAGTTGGTCAGTGCATGCTCGGAGTACACGTCCTCACATCAGCTGCGGAGAGAGTGATCACACAGTCGTCCGGAACAGCTGATGCTCTCATGCATGTTTCAGTGTTACTTGCCTCGAAGCCAGCATAGAAGTTATTTAGCTTGTCTGGTAGGCTTGTGTCACTGGGCAGCGCTCGGCTGTGCTTCCCTTTGTAGTCTAATAGTTTGCAAGCCCTGCCACATCCGACGAGCTTCGGAGCCGGTGTAGTACAATTCTTAGTCCTGTATTGACGTTTTGCCTGTTTGATGGTTCGTCAGAGGGCATAGCGGGATTTCTTATAAGCTTCCGGGTTAGAGTCCCGCTCCTTGAAAGCGGCAGCTCTACCCTTTAGCTCAGTGCATATGTTGCCTGTAATCCATGGCTTCTGGTTGGGGTATGTACAGTATGTACAGTCACTGTGGGGACGACGTCCTCGATGCACTTATTGATAAAGCCAGTGACTGTGGTGTACTCCTCAATGCCATCGGAAGAATCCCGGAACATATTCCAGTCTGTGCTAGCAAAACAGTCCTGTAGTTTAGCATCTGCTTTATCTGACCACTTTTTTTTATAGACCGAGTCACTGGTGCTTCCTGCATAAATTTTTGCTTTTAAGTAGGAATCAGATTTGCCAAATGGAGGGCGAGAGAGAACTTTGTACGCAGCTCTCTGTGTGGAGTAAAGGTGGTCTAGAAATCTGTTCCCTTGCACATTTAACATGCTGATAGAAATTTGGTAAAACCGATTTAAGTTGCCCTACATTACAGTCGCCGGCCACTAGGAGCGCCGCCTCTGGATGAGCGGTTTCCTGGAATACAGCTCATTGAGTGCGGTTTTTGTGCCAGCATCAGTCTGTGGTGGTATGTAGACTCTAGGTAGATAGTGTGGTCTTCAGCTTATCATGAGATACTCTACCTCAGGCGAGCTAAACCTTCCTTAGATATCGTGCACCAGCTGTTGTTTACATAAAAATGCATAGGCCCGTGTCTTACCAGAGGCTGCTGTTCTGTCCTGCCGATAGAGTGTATAACCCGCCAGCTGTTCTTAATGTCATCGTTCTGCCACGACTCGGTGAAACATAAGATATTACAGTTTTTAAATGTCCCGTTGGTAGGATATAAGTGCTTTCAGTTCGTCCCATTTATTTTCCAGTGATTGAACGTTAGCTAGCAGAACGGAAGGCAAGGGCAGATTAGCCACTCGTCGCCTGATCCTCGCAAGGCATCCTGATCTCTTTCCGCGAAACCTACGTTTCCTTTTCCAACGAATCACGGGGATCTGGACCTGGTCGGGTGTCCATAGTATATCCCTCGCGTCCGACTCATTGAAGAAGAACTCCTCGTCCAGTTTGAGGTGAGTAATCTCAGTTCTGATGTCCAGAAGCTCTTCAGTCTTAAGAGACAGTAGCAGCAACATTATGTACAAAACAAGTTACGAACAACGTTTTTTTTTAAAATAGCATCGTTGGTTAAGAACAGATAAGACGGCAGCCCTACCCTCTGGCGCCGCCATCTCCAAATCCTGCTCCGACCAAAGGTTAGTTCAGTTTGTGTTTTCAACCCTCTGTCCGACTCCTGCTTCAGTTCCAGGCTGGCTGGCTGACTGGATCCAGGCCCAGAAAAGGATCCAGGATGTTTCCAGGAGGCCCAGACAGCCATGCTTTTCCTCTCCTCAAGTTACTTAATGTCATTAAGAAAAGAGTGGCACAGGCACTGTGTGTGTGTTGTTGTGCTGTGGTGCTGTGTGCGTTTGTGTAAGAGGTTAAGGAAAAGTGTGTGTATTGTATTGCCTAGTGATGTCTGTTTCCCCTTTGTAAGTGAGACTTTCTCCCTTCGGACATTGGAGGGGCATTAACACTGAGGTGTTACACAACCACATGTCCTGACATAGGCCAGACTGTTGGGTAAGAACCCTTCAGCATGGTCACAATGGGGACAGACATGACTGGAAGTTACATGAGGGTGAAGGGAGTGATGGGCAGTGCACTTGGCCTACCATCTGGCACCTGCACCTCCCTGTAGCGAATCAACTGGCTTGGTAGGAGGGGCTTGGTGTGGGCTTGATTCATAAGCGTGTCCTCGACCATCTGCATCATGTCTAGAGCAGACTGGAGAAAGAGAGATCGAGAGAGCAAAGTGAGAGGAGCAAATGAGAAATCAGTGTTGTAATCCACCTTTTAAATGTGTCAAGATACCTCCTTTCCATAGCAGATACATATCGATAGGTCCTTCAACTGAATCGGAACACTGCTATAATATTCTGTCCACGCAGTAAAAGCTCTATCTAAGGTAATAGGAGTCCTGCAGTGCACGGTGAGTCTCTATGGTGATGAAATGGACCATTGGCCCCGCTGGCGCATCCAATTCCCTCTCCACTAGACTGTGACATCCCTCTACTGGGCATCATTACCAGACATAAGGGAGACTGTTCATCGATGGCTGGGATCTTTTATAAAGTGTAATTTGATCGGAGGATCTTATCAGGGTTCGACAGTGTGTTCACCTTCTGTGACACTGCTAGTGGACAGATAAAAGCATTCCACTTAAAACCTATATGGGAGAGGAGTGGCTAACCGTAAAAGCAGTTATAGAACATATCCACATTCCATACATCAAACGTCTTGCTGTGTGTGTCTGCCATTTACAAACGAAGTCTGTCCACTGGAAGGTAACTTCAAACTCACCTCCTTGGTGATGTTGCCGTGGAGAAGGGTCTCGATGTGTAACCGTGACAATAGTTGAGGTATGAAGGCCTTGAGGCGGGGGAGAGTGACATCTGGAAGACAGATTCAGACTGGAGGAATCAATCACAGAGCAAAATCTATAGAAATCGGGCTAGAACAGAATCAAAAGCATCAGTCATGCGGGTGTTGCTGCCACCGCATAGCATTCCTGTCGCCTACGCGGGCAGAAATGTACGTACACACAAACACACTCACCCAAACGTGGAGACATGCAGACACAAACAACACACTTCCTCTCTGCGTAGGTTGGTCAATCTGAATTCACACAGTGTCTGACCCAGATTCATTCAGATAGTGGTGAGATGTGGTGGATGAGCAGCCAGGGATGAGTGACTGGGGAAGGATGGGAGGATAGTAGGGAAGGGGGCACACACAGCAGTAGCTGGTCTGTAAAAACCAGGTACAGGGATCTGTGAAAGTCTGGAGACCCAGAGAAGGGCAACAAGGGCACTAACTAAAAACGTAGGTACTAGGTAGAGCTGGGAAGATACCAGTATCGCGATATTTGTTAGTATCGTGGTTGGGAAACAAAACACTACGCAGATTTAACTTCTTTAGGAAAACAGGCCTAATGTTAGAAACAAACATCAGATTTTATTTGTCGCATACACATGTTTAGCAGATGTTATTGTGGGTGTAGCGAAATGCTTGTTTTACTAGCTCCAACAGTGCAGTAATACATAATACACACAAATTTTAAAAGTAAAAAAATTCAATTACGAAATATAGAAATAATAGGCAAGTCCAGAATATAAATGCATATACACTGAACAAAAATATAAACGCAACATCCAATAATTTAGAGTTATTGTTCATATAAGGAAATCAGTCAATTTAAATAAATGCTTTAGGCCCTAATCTATGGATTTCACATGACTGGGCAGGGGCGCAGCCATGGGTGGGCATAGGCCCACCCACTGGGGAGCCAGGCCCAGCCAATCAGAACGGCTGAGAGTTTTCCCCCACCAAAGGGCTTTATTACAGACAGAAATAATCCTCAGTTTCATCAGCTGTCCGGGTGGCTGGTCTCAGACAATCCCGCAGGTGAAGAAGCCAGATATGGAGGTCCTGGTCTGGTTACACGTGGTCTGCGGTTGTGAGGCCGGTTGGACGTACTGCCAAATTCTCTACCAAATTCTATGGTAAAGAAATGAACATTCAATTCTCTGGCAAGAGCTCTGGTGGGCATTCCTGCAGTCAGCATGCCAATTGCGCGCTCCCTCAAAACTTGATGGATGATCTTGGCAAAAGAGAAATAATCTGGTTTGCGCTTAGTGGGACTGTCATTTGTTTTCAACAGGACAATGACCCAACACATGTCCAGGCTGTGTAAGGGCTATTTGACCAAGGAGAGGAATGGAGTGCTGCATCAGATGACCTGGCCTCCACAGTCACCCAACCACAACCCAATTGAAATGGTTAGGGATGAGTTGGACCGCAGAGTGAAGGAAAAGCAGCCAACTAGTGCTCAGCATATGTGGGAACTCCTTCAAGACTGTTGGAAAATAATTCCTCATGAAGCTGGTTGAGAGAATGCCAAGAGTGTGCAAAGCTGTCATCAAGGGTGGCTACTTTGAAGAATATAAAATATATTTTGATTTGTTTAATACTTTTTTGGTTACTACATGATTCCATATGTGTTATTTCATAGTGTTGATGTCTTCACTATTATTCTACAATGTAGAAAATAGTAAAAATAAAGAAAAACCCTTGAAGAGCAGGTCTGTCCAAACTTTTGACTGGTGCTGTATATGATGTGATGTGTAGACATCATGGACGATATGTGGATTGAATATATAGTATATCTGAAGAATACATGGATAGAATAGTATATGTACAGCAATAGTTGAGTAGGATGGACTTGGCTACAATACAGTATATACATATGAAATGGGTAAAACAGTATGTAAACATTATTAAAGTGACCAGTGTCCTATCATTAAAGTGACCAGTTATTTTGTCACCCAGAGTCACAATGATTTATTTTCCAAGCCATCCATCACACACAATATTTTACCTAGGGCAGGCTTTTTTTAAAGAAACAGAGTTTGGTCTGCGTCGTGTTTTTATTTTTGACATGGAAAAAATATTGCGATACTGGTATTGTCACAGCCCTAGCATTAGACAGGTGAAATAGGGACAAGTTTGAGGTAATAATGAAAACAGACAGAAATGAAGTCTTTTCTCCAAGGTGAACTCGGCCTCAAGTGATACACGGGACATTGTGAATGCATAATGTACTGAACGTCCAGACAGTACATCTGCCCCTCTTCCTACGGTGAGGTTTTCACTGCAGAGAAATGACTGCAGCTCATGGAGGAGCTCAAACTGGCTCAGCATTCAAATGAGAGCGGGGGAGAGATGGGAAGAGAAGAGTATGTGCGTACGTACGTGTGCCCGTGTGTGTGTGGGTGGGTGGGTGTGTGGAGATAGAGAGAGAATGGCTCACCATCCAGAGCATCCTTGAGCTCGTCTTTGGTCCAGGCCACCTCTGTCATCAGCAGACGCAGGTAGTACATGGCATGCTGATGGGGTTGCTCCGCCCTGAAGTTGTTCAGTGACCTCATATACTGGAGGAGCGGTCAAAGGGCAATAGGGGTCAACGTTCAGCCCAATCATATCAGGGGTCAGACTCAATACAAGGGTAGTTTGTGTGCGCCATGGGGTCAAACACAATATCAGAATCAAACAGTCAAAAACCAACATCAGCTTCGATCCGTTATGATTTCATAGCCTGAGTAGTTTTAAATTGGGCGGCGGGGCTCAGCTTACCGCTTCCTTGATGATGTCAAAGCGTTTCTCATCAATCTCAAACGCGGCCATCTTCTCAATGATCTTCTCCAGCAGGATGTGCTGCTTGTCATTGTAGCCCTTCACTGAGAGCTGTGGGAAGGAGATGGAAGGAAGAGGAAAAGAGAAAAAAGGTGAGCATAACTTGATGTGGCATAGAGCTTGTAGAAAATAACACTAAAATGTGTGTGCAGATGAATAAACAGCCCCATCGGTTAGGGAAACTAAAGGTAGTAGCGTTTTAGACGAACATCCCCAAACCTCTCCTCCTGCCCTGGCCCTTCCTCTAGGACAATGACTCCACTCAGCGTAATGCCTCTGTCAAAGAGGACACGGAGTGCTGGCTGAGTCCTGAGTACAGTCTGTGAAATGACCCCTCACACACACACACACACACACACACACACACACAGCAGAGGGAGCCAGGCTGGGCCATGAAGGTTCCTCTGCTGTGACTTTCACTGACGGCGCTAGCATCCACGCTAATGACTGTGGCATCACACACTAGCCCGTTAACACAGGGTTCCAACCCTGCATTGCTGCCACTGCAATGAACATATTATGGGTCTGTAGCCAACTACTCAACTCTACAAAGCACGCACTGCTCATTACCATCAACTGCAAATGCATTACCCCTTATTCATCGAGTTCTGTGACCAACTAACAATAAGTGATGCAGTGAGTGGTGTGTGTATGCGTGTACATTTACCAAACCAACCACACTGTGCATAGGCAGAGCCTAGTCAAGGTTATATGAAGCTCTGCTTCGCAATATCATCCAAACATTCGGGCCCCTTCATGAATCGGAAATACCCTCAGGCTACAGCGTTTCGCTCTCGCAATCACCCTCTACCTCCCCTTTCTCGCTGACACACACATACTGACACCAGTTAACTGTAAATCTCTTCCAACATCATTACCCTTGATGAGTCCCCAGTTAGTTTGTGCCGACGCAACTCTATTACTGGTAAAGCTCGGAAAACCTTAATACAAAGAAAAACACCCCATCATAAAGTTAGCTAGGTATGTGTGATTGGCCGGACTGGAGAATTCAAAGCATAATTTCCTAAGTATGTAGCATCAACTCATGAGGGATTAGCCTTTTAAAATGTATAATCCAAGTCTTAGGTAGTCTCTTATTTATGACCTTGGTATCACATAACAGTGGTAAATAACTTAACAAGCAGGCAAAATATCCTCATGACTAGTACTATGCTTCCTCCTGCACACATAAGCTACTGTTTCACAAAGGTAGGCCTAGTTTAGATGTTAACCAAATGTGAGAGGAGGTCCATTTAAAGAGTGAAACCAAACCACCACAAACCAAAGTTAGAAAGGAGCAGAGAGTGCGAGGGAGAAGACAAGCATCATTGGGCAAATGGGCATCTCGATTCTCCATTAAGCAAAAACATAGCAAAACCTAATTCCAATACTAAGCGATATGAAGATAGTTTTTCAAAGACAAATTCAAAGGCGCTTGCAAACACTATTAGCTATGTGTACAATGCCAGCTCCAGTCTGTAACCTACTATTGGAATCATGAGTCTGCAGAATTTACAGTACCTATACATTTTTCAGAGGATAAGCAGTGTTTTCGGCTTTATTCCTTTAGGACTTGTGAAGGAGACACTTACTGTTCTACTATCTGGCTGACATTGACAGCACAGACAATTTCAAAATGGATGCCAAAGATAAATTAAAATCAACAACATTTGAGCGAATGTATGAAGTTCTATATAGGTGTATTAGATGGGGTGTGTTTTCGGAGTGATTCAGTGAAATCAACGAGGCCAAACGTGTCCTTCAAGACGGGCAGTCTGCTGATATTACAGTTCATATTTTAATCCAGACCTGATCAGTTGAACTTACTCTGTCGTCAGGTAAGTATTGGATAAATTCATAGTTGATGTTCAACTTCATATCACTTAAACGGCATTCCTTGAAGACTACATTTGGCCATCCTTGCAGTGAAACCACAAGTCGCTGCATAAACGGACAGAACATAGGAAGGGGGCCTCTGGGACCTCCCCATCGTCCTAGAGACAGACTAACACATAGAAACAAATGGCGTAGATAGACGGAAAAGACAGTCTTCCACACTTAGAACCTGAAGATGGGTAAATAAGAATGTGTTCTTAACTGGACTTGCCTAGTTAAATAAAGGTTACATTTTTTTTTTTTTTTTTTTTAAAGATGGGCCCTCCCTCGTTCCCCTAGCTGTTAGGGGGGCTGACAGACGGACGCTGAACTTACAAGGATAGCATTCTTCCCTGAGGCTGCCATAGACCAAGCCCGGCAAGGCTGGCTGCATATGTATACTCTTAAAATCATCCTTCAATAACCTGAGAAACAGTTAAGTCATGTTGCGGTGCAGGGGGTCCGAGTAGAAGTAGTGACAAAAAAAAAAATGTAATAAACATGATTGTTGGTAAGGGAGGTGGGATAACGTTGTCAAAAAGACAGAGCAGGGTGAGAAGGTTGATTAAGAAGAGTATGTATATGCAGCCTCGCAACCGGCTTTTCTGTCCACCAAGGAGGGACGGAGTACTTTGCCACTAAATGCTAGGTTAATGCTACGGCTACAGCCACTACTACTTGGTGCCCATTTCCCATTCCTTTGTATCAGACTTTTAAAAATAAAAATACTGTCTCTGTCTCACAGAGGACTGTACCAAATGGCTATTTAAGTTCATACCCAAACAGTGCCACCACAAAAAGGAAACAAACAATTGTCAAGTCCAGCATTTTCCGACGAGGCGGTTTCGACGGAGGGAGAAAGGAAAGATGAAGAGGATGATGCAGCCAGGGCTGATACCAAGGCCCAGGTTGAGAATGCACGAGGGAGGAACAGATGGGTTTGGGATCGCGGTGGCGTGAGGGCGATGGGAAATTTGGATACTTACATACATCCCATAGATGGTATTTTGGAGGTCATAGTTCAAGCCGGCAAGCTCGGCTGCATATGCATACTCGTTGAGGGAGTCCTTGAGGAGCTCCAGGTACAAATAGGCCATGTTACAATGTATTGGGTCCACATACGCAAATGGGCTGTAGGAAAAAAAAACAGCAGTGATGAATCAACTGTTTGCTACAACACAGCTAGACATCCCTCTCCAAATCACTGTCCTTGAAAAGCAAAAAGTAGCAATGTTGCTTATACACTCATTGATTAATTCAAGGGTAGGGATCAGCAGGAATAGTGGGTTCCCATGTGGTCCTTCCTAATCCAATTTCAAATAGCAGTATTTGAGTCCTATAACTACAATAGCTTGTGTGAGGAAAATAATACAAAAGATGTATCACATCATCGTCTCATAAACTTGAACATGGGCTGTGGTTTGTCTACCAACCTGAAGAACTCAAAGTTCAGGCATGCCTTTGGTAGGAAAAACTTGTCATCCTGCTTGAACCACACCTTGCTCATAGCGGTGTCCTAGAAGAAACAAAGAGGCATGATTACATTAGCATTAGCAGCAGATTCCAATGAGGAGAAAGGGCATGCAAAAAGTACTACAGTCTGATATCTTCACATACTTGTTTTTAAGGAGGTAGAATAAATCTCTACAACTGCTTATGAACTTTGTTGGGTTGTGAACCGCAGTCAACAATGTACTGTAATACTGAAGCTAATAGCGCAAAAGAGATTCCAACCTGTCAGCAGTAGTTACCGCATACATCCTCTGATCAGAACACCTTGACAACAGTACTAAATACTTAACATCTCAATCCTGACACCGTTTCCTCATTATCATATGAAAGTTAATGAACAAATTCAGACACCTGAAACATGCAGCTACGCTTTCAGTTCGGTCTAGCTGCTTGGTGAATGAAGTAAAAATAGTTTGTTAAATGCAACACCCCGACATTTTAAATTTTAGTCAATTAGCAGATGCCCTTATCCAGAGCGAGGCTTACCTTGATTAGAGTGGGGGCGGAGGGAGAGTCCTTCTCCAGAGGGTAGATCTCAAAGCTGGTGGGAATGAACTCGTTCTTCATGGGCAGCTTGAACTTGCCATTGAGGTCAGCGTTTCCCCATTTCTGAAACACAGACAATTTAGCTAGTCCTCCTTGCTAAGTTAAGGGTTGGGTAGGGAATTTATTGATACATGACTAAAGGCTTCTACACATCTATCCAACTATAGCCAATAAACTATAGATGATGCAACTCAGACGAACTGTCCATGGCAGATTCTACATGACGCAGGATCAACTATGTCCAGTGGCAACCAACTACACACTAGGGTTTGGCAGTATACCGGATTTTGAAATACACATGGCATGACTTTCAATACTGTCAAAACCATTTATGAAACTTTTTTTTTTTTTTTTTACTTCGCTACTTTTAAGTAAATAGCTACAGGTTACAAGAAAGCAGATTGCGTTCTTCATTTGAACAGTCACATTATTTTTCATTATAGGGTAAATCCATTTAAATTTAATCACTTTTTGACAGCATCCCTTTTGATTTAAATACACATTTTCATACATGTCTGGCCATGGAAGAAGTGGTCAGAAAGTTATTTTTTTAACCTGAATACCAAAACATTCAGGTGATAAAAGGTGCTCAAAGTTGACCCATTTTGGATACCCCACTATACCATGAGACATCCACGTCTTCATCACTTGAAAATATAGTTAGGTTGAGTTCGATATCATTAAAAAGCTTACAGGTTTGTGTGTTATGCCTGCTATCGGTTGAGAAACGTACTCTTGAATACCGGGTGGGTATCATTTCAATCATAGATATATCATTAATAGAATGGACCTATCCCTTCAAACAACTTCAGTTTAGCTGGTATACCATTGAAATTGACCTTTTAACTCCTAATTACTAACACAAAGATGGTGTTCATGTCTATTTTATTATCTATATTATTTCAATAGGTCTCCTATGGAGGATTGACACTCATTTAAAACATATTCACATTCAAGTCAACATTCACTGATGTGTAGACCTTCAACCATCTTTGTGGTACCATTTGAAAGTTGAAATTTCAATTGGAGTACATTTATCAGCCAAAACATTACACCCACCCTGTATTCAAGAGCATGTTGTGTCTCAACTGATGGTCGGGCACAACACAAAAACCTCAGATGATGTAGAATAGGGTCTAAACTACAGCATATGCAAATATGGAAAAAAATCTGACTTGACGCGATTTTTGATCATTTACGTTTAAGGTGTAAAAAAGAAAATAGTTTGACAACCCTGTTTGTAAGCTTTTAAATGATATCAACCGTTTAACTTTACCAGTGATGAAGACATGGATGTCTCATGGTATGGTGGGGTGTGCAAAATACAGGTCAACTTTGAGAATCTTTTATTCATTTTATATCTTGAACGTTTTGGCATTCTGGTCCAAAAAGTCACTTTCTGAGAACTACAATGGGCAAAATAATTTATTGAAGGGGTGCATTCAAAAAGTGACTGAATTCAAAATGGATTTATAAAGCTTGCTGTAGTTGCCCGAAACATCTGACTGACCCAGTCATGTTTTGTTTACAAAGAGCACAAATGGAGCAAGTTTCATGATTCACTGTTGTACAGCCTACATGAGGTGATCAAGTTATATAATTCACTACTAAATGTTAAGTAAAAATGTGTTATTAATTTTTGGACATAACACCAGCAAATCAGCTCCAAGTTATTTACATTTTGGAAATCTGTTCCAAAGTATTCCCACGTATAATAGAAAGATGTACAGTTTGTGATCTCATACAAATGTAAGCAAGGTTTGAAATGATTATATTTGTCAAATATTTTAACTGTTCTGGCTTCTTGCGGTCAATTTCCAGTCTACAAATGATTTGTAATTATGTCCCGGCCCCCTGACCATCCGTTCAAGAATAAAATCATCCCGCGACTGAATCTAGTTGATTATCCCTGGTCTAAAATGTGCTACATAAACCAAATGCACAGCTGGAGAGTAACTTAGCTAAGTGGCTAGCTAGCAAGATCAATAGATTCTTAACAGCAGAGAATATTATCTATCCTGAATCATTAACTCTCTCCTGAATCAGATTATTTTTTGTGCATGTCTAATATTTAATATTTGTTTTGTATGTGCAGCAAACTGAGTAGCCTTCTGAGATACTTGTATAAATCCTGTTAGGGATAGGGGGCAGTATTTTCACGTTCGGATGAAAAGCGTGCCCAGAGTAAACTGCCTGCTACTCGGGCCCAGAGTCAAATATTTACATTTTAGTTAGTAGATTTGGATAGAAAACACTCTGAAGTTTCTAAAACTGTTTGAATGATGTCTGTGAGTATAACAGAACTCATATGGCAGGCAAAAACCTGAGAAAAATCCAACCAGGAAGTGGGAAATCTGAGGCTCGTAGTTTTTCTTTCTAATCCCTATCGAAACTACAGTGTCTGTGGGGTCACATTGCACTTCTTAAGGCTTCCATTGGCTGTCAACAGCCTTTAGAAACTTGTTTCATACGTCTACTGTTACTGGGCAGAGAATAGGAGCCCAGTCAATCAGTGGACTCTCTGGGAGCAGTGAGTTGTTTACTGCGCAGGCGCACCGCTCCTTTTTCCTCTGTAATGAATACGCTATTGTCCGGTTGGAATATTATCGAAGTTTTATGTTAAAAAGACCCTAAGGATTGATTGTAAACATCGTTTGACATGTTTCGAAGAACGGTAATGGAACATTGACTTTTTGTCTCTGGTTTTACCCTTGCGCATTTTGCCTTAGGTTAGTGAGCTTAACGCGCTAACAAAAGGAGGTATTTGGACATAAATATGGAGTATTTCGAACAAAAAGAACATTTCTTGTGGAAGTGGGAGTCCATTCCGAAGAAGATCAGCAAAGGTAAGATTTATAATACTAATTCTGATTTTACATTTACATTACATTTTAGTCATTTACCAGACGCTCTTATCCAGAGCGACTTACAGTTGTGAATGCATACATTTCGTACATTTCATTTCATGCTTTAAATTTTTTTTTATTTTTAATTCTCTCTCCTGGTACTGACTCCAGAAGTTGGCGGGTAACTGTATAGCTTGCTTTGATGGCTGAGCTCTGTACTCAGAATATTGAAAAATTTGCTTTCGCCGTAAAGCTATTTTGAAATCTGACACAGCGGTTGCATTAAGGAGTAGTATATCTATAATTCTTTCAATAACTGTTTTAAAGTTTATCAACGTTTTGATGAGTATTTTTGTAAATTGATGTGCTCATTCACTGGAAGTTTTGGGTGGCAATACATTTTCTGAACATCACGCGCCAATGTAAAATGGGGTTTTTGGATATAAATATGAACTTTATCGAACAAAACATACATGTATTGTCTAACATTGGGTCCTGGGAGTGTCATCTGATGAAGATCGTCAAAGGTTAGTGATTCATTTTAGCTGTATTTCTGGTTTTTGTGATGCCTCTCCTTGCTTGGAAAATGTCTGTGTGGTTTTTCTTGTGAAGTTGATGTCCTAACAATCTAATGTTTTGCTTTCGCCGTAAAGCCTTTTTGAAATCGAACAATGTGGTTGGATAAACGAGAAGATTATCTTAAAAAGGGTGTATAATAGTTGTATGTTTGAGAAAATTGAATTATGAGATTTTTGCTGTTTTGTAATTCGCGCCTGCTATTCCATTGGCTGTTGGCGAGGGGTTCCGCTAGTCCATAACATGATAACTAACTTAATGAGCTGGATTGTCTGTCTTTATAATTAGTTTGTTCGCTTGCGTTCTTCAGAATTCAGCTACAATCCGCTATAGGAATTCTCTAGTACTTTGTTAGCATTTTGGTAAGACCCACATTGGGCATTTAGGGGTATAAAGAATTTTTTATAGCGCCCCTCTGTGTGCTATGCAAGTATTGCAGTCTACCGCGATACGGTACAAGGGCGGTATAAAAGCAGGGATTTTTCTGCCATTGGGCGGGCCACCTAAGCATTTTTCCAGGTCACCCATGTCCAAACAGTGTAAAAGAAATATATATATATATTTATATATTCCAGGATGGAAAAACAGTGTAAACTTTACGGCTTAAACCAGATATAAAGTACGTAGAAGAGACAATGGGCCTTTATATTTGTTTTATAATATAATCTCTGAGAAATAACAATCACCAAAATAAAAGCTAGACAGTCATGGAAAATTGAAAATTCATTGTTTTTGGAATTTATCAGTATTGATTTTGTTATTATGTTTGAGCAAATGAACACTGCATTAGCCATGGGAAAAATTCATGAAATTGCAGGAAATTAGCTTTAAAACGGCAAAATCTCAGCTCAATGGCAAACCGTAGAATTAAAGGAAATTAGCTGAAAAATGCAAAAGTGTGTCCACACTGTCAAGATGGGGGCCTTTAAAATTCAGCCGCGCCGAAGGGACGACCACACTTATTGCCACAACCCCTGCCATAACCACCACATAAGCCCTGAAAGGCATGAAAATCTGGATAACAAGGCTGATTCCAAAAAATACAAATCCAGATTATTAAAAAAAAACATCCAGACTGTTGTGTTGGCTGTAGTCAGATACAGTGCCCTCGGAAAGTATTCAGACCCTTTGACTTTTTTCACATTTTGTTACATTACAGCCTTTTCTAATATTGATTTAAACAAACTGATCCTCAGCCAACTACACACAATACCCCATAATGACAAAGCAAAAACAGGTTTAGAAATTTTTGCAAATACCTCAACATAAGTATTCAGACTCTTCGCTATGAGACTTGAAATTGAGCTCAGGTGCATTCCGTTTCCATTGATAATCCTTCAGATGCTTCTATAACTTGGAGTCCACTTGTGGTAAATTCAATTGATTGGACACGATTTCACACACCTGTCTATATAAGGTCCCACAGTTGACAGTGCATGTCAGAGAAAAAAACCAAGCCATGAGGTTGAAGGAATTGTCCGTAGAGCTCCAAGACTGGATGGTGTTGAGGCACAGATCTGGGGAAGGGTACCAAAACATTTCTGTGGCATTGAAGGTCTCCAAAAACATTGTGGTCTCCATCATTCTTAAATGGAAGAAGTTTGGAACCACCAAGACTCTTCCTAGAGCTGGCTGCCCGGCCAAACTGAGCAATCGAGGGAGAAGGGCCTTGGTCAGGGAGGTGACCAAGAACCCGATGGTCACTCTGACAGAGCTCCTCTGTGGAGCTGGGAGAACCTTCCAGAAGGACAATCAGGCCTTCATGGTAAAGTGGCCAGACAGAAGCCAGTCCTCAATAAAAGGCACATGAAAGCCTGCTTGGAGTTTGCCAAAAGGTACCTAAAGACTCTCAGACCATGATGAAACCAAGATTGAACACGTTGGCCTGAATACCAAGCGTCTCGTCTGGAGGAAACCTGGCACCATCCCTTCCCTACGGTGAGAAATGGTGGTGGCAGCATCATGCTGTGGGGATGTTTTTCAGCAGCAAGGACTGGGAGACTAGTCAGGATCAAGGTAAAGATGAATGGAGCAAAGTACAGAGAGATCATAATGAAAACCCGCTCAAGAGTGCCCAGGACCTCAGACTGGGGCGAAGGTTTACCTTCCAACAGGACAACGACCCTAAGCACAGACAAGACAATGCAGGAGTGGCTTCGGCGACAAGTCTCTGAATTTCCTTGAGTGACCCAGCCAGGGCCCGTACTTGAACCCGATCGAACATCTCTGCAGAGATCTGCAAATAGCTGTGCAGCAACACTCCCATCAAACCTGACAGAGCTTGAGAGGATCTGCAGAGAGGAATGGGAGAAACTCCCCAAATACAGGTGTGCCAAGCTTGTAGCGTCATACTCGAGGCTGTAATCTCTGCCAAAAGTGCTTCAACAAAGTACTGAGTAAAGGGTCTGAATACTTATGTAAAACTGTTTTTATTTTATTTTTATACATTTGCAAACATTTCTAAAAACCTGTTTTTGTTATGTCATTATGGGGTATTGTGTGTAGATTGATGAGGGAAAATAGTTTTTAGAATAAGGCTGTAACGTAACAATATGCGGGAAAAGTCAAGGGGTCTGACTACTTCCGAATGCACTGTAGTGTGTAGAAGCCTTTATGAGAGAGAATCCACTGTAAAAGCTGGCGAAATGTACAGCGTTGGTTTTGGCCATATTAAAGCCCTCCACAAAAGCTTTTGTAACATCATAAGCTCTGTGGAGTTGGTGGCCCAAGGCTTTATTTCAGAAAGGTGAATCGAGAACATTCACAGTCTTCCTGCAAAATGACTACCAAAACTTCCCTATTGCTAAACCATCACACATTTTAACCCCGATACTACACTGAATAGAAAAAAACTCAGCAAATCAATGAGCAATCTGTGGCTTTAAACATCATTCACCACTGGGGTGTTGACAGTGGATCATCAGTGCCTTACTAATAAAATAAATGGCTTGTGGGTAATGGTATGATAAACCTTAGATCATGTAGGGAATGTGTGACAGCAATTGGATAGATTAACGATTGCTGGAGCATCTGCAGTTCAAACAAAAAAGCAGACAACGCCAATTGTTTTGGTATAAAGTCCAGGGATGTGGCTGGAAAAATGTAACCAGTCAAATTCATAGACAGAGCTATGGATGCAAGGACTGACCATCCATAATATCAACATAGCCTCAAAACATGGTTGAAACTATACAGTGTATTTACAATGTTTACAAACAATGGAGTAAAACAGGCTTATGTTGGTTTCTGAAGGGGAACAAATCAGATTAAGCTCACAAGGCATTTATAAGATGTTCTTCAAGAATCAGTGGGTATACAGTACCAGTCAAAAGTTTGGACACACTCTTGGCATTCTCTCAACCATGAGGTATTCACCTGGAATGCATTTCAATTAACAATTTATTTCCTTAATGTGTTTGAGCCAATCAGTTGTGTTGTGACAAGGTAGGGGTGGTATACAGAAGATATCCCTATTTTGGTATAAGACCAAGTCCATATTACTGCAAGAACAGCTCAAACAAACAAAGAGAAACGACAGTCCATTACTTTAAGACATGAAAGTCAGTCAATCTGGAAAATGTCAAGTACTTTGAAAGTTGTTTCAAGTGCAGTCGCAAAACCAAGCGGTATGATGAATCTGGCTCTCATGGGTACCACCACAGGAAAGGAAGAGCAAGAGTTACCTCTGCTACAGAGAATAAGTTCATTAGAGTTACCAGCCTCAGATTGCAGCCCAAATAAATGCATCGCAGAGTTCAAGTAACAGACACATTTCAACATCAACTGTTCAGAGGAGACTGCATGAATCAGGCCTTCATGGTTGAATTGCTGTAGAGGAACCACCACTACTAAAGGACACCAATAAGAAGAAGATACTTGCTTGGGCCAAGAAACACGAGCAATGGACATTAGACCGGTGGAAATCTGTGTGTCTGATGAGTCCAAAAGTGTGATTTTTGGTTCCAACCGCCGTGTCTTTGAGACGCAGAGTAGGTGAACGGATGATCTTCGCATGTGTGGTTCCTACCATGAAGCACGGAGGAGGTGGTGTGATGTTGCTTTGCTGGTGGCACTGTCTGTGATTTATTTAGAATTCAAGGCACGCTTAACCAGATTGCTACCACAGCATTCTGCTGCGACACACCATCCCATGTGGTTTGCGCTTAGTGTGTCTATAATTTGTTTTTTCAACAGGACAATGACCCAACACACCTCCAGGCTGTGTAAGGGCTATTTGACCAAGGAGAGTGATGAGAGCTGCATTAAATAACCTGGCCTTCACAATCAGCCGACCTCCAATTGAGATGGTTTGGGATGAATTGGACCGCAGAGTGAAGGAAAAGCAGCCAACAAGTGCTCAGCATATGTGGGAACTCCTTCAAGACTGTTGGAAAATAATTCCTCATGAAGCTAGTTGAGAATGCCAAGAGTGTACAAAGCTGTCATCAAGGCAAAGGGTGGATACTTTGAAGAATATAAAATATATTTTGATTTGTTTAACACTTTTTTGCTTACTACATGATTCCATATGTTATTTCATAATTAGAAAATAGTAAAAATAAAGAAAACCCCTTAAATGAGTAGATGTGTCCAACCTTTTGACTGGTACTGTATATAATTAATTTAAAAATGGATGTAGTAATTGCAGAGTGCCAATTTAAGCATTGCCAATTGACGATTTAAAAAGACGCCCAGTCAGATCAGGGTGAATCTCAAATCTGTCCTCTATTCCTTGTGTCCTTGTTTCCGTTCCTCTTACTGAAAATGCATTGAAGAAGAAGGTCTGAGAAGAGGAACATCCAATCTTCTCCTACAATGTGTTTTGAGGATAAGGCAAGGAGAGGACGTGAGGAATCAAAGACTTCTGAGATTCACCCACAGGGTGATGAGAATATGGAAAATCTGTTGAGTTTGAACACATTTCAGTCTCACCTTGATGACTTCCTCAGAGATGGGCTCCTGTTTGTAGTGGGTCCCATACCATTCCTCAGTCTTGTCTGTCTGCCCTTCAAACGACTTTGAGACAACTGCGACTCTGCAGGGAGAGGATGGACAGAGACAGGTCTCATTATTAGCATTTATAAACACCCTTGTCAGATCGTTTTAGAGTCAGACACACTCCATTTTCCCTGAGCAGCCTACGGAAGATTTGTATCGCCCTTATGACATCAGCTCGAGTGCCTTCCATAGCAGTGTTCTATTTGTAGGATGCCGATAGTAGTGACTGAAGTAGAGTAGTAGTCACTGTAGTGGTAGTAATACTGCAGAATGTGTTATTGAGCTCCCCATTGATTCAGGTTCAACAGTTTCTTAAAGTTCGCTTAATTCAACAGTGTGAGGTTTAGGTGAATGTTAAAAGTCCAATGCAGCGATTTCATTCTCAGTATTAAATCATTTCAGGGTAACAATTAAGTACCTCACTGTGATTTTGATTTAACAATGGTCAAAAATAAAAATGTTTCTTAGAAAAGAGCAATTTCTCATGCAAGAATTTAGCTAGGACTGTCTGGGAGTGGTCTGAGTAGGGATATTTTTTTAATACATTTTTCCTTTGTCATTATGGGCTATTGTGTTCAGATTGAGACACTTTTTTTAAATACATTTTTAAATAAGGCCGTACCGTAACAAAATGTGGAAAAAGTCAAGTGGTCTGAATACTTTCCGAATGCAATGTTGGAACATTGCTGTAGGGACTTGCTTCCATTCAGCCACATGAGCATTAGTGAGGTCTGGCACTGATTTTGGGCAATTAGGCCTGGCTCGCAGTTGGCGTTCCATTTCATCCCAAAGGTGTTCGATGGGGTTGAGGTCAGGGCTCTATGCAGGCCAGTCAAGTTCTTCCATACTGATCTCGACAAACCATTTCTGTATGGACCTCACTTTGTGCACGGGGGCATTGTAATGCTGAAACAGGAAAGGGCCTTCCCCAAACTGTTGCCACAAAGTTGGAAGCACAGAATCGTCTAGAATGTCATTGTATGCTGTACGATTAAGATTTCCCTTAACTGGAACTAAGGGGCCTAGCCCAAACCATGAAAACAGCCCTTGACCATTATACCTCCACCAAACTTCACTATTGGCACTGTGCATTCGGCATGTAGCTAAACCCAGATTAGTCTATGGAGATTGCATGGCTGTGTGCTCGATTTTATATACCCGTCAGCAACGGGTGTGGCTGAAATAGCCTAATCCAATAATTTGAAGGGTTGTCCACATACTTTTGTATATAGTGTAGATAGGGGCTCCCGAGTGGCACAGCGGTCTAAGGCACTGCATCTCATTGCTTAAGGTGTCACTATAGACACCCTGGTTCAATTCCAGGCTGTATCACAACCAGCCCATAGGGTGGCGCACAATTTTTCCAGCGTCGCCCGGGTTTGGCCGGTGTAGGCCGTCATTGTAAATAAGAATTTGTTCTTAACTGACTTGCCTAGTTGAATAATTAAAAGGTTAAAACAATGAAATCGTTTCTGGATGTAGTCTTTTTCAAGGACATTACAAATATGTTTATCAAAATGCACTTCAAAACAGAAGTGTCATAGGCGTGTATTCTTAGTTGAGTGGAGCGCTGGTACCCTTGCAACACTCCTGAGCCAAACTGAATGAGCTGAGCCAATCTGGACTGCGCTGGTTTGATTATGCATCCGCCACAGTCGCTGAAACTATGCTGGAAAGAAGAATGTGAAAATAGAATAAAACAAGCCAGTAAAGTATCGTTCGGGTCGGCATGATAGCGTGAAAAGGGTATAGGAGAGCAGAGCAAACACTGTTAGTGGCCCGGAGAAGAGCTGGAACTAACCTGACGTATTCTGGCCTCAGCTTGTCCAGCACCATCTCTATCAGATCTGGCCTGAACTCCTCCAGTAGGTACTCTGCTGCTAGGATCTCCTCCAGAGGGTAGTACTGCAAAACAAAAAAACAGGTTTAGGTGCTAACAATGGGGGAGGCATTTGACTGTAACACATGCAGGGGAACACGGTTCACTGGAGCACAGTAATACAGAACTGGTGCTCTGCTTATTTCACAAAAAAAAAGATAAGCGCACATAGGAATGAAAATCAACAGACCAAAATACACTGGACATCCTACCCTCTATGACTGCCTTGCTAACATAGTAATATTTCGACTCTAGCAGGAATGTCAGTTTAACTTAGACTGGGGCTGAGTCTGCTGAATCTTTACCCACAAAATAAGAGGGTGGCAGACAAGGCAACCTGATGACATCATCGTCATCAAACAGAGCCACGGAGCTGCAGTGCATCACCATGGAAACGACCTTAAGAAATGGAGAGAGCACCACCTACGTGCAGTAATCCAGACACCTTGGAGGTGTAGCCACGGGGCCGCTCCTTGTCCTTGAACCTGAAGGCCACTGTGTTTAGGTCCTGCGGAGGAGAGACAAGTCACATGTCAATCACATGCAAATAAAGCATATTACATACAGAGGACTGAGCAACACTTACAATGAGACAATTCAGATGTAATCCATGTTTACTGTTAAATACACCAGAGGTTTAACTATGAGGCCAACAAAAAGACGATTTGAGTCTGTTTCTCGGTCTTGGTCCTGACTAAGGTTTTGTGAAAAGGACTATACATAAATAGTTGACTGGTTGTTTTCTGACAGCACATACACTGGCTACCAAAACACTGAGAATATTTTAGTAATTTTAGCAGATGCTCTTATCCAGAGGAACTTACAGGAGCAATTAGGGTTATGTCCCTTGCGCGAAAGGCACAGAGATTGTTCAACTAGTCGGCTCAGAGATTTGAACCAGCGACTTTTCGGTTACTGGCACAAAGCTCTTAACCCCTAAGCTACCTGCCACTCAGAAACTAGCCAGAGCTCAGAGACTAGAAGTGAGTGGTACTACAGTGCAGTACTTACCTTGCACTCCTGGAAGACCCACTCCTGAGGCCCCTTCATGCGCAGCTTCTGGATGTACTGGAACATGTGGAAGATGATGTCATCCACGTGCACTACAGAAACAAATGACACTTCAGTGCACGTGGTTCTGCATACAGTGCATTCGGAAAGTATTCAGACCCCTTGACTTTTCCCACATTGTTAAATTACAGCCTTATTCTAAAATGTATTAAATTGTTTTTTCCCCCTCATCAATCTACACACAATACCCCATAATGACAAAGCAAAAATAGGTTTTTAGAATTTTTGCAAATATATAAAAAAGAAATGAAATATCACATTTAAATATGTATTCAGACCCTTTACTCAGTACTTTGTTGAAGCGCCTTTGGCACTGATTACAGCCGAGTCTTCGTGGGTATGACGCTACATACTTGTATTTGGGGAGTTTCTCTCATTCTTCTCTGCAGATCCTCTCAAGCTCTGTCAGGTTGGATGGGGAGTGTTGCTGCACAGCTATTTTCAGGTCTCTTCAGAAATGTTCTATCGAGTTCAAGTCCAGGCTCTGGCTGGGTCACTCAAGGACATTGAGACTTGTTCCGAAGCCACTCCTGCTCTGTCTTGGCTGTATGCTTAGGGTCATTGTCCTGTTGGAAGTTGAAACTTTGCCCCAGTCTGAGGTCCTGAGCGCTCTGGGGCAGGTTTTCTTTGAGTATCTCTGTACTTTCCTCCGTTCATCTTTCCCTCGATCCTGACTAGTCTCCCAGTACCTGCCGCTGAAAAACATCCCCACAGCATGCTGCCACCACCATGCTTCACCGTAGGGATGGTGACCAAGGTCCTTCACCCCCGACTGCTCAGTTTGGCCAAGCAGCCAGCTCTAGGAAGAGTCTTGGTGGTTCCAAACTGTGTTCTTGGGGACAATGCTGTAGACATTTTTTGGTACCATTCCCCATATCTGTGCCTCGACAATCCTGTCGTCTCGGATCTCTACCGACAATTCCTTCAATCTCATCTCTTTTGCTTTGATATGCACTGTCAACTGTGGGACCTTATATAGACTGGTGTGTACCTTTCCAAATCATGTCCAATCAATTGAATTTACCACAGGTGGACACTAATCAAGTTGTAGAAACATCAAGGATGATCAATAGAAAAGGATGCACCTGAGCTCAATTTCGAGTCTCATATCAAAGGGTCTGAATAATTATGTTAATAAGGTTTGCAAAATGTCTAAAAACCTGTTTTCACTTTGTCATTATGGGGTATTGTGTGTAGATGTATTTAATCCATTTCAAAATAAGGCTGAATTGTAGCAAACTGTGGAAAAAGTCAAGAGTTGAATACTTTCCGCATGCATTGTACACCACACACAGACAGCTTTCTGAAATGAGGGTGTGGGCACATACACATGAACAAAACACACAAAATCAAACACAATCACTGAGATCCTAATGCTTACAGAGTCCCTCCTCTGTCAGGTCCACATTGATGATGAAGAACATGAAGCCTTTAGCTCCCTCTTTCTGGCCTCCGACCAGCGTGTTTACCCAGCCTGCACAAGAATAAAGGGCATAGCTCTCATGATCAATTCAAATACAAACACTTCTACACATATACAGCATGTACGGTCAGTATAAACCCTTGATTAATTAGACTGTTACAAAAAGAAAAGTTGGATATTTCTACATTTTATTCATTTAGCAGAGTCTTATCCATAGCGACTTATAGTTACTGCATCTTAAGATCTAAGTGACTAAGATCTCTCAGTCATAGTAAGTACACCCCCCACCCCCCAAAAAAAGTGTGTGGGGGGGGGGGGGGGTTGCTGTGGGATTATTTAAGAAAAAGTTGGGTTTCAGCCATTTTCGGAAGATGGGCAGGGACTCTTCTGTCCTTGCTTCAGAAGGAAGCTGGTTCCAACATTGGCTTGCAAGGACTGAGAAGAGCTTCGACTGGGCTGAGCGGGAGCTGCCCTCCCGTAGGGGTGGGAGGTCCAAGAGACCAGAGGTGGCAGAACTGAGTACTCAGTTTGCAGCGGGTTTCTACCATTCTATCAAGCCCTAAATCTTAAACTGAGATTCTCTTTATCATAGCCCTATGGCCTACCTTTGGATTTGAGCTCAGACAGCAGGCTCCCTGGGCCCTCGTGGCCTATCAGGTGGCCCAGGTAGTGGCCTGGGTTGGACTTGTAGTACTTCTGCAGGTCTGGGATAGGGAACGTCACATACAGGTTCCTAATGTCCTTGATAGGCACCACTTTGTAGAATTGCTATGAAGGAAAATTAGGAATGAGATATTTGAATTGAGACAACGAAAAGCACCTCAGTAGCACAACTTTTCCATGGGATGATGTATTTGATTGTGTATCCATATAATTATTTGTGTCTTGCAGGGAGAAACTAAGGAGCTCACCCTGAGGTGCTCCTCCTGGAAGGGGTGGTTGGGGAACTCGGGGATAGGCACATTCTTGTTCTCCACTTCGCCAAACAGCTTGACCACCATGGTGGTGAGCTCATCTAATGACTCTGTGTGAATGAGAAAAAGGGCGAGATTAGTTTCATTTTTTAAGATACTCAATCTTCCTGGATTCATACTAAAACCATTCAAATGACAAAACACTTCAAAAACACTTACAGTTGAAGTCGGAAGTTTACATACACCTTAGCCAAATACATTTAAACTCAGTTTCACAATTCCTGACATTTAATCCTAGTACAAATTCCCTGTTTTAGGTCAGTTAGGATCACCACTTTATTTTAAGAATGTGAAATGTCAGAACAATAGTAGAGAGAAGGATTTATTTCAGCTTTAATTTCTTTCATCACATTCTCAGTGGGTCAGAAGTTTACATACACTCAATTAGTACTTGGTAGCATTTCCTTTAAAATGTTTAGCTTGGATGAAACGTTTTGGGTAGCCTTCCACAAGCTTCCCACAATAAGTTGGGTGAATTGTGGCCCATTCCTCCTGACAGAGCTGGTGTAACGGAGTCAGGTTTGTAGGCCACCTTGCTCGCACAGATTTTTCAGTTCTGCCCACAAATTTTCTGTAGGATTTAGGTCAGGGCTTTGTGATGGCCACTCCAATACCTTGAATTTGTTGTCCTTAAGCATTTTTGCTACAAGCTTGGAAGTATGCTTGGGATCATTGTCCATTTGGAAGACCCAAGCTTTAACTTCCTGACTGATGTCTGTCTCAATATATCCACATAATTTTCCTGCCTCATGATGCCATCTATTTTGTGAAGTGCACCAGTCCCTCCTGCAGCAAAGCACCCCCACAACATGATGCTCCCACTCCCGTGCTTCACAGTTGGGATAGTGTTCTTTGGGTAGCAAGCCTCCCCTTTTTCCACAAAACATAACGATGGTCATTATGGCCAAACAGGTCTATTTTTGTTTCATCAGACCAGAGGACATTTCTCCAAAAAGTATGATTTTTGGCCCCATGGGCAGTTGCAAACCGTAGTCTGGCATTTTTTTGGCGGTTTTGGAGCAGTGGCTTCTTCATTGCTGAGCGGCCTTTCAGGCTATGTCTATAAAGGACTCATTTTACTGTGGATATAGATACTTTTGTACCTGTTTCCTCCAGCATCTTCAGAAGGTCCTTTGCTGTTGTCCTAGGATTGATTTGCACGTTTCGCACCAAAGTACGTTCATCTCTAGGAGACAGAACGCGTCTCCTTCCTGAGCGGTATGACGGCTGCGTAGTCCCATGGTGTTTATACTTGCGTACTATTGTTTGTACAGATGAACGTGGTACCTTCAGGCATTTGGAAATTGTTCCCAAGAATGAACCAGACTTGTGGAGGTCTACAGTTTTTTTTCTGAGGTCTTGGCTGATTTATTTAGATTTGCCCATGATGTCAAGCAAAGAGACACTAAGTTTGAAGGTAGGCCTTAAAATACATCCACAGGTACACCTCCAATTGACTAAAATTGTCAATTAGCCTATCAGAAGCTTCTAAAGCCATGACATTTTCTGGAATTTTCCAAGCTGTTTAAAGGCACAGTCAACTTAGTTAGTGTATGTAAACTTCTGACCCACTGGAATTGTGATACCGTGAATTGTAAGTGAAATAATCTGTCTAAACAATTGTTGGAAAAATGACTTGTGTCATGCAAAGTAGATGTCCTAACCAACTTGCCAAAACTATAGTTTGTTAACAAGAAATTTTGAGTTGAAAAACAAGTTAATGACTCCAACCTAAGTGTATGTAAACTTCAACTGTATCTGTTATGTAGCATTTAATTGCATGTACATGAAGCACTGTTTCCATCCTGTAAGTTAGGTTTGGAATCTTGTACAGTAACAAGAGAGGTCAACAACACTAGCAAAATGTGCCCAGACACTATCAACCGTGTAGCTGTGAAAGCCATTAATGAAGTCATGCCATTGTAAACCCAGCTGCCAAGTGCAAATCCATTTCATTTCACTATAGAGGACATGGTGTCACTAAATGAACCATTTCAACTGGTAATGAACACACCAGTGACACAGCCTACTGTATCCCCAGTGACTCATTGGATCATGGCTCGTCTGTGGCTCACAGAATTGGAAAGGTGAACAAGGGTTATTCGGGAATTTTTTACGAGGGCTGGTGGGGACAGAGTATTAAAGGGGAAATAACTGCAACTGTAAAAGTAGATGTCATATCAATTATTCTCTTTGGTCCTGATCCCTGCTTAGACTGAAATGTACTGCATTACATTCGAAGGCAGGGTTTCAAAAACTCATTTTGTTTTTTGGCCTAGCACTACACAGCTGATTCAAATAACCAAGCTTTGATTATTTGAATCAGATGTGTAGTGCTAGGGTAAAAAAACAAAAAGTGCACCCAGGGGGAACCAAAGATTTTTGTTAGGAAGAAGTAGGCAGTGGTCTGATGCCGAACAATAAAGGAAATTCACTTGAGCTCCACAACGCCTACTCCACCCATGCTCTACCAAGGTTTTCCAGCACACAGCTTTGACCACCTACAAAAGCTATGTTGGTATTGTACTTGAAACAATGTTTAGGCAGGTTGTTTAGTATTTAAACCTTCTCAAAACAGCCTAATCATACTCTTAGAGGTGGTCCAACAATAATGTGATTTGTACCGCATACAAGTTAAAGTATTGGATTCTTCACAAACGCCACACTAATCCTATTCTACTACCTTTTTCAACCCGTTTATAAAATATATGAAAGCAAGCTTTGCTTTTATACTTTTAAGACCATGATTGATTGAGGCGTTTTGTCTTGTAGTAATGTTGTGCCTGCCTGTATTCCTTAAATCTTTTTAGCAATACATGTCATTGAGAAAACTATTTCATAAATTTTTTGGGGTCAGTAGGTACCCAACATAATAACAGGTTTTGGTCTGTTGGACAGTCACTCATATATAGAGGTCTATAGAGCCTGTCTCCCGCCATTCCTCATTTCTGTAATCGTTAGCTTACCTGTATTTTTATTTTATTTATTTAACCTTTATTTAACCAGGAAGGGCTCATTGAGATTTAAAATATTTTCCCAGAGCGTCCAGGCCAAGATAGGCAGCACCAAGTCATTACAAAAATTACAGACAAACAAAATGAAAAACTACAAGTAATCTAGTTCAAACCATAGAATTCACAAGAGTATAACAAAATCAAAAACAGCAAATTAAAAACATTGACAGGTCAGGGAATCAGTCTCAAAAGCATTCATCAGTGATTTAAAAATACCAAATCGGGACAAGTTCTTCCAGCTTAAAAGTATTTTGTAAGGCATTCCAAGACGATGGGGTAGAGTACATAAAAGCCCTTTTACCAAATTCAGTTCGGACATTTGGAACAGTTAGCAGGATAAAGTCCACCACATTTCTGAACAATAAAAATGCCCAAATAAAAAGGTAGTAAACCCAAAATGACTTTGTAAATAAAAGTATACCAGTGACTGAGCCTACGAGTGACTAGAGAAGGCCAGCCAACCCTGGTATACAAAGTGCAGTGGTGCGTAAGGGTTTTGCAGTTTAAAATAAAGTGCCATGGTAAAGGGTGTCAATTGATCTCAAACACTGAGCGGAAGCATTCATATATAAAATATCCCCATAGTCTAGTAAAGGCAAAAATGTAGCTGATACTAGCCTCCTGGTTTCAAAAGAAAAACAGGCCTTATTCCTGAAATAAAACCACAATTTCAGCTTCAATTTTTTTGTAAGTTGTTGAATATGCAATAAAAAAAAAAAAAGAGAGGCCATCATCAATTACAATTCCAAGATATTTATATGAGGTTACAGTCTCAATCTCAATGCCCTGACAGGTAATAATAGGTGAAAAATTCAGAGGTCTATTTCTTGCTTAAGAAAACCCCATTAGTTTAGTTTTGTCAGTATTGAGGATAAGCTTCAATTGACACAAGGTATGTATAATATTGACATAAGCTCAGAAACACTTGTTTTGCAAACATGATCCTGTTTTATCAATGGGCAGTTCATTACCTCTGTCAAATGAATATGTAGCTTAAAGTTGTGTGTATTTGTAATTCTTTTTGCAATAAAGGTGACGCTACAATACACGTTTACAATTGGCCTATATCTAAAAACACATACAGTCTATGAGATTATATACACACATTTTAATAGCAGGATACTGTAATGTCCATTATTCCTCTAAAGAATATAAATTAGGCTGTTTGAGAAGGTTTGAATCCTTTCCGGCTTCAGACCAATGCCTACCTCTCACCGGAAGGTGATTATATAACATTTCCACATGCAAAGTGTCCTTAAATTTTTTTATTTGCACTTAAAAATATATTGTTTTTTTAAATGGACGTGTTCTGTCACAATTTATTGTCCAGGGCCTGGTTTCCCAAAATCATCTTAAGGCTAAGTTCATCGTTAGAACCTTCGTAGGCGCATCGTTAAATCTCAGAACTGTTTCCCAAAACCATT
The DNA here is from genome assembly GCF_965601325.2 of Salmo salar. Taxonomy (NCBI): domain Eukaryota; kingdom Metazoa; phylum Chordata; class Actinopteri; order Salmoniformes; family Salmonidae; genus Salmo; species Salmo salar. The sequence continues at coordinate 9,610,083 of NC_138308.1, read as the reverse complement.
GTTACTAAAGTTGCACTTGAAAAAAAAGTGATTTTCCGACTGCCTCAGACCACTCGTAGAACAGCTAACTCCGGTCCAGCCGATATTTGCTCCACTCATAGACGTCTATAAGTGGTTCAGATTTGATCTGGTATGGAATAAGAAGTGAAACATTCTTCCTTAGTTGTTCATTTTCTTGAAATGTAAAGGCACAACCTAGAGTCGAGCCAATGTCTTAAGTAGATGAACATGTTATTTCTCCATCCTTCTGAAAGATGTTTTCATTTGACAAAAACAACTATATCGAAGGAGTGCTTTTGATTTGACGGTGGCATATGCGCAGTTCGCCGCGAGACGACCGTTAGATCCGATGATGCATTTCTGCGCATGAGCTTAGCTAGCCAACGTCACCATGACATCGCCTACAAGCATGATCTGGGATTTCCATTGGAGAAGCAGTTTCTGCCCATCTTCTGCACATCAATCACTCCAGTGTTTAATTGGTATATTGTAATTACTTCGCCACCATTGCCTATTTATTGCCTTACCACCCTTATCTTACCACATTTGCACACACTGTATATCGACTTTTTCTACTGTTATATTGACTATGTTTGTTTATTCCATGTTTAACTCTGTTGTACAGTGAGGGAAAAAAGTATTTGATCACCTGCTGATTGTGTACATTTGCCCACTGAAAAAGAAATGTTCAGTCTATAATTTTAATGGTAGGTTTATTTGAACAGTGAGAGACAGAATAACAAACAAATCCAGAAAAACGCATGTCAAAAATGTTATAAATTGATTTGCATTTTAATGAAGGAAATAAGTATTTGACCCCTCTGCAAAACATGACTTAGTACTTGGTGGCAAAACCCTTGTTGACAATCACAGAGGTCAGACGTTTCTTGTAGTTGGCCACCAGGTTTGCACACATCTCAGGAGGGATTTTGTCCCACTCCTCTTTGCAGATCTTCTCCAAGTCATTAAGGTTTCGAGGCTGACGTTTGGCAACTCGAACCTTCAGCTCCCTCCACAGATTTTCTATGGGATTAAGGTCTGGAGACTGGCTAGGCCACTCCAGGACCTTAATGTGCTTCTTCTTGAGCCACTCCTTTGTTGCCTTGGCCGTGTGTTTTGGGTCATTGTCATGCTGGAATACCCATCCACGACCCATTTTCAATTCCCTGGCTGAGGGAAGGAGGTTCTCACCCAAGATTTGACGGTACATGGCCCCGTCCATCGTCCCTTTGATGCGGTGAAGTTGTCCTGTCCCCTTAGCAGAAAAACACCCCCAAAGCATAATGTTTCCACCCCCATGTTTGATGGTGTTCTTGGTCAAAAGCAGCATTCCTCCTCCTCCAAACACGGAGAGTTGAGTTGATGCCAAAGAGCTCCATTTTGGTCTCATCTGACCACAACACTTTCACCCAGTTGTCCTCTGAATCATTCAGATGTTCATTGGCAAACTTCAGACAGGCATGTATATGTGCTTTCTTGAGCAGGGGGACCTTGCGGGCGCTGCAGGATTTCAGTCCTTCACGGCGTAGTGTGTTACCAATTGTTTTCTTGGTGACTATGGTCCCAGCTGCCTTGAGATTATTGACAAGATCCTCCCGTGTAGTTCTGGGCTGATTCCTCACCGTTCTCATGATCACTGCAACTCCACGAGGTGAGATCTTGCATGGAGCCCCAGGCCGAGGGAGTTTGACAGTTCTTTTGTGTTTCTTCCATTTGCGAATAATCGCACCAACTGTTGTCACCTTCTCACCAAGCTGCTTGGCGATAGTCTTGTAGCCCATTCCAGCCTTGTGTAGGTCTACAATCTTGTCCCTGACATCCTTGGAGAGAGAGCTCTTTGGTCTTGGCCATGGTGGAGAGTTTGGAATCTGATTGATTGACTGCTTCTGTGGACAGGTGTCTTTTATAGAGGTAACAAACTGAGATTAGGAGCACTCCCTTTAAGAGTGTGCTCATAATCTCAGCTCGTTACCTGTATAAAAGACACCTGGGAGCCAGAAATCTTTCTGATTGAGAGGGGGTCAAATACTTATTTCCCTCATTAAAATGCAAATCAATTTATAACATTTTTGACATGCGTTTTTCTGGATTTTTTTGTTGTTATTCTGTCTCTCACTGTTCAAATAAATCTACCATTAAAACTATAGGCTGATCATTTTTGTCAGTGGGCAAACATACAAAATCAGCAGGGGATCAAATACTTTTTCCCTCACTGTATGTGTCGAACTGCTTTGCTTTATCCTTGGCCAGGTCGCAGTTGTAAATGAGATCTTGTTCTCAACTAGCCAACCTGGTTAAATAAAAAGTGAAATAAAAAATAAATCTTCGTACTATACTGCCTTTGCTATAGTCTCGTTTTAATCTGACGTCTAGAATTTGAGCTAGGTAGGCGCTATCGCCCCCACAATAATAAGTGATATAAGACCTGTACTTTTAGTTGGAAGTTTTAGTTCAAACTTCGTATGTCTCTGGACAGCTGAGCAAACAGATGACTGCAGGACTTGGCTAAGTGTTCTGGGGGCTCAGTTCCAGACAGTTACATGAGAAGTGTTTAGAAAAGCACTTCCTAGCCTTCAGTGTGACCTAAGAGAGGATGTGAGAGCTTTTAGCTCTGTATAGCTGACAGGTTATTTCCTCCATCTAAACCAGCTTAAGATCTCTGATCCAAGGAGCAACTCTTGACTGTCAGTGGTGGAAAAAGTATCCAATTGTAATACTTGAGTAAAAGTAAAGATACCTTAATAGAAAAAGACTCAAGTAAAAGTCACCCAGTAAAATCCTACTTGAGTAAAAGTATAAAAGTATTTGGTTTTAAAAATACTTAAGTATCAAAAGTAAATATAATTGCAAAAATATACTTAAGTATCAAAAGTAAAAGTGTAAATCATTTCAAATTCCTTATATTAAGCAAACCAGACGGCACCATTTTCTATTTACGGATAGCCAGGGGTACGCTCCAACACGCAAACATAAGTTACAAATGAAGCATGTGTTTAGTGAGTCCGCCAGATCAGAGGCAGTAGGGATGACTAGGGATGTTCTCTTGATAAGTGTGTGAATTGAACAATTTCCCTGTCCTGCTAAGCATTCAAAATGTAACGAGTACTTTTGGGTGTCAGGGAAAAAGTATGGAGTAAAAAGTACATCATTTTCTTTAGGAATGTAGTGAAGTAAAAGTAAAAGTTGTCAAATATAAATAGTAAAGTACAGATACCCCCAAAAAACTACTTAAGTAGTACTTTCAAGTATTTTTACCAAAGTACTTTATTGTTACATATGTGGATGTTGGCGCGTACGACACAGGCACACACCAGCTAACACCATACACACACCCTTACCTCTTCCCAGCACACACAGTCCCATGAGGTTGGAGGAGTAGTAGGTGGAATGGAACTTCAGGAGCTCCTGGCGGATGTTGATCCCATCCTTGGATGGCCTGGTCTCCAGAGTCAACTTGTTACCTGAGAAATCAACCAGATATAATTCTTAAACAGCTAGTCAATGCATCCATTCATGTTTTTGTAATATATGTACAATGCAGTGAGTGCTTGATCTAACTGGACAAAAGACTAGAATCTTTATCGTCATATGATGTGTTGAAGAAAAAAATAAATAAAAAACTGTCAGTGGCAAAAATGAGGACATCAAAGCATCAAATCAAGTTGTAAAACGCCAGAATAGTTATCATCAAAGATGACTTTATGAAACAGTCCACAGCGGGAGGGAGAATACATCCACTTATAAGGAAAACAAGCTTGTTCTAAGAAAACCAATGGGTGAACGAAATGAATCCCAACAGTGATGCAATTTCAATTTTGAGTAAGGCCCTCAGTGACAGACTGATCACTTTTCTGTCCTCTATGGGCTGGCACTTTACTAATTAGCCTACACAACCACAGCCCAAATCTAGTACTTCATCTGTGGCAGGCTAGCTGGTGAGCATTTCCCTATGCTAAAACAAATAACAGAGCCATACAACATCTAGAACGTCTGGAGAGATTTAAACTGTTAAAGGGGCCCTTCACCACTTTATAGCCAAAATATTAATCATCTCCAGCTTATATAACTCAACACTGCCACCAGCTGGCTCTTCTGGGCTGGGAGCAGCTCTAAGTCTAATCATATGAGAACACAATTAGAGTGAGAGAAAGAATCAGCACATTAAAGGCTGAGAGGAATTGAGTTGTTTTAAACAGGACTGCTGGGTCATGTTCATAACGGGAAAACTGTACCTAAATGTTTTGCAACGGAAAAGGAAGTCCTGGTAGTCCCTCCATTTTCAGTCCTGTTTCAGTTTGTTGTATTCCGTTTTGTGCCTAACGAACATGACCGTGGGTTGATACATGCTGGGTTGGGTTGACCCCTATCTATAGTATGTAAAGTGGCATGAGGTTTTTACCGGTCCCAAATTTGCTGAACGGGTGGTTGGGGTTGCCAGTGGCCTTCTCCAGCTGGAATAGCCTCCAGGCATCATTCATCAGGTTCTTCTCATGCTCAGAGTCCACAGCGTTCACCTCACGGTCCTTACAGCTCTCGTCAAACAACGGGCACAGGAAGAACTGAGCAAACCTAGATACATACAGGACAAGACATTAATTTAACAAGTTGACATACATACTAAACAAAAAGAGCAGAATAGGCTATTTAGATTAGAACACTGGGGCCATTGGATTAATTTATTTTGAAAATTAACTTGATTGTTCTGGTGAAGGCCTTCAGATGATGACTGTGCAAAAAGTGTATTAGGTGTGTGTGCGCTATTTATGGTTCCAGACCAGAAGTTTTTGACTACAGTAAAATGTGGAAAATCCCACTGTCTGAATTCAGATGTATACTTTTTGTCTGCAGACTCAATAGACAGCAGTGACATTTGGCAGACCTGTATGCAAAGCTATTTGAATGGCACTGAGCAAGATCAACTGCCATGCAGAGCAGAATGACTGCAATTAAGTGAAAAGGCCAAAGTAAATGCCCTCTGCAGCTAGGCTTTGCACAGCCTGCAGCTACAGATTGTCAACATACGTAGCTGGATGAAACAGAAATCTGAGATGTCACACAAGCAAGTTGTCCAATTATATATTCAAATGGCCTTATACACCTGGAAAAACTATTATGGTAGCCCCATACACCCATTCTCAACAACCATCCGTCATTTGTAGCACTATTCTATGAAGGTTCACGACATGGATTTGAAAATGGCTTCCAAAACCCAGATCAGACTCCAGTGTTGCATTACGTTCATGAGTGTTTGAAAAGAGAAAGCCTAATAAAGAATGAAATGAATTGCTGTCCAGATGGTTTTCATGCATTACCAGCAGCAATATGGAACTGTTAGGATGAGAAACTATTGAGGCTTGAACAGGTGCTTCCTAGGCAATATCATTACAAAGTGGGTAAGCTTAACCCAAATCTACAGGTAGAGGTTACACTAGTACTCCATCCAAAACACATCATTTAGGCAACACACAGTGGTCTTTATGGACTGAGGAAAGGCTGGTGTTCTAAAAAGGCCTCATCATTCAAGATGGGGACCCTTAATAAACCCGAAGCTTCCCCATCCAATGGTTTGTATGCTAACGAACCCAACTTACCCACGCCTAGTTAAGATGTGAGAGGTAAAGAAACCAATTCCATCCTTGAGGTCTCAGGTACTGGTAGGGGTGAAATTGACACTGGGACAGGTAACTGGAGGATCGTGTCCTGGTGGCTCTCTGGGATTAACGCCTTGTGCTGTGTTCAGTAAGTTTTTTACGTTCTGGAACGTTCAATTGAACGGAAACGGTGCTGCACTGAACAACCAATTGAAAAACTGGGAGGGGGTTGGGTTGTAGAACGCTGACAGCGTTACCACGGCCATTTAAATACATCGTCACTCGTTGCTACAGCCACACCTCGCCACACCCACCAAACACGCGCAAACATACCTCAAAGTCTGTTCAAGAACGTACAGGAACGTTTTTGGGGAAACGTGTTGTTCGGTACAAACCGTTGCGCAACATTGCACAAGTTCAAGCAAACTGAACGCACCTCAGGTAGACCCAGGGGATGGATCCCATACTTATATTTAGAGAACACCCACTTAGAAACATCATGTGACTCTATAGAACCTGAGTAGTTCATTATTCAACATCGAGAAACAACAGACAGCTCAGTTGAGTATGTAAAGAAAATGTATTTTATACCACTTCTCTGCCAACTAGAGGCCAGTCCAGTTTGGGAGGGATTTTACAGCAACATAAATTGGATAGTCATGAGGAAAAACATAATATTTCACACAGACAGCCTAATCGGGTCACAGTGGCACATCCAAGCTGTCAAAATGGGAGAGTCATGGGAGAATTTCTATGACATAACATGGGTCATATTCAAAAAGCACCTAACGGAAGAAAGGAAACGAACGGGGAAGGGCTAGCTGAAATTGTCCAATAAGAAACGCTTGTTGTCCAATAAGTAAAGTCCATGTTGCAAAGACAAATTCTACATTGTGCCCTAATGAACGTGAGCCTGTTGGTTCACCCACCTGTCCAGTGCTCCCTCCAGGTGCTCATGGGATACGTCAAAGTAGTAGTTGGTGTGCTCTCCGCTGGTGAAGGCATTGGAGCTGCCAGCATGCTCACTGAGAAACTGGCTGTACTCATTCTCCTTGGGGTACTTCTCTGTGCCCAAGAACAGCATGTGTTCGCAGAAGTGGGCAATGCCTGATATGTTCCCTGGGTCCGACAAAGAACCTGAAGTTGCACACATAAGTGTCGAACAGATAATTAGTATGTTTATTTGCTTCCACACACTGCTGCACATAAAGTAAAACAAAGTAAATTGATGTAAAGCTGCTGGCAGCCATAACACTGGAGAGATGCTGTTTTTAACCACAAAGACACTAAAGGATTCAAGCATTCAGACTAGCATGGTTCAAATCCTGTTAGAGATTCTGTGGTACTTTTGTATACTTTTTAACCAGTAGTTCTGAAAGTACCACACACGAGCCAAAAGTGGTCCGTGAAAATGGTGTACTGTGTCACATATGTGCACGTCATTGCACTCTCTATGCTGTGTCCACTTAGCCATTGGGCCCGGCCTGCAACCTCATTGGCTAACGCTGGGCAGGCCTCTTGCTAGCTGTCACTCAAATGCGAGAGGCTGAAGCTCATTGGTGAGAACTTGAATTGGTAGGGAGCTGGCCCATGTTGCAGGAAATTTAGGGAAAATGGCACGGCGTCAAGAAAAGTCGCTTTCAAACTAGGGATTTCGTGGCTAATTGAGGTAAAACAGTAATTCTGCTCATAGATTATGCATGTATGAACTACACATTGACACATCCAGCTCAAAGCGGGAGGTTTAAAGAATACTTGATTGGTTGCCAAAGTACCGGAGCATGTTTTTAAATTAAGGGACAAAAAGCAAAAAGAGTGTTATAAAAAGGATACTCTTCAATGTGGACCTGTGGGAAATAAACTAGGAGTGAAAAAGAGAAATGGAAGCATAACAATTTACACAAATACCAGAGACAATGTGAACGGGGGTTGAAGCAAATAAATAAAGATACAAAAAGAGAGGTAACATTTTAAGGAGAGATAGGGTTTGCTATGGGATGAGGAGAGAGGGGTGAAGTCCCCTGAGGAAAAATAATGAGAGGGAGACCAGGGGTCCTGGTGTTAAGAATAGGGCTGGGAGACTGCCTGGAGCCTAGGCTAGAGGTGGTGAATACTGCACCTATGTTGACGTCCAGCCCTGCTGAGGACTTGTCTGTGGTGGGGTCACTGATGAGCACGGCCTTCAGGCCATTGGTGAACTCTAAACCCCTGTAGACCCGTTTGTCTTCTGGAGAGCGGACGATTTCACTCACCACCCTCTTCATGGCAGGGTCTGTCATTCTGAGTGGCAGAGACGACAAGCCTGTACAGCAGAGGGCATCATCTGATTATTCTACCCACTATTTAGAATTTGACTAGACAAGCAATCTACAGACAGGTGGACGTTACAATGATTTTTTTTTTTAAACATAGGGGGTAAATGTATATTGGCGAGCATTCTGAGTGATGCAATGTGGATGGACTTCCCAAACTGAAGTGCCATATTTAGACCCCAAATTGGCAGTGCCCTCAATCAAGGTGGAGGACAGACTGCCCATCATAGGCTGAGCAGACCGATAGTACTGTGCACACAACCGCGTCAGTGATTTCTTTTACAAATACATTGAACATAAACAATGAATTCAACAGGCAGATATGCAGAATTGAATAGGTTGACCTGGAAATAAAGTTTAAATATCTGGGTCTGTCACCCAGTCCACTATGAAAACAGCAGCAAACATGGATTAATGTTACTAACGACACTCCTCAATAAATTAACAATCTACCGTTTAACATATGTTGTCAAACAGCTCTGTACACCAAGTAAACAACTCATATTAGCTAGCTACTGGTTTACTACAAGCTAAGATACTTTGTTCAAAGCACGAGTGTATTTTTCCTAGGCTGGTTTGAGTTTGCAAATTAGCCGCATTGGGTTAGCCGGGTGACGCCAGCAGAGATTAATCTCCTTAACTGGCTAGCATGATTCCTAGGCTAGCTAGCTGGGATTTGTGCATAGCTGGTGCACCCAGTTGAGGTAGCTAGATTGGCTGGTTATAAATGAAGTGCATAGATCTTTCATCGGTTAGCTAGCTATTAAAGATCATTTGCTAGCTATAAATGCTATTCTGCTAATGCTTAGTCAGCCCGCGCTAGCTAGGTAGCAAAGCTAACTACTGCTGTCATTGTGTGGCTAAATAACGTTACAGTTAGCAGGTTAATTATTTGCTAATTTCATTAGAGATTTTAAAGTGGATAGTATCTGACATTTAACACTCACTTAAAATGTTGATTAAAGTACAAACTATTCCCCGCAACCAGAAGCTGTCTCGTTAATAACTGGGCCGGTCGGCTAAAACATTGCAGCATACTTCAGATAGACAAAATCAGAGAAACCTTCTTCTTCGATTAGTTTTAACGGCGGTCGGGATTCAAGAAATGCTGCATTACTGCCACCTACTAGACTGGAGTACTTTAGTTGAAAAAACCCATAAATAAAGAAATACCCTACCATATTCTAACACAACACTCACAAAAAAATAAAAATAACACCACCCTACTCCACTATTTAAATCTATGTAGTCCTACCTCAGGCCAACAACTTGAAAGGAAGGGACACCACCACTTAAGACACTCTGTAACTCTTCTGATGTCAAGTCTCGCACACCCAAATACCTCTCGGCAGCTGCCACCACAACCTACATTTTCTGCGACTTACATTCCATCCCTGCAGTACAGTTTATAACCATTGCTATAAATGCTAAAAATCTAATCTTACTGAAACAAAAATCACTTGTTGGCCTATCCCTCCGTACTGGTACAGATCTACTACTCACACCACTCCTCTCAGGATCCCTCCCCCTTGACCCATCTTCCTCTACTTTCTTCAATAACTCAGCATATGACACCTTCTGCACTACTCTAACCCTAGAAACCTCAACTGGCCTCTTTCGCAGAGGGCATTTTTGATCCCCAGCAACATGGGCACCCCTACAATTAACACATACCACAACTTTCCCCAATGCTACACATTCCTTTGTCTCATACCCTTCTGCACACTTCTCAGAACTAATGTAACAGTATTGCTTCCGTCCCTCTCCTCACCCCTACCTGGGCTTGAACCAGGGACCCTCTGCACACATCAACAATTGACACCCACGAAGCATCGTTACCCATCGCGCCACAGCTCTTGCAGAGCAAGGGGAACAGCAACTTCAAGGTCTCAGAGCAAGTGACAGCACCAATTGAAACACTATTAGCACGCACCACCAACTAGCCATTTCACATTGGTTACACTCACCCCCCTTTTGACCTCCTCCTTTTCCGCAGCAACCAGTGATCCAGGTCACGGCACCAATGTAACAGTTTAGTTTCCGTCCCTCTCCTCACCCCTACCTGGACTTGAACCAGGGACCCTCTGCACACACCAACAACTGACACCCACGAAGCATCGTTACCCATCGCACCACAAAAGCCACAGCTCTTGTAGAGCAAGGGGAACAACTACTTCAAGGTCTCAGAGCGAGTGACATCACCGATTGAAACGCTATTAGCGCGCACCACCGCTAACTAGCTAGCCATTTCACATCGCTTACACTAGGAACCTCACTCCTACACACTGCTGCCACATTCCCATAAGCTTGACACCTGTAACAATGTAATGTATTCGGTACAAAGCTCGTACAGGAAAACGTATATATCCTAATATCACTTTGTCGGGTTTCTACGCATGAGCTTTGCTAGCCAATATCGCCTTGACATTACCTGTAATCAGGGATTTCTATTGGAGAAGCAGTTTTAGTATCTTCCTACCAAAGATTTGTATAACTAAACCAAGATAGACCACAGCCTGTCATTGCCAATGGGAACAAATGAGTCATAGTGGGCAGAACAAGCAAGGTGGTGGGCAGAGCCAAGCACGAGCTAGCGAGATCCTATTGGCGTGTTCTAGCATGCGTCTGCTTATTTCCGTTAGGGAACACCTCCTCTGTGAAGTGCATGTGTGCAATAACTCAATTCGCCTTTGCACTCCTAAACAACTTTGCAAAGGGTAAAGTCTTCAAAACTTAATCCACTCGGTTCATAACAAATTTAAATTTGGGAACAGAAAACAGTTTTGAGATCAAATGTTTCATCGATATGAAAATGTGCATAATGCTGGCCAAAATCCATCTATTTCCATCTTCTCTCACTGCCGGGCAGTGGATACTTCACATTTAGAAATCCAGTGAAATATCTGTCTCATTGTTCGATCTGTGTTCCTACTTTACTGTCTTTGCCTTCACGGCACCATGTTGTAATAGACAAATGCCATTGATGCCAGAGATTCACGTAATCGGTAATAAATTGTGTGATTTATTTAATATCAGGGGTATTTACTAAAATGCAATACTATTATTTTAAAGTAACAACACATACAACATGTGGACAAGTATGGTTTTGATGGATGTGTCATGTTTAGATCAGAAAGTCGATTAATCAGCCTGTTTGGATGAATCCACTTCTTTCCTAATGTGCCCATCTACCATCATTTCATCGCACATAAATGACAGTAAAACATATAATAAATATTCCATACATTTACATTTACATTACATTTAAGTCATTTAGCAGACGCTCTTATCCAGAGCGACTTACAAATTGGTGCATTCACCTTATGATATCCAGTGGAACAACCACTTTACAATAGTGCATCTAAATCTTTTAAAGGGGGGGGGGGGGGGTTAGAAGGATTACTTTATCCTATCCTAGGTATTCCTTAAAGAGGTGGGGTTTCAGGTGTCTCCGGAAGGTGATGATTGACTCCGCTGTCCTGGCGTCGTGAGGGAGCTTGTTCCACCATTGGGGTGCCAGAGCAGCGAACAGTTTTGACTGGGCTGAGCGGGAACTGTGCTTCCTCAGAGGTAGGGGGGCCAGCAGGCCAGAGGTGGATGAACGCAGTGCCCTTGTTTGGGTGTAGGGCCTGATCAGAGCCTGAAGGTATGGAGGTGCCGTTCCCTTCACAGCTCCGTAGGCAATCACCATGGTCTTGTAGCGATGCGAGCTTCAACTGGAAGCCAGTGGAGAGAGCGGAGGAGCGGGGTGACGTGAGAGAACTTGGGAAGGTTGAACACCAGACGGGCTGCGGCGTTCTGGATGAGTTGTAGGGGTTTAATGGCACAGGCAGGGAGCCCAGCCAACAGCGAGTTGCAGTAATCTAGACGGAAGATGACAAGTGCCTGGATTAGGACCTGCGCCACTTCCTGTGTGAGGCAGGGTCGTAATCTGCGAATGTTGTAGAGCATGAACCTACAGGATCGGGTCACTGCCTTGATGTTAGTGGAGAACGACAGGGTGTTGTCCAGGATCACGCCAAGGTTCTTAGCACTCTGGGAGGAGGACACAAGGGAGTTGTCAACCGTGATGGCGAGATCATGGAATGGGCAGTCCTTCCCCGGGAGGAAGAGCAGCTCCGTCTTGCCGAGGTTCAGCTTGAGGTGGTGATCCGTCATCCACACTGATATGTCTGACAGACATGCAGAAATGCGATTCGCCGCCTGGTTATCAGAAGGGGGAAAGGAGAAGATTAATTGTGTGTCGTCTGCATAGCAATGATAGGAGAGACCATGTGAGGATATGACAGAGCCAAGTGACTTGGTGTATAGCGAGAATAGGAGAGGGCCTAGAACAGAGCCCTGGGGGACACCAGTGGTGAGAGCGCATGGTGCGGAGACAGATTCTCGCCACGCCACCTGGTAGGAGCGACCTGTCAGGTAGGACGCAATCCAAGCGTGGGCCGCGCCGGAGATGCCCAACTCGGAGAGGGTGGAGAGGAGGATCTGATGGTTCACAGTATCAAAGGCAGCAGATAGGTCTAGAAGGATGAGAGCAGAGGAGAGAGAGTTAGCTTTAGCAGTGCGGAGAGCCTCCGTGACACAGAGAAGAGCAGTCTCAGTTGAATGCCCAGTCTTGAAACCTGACTGATTAGGATCAAGAAGGTCATTCTGAGAGAGATAGCAGGAGAGCTGGCCAAGGACGGCACGTTCAAGAGTTTTGGAGAGAAAAGAAAGAAGGGATACTGGTCTGTAGTTGTTGACATCGGAGGGATCGAGTGTAGGTTTTTTCAGAAGGGGTGCAACTCTCGCTCTCTTGAAGACGGAAGGGACGTAGCCAGCGGTCAAGGATGAGTTGATGAGCGAGGTGAGGTAGGGGAGAAGGTCTCCGGAAATGGTCTGGAGAAGAGAGGAGGGGATAGGGTCAAGTGGGCAGGTTGTTGGGCGGCCGGCCGTCACAAGACGCGAGATTTCATCTGGAGAGAGAGGGGAGAAAGAGGTCAAAGCACAGGGTAGGGCAGTGTGAGCAGGTCCAGCGGTGTCGTTTGACTTAGCAAACGAGGATCGGATATCGTCAACCTTCTTTTCAAAATGGTTGACGAAGTCATCCGCAGAGAGGGAGGAGGGGGGGGGGGGAGGGGGAGGAGGATTCAGGAGGGAGGAGAAGGTAGCAAAGAGCTTCCTAGGGTTAGAGGCAGATGCTTGGACTTTAGAGTGGTAGAAAGTGGCTTTAGCAGCAGAGACAGAAGAGGAGAATGTAGAGAGGAGGGAGTGAAAGGATGCCAGGTCCGCAGGGAGGCGAGTTTTCCTCCATTTCCGCTCGGCTGCCCGGAGCCCTGTTCTGTGAGCTCGTAGTGAGTCGTCGAGCCACGGAGCAGGAGGGGAGGACCGAGCCGGCCTGGAGGATAGGGGACAGAGAAAATCAAAGGATGCAGAAAGGAAGGAGAGGAGGGTTGAGGAGGCAGAATCAGGAGATAGGTTGGAGAAGATTTGAGCAGAGGGAAGAGATGATAGGATGGAAGAGGAGAGAGTAGCGGGAGAGAGAGAGCGAAGGTTGGGACGGCGCAATACCATCCGAGTAGGGGCAGAGTGAGAAGTGTTGGATAAGAGCAAGAGGGAAAAGGATACAAGGTAGTGGTCGGAGATTTGGAGGGGAGTTGCAATGAGATTAGTGGAAGAACAGCATCTAGTAAAGATGAGGTCCAGCGTATTGCCTGCCTTGTGAGTAGGGGGGGAAGGTGAGAGGGTGAGGTCAAAAGAGGAGAGGAGTGGAAAGAAGGAGGCAGAGAGGAATCAGTCAAAGGTAGACGTGGGGACGTTAAAGTCACCCAGAACTGTGAGAGGTGAGCCATCCTCAGGAAAGGAACTTATCAAGGCGTCAAGCTCATTGATGAACTCTCCAAGGGAACCTGGAGGGCGATAAATGATAAGGATGTTAAGCTTGAAAGGGCTGGTAACTGTGACAGCATGGAATTCAAATGAGGAGATAGACAGATGGGTCAGGGGAGAAAGAGAGAATGTCCACTTGGGAGAGATGAGGATTCCAGTGCCACCACCCCGCTGGCTCGATGCTCTAGGGGTATGCGAGAACACGAGGGCAGACGAAAAGAGAGCAGTAGGAGTAGCAGTGTTATCTGTGGTAATCCATGTTTCCGTCAGCGCCAGGAAGTCTAGGGACTGGAGGGTAGCATAGGCTGAGATGAACTCAGCCTTATTGGCTGCAGACCGGCAGTTCCAGAGGCTGCCAGAGACCTGGAACTCCACGTGGGTCGTGCGCGCTGGGACCACCAGGTTAGAGTGGCAGCGGCCACGCGGTGTGAAGCGTTTGTATGGCCTGTGCAGAGGGGAGAGAACAGGGATAGACAGACACATAGTTGACAAGCTACAGAAGTGTTGTTTCTTGTATTATTGTCTCGTGTCTTTAGAGAACTGTTTCACTTTGATATCCTTTTTCTTCTGTCCTGATTTTCTCTTTCTTTTCTTCTGTTAACTAGATATTCTTTGTTGTTCTTCGTTAGCTAGCTAGCTTCTTCCAAAAGAGTCCCTAGCAACTGCTTAGCAACTGGTAAACAATTCAGCTAGCTAAGATAACTACAATTTTTGAAAAATAGTTATTACATATACCGGTATACAGTGGTAGCTATAGTAAAGACTCTCCATTCAGTGGCGCAGTGGCGCATGTATGCAAAGAGTATAGCTAAGTCATTCCCAATGCTGTTACTGATTAATTTTCAATATCCTTAGCATATTGAACTGTCACTTTAGAATTTGGAACAACTCAGCTCCCGATGCCACTTGTGTACACTGCAGCATCCACCGAGAGGCTTTTGCTGCCAAGGGAATGTCTGACAGCTTGAAAGACGTTTTGGACACTACAGAGAAAATTATTAACTTTGTTAAAGCAAGGCTCCTGAACTCTCGTGTATTTTCTGCACCAAGCAATGATATGGGCAGCGATCATGTAAAGCTTTTACAGCATACAGAAGTGCGCTGGTTAGCAAGGGGCAAAGTATTGACACTTTTTTGTAAACAGCGAGACGAGCTTAAAGTTTTCTTTACTGACCATCATTTTCACTAGTCTGACCGCTTGCATGATGATGAGTTTCTCACATGACTGCCCTATCTTGGTGATGTTTTTTCTCACTTGAATGATCTCAATCTAGGATTACAAGGACTCTCCACAACTATATTCAATGTGCGGGACAAAATGGAGGCTATGATTAAGAAGTTGGAACTCTTCTCTGTCTGCATTAACAAGGACAACACAGGTCTTTCCATCATTGTATGATTGTTTTGTGTGCAAATTAACTCAAGATTATGGACAATGTCAAATGTGATATAGAGAAGCACCTGAGTGTGTTGGGTGCTCAATTACGCAGGTACTTTCCCAAAACGGATGACACAAACAACTGGATTTGTTATCCCTTTCATGCCCTGCTTCCAGTCCACTTACCGATATCTGAACAATAGAGCCTTATCAAAATTGCAACAAGTGGTTCTGTGAAAATGTAATTTAACCAGAAGCTACTGCCAGATTTCTGGATTGGGCTGTGCTCAGAGTATACTGCCTTGGCAAATCGCGCTGTTAAGACACTGATGCCTTTTGCAACCTCATACCTATGTGAGAGTGGATTCTCGGCCCTCACTAGCATGCTAACTAAATACAGGCACAGACTGTGTGTGGAAAATGATTTAAGACTGAGACTCCAATACAACCCAACATTGCAGAGTCATGTGCATCCTTTCAAGCACACCCTTCTCATTAACCTGTGGTGAGTTATTCACAATTTTGGATGAACAAATTAGGTTTTATATGTAAGATGGCTAAATAAAGAGCAACATTATTGATTAATATTATGTTATTATTTGGTCCTATACGAGCTCTTTGTCACTTCCCACGAGCCGGGTTGTGACAAAAACTCACACTCATTCTTAATACAGTGGTGGGAAAAAGTATTTGATCCCCTGCTGATTTTGTACGTTTGCCCACTTACAAAGAAATAATCAGTCTATAATTGTAATTGAAGGTTTATTTGAAAAGTGAGAGACAGAATAATAACAACAACAAAAAAATCCAGAAAAACGCATGTCAAAAATGTTATAAAATTATTAGCATTTTAATGAGGGAAATAAATATTTGACCCCTCTGCAAAACATGACTTAGTACTTGGTGGCAAAACCCTTGTTGGCAATCACAGAGGTCAGATGTTTCTTGTAGTTGGCCACCAGGTTTGCACACATCTCAGGAGGGATTTTGTCCCACTCCTCTTTGCAGATCTTCTCCAAGTCATTAAGGTTTCGAAGGTGACGTTTGGCAACTCGAACCTTCAGCTCCCTCAACAGATTTTCTATGGGATTAATGTCTGGAGACTGGCTAGGCCACTCCAGGACCTTAATGTGCTTCTTCTTGAGCCACTCCTTTGTTGCCTTGGCCGTGTGTTTTGGGTCATTGTCATGCTGGAATACCCATCCATGACCCATTTTCAATGCCCTTGCTGAGGGAAGGAGGTTCTCACCCAAGATTTGACAGTACATGACCCCGTCAAATGATGCGGTGAAGTTGTCCTGTCCCCTTAGCAGAAAAACACCCCCAAAGCATAATGTTTCCACCTCCATGTTTGACGGTGGAGATGGTGTTCTTGGGGTCATAGGCAGCATTCCTCCTCCTCCAAACACGGCGAGTTGAGTTGATGCCAAAGAGCTCCATTTTGGTCTCATCTGACCACAACACTTCCACCCAGTTGTCCTCTGAATCATTCAGATGTTCATTGGCGAACTTCAGACGGGCATGTATATGTATTCTTGAGCAGGGGGACCTTGCGGGCGCTGCAGGATTTCAGTCCTTCACGGCGTAGTGTGTTACCAATTGTTTTCTTGGTGACTATGGTCCCAGCTGCCTTGAGATCATTGACAAGATCCTCCCGTGTAGTTCTGGGCTGATTCCTCACCGTTCTCATGATCATTGCAACTCCACGAGGTGAGATCTTGCATGGAGCCCCAGGCCGAGGGAGATTGACAGTTCTTTTGTGTTTCTTCCATTTGCGAATAATCGCACCAAATGTTGTCACCTCACCAAGCTGCTTGGCGATGGTCTTGTAGCCCATTCCAGCCTTGTGTAGGTCTACAATCTTGTCCCTGACATCCTTGGAGAGCTCTTTGGTCTTGGCCATGGTGGAGAGTTTGGAATCTGATTGATTGATTGCTTCTGTGGACAGGTGTCTTTTATACAGGTAACAAGCTGTGGTTAGGAGCACTCCCTTTAAGAGTGTGCTCCTAATCTCAGCTCGTTACCTGTATAAAAGACACCTGGGAGCCAGAAATCTTTCTGATTGAGAGGGGGTCAAATACTTATTTCCCTCATTAAAATGCAAATCAATTTATAACATTTTTGACATGCGTTTTTCTCGATATTTTTGTTGTTATTCTGTCTCTCACTGTTCAAATAAACCTAACATTAAAATTATAGACTGATCATTTCTTTGTCAGTGGGCAAACATACAAAATCAGCAGGGGATCAAATACTTTTTTCCCCCACTGTAAATGTATCGTATAGTGTGTGTGTGGCAGGCTTACAATGATGGTAAAAAACTATATTTGAGAGTGCGCTGACCCTGGTACTAGAGGGGGCACGCAACTGGAGGTTGAATGTTTGAAAGGGTACGACCCTATAAAAAGTTTGGGAACCACTGTTTTAAAAGATCCAGGCCATTCGGGCCGGGTCTGTTTACCCTCTGGTCCATTGAGGGTCCAAGTTTTTGGACCCAAAAAGATGGACCCGAAAAGATGGACCCGAGAAGAATACAGTTTTACAGTTCAGAAGACCTATTTTGAGATGAGCACACCAAATTTAGCATAGAGGTTGATTTAGGTACCCTGAAAAGATTTAGATATGGAGCCCCACAGATTTAAAATAAAATAAAATATGATTAATCATGTAACGTAGACGCTGGGAGTCGAGAAGCAGGTGCAGGTGGTTTGTTTAATATAACAAATAACATGGAACGATACTGTCGTGGAAATTCTTATACAGGGACACTCAAAGTCAATCTTAAATTAATAAATATTTATTGTCAGCGTGCTCGAGAGGTTCCAACCAACTCAATGCACCATAGTACACATGTCAATCAGGAGCTCTGCCTGGGCAGACCCAGCAGTTGTCTTATATAAGGCTATACACAGGCAAGTTATATTTGCATGATTTAGCATAATTGCTTAATCATTACCGTTTTGTTTCATTCATGTGACCGACCAATACTGTTTCATAACATGCGACAGATCAACACCTCACAAGGCTTCTTCTCTTTGAGCTGAGACCTTGAAACTGAGATATCTTTTGTTCGTTCTCAAAACAAGGTTTGGGCGTACTGCCAAATTGCAGCTACTGATAGTGAGGATTTGTACGGTCAGCCACTTGCACGAACACAGAAATTGGTTTATAGAACAGCAAATGAATAGAACACAGAAATTTGTTATAAAAAAAGCACAAACATTAAAATTCCATTATAATACAACATAGGAGTAGCGTCTAGACATGACAAACAGAAACAATACTGCCAGGGGAAAGAACCTAAGGGAGTGCCAGATAAAGGGGAGGTAATGAGTGAGGTAATGGAGTCCAGGTGTACCTAATGATGAAGCGCAGGTGCGTGTAATGATGAATGCCAGGTGCCCGTAATGATGGTCCCCAGCATTACGCACTCCTGCCACCATCATTACGCAAACCTGCCTTCCCCCGTCACGCGTATCAGCGATGAATGGACTCAACTGGACTCAATCACCTCTGTCATTACCTCCCCTATATCTGTCTGTTCCCCGCTTCAGCATTGATTGTCTTAATTATTTGTATACTTGTGTGCTGACGCTGACGCTGTTCCTGTTAAATGTTTGATTCCCTGTACCTGCTTCTCTTATCCAGCGTCGGTCCTTACAAATAGTCAATGAACTGCATTCCCACGTAGGTGTTCCTTTTGTCCAAGTAGGAAAGGGTAGTGTGGAATAATAGGGATTGTGTCATCTGTGGATCTGTTGGGGCGGCATGCGAATTGGAGTGGGTCAACGGTGTCTGGGATGATGATGTTGACGTGAGCCATGACCAGCCTTTCAAAGCATTTCATGGCTACAGATGTGAGTGCTACGGGGCGCTACTCATTTCCACAGCTTACCTTGGCGTTCTTGGGCACAGGGACTATGCTGGTCTGCTTGAAGCATGTAGGTATTACAGACTGGGTCAGGGAGGTCAAAAATGTCAGTGAAGACACTTGCCAGCTGGTCGGCGCATGCTCTAAGTACGTGTCCTGGTAGTCCGTCTGGCGCTGTGGCCTTGTGAATGTTAACCTGCTTAAAGGCATTACTCACATCGGCTATGGAGAGCATGATCACACAGTCATCTGGAAAAGCTGGTGCTCATGGTTCAGTGTTGCTTGCCTCGAAGCGAGCATAGAAGGCATTTAGCTCGTCTGGTAGGCTCGTGTCACTGGGAAGCTCACGACTGGGTTTCCCTTTGTAATCTGTGATAGTTTGAAAGCCCTGCCACATCCAACAAACGTCAGAGCAGATGTAGTAGGATTCAATCTTAGTCCTGTACTGACATTTTGCCTGTTTTGTGTTTCGCTTGAGCATATAGCGGGATTTATTATAAGCGTCCGAGTTAGTGTCCCACTCTTTGAAAGCGGCAGCTAGATTTTGTCCCTGGGGGCATTGGTAGCCATCTTACTAAATGGCCGCAGACTGTACCACATTAGTAAATAGATAAGGTATTTCAAGTATTTTGATAAGCTATTTTAAGTAAATAGAAAAGCCATTTAAAGTATTTTGGTCTATGCATTCTAACCCGGAGTGAAGTTTAAAAAATAGACTATAGTAGAATTTAACAGCAGAGCAGACAGTTCATCGTTTCCATTGAAGTATGTAGGCTACTACTGTACGTCTGAATCATAGAAATAGAATCTCATTCTAGTTTTGTGGTCTGAAAAACCTACTGTGGAATAAAGCTAAATTGCGTCGTTCTGTGGCGCCGGAGTGGTGTCACACTTTTCCCATTCCAAGCACAGCTGATTAAGCTACAGTAATTGCATTGTAAACGGAAGATCATAAATAGTTTATTATTGGAATCAGGTGTGTTAGCTGGGGCTGGGGAAAAAGTGACACCAAATCAAATGATATTTGTCACATACACATGGTCAGCAGATGTTAATGCGAGTGTAGCAAAGTTCTTGTGCTTCTAGTTCAGACAGTGCAATAATATCTAACAAGTAGTCTAGCAATTCCCCTTACAACTACCTAATACACACAAATCTAAAGGGGTGAACGAGAATATGTACATATAAATATATGGATGAGCGATGGCCGAACGGCAATAGGTGGTATAAAATACAGTATATACATATGATATGAGTAATGTAAGATATGTAAACATTTTAAAGTGGCATTATTTAAAGTGGCATTGTTTAAAGTGACTAGTGATCCATTTATTAAAGTGGTCAGTGATTGGGTCTCTGAGTTAATGATTGCTGTTTAGCAGTCTGATGGCCTTGAGATAGAAGCTGTTTTTCAGTCTCTCGGTCCCAGCTTGATGAACTTGTACTGACCTCGCCTTCTGGATGGTAGCGGTGTGAACAGACAGTGGCTCGGGTGGTTGTTGTCCAACATTCAGGCCCCCGAGGACTGGAGTTGCCCATCCCTGCTCTAAGGGTCCCGGAGGAGAGGTTTGAAAACCACTGGCCTATTGTAATTTATATTTTTTTATTATCCCTAAGTCAAATAATTAGTTTTCTTTAACCCATACAACTGGAACAAGTATTGTTCTTATGTTTGCTTGAAATGTGTGGGTGGGTGCTTTATGCTTACATGGCCAGTCGAGGGACAAGAGACCCATGTTGATCGATCCCTGCGGTACTCTATGAGCAATTTAAACTAAACCAGCATCCAATTGTTGAATTTCAGAGTAAATGTGTAATTTCCCCCAATGTCAGTAGGCATCGTTATGGATCTGTTATTTTGTTGCACAACTTTGATTAGCGAAAATATATCCTAATTCTGGAGCACAGTCATTTAAAAATTTTTTTAAGTGATTTTATATGACAACATAATCACCTATCAGATCATTCACACAGCCGTTAGAAAAATGTATGTAATCCAGCGGCTCTTGTTATCTTGCTGTTTCTCTGTTTATAGGAAATTCCTCAACTCGGAACTATCTCTCTGTTTTGTTTGCATTGTGAGGAAAAGAGAACCCGCAACGAGTTCCGGGAGTCGCTCCTCCCTCAAAACCCTGGCCGTCCCCGATAAAAAACGTTTGAATTTCATCGGCTAATGCACAAATTAATTTCAGAACACTGAAAGACAAAACGGACTCTGCAAGACTCCAGCACAACGACATAAACTACAATGCACTATTCAACCAATGACAACAAATCAACCAGCAAGAAAAAAGTGGTGGCTGTGGTGGGAGGTGGTTTGGTAAGAAGTAAACGTTTAAGTGGATAAATGTAAATCAAAAGGGACTGTCAGTCTGCTGATATATGCTGTTATGAAAAGCTTAGCACAACATAAACTATGTATCTATTTCTAAAATAAATCTATTTATTTATATGTTGTGATACTCATTCAGAACCGTTCATTTCTTGGGGTTATAGGACAACTTTTGGCTTTGTCAATTTGCTACACTGCAGATTCACTCCTAATAGATAGTTTAAAATGCATGACTGAATAACATAGGTAACAGCATTGAGGTTGTAAACAACCAGTACTATCATTGGTTATAGTTTTCCTAGTAGGGCTTTCGAGAAACATCCTGTAAAGAGGAGGAAAGCCTACCAGTAATTGACACTTGCATTGATCTCTTCCTCGGATATCGCTTTGCAGTAACCATGTGTTTTTTTTAATCCATTTCCCTTTTTTTTTTTATCCATTTCCATTTTTATCACAAGCGATAACAATTGAAATAGATGCTGCCTCCACCACAAACTAATGCAAAAATATGCAAGCCTTTAACAGACTCATTCAACTCTCTCTCAGGTCGGCGCCTTGAATGCCTGCTACTTTGCAAAAAGAGGTTTTCAAGTAGAGGTCTTTGAATCTCGAGAAGGTAAACACTTGATTATGCCACATTAAGCGGTTTCTCTGATTTCTGCAAGCAGTCTGCATTTATTTTGGGAAGTATGCATACATGCAGTCATTAGTCATTACAATATTCCTAACAACAAAGCACAATGGCTTTGTCTTGGTAGCTATCACACAGCAATCGAAACATACATTTTAGTTTCAAAATAAGTTATTACCATTGGCATATGATATATATGACACTGGTTTCACAAGCATTCACCAGATGCAGATATATTACATTTGGATTGACAAGCAACTCAACCAGGTCACTATTCACTATAGCACAATTTATAGTTTATACTGTATATTTCTTATTGTGTATATATTTCCAACATCACTATTTTTATGACTTTTTATTACTTATTTGTGAATATTTTTGATAAAGTGTACTGTACTTTTGAGGAGAGCTTGCAAGTAAGAATTTCACTGTACCGTTTACATCCTGTGCATGTACGAATGAACTGTGATTAGAAGGTGCTGTGTATGTTAGATTTGAGTCTCATAATTCCTGAATGTTTGAAATTTCTGTCTATCTCTGATCCTGACCAGATATCCGCCAAGCTAAAATAGTCAAGGGAAGAAGCATCAATCTAGCTCTGTCTCATAGGGGTCGCCAGGCTTTGAAGCAAGTGGGAATGGAAGACACGGTATGTTGTCCTGGTTTGTCCTTCGTTGGTTACCACTGTGGGAAATCAAATGTTTTGCCTGTGGTTATGGAACCCTGACCTGTTCACCATCATGCTACCAGCCTGGTACCTTCCTCCAGGTTTCTTCCTAGGTTCCTGCCTTTCTAGGGAGTTTTTCCTAGCCACCGTGCTTCTACGTCTGCATTGGTTGCTGTTTAGGGTTTTAGGCTGGGTTTCTGTGTAAGTACTTTGTGACATCTGCTGATGTTAAAAGGGCTTTATGAATGCGTTTGATTTGATTTGAATTCCTAGTCTCAAGACCATGTAAGAGATGAAAACGTAACCAGGCAACCACTCTTTGATTTTATTTTGATGTGTTCATAATGATGAAATATTTGATGTGCTTGTACCCAAGCCCCATGGGTACATCTGGGCTAGGCCCCTGTACTTACAGTTCTCTAAAATGTAATATTCTGGCAACTGAGGTAAGCAATTATATTATTTTAGTGGGCACACATTTAGCACACCAAGGGTGTTATGTATGCCTCAGCAGGCACTGCGTCAGAAGGTTGTTTTACACTTCAATTACTTTTCAGCATGACAGGGTCAGGTTTGCTTCGCCAACTTTTTTAATAAAACTTCAAGGCCAGTCATGATGAGGGACAGAATGAGCTTAGGTAGCCCATATTTAGAGCAAAGGATATACACTCTCCTGAACTATGGCCGAACAGATAGATGTGTTTTAAACATTTTGCCAATCGTTGTTAGAGAACTTAGCGCTGCATTCCTTTTTCGCTAGGTTTGTCTTCACCATGTTAGTGTTGTCGATACACCAATAATGTGCATTTTGTATTCATGTTTTGATGTGTGTATTTTCTGTAAATTCTGTAATTCAGGGCGCAGCTGTAAAAGCGACCTTGGTCCATGTTTATGAGAATATCTGACCAGTTTGATTTAATCTCCAGATTGTCTCCAAAGGAATTCCCATGCATTCCAGAATGATCCACTCTTTGAATGGGACACAGTCTCCCATTCCTTATGGCAAGAAAGGCCAGGTAATTCTGCTGCTGCAATGCCTACACACATCACACTGAAAATCCCATTAGATAGATTATTAATACATTTGACAAGCAAGACAAAGGATGGCCATTATCTTGTAACGCAGCTGTCTGTCAGCATTTTGTATTACTGATGTATAATTACAGTAGCTTAAATGCAGACTTGATTAAAGGCTACATTTGTCACTCCCACTCTCTCTTAGTTATCACTTTGTCTCTGTAGCATAAGGCTCATTATTGAATTGTGGCATGGCATTTTGGAAAAAAAGGTAATGGACACAAATCCCACTCCAATTCAAGAATAACCTATAATCAACAGTTATTATAACAGCGCTCAGCACAGATTCCAGGAAAGTTGTTGTTCAAGAGACAACTTTAAGAGACTTTAGCACTCTTTTATCATAGAAAATGCATCGAGACACAAACATGGGTCAGTGGCCTCAGATTTACTATCTGAATCAACAGGATCTCTTCCATCCCAACAGGACTCTGTAAATCATTACGCTTGTTTGCAACAGGAAGAAAAGGGAATGGGCGTTATGTGTTTCATCTTGAAAATGCCTCAAATGAAGCAGGCCTTTATTTCAATCCCAGAATACTTGACATTTCAAATTAACACCTGTCTTAGGTTCTTAGGGTGTGAATAGTCAGTTAAACAAATAAATGGAATCAAATTTTATTGGTCACGTACACATAAATAGTTTAACCTAAGGTCGAGCTTCTGAACAGTTTGGGCTACACACTGATATGACCCCCCTGTTGAAAGGCGAGGCTCTTACAAACACGTACATGTCGGTTGTTTTGCTCTAGGATGCCCACAAGCCTCAGAAGTCTTGTCTGAATGTCCCCTGGTACCAGTTGAAAAGATTAATGGAAGCATATATGGGTACTGTTTAGTGCCAAAAAATAAGGGGTTAAATAGATGAAAAAAATAAATAACAAATGTTTCCTGATCTTTCTTATATCTCTCAGATATAGGACAGACACTTCAGAACAAACTTCCTTTACATTTTTATGGGGGGGGGACTATCTGTTGTTCCATGTAGTGAATCTGTTATTCAATGCGTTTGTAGGGGCTAATAGCAATAAGGACAAAAATAAGGTTTCATCAAATAATTGTTTTATATATTTTATACTTCAAAATTAAAAATCAAACAGCTAAATTATCCTTGGTATAACCTTCTTAAAACAATTCCATAAACCCCATAATGTCCCCCCCACCAATGTACACGGCACCCCCCTTGACCTCAGAAGCCCACCGTGACCAGTACAGACATGGGTTCAAATACTATGTACTCTTATTCTGTCTTTAAAGAGGATAAACTACGATCAGTAATCCCTCTATCATTAAGAGAAGTGGGAAGACAGGATGTCGGGAGCAATGTAGATGAGAGATGTGAGAAACAAAAGAGAAGAGGCACAGTCAGACATGGAACAAAGGAATGGAAAATAATAATGGGAGGTCAGCTAGGTAGAGAATGGTGGTGGGTGGAGTGGGGGGGGGGGCAATATGGTAGCTAATTATATAAATGGTAGCGAAGTATTTCTTCCTTCCAGGAGGAAAGAGGGGGATTTTATCCTGCCCAGTTGTTCAAGTAGTAAGGACAAGATGAAAAAAGGGCACTTCCGATAGATGTTCCACCAAATCATTTATCCAAAATCAAAAGGTGATTTTAATCAAAGGCTTACTCATGCTATGATCTCAGTTCTTCTTTCTAGACATTAGTCAAACTCCCAGATCCTGTTCACATTTCCGTCACTGACTGTTTTTAGACACCCGAGCATCGCTTCCAAATGTATTTGAAATATCTTGTTGACTGAAGTATGCTTTCTTTTTGTATTAAAAGTGGTAGTGTCAGTGTAAAAGTGTCACATTATTCTGTGTAGGCCTAGTTTAGAGTTACAGTAACATATTGATCTCATTTCAGTACATCCTGTCTGTCGACAGAGCCAACCTCAACAAAGAACTGTTGTCAGGTAGGAGAATGAAATTCCTTATTCGCATGAGTCCTGGAGAGCATGTCAGAACCTCAATATTGCATGTGCTTATTGAAAAGCTGTATTCTTATCCACTCATCTTGAATGGGAAATAGGTTCATCTTGTATTATCTACCTGTATGTCCATCTGCCATTTCTAAGATAGATGATTAAGATGAAGAAAAGTTGATCTCATCTTATGTACTTGTAAAAAGTACTGTCTAAAATCTCTTTGTAAAGTTTTAGGTTAAATAGAGATATTGTGTCTTTCCACTAACAGTGCCTTCAGAATGTATTTTTTTACCCCTTGACTTTTTCCACATTTTGTTGTGGTACAGCCGGAATTTAATATGGATTACGTTGAGATTTTGTGTCACTAGACTACACACAATACCCCATAATGTCAAATTGGAGTTATGTTTTTAGAAAATGTTACAAATGAATTAAACATGAAAAGCTTAAATGTCTTGAATCAATAAGTATTCAACCCCTTTTTTGGAAAGCCTTAATAAGTTCAGGAGTAAAAATATGCTTAACAAGTCACATAGCAAGTTGCGTGGTGTTTAACATGATTTTTGAATGACTACCTCATCTCTGTACCCAACACATACAATTATCTGTAAGGTCCCTCAGTCGAGCAGTGAATTTCAAACACAGATTCAACCACAAAGACCAGGGAGGTTTTTCAATGCCTCACACAGAAGGGCACCTATTGAAAGATTTTTTTTAAAGCAGACATTGAATATCCCTTTGAGCATGGTGAAGTTATTAATTATCCTTAGGATGGTGTATCAATACACCCAGTCACTACAAAGATATAGGCGTCCTTCCTAACTCAGTTGCTGGAGAGGAAGAAAACTGCTAAGGAATTTCACCATGAGGCCAATGGGGACTTTAAAACAGTTTGAGTTTAATGGCTGGGATAGGAGAAAACTGAGGATGGATCAAGGGTGAGAAAAGAAGGAAGCCTGTACAGAAGAAAAAATATTCCAAAACATGCACCCTGTTTGCAATAAGGCACTAAAGTAAAACTGCAAAAAATGTGGCAAAGAAATTAACTTTGTCCTGAATACAAAGTGTTATGGTTGGGGCAAATGCAACACATCACTGAGTACCACTCTTCATATTTTCAACCATGGTGGTGGCTGCATCATGTTATGGGTATGCTTGTCATCGGCAAGGAATAGGGAGTTTTTTAGGATAAAAAGACACGGAATGGAGCTAAGCACAGGCAAAATCCCAAAGCAAACCCTGGTTCAGTCTGCTATCCAACAGACACTGGGAGACAAATTCACCTTTCAGCAGGGCAATGACTTTAAACACAAGGCCAAATATACACTGGAGTTGCTTACCAAGACAACATTGAATGTTCCTGAGTGGCCTAGCTTATATTGTACAATCTAAATGTGCAAAGCTCTTAGAGACTTACCCAAAAAGATGTACAGCTGTAATCACTGCCAAAGGTGATGTATTGACTCAGGGGTGTGAATACTTATGTAAATTAGATATTTCTGTATTTCATTTTCAATAAAAACATGTTTTCAACTTGTCGTTATGAGGTATTGCGTGTAGATGGGTGAGAGAAAAAAATAGATTTAATCTATTTTGAATTCAGGCTGTAACACAACAAAATGTGGAATAAGTGAAAGGGTATAAATACTTTCTGAAGGTACTGTAGCTTAACCACTGACATTTTTTCAAGCAACCCTGAATTATAATACAGAGGATTTACCCTGGGTCTTACATATGTTCATGGTTCTCTTTAAAGTGCATGAAGACTTGGGCTGCGGTCCAAACACTTAAAAGACACACCCTCGTCCACTTACCCTCGCCTTATGCCCTTGGGGGAATCCCCATCGCCATCTTGGAGGGCGGTCCAAATGATTAGCCAAGCAAGGGAAGTTTGCAACGTAAGCCCCTCAGCCCTCGTATTTAGTCGGCTTTGTGAGTGTACAATTATGTTCACTCTGAGGCCTGAAACTCCCCATAATTCAATTTGCGACGATTGTATATCCGCTAAGAAAAGTCAGCAAAAACTTAAAAACAACATTAATGGAGAAGTCAGCATACAAGTATAAGTAAAGACAAATGCTAATAAGTTAGAAATTGTGCTACTAATGCACGTGACGGCACAAACACGTCTCGTAAAAAGTAAATATGTTTTTCTTTGGTTATCTTTTGAAAATGATACAAATGAAACATTTTCCTTCTTCAGAATTTCCAGCTAGGCAGGCTAATGTTAGTAAGCTAATTCATTTGCTAGCTGGTGTTAGAGCTTTTCAAGGGCCTTTTTTTGTCCAAAAAATATGTTTGCCATTTTTTTAACTCCACAGCCTTGGGGTAGAGATAAGGGGTTAGAGAGAGCATGGTTCTTCTGACTCTAATGAGACACATAGGGTTTCCTGTAATGAGCTTTCCAATAGTCTGTTATCACTGGTAGGGCAGTTTCAGGCATATTGAATAAACTCTGAAGATCAAAGGGCTTTCTGTCACTATGTCTACTAAAATGTTATTGACATGCGCACACAAGAAGCTCTATACTCATTGTTTTAGTAGACTAGTGAATGTCATTTAACAGGCTTATGTAGTCGATCCTTGCTCCCCCGAACAAAAGGTTAGCATGTGAAAGTCACATAACAGCAGTCGACTGTGTTTACTGACAGTCATCAATATATGTACAAGCCTGTAGCGATTGTTTTGTAAGGTCTTGGTTTTGTAATGTTTTTGTATACTTCTTTATTATTATATATATTTTTTAAATTGGGCGGGGGGGTAGATCAGCTTTAATATTACAGATAGATTGTAGCTTCCATCAATGTGATTGTCTGCATCATTTCCAATCCCGCATTCTTTTAAATGCAATTTCCTTATTTATGTTCCCCTAGCCCCACCACCCTAATTTGAGTAAACTATTGGACAACAACACTTAGGCTTCTACTTCCAGCTTATACTGTACATACTATATACATTTTACGGACACAGTATATTTTTTACAATGGTTATCTTTTGTTTGTTTTTAGTCCCATCCTCCAGCTACCCTCAACCCGTCCCATCTATCTCTGAAGAACATCTATTTGCCATATATTTTTCAACTGTGCTGATGGTTCACAAACGTTTTGAACCTTTCTATTCTCATAATTTCTACAGATTGTAAATAAAAAATACACATTTTTGCGAAGAGTATTATTGATCAATTGACTATGACTTTTTAAATCACCCAGCAGTGCTATTTGCAGATTTAGCTCCAGGTAAATGTTCCAATTCTTCAGCCATTCCTGAACCTGAGACCAAAAACAAGCTACATATGTACAGTACCAAAACAAATGATCTAATGATTCTGTCTCTTCGCAGCAAAATCTGCAGAGCAGGGATGGTTGTATCCCCATATACAGTATTGGTTGCAAGAATATTGTATAATTTTGTATAATCATTTAAATAATTAAAATGGCGCCGGAGCAGAAGGCAGACATTTTACGAGCCCCCAACCGGTTGTTTTTTTTGTTCGTTTATCTGTGTTGTTTGTAACTTATTTTTTTTACTATTTTTGTACATAATGTTGCCGCTACCATCTCTTATGACCAAAAATAACTTATAGACATCAGGACTGCGATTACTCACCACGGACTAGCAGAATCCTTTTTCTTCTTTCACGACTCTGACGAGCCCGAGGCGGAGGATATACGGCTCCCTCGGAAACAGGCACCGACCCCAGTGATCTGCGTGAAGAGGAGGCTGAGAAAGAGAGGCAGGAGGGCGGGCTGCCTTCTGAGGAGTAGGAGGCGATCGAATAAACCCCCACTTCCCTCAATTCTGCTTGCAAACATGCAATCTTTGGACAATAAAATGGACAAGTTATTGGGAAGATTAAACTACCAACGGGACATTAAAAACTGTAACATCTTATGCTTCACGGAGTTGTGGCTGAACGACGACAATATCAACATACAGCTGGCTGGTTATACGATGTACAGGCAGGATAGAACAGCGGCATCTGGTAAGACAAGGGGTGGCGGTCTATGTATTTTGTAAACAACAGCTGGTGCACGATATCTAAGGAGGTCTCGAGCCATTGCTCGCCTGAGGTAGAGTTTCTCATGATAAGCTGCAGACCACATTACCTACCGAGAGAGTTTTAAGCTAAGAACCCTGGGACTAAACACCTCCCTCCGCAACTGGATCCTGGACTTCCTGACGGGCCGGCCCCAGGCGGTAAGGATAGGTAACAACACATCCGCCACACTGATCCTCAACACAGCGGCCCCTCCTGTACTCCCTGTTCACTCAGGACTGCATGGCCATGCACGACTCCAACACCATCATTACATTTGCAGATGACACAACAGTGGTAGGCCTGATCACCGACAACAACGAGACAGCCTATAGGGAGGAGGTCAGAAACCTGGCCGTGTGGTGCCAGGACAACAACCTCTCCCTCAACGTGATCAAGACAAAGGAGATGATTGTGGACTACAGGAAAAGGAGGACCAAGCACGCCCCCATTCTCATCGACGGGGCTGCAGTGGAGTAGGTTGAGAGCTTTAAGTTAAGTTCCTTTGTGTCCACATCACCAACAAACTATCATGGTCCAAGCACACCATGACAGTCATGAAGCGAACACGACAAAACCTTTTCACCCTCAGGAGACTGAAAAGATTTGGCATGGGTCCTCAGATCCTCAAAAGGTTCTACAGCTGCACTATCGAGAGCATCCTGACTGGTTGCATCATTGCCTGGTATGGCAACTGCTCGGCCGCCGACCGCAAGGCACTACAGAGGGTAGTGCGAACGGCCCGGTACATCACTGGGGCCAAGCTTCCTGCCATCCAGGACCTCTATACCAGGCGGTGTCAGAAGAAGGCCCTGAAAATTGTTGAAGACTCCAGCCACCCTAGTTATAGACTGTTCTCTCTGCTACCACCCGATAAGACTCCTGAACATCTAGTCAAATGGCTACCCAGACTATTCACATTGCCCCCCCCCCCCCCCCCCCCCTCTCCACACCACTGCCAATCTCTGTTGTCATCTATGCATAGTCACTTTAATTAACTCTACCTACATGTACATACTACCTCAACTAACCGGTGCCCCCGCACATTGACTCTGTACCGGTACCCCCCTGTATATATTGTTGTTTTTTACTGCTCCTCTTTAATTACTTATTACTTTTATCTCTTATTCTTATCCGTATTTTTTGAAACTGCACTGTCAGTTAGGGGCTCGTAAGTAAGCATTTCACTGTAAGGTCTACACCTATTGTGTAGACCTTACACCTATCGGCGCATGTGACTAATAAAATTTGATTTGAAATAGAAAAACTCTATTTAAATTAGTTTTGAATCCAGTGTCGTTTTGTCTATCAGGTCATAAACCCTGTACCATGGAATTGGTACATCAAATCTCCCAACTATTTTGCAATCTATATGGCACAGCTGTAAATGTTTTGGTCTTTAAATGAAACTAGTATACTTTATTTATCACAAGTTTCTTTAACCAATGTTGGTCTTTAATGCAGGGCCAACAGTTCCTTACTTTCTCCCCCTTCTAATTGCCTCTTCAATTTGTACGTTAATGCTGCAATTAGTTAGTTGTAATTTTGAGTAGAGGAGATATTTCAATGTACTTTTGTTAGCTGTTGCCCAATGTTTGCAGTGCCATGTAAGTCAACGGCAGAGAATTTTCTTGTCATGACCATGATATAAGATATAAGATTCTTTGTTTTGTAACTGCAGCAGCAGAGACGTATCCCAACACAAATCTGAACTTTGCCCACAAACTACTCGACTGGAGCACTGAAACAGGGGTGATGACCTTTGTCAGGTAAATAGTTACTAATCTCACACACACACACACACTATCTCTCTTTCTCTCTCTCGCTCCCTCCCCTAAAGTCATTTTGGGCTGACATGCAAAATGGAGAACTAAGTGCTGTCTAAAATTGCCTTGTTCTTGCTTTATTATTTACGGTTGGTCTCTGTGTTCATGCATTTTATTTTATGTGGCCGTGTGTGTGTGTGTTAAACAGCATACAATTCCTTCAAAGTATTCACACCCCTTGACTTTTCCACATTTTGTTGTGTTACATCCTGAATTTAATATTGATGAAATGTAGATTTGTTTGTCACTAGCCTACACACAATACCCCATAATATCAAAGTGGAATTATGTTTTTTGAAAATGTTACAAACTGAATTAAACATGGAAAGCTGAAATGTCTTGAACACCTTTTTTATGGCAAGCCTAAATAAGTTCAGGAGTAAACATTTGCTTAAAAAGTCATATAATAAGTTGCATGGACTCACTCTGTGTGCAATAATAGTTTTTAACATGATTTTTAAATGACTACCTAATCGCTGTACCCCTAACATACCCTACACATACAAGGTCCCTCAGTCGAGCAGTGAAGAGGGCACCTATTGGTAGATGGGTAAAAAATAAGCAGACATTGTATATCCCTTTGAGCATGGTGATGTTATGAATTACACTTTGGATGGTGTATCAATACACCCAGTCACTACAAAGATACAGGTCCTTCCTAACTCAGTTGCCGGAGAGGAAGGAAACCGCTAATGAATTTCCCCATGAGGCCAATGGTGACTTTAAAACAGTTAGTTATTGGCTGTGATAGGAGAAAACTGAGGATGTATCAACAACATTGTAGTTACTCCACAAAACTAACCTAATTGACTGAGTGAACAGAAGGAAGCAGGTACATAATAAAAATAAACAGATAAAAAGGAACAGAATGGAGCTTAGCATAGGCAAAATCCTAGAGGAAAACCTGGTTCAGTCTGCTTTCCACCAGACACTGGGAGATGAATTTACCTTTCAGCAGGACAATAACCTGAAACAGGTTATTGTCTACACTGGAGTTGCTTACCAAGAAGACAGTGAATGTTTTCCTGAGTGGCCGAGTTACAGTTTTGACTTAAATCTACCAGAAAATAATAATGGGCAAATGTTGCACAATCCAGGTGTGTAAAGCTCTTAGAGACTTACCCAGAAAGACTCACAGCTGAAATCGCTGCCAAAGGTGCTCCTACAAAGTGTTGACTCAGAGGTATGAATACTTATGTAAATGAGATATTTCTGTATTTAATTTTCAATACATTTGCAAAAAATTCTAAAAACACGTTTCACTTTGTCATTATGGGATATTATTAACTTAGGTAGTAGAAGGTTAGAGCACAAGTCCTATTCATAATTAATTACAAACAGACAACTTTATTTACATTGACGTTTTTACATGATCACATTTGATTACACATTTTTGTTAACTATAAATAAGGCTCATCATGAATAGCATCTATCTGTGGAATAATCTTTGTACTGTATGGTGTGTCTTAGGGCTGAAGGTGCAAAGGAAGAGATCCAGGCAGACTTGATTGTGGGGTGTGATGGAGCGTTCTCTGCCATCCGGAAACAGTTCCTCCGTCAGAGCCGTTACAACTACAGTCAGACCTACATCCCCCATGGGTACCTGGAGCTCACCATGCCCCCCATCAATGGAGAGGTGGCACAGGATCAGACCTGGGGCAATATTCAAAAACAGTCTCGGAGTAGAAGGGCTAGGATCAGTTTTGCCTTTTAGATAATAATGAATAAGGTTATATGGAATGAGCTCTCCTGGTGCAATGGAACTAATGGTATAGTCCCAAAAGTGCATAGCCCACACATTCACCACTGGCTAAATTAAACGCTCAATGTATTTGAAAGAAAGCAAATAATATTTAAACCCAGATCTGCACAGGATGTTTTTATAGTTCATTGTATCCCCATAGTGTTCCATTAGGCGCCGGGTGACATCTCATTTTGTATGTTGGTCACCTTTCGGTTGATGTAAAGCTGCTGTGTCTGTTGTATATGATGTGTTTACGTCTTTATACTGTAATAATGCCCTCATTTAATTTACTTTGCCCTCAGTTTGCCATGAAGCCTAATTATCTGCACATATGGCCACGCAACACGTTCATGATGATTGCTCTGCCCAACTTGGTGAGTGTAAATTAGAGACTGTATGTTTACCCCGTATGTCCACACTATATTTATCCTTTCAGCTTCAGTATCAGCTGCTAAACTTGATAATAGAGCGTAGGCAAGTTTAAACATGTTGGAGAGATGCATTTGTGAAGTGTATACAGTATGAGAAAATGTTTCTAAAATAGTCTCTAACTAATGGCTCTAACTAATGTAAAAGACAATATGGACTCATTAGAATATGTCAAAATAGTGTCATTTAAACATTGGAGTGCATTCGGAAAGTATTCAGACCCCTTCCCTTTTTCCACATTTTGCTACAGCCTTATTCTAAAATGGAATACATTTTTTTTAAATCCTCAGCAATCTACACACAATACCCCATAAGGACAAAGCAAAAACAGGGTTTTAGAAACTTACAAATACCTTATTTACATAAGTATTCAGACCCTTTGCTATGAGACTGGAAATTGAGCTCAGGTGCATCCTGTTTCCGTTGATAATCCTTGAGATGTTTCTACAACTTGGAGTCCACCTGTGGTAAATTCAATTGATTGGACATGATTTGGAAAGGCACACACCTTATTTAAGGTCCCACAGTTGACAGTGCATGTCAGACCAAAAACCAAGTCGTGAGGTCAAAGGAATTGTCCGTAGAGCTCCGAGATACAATCCTATCGGGTCACAGATCTGGGGAAGGGTACCAAAACATTTCTGCAGCATTGAAGGTCCCCAAGAACACAGTGGCCTCCATCATTCTTAAATGGAAGAATTTTGGAACCATCAAGACTTTTCCTCGAGCTGGCCACCTGGCCAAACTGAGCAATCGGTGAAGGGCCTTGGTCAGGGAGGCGACCAAGAACCCGATGGTCACTCTGACAGAGCTCCAGAGTTCCTCTGTGGAGATGGGAGAACCTTCCAGAAGGACAACCATCTATGCAGCACTCCACCAATCAGTCCTTTATGGTAGAGTGGCCAGACGGAAGCCACTCCTCAATAAAAGGCACACGACAGCCCGCTTGGAGTTTGCCAAAAGACACCTAAAGGACTCTCAGACCATGAGAAACAAGATCCTCTTTGTCCTGAATGCCAAGCATCACGTCTGGAAGAAACCAGGCACCAATCATCACCTGGCCAATACCCTCCCTACAGTGAAGCATGGTGGTGGTAGCATCATGCTGTGGGGATGACTAGTCGGGATTGAAGGAAAGATGAACTGCGCATAGTATAAAGAGATCCTTGATGAAAACCTGCTGCAGAGCGCTCAGGATCTCAGACTAGGGTGAAGGTTCACCTTCCAACAGGACAACAACCCTAAGAACACAGCCAAGACAACGCAGGAGTGGCTTTGGGACAAGTCTCTGAATGTCCTTGAGTGGCCCAGCCAGAGCCCGGACTTAAACCTGATTGAACATCTCTGGAGAGACCTGAAAATAGCTGTGCAGCGACGCTCCCCATCCAACCTGACAGAGCTTGAGAGGATCTGCAGAGAAGAATGGGAGAAACTCCCCAAATACAGGTGTGCCAAGCTTGTAGCATCATACCCAAGAAGACTCAAGGCTGTAATCGCTGCCAAAGGCACTGAGTAAAGGGTCTGAATACTTATGTAAATGTGATATTTCAGTTAAGATTTTTTTTAACCTGTTTTTGCTTTGTCATTATGGGGTATTGTGTGTAGATTGATTAAGAAAAAAACCCAATTTAATCAATTTTAGAATAAGGTTTTAACGTAACAAAATGTGGAAAAGGTGAAGGTCTGAATACTTTCCAAATACACTGTATATCGCACCTAAGCTGTACTGTATATGTCACAATAATGACATAGTGTATGTATACAGTATGTCATGTTGCAAAAGAGACTTATCACTGTTAGGAAGTCACAGTGTAAACAGGGTTATTTGACCCTTGACCTCAGAACATAGGTCTCCTGGTCCAGCGCCCGATGTTCACTTTACCAAAAATACATTATTTAGTCACATAACCTTTTTCACCATCTTCACATCTCAAATACCCTGGGTCCCACAGGTCCAGCCCTACTTTTTAACAGATGTGAACATTCAAAGAAAATGGCAGCAAAGCGTTTATAGCAGATAGTCAGTAATCCCATCTCTCAGCCTCCACAACTGCTACTATTAATACCATTATGATAGTTCTGACTGGCTGATTCAGAGAAAGCTGTTCTGTTTTGTGGCCAGGTTAAAGCACTTAATTCAAGGGTACATTAGTACTGTTACTCAGTACTGCCCCAGTGTGCATTGGGAGAACGGTGAAAAATGCCCTGCTGCCGGGGAAACGCCACGGTAACGACACACTTAGGACGCATGGGATAGGCTGGCCTGATGCTGATGGATAGCCAGGGCTGACCCGGCAGCTGCTAACACACCCACCATCATCATCTCTCTGCTCCATGTCCATCAGTCCAAGTGGATTATCCATTTTGGCCAGCGCAGATCACATGACCATGCTGGTGTGGACGTTGATGCATATTAACGGACTAAGTAATGGATTTGCCAATAAGCAACAATCATCAACTAGATGCATGGCATGTTAGCCACTCAGGGAGTTAATGGAAGTCATCAGGTCTCAGACAAGGTTACTGAGAGCATGGTTAACTGAATCCCCATTAATACACACACACACACATACCATGTTTTTCGCACTATTGGTTAGAGCCTGTAAGTAAGCATTTCACTGTCACCTGTTGTATTTGGCGCACGTGACAATTAAACTTTGATTTGATTTGAAGAAAGTGCTCTCATTTCACACAATCAGTTTTTTTTTACTGCATAGTGTAAAAAATTTAAAACACGGCCTCCCGAGTGGCGGCGTCACTACAGACCCGGGTTCGATCCCAGCCATGACCGAGAGACCCATGAGGCGGCGCAAAATTGGCCCAGCGTCGTCCGGGTTAGGGGAGGGTTTGGCCGGCCGGCATGTCCTTGTCCCATCGCGCTCAAGCAACTCCTGTAGCAGGCCGGGCGCATGCATGCTGACACAGTCGCCAGTTGTGCGGTGTTCCCTCCGACACATTGGAGCGGCTGGCTTTTGGGTTAAGCGAGCAGTGTGTCAAGAACCAGTGAGGCTTGGCAGGGTCGTGTTTTGGAGGACTCATGGCTCTCGACCTTCGCCTCTCTCGAGTCTGTACTGGAGTTGCAGCAATGGGACAAGACTGTAACTACCAATTTGGATATCACAAAAAAGGGGTACATTTTTTTTACAAATAATAAACTTTCTGTATTTAAATTGAAACTACTAAAACTAGATATAAAGTATGTAGAAAAGATAGTGATCTATATATTTTTTATAATAAATATTTGACAATTACCAATCACTAAAATAAAAGCTAGACAAAATCAATGAATTCGGGAGTATTGATTTTGTTTAAATGTTTGAGCATAAGAACACAGCATTAGCCATGGCAAAATGCATAGAATTGCAGGAAGTTAGCTTTAAACCCCCCGCCACTCTCACAACCTAAACCCCTTTTTTGATCCAGATGTTCAGGCTTACTACGTTAATCTCCATATTGTTTGTTCTCAGGACAAGACTTTCACCTGCACACTCTTCATGCCATTTGAGGAGTTTGAGAAAGTTACCACGGGCGACCAGGTCATCACGTTTTTCCAGAAATACTTTCCCGATGCCATCCCACTAATAGGAGCGTAAGTGACTTTCTCTCCCCCGTCCCTCCATCCTGCTGTCCATCCTTACCTCCCTTCATCCCTCCCTCTCCCTATCATTTTCCTGCATCAGGACAGCTCAAACAGCCGCTGTCTCTCGAGCGTGAAATTACTGACCCAACGTTACATGGCCTGGAGAGCTGAGTTTTTAATTTGAACTGAACAGCAAGTTGCAGTTGATAGTGAGATAGGACGGGGTGGGGAAACAGCTGAGGTGTGTAACTCCTTTAGGTATTTTCAGGGTTGATTTGAAATGAGGCAGGAGAAACCGCTGAATTGCTGTTTACTTTTAGAATCACCCACACACAGTCTAAATCCACAGTTCAATTTGCTTATTTATTTTCAATTAAGGAATGTTACGCCTACAATATAACACCCTTAGCTCAGTGTGTTGTTTGAAGTCCTAGCTGCACTCCTCTGCCAATGCAAGCCTGAAGAATATTACTATCTTCTCCTCTTATGAGATACAGTGGTTGAAAAGAGCGCATGGATAAGGTACTACAGTGCAGCTGTATATGAGAAATCAGCACATACCACACTATGCATATCAATGTCATAGTGGTCATTCTGTGTCTCACAGGGAGGCTCTTAAGAGGGATTATTTCCGTCTGCCAGCCCAGGCCATGGTATCCGTGAAGTGTTCCCCATATCACCTTGGTGACAAGTGCGTCCTTATGGGCGATGCAGCCCACGCAGTGGTGCCATTCTATGGTCAGGGGATGAACGCAGTAAGTAGAAATATATGTAGTATATACAGAGTGGGATAGTGAGAGGGGGAGGAGGATGGAAGATATAAGCCCTCCATGGTCTCTTGTGGCTCAGCTAAGAGTATGGTGTTAGCAATGCCAAGGTCATAGGTTAATTGTATGCCACTCAACACATACATACTCTATGCTATTAATGCATTCACTGTAATTCACATTTGGATAAAAACATCTGCTCAGTGCCATAATTATTATTATAAGACATGTTGACTCAATGTTATTTGAAACATGTTGTTAACTCATCTTTCAGGGCTTTGAAGACTGCCTTGTTCTCAACGAAATCATGGACCAGCTCAACGAAGACTTCAGTGAGTAAACACACGTAATATTACAGACCGCAAAGCAAATATGCTTTGAAAGTCAGAGCACCAGAGCATCAACCAGAGCATCAACATCCACGTTCCCCCTGACGCCTGCTAAATTAGTTTGTTTTGTTAGTGGAGCAGAATATCCATGTTTCATTTCATGCACGTGTGTGTGACTGAGGGTGTTTTTGGAAAAGGTAGACTAATTTCCATTCTATCCAATTAAGTATAATCTGTTCATTCTAAGCTATTTATCATTTTTATTTCAGGTGCTGTTCTGCCTGAGTACACCAGAGTCCGAGTCCCAGACGACCACGCTATTGCAGACCTGGCCATGTACAACTACGTCGAAGTAACGTAGTACCCATTTAGATATTAGTACTTAATGCAAAATCAATCACCAGGGTCTGAGGCTATTCATTAGGGCATGCTACGGAAACTTTTTTAAATGTTTTGCTTTGGAAAACAGAAATGAAGTCCAAGTAGTTCCTCTTTGTATTAGTCTGTCTTCTTTCATTTGGTGCCTAATGAATACGACCCAATTTTGCCATACACAACTACAGTGATCAAACTGTACGCCCAGATTTCAGCGTCACTCTATAGAACTATACAATGAAAAGTTCCATATAGATAATGAAACACTTTATTTAGAAAAGGGATGGTGAGGACCTTCCAATTTAATGAAAGCACAAATATATATACGCCATTTAGCAGACACTTTTATCCAAAGCAACTTACAGCCAGGAGTGCATTCATTTTCTTACATACGGGTGGTCCCGAGAATCAAACCCACTCTCCTGGCATTGTAAGCACCGTGCTCTACCAACTGAACTACAGCGGGCCAATGTGAGCTGAATATCATATCTGTATAACATTATAGACTATCTACTTAGCTTGGCCTCTGTCTGCATCAATCAATAGCTTAACGTCCATTCTCATCGATTCAACATCATTTCACAATTATGGCTTTTACAAATGGATTAATATATATAATCTCCAGCATTTAATGAAGCCCCGCTGAATGAATTAGTGGCACCAAGAAGACAAGATAACACAAACACACTTAGACAGGGTGGTAGGTAGCCGAGTGGTTAGAGCTTTGTGCCAGTAACCGAAAGGTTGCTGGATTGAATCCCTGAGCTGACAAGGTAAAAATCTGTTGTTCTGCCCCTGAGCAAGGCAGTTAACCCACTGTTCGCCGAAGACGTCGATTAAGGCAGCCCCCCGCACCTCTCTGATTCAGACACTTTTCAGTTGAATGCATTCAGTTGTACAACTAACTACTGTAGGTATCCCCCCCCTTTCCCAAAGGCTCTCTGAACCTCATGTGTTTTAACATACCCAATTAGCATAACTCATTACTGTCATTTCAATTTCCTAGCTCTTGTCTTCCAAAATATTCAGAGAGAATATCCACAGGCAGAGCAGTGGGACGTATGTAAATGTACCTGTACTTGGGTTGGGGAGATTGAGTTGATTGAGTCCAGAGTAATTGACAGGGAGCCAGCTCTCTCTAACCGTCCGTCCTTTTAATTCATTTATCTGTGCACAAAGACAGTAACTGGTCTTAGTGTTACTCTCCACTTACATACTGTCACATTGGCTCTGTAGCCATTCTTCCCAGAGATCACACACGTGAAACACACACCCACAACACCTTGGCAAGAGTCCTTCAGAATCATAAGAACACCTGATTACAGAGCGAAAGGTAGCCTTCGCTCTATGGACATACTTGTGAAAATTGGCACCTATTGGTCTTTAACGAGCTGGTTTGTTTGTGGGGATTGTGGGGGTGAAATGTTGAAGAAGGCTAAAAAAGCAGAAGGTTTATGATACTGCAGGTAATGCATGTGAATGTCACTGCAATGACATGCATTACAGGAGAAATAATGGGTTTTTCATTATGATGAGCACAGATGGTTCGATTTGCTAACGGATGTATTTTGTATCCTTCTAGATGCGGGCACACGTCAATTCCAAATTGTTCCTGTTCCGAAAATACGTTGACAATTTCCTTCACATTATCATGCCAAGGACAATAATTCCCTTATACACCATGGCAAGTGTTTCCTAGTACATTTTAAGTCCAGTTGAATACATTTTAATCTGATTTTAAGTGTGCATTACTGCGAAGCATTCTAAAAGTCTCTTTCTGTGTGTTTCTGTATGCATCTCTGTCTCTCACCATTCACTGATCCCAGGTTACATTTACCAGGACAAGGTACCATAAGGCGGTAAAACGCTGGCACTGGCAAGAGAAAGTAAGAAAGGACATTGTACATGTTCATTTTACACTGTTCAAGGGTCTTTAAGTGCATACATTTTCTTTTATACAGTTCTGTTTTTTCTTTGTCTATCTGGCCTTTCTGACATTTTGAAAGGGCAAGTATTCATTAACCTACTACCGCTTGAATATTGCTTTCAAAAATGTTTTCAAAAGCAAGATAAGAAAAAGGGAATTGATTCTAACCAGAGTGACCTAGCAAAGTTATAATGTAGAACACTTGTCTTGTTGCAACCAAAAATAAGATACTGCTTATCCAGGCTGTATCACATCCGGCCGTGATTGGGAGTCCCATAGGGCGGCGCACAATTGCCCCACCGTCGTCCGGGTTTGGCTGGGATAGGCCGTCATTGTAAATAAGAATTTGTTCTTAACTGACTTGCCTAGTTAAACAAAGGTTAAATTTAAAAAAAATTAAAATAGTTCCGTCTGACAAAGAGATATGGTATGGTCGGTCGGTGGCTATTATGATTTGTAGGGGTTGAGATTGCTAGTCGAGCTTGTTGTCCCTGGCACTGATTCAAGTTGTCTGACCTGCCATCTTTGACATTTGTCATAACAAATGGATGTGGGGTAATGTCAAGGAGAAGGGAGAGATAATTGTTGCTATAGCCAACATCACAGTGGTAAAATTAACATCACAGTGGTAAAATTGTACCTTAAATGGATGGATGGTATTTTTGGATTAATATTGGAATTAAGTGGAAAATGAACTTGATAATCTTGTTCTCCTCAGGTGATCAACCAAGGCCTGTTGTTCTGCGCTGCAGTGTCTGTCGCGGGGGGCTCCTACCTGCTAGTCAGATACCCCCCTAACATGCCAAACATCCCCACCGAGCAGCTGTGGTCCAGGCTGCAGGCCCTCAAGAGTCCCTTCTGAGGGGTTGTGGGTCATACCACTCCATCCCAGATAGAGGGGTGGAAACTGAGCTACAAACAGCAGAGATCAAATCAACTGACCTCAAAACAGATGGGAAAAAAACAGTGTTCTGTGACCCAATTACCAATGACATTTTGATCATGTGCTCAATAAAGATTTGATTTACTGTAATTGAAGGCCTGTGGGGCACATTGTGTTAATGTATACTGAACAAAAATACATAAATATGTAAAGTGTTGGTCCCATGTTTCATGAGCTAAAATAAAAGAGCACAAATGTTCCATACGCACAAAAAGCTTATTTTTCTATACATTTTTTGCCCAAATTTGTTTAAATCCCTGTTAGTGAGTATTTCTTATTTGCCAAGATAATCCATCCACCTGACAGGTGTGGCATATCAAGAAGCTGATTAAACAGCATGATCATTACACAGGTGCACCTTGTGATGGGGACAATAAAAGGCCACTCTAAAATGTTCATTTTTGTCACACAACACAATGCCACAGTTGTATCAAGTTTTGAGGTAGCGTGCAACTGGCATGCCGACTGCAGAAATGTCCACTAGAGCTGTTGCCAGAGAATTTAATGTTAATTTC
Organism: Salmo salar; assembly: GCF_965601325.2. Classification (NCBI taxonomy): domain Eukaryota; kingdom Metazoa; phylum Chordata; class Actinopteri; order Salmoniformes; family Salmonidae; genus Salmo; species Salmo salar. The sequence goes on along the minus strand of NC_138308.1, from coordinate 9,567,954 downwards.
TCTACCATAAGCCACCTCCAATGTCATTTTAGAGAATTTGGCAGTACATCCAACCAGCCTCACAACCTCAGACCACATGTAACCAGGCAAGCCCAGGACCTCCATATCTGGCTTCTTCACTTGCGGGATCGTCTGAGACCAGCCACCTGGACAAATGATGAAAATGTGGGTTTGCATAACCAAAGAATTTATGCACAAACTGTCAGAAACCATCTCAGGGAAGCTCATCTGTGTGCTCATTGTCATGACCAGGGTTGTAACCAACTTCAGTGGGCAAATGCTCACCTTCAATGGCCACTGGCACGCCGGAGAAATGTGCTCTTCATGGATGAATCCAGAATACCAGTCGTGTGGGCAAGCAATTCGCTGATGTCCAAGTTGTGAACAGAGTGCCCCATGGTGGCGGTGTGGTTATTGTATAGGCAGGCATAAGCTACGGGCAATGAACAAAATTGCATTTTATCGATGGCAATTTGAATTCCATGACGAGATCCTGAAGCCCATTGTCATGCCATGTATCCGCTGCCATCATCTCTTGTTTAAGCATGATAACGCAAGGCCCATGTCGCAAGGGTCTGTACACAATTCCTGGAAGCTGAAAATGTCCCAGTTATTCAATCACCTGCATACTCACCAAAAATGTCACCCATTGAGCATGTTTGGGATGCTCTGAATCGACATGTACGACAGCATGTTCCAGTTCCCATTAATATCCAGCATCTTCACACAGCCATTGAAGAGGAGTGGGACAACTTTCCACAAGCCACAATGAACAGCCTGATCAACTCTATGTGAAGGAGATGCATCGCGCTGCATGAGGCAAATGGTGGTTACACCAGATACTGACTGGTTTTCTGATCTACATCCCTACCTTTTTTTTAAGGTGACCAAAAGATGCATACAGTATCTGTATTCCTAGTCATGTGAAATCCATAGATTAGGGCCTAATGAATTTACATCAATTGACTGATTTCCTTAAATGAACTGTAACTCAGTAAAATCGTTGAAATTATTGCACGTTGCGTTTATATTTTTGTTCAGTGTGTATTATTGACTAACATCCAACTCATGTCAGTCATGATACAGTAACTAAACAATCCAGATACTTTGGGGCATATTGTCCCAGTTCTATGTCAGGTCAATGTGACATGCTTGCCAGAAAATAACATATGTTGGATTTTTGTGGACGTGATATTAAATGAATCATATATAAATAAAGTTATTATCCTCATGGTCAGTATGTTAAAACCACAGTAATGTTTTTGGATTGAAGTTGCACATGCAAGGAAATGCATATAATAAGATGGCAAAAAGAAGTTACTATGAGAAAGCTTCAATACAGGACTACGATTGAATACTACACCGGCTCCGACGCTCGTCGGATGTGGCAGGGCTTGCAAACTATTACAGACTAGAAAGGGAAGCACAGCCGCGAGCTGCCCAGTGACACGAACCTTCCAGACAATCTAAATTACTTCTATGCTCGCTTCGAGGCAAGTAACACTGAAACATGCAGAAAAGCACCAGCTGTTCCGGATGACTGTGATCACGCTCTCCGTAGCCGATGTGAGTAAGACCTTTAAACAGGACAACTTCACAAGGCCATAGGGCCAGACGGATTACCAGGACGTGTACTCCGAGCATGCGCTGACCAACTGGCAAGTGTCTTCACTGACATTTTCAACCAGTCCCTGACCGAGTCTGTAATACCAACATGTTTCAAGCAGACCACCATAGTCCCTGTGCCCAAGAACACTAAGGTAGCCTGCCTAAATGATTACCGACCCGTAGCACTCACATCTGTAGCCATGCAGTGCTTTGAAAGGCTGGTCAAGGCTCATATCAACACCATTATCCCAGAAACCCTAGACCCACTCCAATTTGCATACCACCCAAACAGATCCACAGATGATGCAATCTCTATTGCATTCCACACTGCCCTTTCCCAGGTGGACAAAAGGAACACCTATGTGAGAATGCTATTCATTGATTACAGCTCAGCATTCAACACCATAGTGCCCTCATAGCTCATCACTAAGCTAAGGACCCCGGGACTAAAGACCTCCCTCTGCAACTGGATCCTGGACTTCCTGATGTGCCGCCCCCAGGTGGTAAGGGTAGGGAACAACACATCCGCCATGCTGATCCTCAACACGGGGGCCCCTCAGGGGTGCGTGCTCAGGCCCCTCCTGTACTCCCTGTTCACTCATGACTGCATGGCCAAGCACGACTCCAACACTATCATCAAGTTTGCTGATGACACAACAGTGGTAGGCCTGATCAACGACAACGATGAGACAGCCTATAGGGAGGAGGTCAGAGACCTGGCCGTGTGGTGCCAGGACAACAACCTCTCCCTCAATGTGATCAAGACAAAGGAGATGATTGTGGACTACAGGAAAAGGAGGACTGAGCACGCCCCCATTCTCATCGACAGGGCTGTAATGGAACAGGTTGAGAGCTTCAAGTTCCTTGGTGTCCACATCACCAACAATCTATCATGGTCCAAGCACACGAAGACAGTTGTGAAGAGGGCACAACAAAGCCTATTCCCCCTCAGGAGACTGAAAAGATCCTCAGAAGGTTCTACAGCTGCACCATCGAGAGCATCCTGACTGGTTGCTCTCAACTGTAATTGATCTTTGCTTATTTGAGCTGCTCTTGCCATAATATGGACTTTGTCTTTTACCAAATAGGGCTATCTTCTCTATACCATCCCTACCTTGTCATAACACAACTGATTGGCTCAAACGCATTAAGAAGTAAAGAAATGCCACAAATAAACTTTTAACAAGGCACACCTGTTAATTGAAATGCATTCCAGGTGAAGCTGGTTGAGAGAAGCTGGTTGAGAAGCTGGTTGAAGAACGCCAAGAGTGTCCAAAGCTGTCATCAAGGCAAAGTGTGGCTATCTCAAATATAAAATATACTTTGATTTGTTTAACCCTTTTTGGGTAACTATATGATTCCATATGTGTTATTTCATAGTTTTGATGTAGAAAATAGTAAAAAATTATGTAAAACCCTGAGTACTGTAATTTCTGGACTATAAGCCGCAACTTTTTTCCCACGCTTTGAACCTCGCGGCTTAAACAATGACACGGCTAATATATGGATTTTTCCCGCTTTCAAATTTTTTTTTCCCCAAAAAACACATTCTGTGACGTGCTCAGTTTTTTGGCGGCATGAAGCTTTCATTAGACCAATGAAATTGCCGAACGGGTTAAGGTCAAACAACTTTTTGGTTTACTGTTTAGATTAAATGAGCGCCTTCAAACTTCCCATCATTCTGATTACGGTAGTCATTTTGTCACCCTCATCATGGCAAAGACACGGAGAAATGCATATGATGCAGCTTTTAAGTTGAAGGCGATTGATCTGGCTGTTGGAAAAGGAAATAGAGCTGCTGCACGGGAGCTTGGTCTTAATGAGTCGATGATAAGACGTTGGAAACAGCAGCGTGAGGAATTGACTCAGTGCAAAAAGACAACTAAAGCTTACTGCTAATTTTTTTTTTTTGTTACAAGCCGTGTTTCGTTAAAGCCTATTTATTTTTGTTACAAGCCGTGTTTCGTTAAAGCCTATTTATTTTTGTTACAAGCCGTGTTTCGTTAAAGCCTATTTATTTTTGTTACAAGCCGTGTTTCGTTAAAGCCTATTTATTTTTGTTACAAGCCGTGTTTCGTTAAAGCCTATTTATTTTTGTTACAAGCCGTGTTTCGTTAAAGGCTATTTATTTTTGCTACAAGCCGTGTTTCGTTAAAGCCTGTGTAAAGTTCATTTGTTTCAATGTACCGGTAGGCACCTCCGGCTTATTTATGTTAAAACAATATATATATATATATATATATATATATATATATATATATATATATATATATATTCAGTGGGTGCGGCTTATATTCAGGTGCGCTCAATAGTCCGGAAATTATGGTAGGTGTGTCCAAACTTTTGACTGGTACTGTATATATATATATATATATTTAACTACCGGTAAAAGTTTTAGAACACCTACTCATTCAAGGGTTTTTCTTTTTTTTTACTATTTTCTACATTGTAGTGTCACGCCCTGATCTGTTTCACCTGTCTTTGTGATTGTCTCTACCCACCTCCAGGTGTCTCCTGTTTTCCCCATTAGTCCCCAATGTATTTATCCCTGTGTTTCCTGTCTCTCTGTGCCAGTTCGTCTTGTTTTGCCAAGTCAACCAGGGTTTCTCCTAGCTCCTATTTTTCCCAGTCTCTGTTTTTTCCTAGCCCTCCTGGTTTTGACCCTTGCCTGCCCTGACACCGAATCCGCCTGCCTGACCACTCTGCCTGTTCTGACCTCGAGCCTGCCTATCCCCTGAACTGTTTGGACTCAGACCTGGTTTATGAACTCTTGCCTGTCCCCGACCTGCCTTTTGCCTACCCCTTATAGTACAATAAATATTGAAGCTCAACCATCTGCCTCATGGGTCCGCATTTGGGTCTCGCCTTGTGCCCTTATAGTACAAACTGGCCATGACAGACCCAGCAGACTGGCACCAGCTCCGTCACGCTGTCTCCCTGCAGGGAGCCACCATTGGGAGGCATGAGGAGCTACTTCGGGACCTTTTGGAAGGGCTTCGTTCCCTGACGGAATGCCACAACCAAGGGTTCAAGGTTATAATGGAGCAAATCAGTGAGTTAGCTCATAGGCAGCCCGCCACCTCTGAGAGCGCCCAACCACCCAGTAACCTTTCTGCTACTAGTGGATTTGTTCAACCTACCCCGGCTCCTCGAGAACTCCGCTTACCACCTCCGGAGCATTATGCAGGCGAACCTGGTACCTGTCGGGCGTTCCTTTCCCAGTGCTCCCTAATTTTCGAACTCCAGCCCTCTTCGTTCCCGTCGAACCGATCGAAGATAGCGTATTTAATCACGCTAATGTCTGGAAGGGCGCTCTCCTGGGCAACGGCTGTGTGGGAACTGCAATCCGCTGTGTTCCATAGCCTGGAGGAATTCAAGGCGGAAGTGAGGAAGGTTTTTGATTCTCTGGTGCCCGGGAGGGAGGCGGCTCAAACTACTGCAGGTTCATCAGAACTCCCGTAGTGTGGCAGACTACGCAGTAGATCTTCGCACTTTGACCACCGAGAGTTCCTGGAATCCGGAGGCTCTGTTTGACACCTTTCTCCACGGACTGTCGGAGGGGATAAAGGACGAGCTCACAGCTCAGGAAATACCACGGGACCTCGATTCCCTCATCACCTAGGCGACTAGGATTTATGGACGCCTACGAGAACGCCGTCTGCTTGCGCCCATCCGAAGGAATCCGGAAATCCCCGAAATTGGTATTTCCGAGGAGAGCCAAAAACACCCGAGGTTCCCAGAGAATCATTGGCGACGGGTGAGTTGTATACTCCTGAGCCCATGCAACTGGGAAGAGCTAGGTTATCGGTTGGGGAACGCTTAAGTAGGCTGAATTCTAACTGTTGTCTGTACTGTGGAGGGGCGGGACATTATATAGCCATTTGCCCAGTTAAGAAACCCTTTTCTTTAGTGGGTACAAGTACTCTGGTGAGCCAGACTGGGAGTCCCCTAACTTCCATCACTCGTCCACCCTTTTTTGTGATTCTGCTGTGGGGAGACCAGTCTAAGTCTCCGGGTCTCATTGACTCTGGGGCTGATTAAAGTTTTATGGATGCTACCATGGTTTCTGAATTAGGTATTCCCACTCAATTTCTCTCTGTCCCCATGGATGCAAGGGCAATGGACGGCCGCGCTATTGGAAGAGTCACCCATAGCACTGTTCCCGTTCAGATACGGGTATCAGGAAACCACAGTGAGACCATACAGTTCCTCCTCATCACTTTTTATTTTTGATTATTTCCCCCCCCCCCTGTTCCTGTGGATTTGGGATTTTCTTGACTGGACCACGAGCTTCATCCTGGGTTGGAGTCCGTTTTGTCATTCTCATTGCCTAAAAGCGGCACAGCCGTCCTTGAGACGTTCCCCTCGGGACATAAGCAAAACCACTGATGTCTCTGCCATCCCCACTGAGTACCATGACCTCCTGGAGGTCTTCAGTAAGGCACGGACTACTTCTCTTCCCTTGCACCGTCCTTATGATTGTGCCATTGATCTCCTCCCAGGCACCACACCACCTCGTGGTTGGCTATATTCTCTATCCGGCCTGGAGACCAAGGCCATGGAGGAGTACATTGAGGATTCTCTGGCTACTGGAGGCATCCGTCCGTCTGCATCTCCTGCCGGCAGGGGGTTTTTCTTCATGGTGAAGAAGGACAAGACACTGCATCTGTGCATTGACTACTGGGGTAGTCCCAGTCTGCCCAAGAACACGTTCTTCATGTCAGACAAGTCCTTCAGCGCCTCCTGGAAAACCAATTGTTCATGAAAGCCGAGAAGTGTGAGTTCCACCGCTCTACAATCTCCTTTCTGGGATATGTCATCGCTGATTGAAATGTCCAAATGGATCCTGAAAAAGAAAAGCAGTGGTAGAGTGGCCTTAACCTATGTCCAGGGTGCAGTTACAATGTTTCCTGGGGTTCGCTAACTTCTACCGCCGTTTCATTCGGGGCAACAGCACCCTGGCGGCCCCCCTCTCTGCACTCACCTCTCCCAAAGTACCGTTCACATGGTCTCCAGCGGTCGACAGAGCCTTCGTGGACTTGAAGCATTGGTTCACCACAAAACCCATCCTCGTCCATCCGGATCCGTTCCGTCAATTTGTGGTAGAGATTGATGCTTCTGATGTTGGAGTGGAGGCCATCCTGTCCCAGCGATCTGCCCAGGATCAAAAGCTCCATCCCTGTGCCTTCCTGTCTCATGGTCTCAATCCTGCAGAGAGGACCTACGACGTAGGCTACCGAGAACTCCTGGCAGTGAAGATGGCACTGTAAGACTGGAGGCACTGGCTTGAAGGAACAGAACAGCCATTCCTGGTTTGGACCGACCATAAGAATTTGGAATATCTCCGTACAGCCAAGCGCCTTAACTCCAGACAGGCCCGGTGGGCTTTATTGTTTACAAGATTCAACTTCACCATTTCCTACCGCCCAGGATCCAAAAATGTGATGTTACATCCCCTGGACCAGGAGTGAGTATTCCATATACTGCTCTTCCTGTTAGACTCTTTTTAGTACCCATTAGTCTGACTGACTGTCCCGCATGACCTGTGTCTACAGCTTTAGTGGATTCCGGCGCAGCAGGGAACTTTATGGATCCGACCCTTGCCTCCTCTCTCAATATTATCATCTACCCGCTCTCCTCTCCTTTTCCGGTTCAAGGTCTCGACTGTCGGCCTCTAGGATTCGGAACCATAACACACATCACCCAAACACTCACCCTCACCGTGGAGCCCAATCACCAGGAAAACATCCCTTCATCACCAGTGCACCAGTTCACAAGATCATCCGCGGCCTACCATGGCTTCAGCGCCATAACCCTACCATCTCATGGTCGAGGATGGGAATCACCGATTGGTCACCTGAATGCCGGAAGACCTGCTTTCCTGTCCCCTGTGGTTCCACGTCGGTTGAGAGTCATGTGGTTGCCCTCCAGCCCAACATCCCGGAGGAATATCAGGATCTAAGGGAGGTATTCTCCAAGACCCGCGCTACCGGTCTCCCTCCTCATCGCCCCTGGGACTGTGCCATTGACCTGTTTTCCAGTGCTACACCTCAGCGCAGATGCATCTACCCTCTGTCAGTGGCTGAGACCCAGGCCATGGAGGACTACATTCAAGAGGTGCTCCCATAGAGTTTAATCCGCAAGTCCACGTCCCCTGCATCGGCTGGTTTCTTCTTTGTGGCCAAGAAGGAGGGTTACGCCCTTGTGTCGATTATCATGGACTCACTGACATCACCAAGTATCGGTACCCTCTCCTGCTGGTGCCGTTTGCCATCGAGCAGCTCCGCGGGGCCCGGTTCTTCACCAAACTGGACCTGCGGAGTGCCTATAATCTCATTCGTATCCGGGAGGGGGATGAGTAGAAGACGGCATTCAGCACAATGTCTGGTCACTATGAGAACTTGGTTGTGCCCTTTGGCTTAGCCAATGCTCTGTCAGTGTTCCAGGCATTTGTCAACGAGGTGTTCAGGGACATGCTCGGATGTCAGGTGATTGTGTACATTGATGACATCCTGATCTTCTCAACCACCCTGGAGGATCACATCACTCACGTTCGTGCAGTCCTGGAACGCCTCTTGGCTAACCATCTATTCGTCAAGGCGGAGAAGTGCCAATTCCACCAAAGGGTGGTCTCCTTCTTGGGCTACCAAATCAGCCCACAGGGAGTGAAGGTGGAGAACTAGAAGGTAGATGCGGTAAGGTCATGGCCAGTCCCAACCACCATCAAGGGGTTACAACAGTTTTTGGGGTTTTCCAACTTTTACCACCGCTTCATCAGGAACTTCAGTGCCGTCGGCGCCCCTCTCACCTCCCTCCTCAAGGGTGGGCCTCGTAGGTTGGTTTGGTCTCCAGCAGCCGATGAGGCCTTTCATCTCCTCAAGGGGCGTTTCACCTCCACCCCCTTGCTAAAACAGCCAGACCCCACGCTACCTTTTGTGGTTGAGGTAGATGCATCGGAGGTGGGTGTGGGGGCAGTTTTGTTTCAAAGACAGGGGGACCCACTAAAACTGTATCCTTGTGCTTTCTTCTCCAAGAAACTGTCCCCCGCAGAGAGGAATTACAACGTCGGCGATTGGGAGCTCTTGGCGGTGAAGTTGGCATTAGAGGAGTGGAGACACTGGCTGGAGGGTGCCAAGGAACCATTCGTCATCCTCACCAACCATCGGAACCTTGAGTACATACGGAGAGCGAGGAGACTTAATCCGCGCAAAGCCAGGTGGGTCCTCTTCTTTACCAGGTTAACACTAACCTATCACCCAGGTTCTAAGAACATCAAGGCCGATGCCCTGTCCCGTATCTACGATTCGGGAGAGACTCCTGTCCAGAGGGCACCCATAATACATTCCTCCCGAGTCGTGGGTCCAGTGGTTTGGGACTTAGATGTGGACATCCACCAAGCTCTAGAGAGGGAGCCCGCACCCCGGAATTGTCCTCCTGCGCACATTTACGTTCCCACAGGGATAAGGGATTGGCTGCTGACCTGGCCACACACAGCTGTCGTTGCTGGAAATTCAGGTCTTCCTCACGCCATCCATTCCATCACAGAGATATACTGGTGGCCCACCTTGGTGAAGGATGTTACGTGGTGAAGGATGTTACGAGGAACTCCTGTTCCGTGTGTGCTCAAACCAAGTCCCTCCGGAATGCTCCAGCAGGGAAGTTCCTGCCGCTTCCCGTGCCTCAGCGACCTTGGTCCCATCTATCCATTGACCCTCTTCCTGGTCTTCCCACTGCTCTCCAGGCCGCTGAGGCACTCTTCCAGCATGTCTTCTGGCATTATGGCCTTCCGGGGGACATTGTCTCGGACCATGGCACTCAATTCACATCCAGAGTATGGATGGCCTTCGAGAAGCTCGGGGTCACGGTTAGCCTCACGTCTGGATATTGGCCTCAGTCTAACGGGCAGGTGGAGAGGATGAATCAGGAGCTGGGGAGGTTCCTGAGGAGTCACTGTCAGGACCGGCAGGGTTGACCCCCTTCCAGTGTGTGTTGGGTTTCCAGACGGCCCTGGTCCCGTGGACCCCGGGCCAGACCGTGGCTCCTGCGGTAGATGAGTGGTTCCGGCGCGCAGAGGAGGTGTGGAACAACGCACACGTGAGACTCCAGCGCGCTGTCCATTGTCAGAAGGAGCACGCAGACCATCACCGCAGTGAGACCCCTGTGTTCCATCCTAGGGATCACGTCTGGCTCTCTACCAGGATCCTCCCACTCCGCCTGCCCTGCAAGAAGCTGAGCCCCCGGGTTGTGGGGCCGTTCAAGGTTCTCCGGAAGGTCAATGAGGTGACATACAGGTTACAATTGCCCAGTCACTACTGTATCTCACCCTCTTTTCATGTCTCCCTTCTCCGGCCGGTGGTTCCTGGTTCCCTAGCTGATGCTGTCCCCCATGACACACCTTCACCCCCCCCTGGACATCTAGAGGAGCTCGGCGTATGATGTCAGATCCCTACTGGGGGTCCCTACTAGGGCAAAAACCAAAACGTGCACCCCTTGGGGTCCCGAGGACCGAGTTTGGGAAACCCTGCTCTAGCGCGTGTGGTGAAATGAAATAAGGAACATGAAAAAAATTGCATCTCATCCATGGCTTACTTAAGTACAGGCGGGTGAAAGTAAGCCGGTCCGGCAAAATAAATTAGTGGGGGTACGCATTACCGGTAAAACATGAGCTTATCACAATAATTAAAACAGATTCAAAGAAAACTGTGGGCTAGTACTGTATGTATAATTTCCACGTCAGTCGCATGAAACATTTGCAAATAGACCTGAAAATGTGTGGAATACGCTCCAAGATGCTGTGTAGTTTGACAATAACACAGAAATTTTGCCAAGGCAGAGATGAGTGGCTGAGACTGAGATGCGCGTGGACAGCAATGTTCACATCAATTCAGGTTACAAGACTTGCGTAGGCCTAATGTCTGACAAATGTCATTCATAGCACTTTTTGATGTTTTGTAACTGATGTCTCTTTGCATTCATCAAATGGCACTGTATGGATGACAGAATTATTTTAAGGGAGGAGTAGTCTAATAGTTCCAATAGTAACTGCCCACTGGGCACAGACGTCAGTTCAATGTCTAGTTTTGATTTACATTTGGTTGAGTTGTCAAGTAACCTGAATTAAACATGAAATCAACAAATGTCACCATGTCATTGGTATTAGGTAAAACGTTTGGTGAAAAAGAGACTAAATTCCCTTATGTTGATTACTTTTTTCATATACAAACAGTATTCCACGTTGAACGTCATCACTTCTAGGGCTCCTGAGTGGTGCAGCGGTCTAAGGCACTGCATCTTAGTGCTAGAGGTGTCACTACAGATCCTGGTTCAATTCCAGGCTATATCACAACTGATTGGGAATCCCATAGGGCAGTGCACAGCGTTGTTAGTTTGGTGGGGTAGGCTGTTGTTGTCAATAAGAATTTATTTTTAATTAAGGATTAGCCCCTTTCTTTCAATTTTCGCCGAAAATGACATACCCAAATCTAACTGCCTGCAGCTCAGGACCTGAAGCAAGGATATACATATTCCTGGTACCATTTGAAAGGAAACCCTTTAAAGTTCATGGAAATGTAAAAGGAATGTAGTAGAATATAACACAATAGATCTGGTAAAAGATAATACAAAGAAAGAAACAATCGTTCTTTTGTATTTTTTTGTACCTTCATCTTTGAAATGCAAGAGAAAGGCCATTATGTATTATTATTTATGTTCAAACTTTTGTATCAAGACTGCCCATATGTGCCTAATTTGTTTATTAATAACTTTTCATGTTCAAAATTGTGCACTCTCCTCAGACAATAGCATGGTATTCTTTCACTGTAATAGCTACTGTAAATTGGACAGTGCAGTTAGATTAACAAGAATTTAAGCTTTCTGCCAATATCAGATATGTCTATGTCCTGGGAAACTTTCTTGTTACTTACAACCTCATGCTAGTCGCATTAGCTCAACCGTCCCGTGGAAGGCACGAAGAATTAACTGACTTGCTGGGTTAAGTAAAAAAACATTTGTGGATTCAACCAGTTTTTGTCCAGTGGGTGAGGTCCTGGACACTGACTGTAGGCCTCACGTAGCCTATTATAACCTTAACTAATATTAAGTGTTTCTCTCAGTAGAATTATAGACCAAATGTTCATTTTGTCTCTGGAACAGCATCTTGATAGAATGCGAATGCGCGCTTAGGACAGTGTGTAGTCTAAACGTGCAATTTCTTTCAGGGACATACTGTAAAGGATGAAAGTATTTCATTTTCAACCACATAAAATATGCATGCAAAATCGGTCAAACTGATGTAATTTGGAAATGTTGCATGGAAAATCACCCGGGTCCCTTGCTCTATGAGGGAAGCAGAAATGAAAGAGAAACTTTACAGACATCAACTATATTGTTGATGATGCATTGATCGGTTTATGACATTATTCTGGTGAGCAAGGCTTTATTTAGTATTCTAGACGAACGTCAAGTAATGACAGAAGACAACCTGCATGTATCTAATTACAGACAAGTTGACTAACAAATAGCCTAACAAATGTCGGAAGTCATAAACAGAATTTTTACCGCACCCCTGTCAAAAAATCGTTCTGCCGTCCCTGGGTAACATGCACAGGTAGCCTACATTAACCTTTTGAAGTAATTCTTTGACAATCAGATGAAAACATAATGACTGGTTGTGTTTATGCCACATTAAAAGGTAGGTTAATACATTTTAAAAGTTAAAGAACAAATCAGGACTATTAGGCCCATAGAGATCCTATTAAATGAATAGGGATTATATATGTAATTCTATCTGGCCATGCCCATAGAGATCCTATTAAATGAATAGGGATTATATAATGTAATTCTATGAATAGGCCCATAGAGATCCTATTAAATTATAATAGGGATTATATATGCAATTCTATGAATAGGCCCATAAAAAAAAAAATGAAGAGCATGCACATATACAGGAGGTCCCCGCACCGGGAAGAAATGAAATCCACTTTCACCCCAGAATATAGGATATATTTAATGTATCTGGACGTGACAAAGGCGGAGAGAGTGTTGTGCAGAATTTGCTGCTGCAATATTGTAAGGCTTTTCCCTATAAGTTCATTAAGCACTGCCAACCAGGGAAATAGTAATAATCAACATCACTTTCTCCATGAACACTGCTGGCCTCAGTCATGACGCAGGAGGTACTGTTTAAAAACACTCAGCTCAGCATCAGACTAACTATGTCAAAGGCTGTTCAAGACAAGAGAAATAGGTCACAAACTCACAGCTACATCATTCGGTTACCACAACTGACGGATAGATGGTAGAATGGAGTGTTTCACAGCGTTCACGGTGAGACAGTCTGAATACAGTACATTGAACACTTCCAGGGAAGGGTTTGTTCCTTCTGATGCACAGTGAAAGAGGGTTGGGAATATGTCTCTACAGTTTATAGTGATGGATCTCGAAAAGGCTAAAAAGAGTAACAATAGTCTTGTGTCAGAAGGGTGTTTTGAAACTTCCGGGTTCTGTGTTTCATGAGAGGAAGTTCTGAGGTTTACGGAGGAACAGGTGATATGAGGTGATTAGTCAGTTCCCATGGTGACATGGGTGTAGCATGATGTACTACAGTACCCATAATTCTCTGTCACAGCGGCCGCACTTGGATGCCCTCTGACGACATACCGCCGCTCTTGGAGGTGGTGTCCAGGTGGTGCACGTCATTGCTGGCGATGATGAAGACAATGGAGGAGGAGCTGAAGGTCACCCTCTTCTTTGGTCGTTCCCCGCCTCTTCGGTGGGACATGACGATTGGGCGAATAGGCCGTTCGATGCTCCGGGCCAGGGGGCGGTCCTTGATGCTGCTCTGAATCCACGAGAGCTGGGAGCACAGCAGCTGCAGCAAGCAGCGCCGGAACTGCCAGAGGGACAGGAGGAGGAGAAGAGAGAGAGAGGAACTCAGTCAGGGTCTCAATTTAATGTTGAGACTTAGAAAAGTAGAATACACAAGGTGTATTTTCGAAATTTGGTTGTGCACCAGCAGTTTTCCTCGTTACGTCAGTCACTTAATTAGCCTATGTTAGCTAAACATTTTTAGATTGCTAGGTACGTTAGTCTAGCGGCTGTACTTATCTGCTCATAATTCCATGGCATTATTTGATATTATTTTATAGTATGAAGAATACAATTGAATAAAGCTGAATAAAATAGTCTCCAAACGACGCCTAACCCGAAAGAGGATTTATCCAATTTCGAGGTGCATATTGGAAGAACTGTCCACATTTACTTTTTGTCAGCCAACAAGATGAGTAGGCCTAACAAACAGCAAAAGCACTAGCCTATGTCAATCTACTATCCCCCATAGAACAAAAGTCGACCTATTCTATTCTGTACAATAAACAAATATTCCAAACATAGTCTGGGACAGATGTGGAATGCAATTGATCACAAATGAATACAACCACTAGCATCCCAAAAACGTTTTTATGCAATGTGGCTGACGCAACAGATCAGAACGTTTAGCTTAAAATGTTGATAAACTATTAGGCTATTTCTTCACATTATAAGCGCAGCAATGCGCACAGGGCAGTAGGCTATAAGCGGAAAACACCATTATGAAAAGTGACCGCAAATGCAATTATGCATGTAATGCTTTAATTATAAAGCTGCATTTTTATGGTGAAAATGATCTTCCCCAAAGTTGAAACTCACACGCTGCCTATACTGTTTATACCAGTTAGGCTCTACACCCCTCGTAAAGCAGATTTATGTTTTTCATTTTAAGACGTTATTTGGCCACTTACGTTGTGATACAAACGTTATTAAAACATATAGGCCTATAGAACAAGTCGCAAAAAAAAGGCATTGTTTCTTACGCTGGGCATCATTCACAAGTGATAATATATAATTCACAAGTCACCCATCAGACTATTCTTGATTTAATCTTGTCTTTACATATACTAAATAATATATGTGTGACATTTGCTTTGATTTAGAATGGACCATTATCATGCACCTGTATCGAAACATGGGCAGCGGGAAAAAAGACATGTCATCTATGCACTTATATAGCGAATGGAGGACGCTTTTCCCTGTGGTTTATTTTCATCCCAGCCAGGTAGGCTATACTCCTGTTGTAAATATAAACAATGTGCTTAATATTAGGAAAGTTGAGAAATAAATATAGTAGGCCTAGCCTATAGAAAACTAATGGGATCCTCCTCTATTTATTAGCGGCCATCACTCTTTTTATTAGCGGCCATCATGAGAGCCCATCTCTTATTAAGTATTTGATTAGATTTTCGAATACATTTGCATTGATGTCAGAGTGATTAGAGGGACAAAAGAGTGCTGAGTACCAGGCAGTTAGCAAGCTTGGTAGGCTACTAATGTCCAGCAGCAGCATCAGAGCTTGGAGAAGCCTAATTACCCTGACTAAACAGTCATGCGGAATTTTACTGCCTTCATGACTCGTGACCGCCGGTGTGGTGGTAATACGGTCACAGCAACAGCCTTAGTCTAGCCAACTATCTAAACCTTGAATGCCGAATTACTGACTGGCACGCAGGGTACGCGCCCCATTGATTTTGTTAGTCACTCTCACCCAGATATCATAAAAACATGGCATAAATCATGGTATGATTTATTAAAACGGCAAAGTTTTCTCTCTGACCCAAGGCAAAATGTATAGAATTGCAGGAAGTTTGCTTTAAATCAGCTAAATGTTATCTCTGCCCATGTCAATATGAGATGAATTGCATGAAATGTGTTTTAAACTGCAAAAATGTCTCTCCACCCCATGGCATAATGTTTTTTTTTTGTTTTAATTGGCTTTAAAACGGAAACAATTTTTGTACGCCTCATGGCAAAATGTGTAGAATTGCAGGAAAATTACTTTAAAACTTTAACATTTTTCTCTCCACCGTCAAGAGGTGGGCAGCTTAAATGTTTTGCACGCTAGGTGGGGGCGCGCCTAACCAAATCTCACTTAGGGCACAATGAGGTCTGAAAACAACAGACAAACCTTGATTTTGAAGTGTGATTTTCCTTTCAATTTGGAAAAGGGCTTGTTTCAAAGCATTTCCTCTATCAGCATAGGTGTGTCAGGGGTCCTCTCACCTTTCTGCTCATGAACATGTAGATGAGAGGGTTATAGGCCGTGCTGGATTTAGCGAAGAAGGAGGGGATGATGGCGATGGCGGGGGTGACCATGCTCTTCCTGCCAAAGGCTTCCATCATGGACACCACGGCATATGGTGTCCAGCACACCAGGAAACAGCAGATCATCAGCAAGAACATGACAGCCACCTTCTTCTCATAGCGCAGGATCTTAATGATCTGCACTGTCTGAAGGTCCTGGATGGAGCGGAGCTGTAGGGAATGACAACAGGAAAGAATCACTTACCAACATGGTCTCCTTAGAATATGTCAACAAATTGGAACATACTGTATAACCATTGCAGTTATATGTCCCTTCCACTGACATATTACTTATAAACTGAGTATACAAAACATTAAGAACACCTGCTCTTTCCATGACATAGACCAGTGATCAACAACCAGTGGTCAAGATCCCTTTCACAGTCAAAAAGCATGCCGAGATCTACCACTCAGATTTTTTTTTTTTAACATTTAATTGAATTGAATTTATTTCACCTTTATTTAACCAGGTAGGCCAGTTGAGAACAAGTTCTCATTTACAACTGCGACCTGGCCAAGATAAGGCAAAGCAGTGAGACACAAACAACAACACAGAGTTACACATGGAATAAACAAACGTACAGTCAATAACAATATAAAAAAATCTATATACAGTGTGCGAACTTGAGTTAAACAATGTAACATTAACCTAATAAGATGAGTTCTGTAGGAATGATGTACCACCCTGAATCCCACTGCTGGCTTGCCTCTGAAGCTAAGCAGGGTTGGTCCTGGATGGGAGACCAGATGCTGCTGGAAGTGGTATTGGAGGGCCAGTAGGCGCTACTCTATCATCAGGTCTACAAAAATATCCCAAGGCAGTGATTGGGGACATTGCCCTGTGTAGGGTGCTGTCTTTTGGATGGGATGTTAAATGGGTGACCTGACTCTCTGTGGTCACTGAAGATCCCATGGCACTTATCGTAAGAGTAGGGGTGTTAATCCCGGTGTCCTGGCTAAATTCTCATTCTGGTCCTCATACCATCATGGCCACCTAATCATACCCAGCTTCCAATTGGCTCATTCATCCCCCTTCCTCTCCCTTGTAACTATTCCCCAGGTTGTTGCTGAGAATGTGTTCTCAGTCAACTTACCTGGTAAAATACGGGTAAAAAGGTGTTTGGGCAGTAGGCCATTATCACAGCATATTGGCTATATCCCTCTCCTGACAATTGTTATTGTTATTGTTAGACCATATTATATTTAAAAACTTAAGCTTTGATAACAAAATAAATCAGTTGGTGTAGCACTTGCGAGGCACTGCGGACCATAAATTGAAATAATAAAAAATGTTATTTTACTGGACTGATGGTATCTGCATCTGATGGTCATGGTGCTTTCAAGACAACGGGGAAATCAGAAAAGAACCGAAGTTAAATCATGACGTCAGTGATCTACAGGTCGGAAAGTCTAGAAAGATGCTAGAGTTTCCAACTTGGAATTCTGAGTTAGATAAACGTTCAAAACGATTTTTCCCAGTTAGATGTCGTTTTTTTTTTGTTTTTTTTTACAAGTTCCCAGTTGTCTTGAACACACTTAAGTCGGAAGCTGGAGATTTGAGTTCCCAGTTATTTTGAACACGGCATTAGTCTCAGCTGAGGGAGAGAGCAGCAGAGGGTCCGCATCTCACGGTCCCTGCTCTCTCCTTCCTTTCTACCAGTGAGACTGACCAGAGAGAGGGGACACTGTCTTCTACCTGATGGTGAAACTCGAGTCGCTGTCATGGGTGTCGTACGAAGGAGACCAAGGCGCAGCATGTGTATCATTCCACATTTTATTATAACTGTGAAACTATGCAAGACATACGTACAAATAAACTACCAAAAAAAAATAACAAACCGTGACGAAGAGGTGAAACATACACTAAGTCAAAATAATCTCCCACAAAACCTAGTGGGAAAAACAACAACTTAAATATGATCCCCAATTAGAGACAACGATGACCAGCTGCCTCTAATTGGAGATCATCCCAAAAAACAACAACATAGAAATACAGAAACTAGAACCCCACATAGAAATAAATAAACTAGACAAAAACCCCAACATAGAAAAAAGAAACTAGAACCAACATAGAAATAAATAAACTAGACAAAACCCCCTGTCACGCCCTGACCTACTCTACCATAGAAAATAAAAGCTTTCTATGGTCAGGACGTGACAGTCGCACCATATCTGCCTCGGTCATGCACAAATTCATGTTGTTCCTATGACCAGAGAATGTGAAATATTCCTTGATATTAAAGTAGACAAGACGAGATACACTTGGCTCCTCATTCATTGCAGCTGCAGCACAAGTGGAAGTAAGGAAAAGCATGTTTTATGTTATGTAATAGTGTTGAATAAAAACAGTGTTGACAGTGCTGAATAAAAACTTAAACATGAACTCACTCATAAAAACAGCAGCTCTTTGCTGTATTCTTTGACAGTCTCTCTGTGGTCATGGTTTTAAAAGTTAGTAAATCTTATGTAAGATAGTATCAAACGGTGCTGTGGCAGGGGTCGTGGAAGCTCTGTACGAATGGTGACTTGACAGAGCAGACAGGGTAATAGACACAGCAGACAAGGAGAGCAGATATTACTGAGTCACCACTAACGGTCTGAATGCCAATGGTCAGAAAATGTCTAAGAATGTCTATAGAATGTTGTAATATACTATAGAATACTAAAGTAAATACACTAAGTATTAGCCGCAAAAAAGCAATGTAGTAAATATTACAGTTATGTCTGCAAAAACACTACACTTATTTAACTACAGTATTTCATTTGCATATACCCTGCCCATTCCCCTCCCCCATGTCACAATTTGTGCCACCAATAAGACCATATATATCCCTACAGAGACCTGTGCGTAATCCTTTCTGCCCGCTCCTGTCGGCAATGGAAACACAAACACAAACATCTTCAACCATCTACCCACAATCACAAAGCACCATGCCCTCCCAGTATCCCGAAGAGTTTCCATCCCCTATTTTGTTTTATTTCTAATAAAGACATTAAATCCCTAAAATTGAATTTGTAGGCTACTTCCTCATTTTGACATTGTTTGGTTGAGTTTGCTTTGTTTGTCACGCCTCCTTGTTGACTGTAAGAATCCACCTACCTTTAATTTATGCCTTTTATTTAAATGAATCATGCAGATGTATCTGTTGATTTAGGCTGTCATTGTTTATATTTTCCAGTCAGCTTTATAGTTGGCCACTTGCTTTGAATTTGATGTAGGTATTGGAAGTCAGCCTTGTTGCTACTTGACAGCTTATATTTTTGTCTTTGTTGTGTATACTGTATTGTCTTACCAGTATGTAGGCTTAGGCACACACCTGGCTGCACAATGAATTTCTCAAAAACGTTTAATCTGAACTGAATATCTGAGGCTCAGGTGGGCATAACATTACATTGACCTTTGGTTATGCATCAGCATGGGCATAGAGAATCTGTGCAGTAATAGAAAGACAGGACAGGGAGAGCAGAGATTCCTGAGTCACCACTAATGGTCTGAATGGCAATGGTCAGAAAATGTCTAAACGGATTGAAACTGCTCTATCGAAAAAGTATTTAGTCTTGGTAGACCAATTAAACGAGTCAGTCAGTCAGGCAGTCACTCCTTACTACCCTATATAATTGATAATCAATTATGGACCACGAACTGACTTGGCCCCACTTCCTGACATTGATAGTCATGGAAACTTTGATTGGGGCATAATTTATGAAGAGTTCTCACATAACAGTCTTTTAAAGCTCGCCAAAGTTTTTCTCTTGAGAAGGATACAATACTCCAGAGCTTGCACATTTAGAAACCTCTCTTTGATGGTCTTACGAAGCCCAGTAGTAATCAGCATTCTCTAAGACTGCAGTTCACTGAGGTTTTCCTATAATGTTGAGTCAAAGGTTCATGCTGAGTTTCTCAAGGGTTCTCAGAGCACCCTCAACAAACATGGGCAGGGGAAGGGCAGATCTTCAGTGGTTGAGGGAAGCCTTGATGTCTTGGGGACCTGGGACTGTTTATTTTTTTTCTTTCACCTTTATTTAACCAGGTAGGCTAGTTGAGAGCAAGTTCTCATTTACAACTGCGACCTGGGCAAGATAAAGCAAAGCAGTGCGACACAAACAACAATACAGAGTTACACATGGAATAAACGAGCATACAGTCAGTAACATAATAGAAAAAAATAAAGTCTATTTACAGTGTGTGCAAATGGCGTGAGGAGGTAGGCAATAAATAGGCCATAGTAGCGAGGTAATTACAATTTAGCAGATTAACGCTGGAGTGATAAATGAGCAGATGATGATGTGCAAGTAGAGATACTGGTGTGCAAAAGAGCAGAAAAGTAAATAAAAACAATATGGGGATGAGGTAGGTAGATTGGGTGGGCTATTTACAGATGGACTATGTACAGCTGCAGCGATCGGTGCTGTGCAGAAAGTAATGGCTTACTTCCTTAAATGTTGTAAATACTTAAAGAAGCAAAGACAGGCACAGTGGAGGCAGCGGTGTCAAGCCGTTGCACAGATACCGCTAAACATCTGGGTGAATTGACTACACCCACATTAACTTATTTGACTTTAGAGTAAACTGTAGAATACTGTAGAATACTATACTACACACAGGAGTATCCCTCTATCATGTGTAGTACTTACTATAGAATGTTGTAATATACTGTAGAATACTGTTCTATATTAAATACTAGAGCATTATCCGCAAAAAAAGCACTGTAGTAAATACTACAGTAATGTCCGCAAAAACACTACAGTCCGCAAAAACACTACACTTTTTTAACTACAGTATTTAATTTGCATATACCCTGCCCATTCCCCTCCCCATGTGGCAATTTGTGCCACCCATGAGTGAGAAATATACATTCCAAGTATAGACCATATATTGTGTTCCCTACAGGTTTGAGAACTGCGTGTAATCCTCTCTGCCCACTCCTGTTGGAAGATGGAAACACAATCAACATCCTCAACCAACTACCCACAATCACAAAGCACCACACTCTCCAAGTGGCCTGAAGAGCAAGTTTCCATCCCCTATTTTTTATTTTTTTGTAAAAAATATATTAAATCCCACTCCCAACTCAAACCCTTACCCTAAACCGGGTCCGTATCTGATTCCCAACCCTACCACCTAAACCTTACCCTAAACCGGGTTCTTATCCCCTACCCAACCCCCCTCCTTCTTTATTTTTCTTCTTTACATTTAATTATCCAAAGAAGCTTGTTTTAATTAAAATCACGTAGCAGAAGACAAAAGGACAACTCCAACATCCCTCCCCCTTGCCAAACCTCACCCTCGACTGGATAGACACACTGAGAAGAGCGGTAGAAAAGGGCAGGAAGCCCTGAGCTATCCCTACAAGCCTACAAGTCTCTTTACTTACTTTACTACAGGTTATAGAAAAGAGCAGAAGCTCTGAGCTCTCCGTCTTACCTACAGGTTATGGAAAAATGTGCTCTTTTAGTATTTCTCCAGTAGGTTTCATGAAGCAGAAAGCCTCCACTTCAATGTCAAAGATAATAAAACAATAACAATTTAATAAATACTACAGTAATGTCACAAAAACAATACAAAAATACTACATTATACTACAGTCCACAAAAAAAATACAGAAAATACTACAGTATGCGACAATCTGCAAAAACACTACATGAATTACTATAGTATATACTATAGTTATGTTACTACAGTATTTATACTATAGTTAACTGTAAATACTACAGTATACTACAGTAAATACTACAGTAAGTACTAGTGTTTTAGCTGACTTTAGTCCGCAAAAACACTACAGTGAATAGTACAGTAAAGTCCGCAAAAACACAACAGTGAATACTATAGTATTTATACAGTATTTTATCAGATTAGTTTATGCACACACAAGCAGGGGCGGAAATCCCGGGGGACATGGGGGGGACACGACCCCCCCATCCTGGGAAAAATATGATTTGTCCCCCCCAATATATCACTGAAACATAACTATGTAATTTAAATAATATTAATAATACGCAATGAAAGCAATTGTGCTGATTATAGACACTTAATAGCGCGTTTTTAAGTTTCAAAAGATTGCGACCCCCCCACCCTTTGCCTCACAATGGTTTGATCCACTGCCAGTTCCTTAGTTGGCAAGGTAACAGAGGGGTCGTATCCACTGTCTGAAAGGCACTCAATGAACGTAACTGACGTGAGGTTAATCCAGTCAATCGCGCACACACACTAGCTGAATATGCAGAGCTAGCGCGCAAATATTAACTATTAAGCTAGCTAGTACCTATTCCATTTATGTGGCCTCGTCAAAGATGGAATCTTTGCTATCGTCAATTTATTCCAAGATCAGCATGCAGATGATGTAAGTTAGTGCTTCAAAGTCCCTGTGATAAGGTTAGCGATAAACTGAAGTCCAAACTGAACAGAACTACACTCTCTTCTACCATTGTCTTAAATATATGTAATGGTCTCATTGCAAAAGCTAAATTGTCGCAAGGGAACTTTTATTTATTTATTTTATTTCACCTTTATTTAACCCGGGTAGCAAAGATTATAGTAAACACCACTGAAACGGAATTGGTGCTCGCTAGCTTTGCAAATTCAGCTATTGTTGGAAGCCAGCCAATATGAAACAAACTATTAAAATTACAAAAGGTTGCAGCATATGTTGTGTAAATGGTGAACTCATACAGCTGTCAACTCTTGTTATTTTAATCCGTTTCACATTTGCTAGCTACCTTTTAGATCGAAGCCCAAATAGAATGATAAAAGATAAGATGATAGAAGCCCATCTCCTACTGTAAATAACCTACACACTGTGTGTGTGTGTGTAGCCAGCCAGCCAGGTAGAAAAATGGCAGAAAAATAAAAGACGGACATCAGAGTATTTTTCAGTACACCAAAACGCAAAGTAAGAACCCTAGTAGCCTAATATCTCAAAGACTAGTTGATATAATGTTCATAAGAAAGAAATGAAATTCTAATGGAAATGTTTCACAATGATGTCATTAGGCAGAGCAGGCAACAGAGCAGGCAACAGACAGCAGAGTTGGGGACAGATATGCAGGGACAGACTGGCAGAGACAAGGAGTCTCAGGTAAGTTTGTTGAGTCTTTGTTTGGCAACATTATAAAAGGTTCTCAATTTTTTTTACTTGTAAAATAGGAACATAATTGGAAAATGCCATGGATACCCCCACTCTCAACTTAAACTGGTGACTGAACTAAGATTTGTTAAAGGCAATGGTATTGCTTTTGTGATTAGTTGTGTAGTTTTGGGTACCGGTAGTTAGGAGTACGGCAAACACCTTATTTCTTTGGTTCCTCAATATACATTTACCATATTACAATGTAGGCTATGTGTTACAGCACTACTTTTGGTGTCCCCCTCAGGAATTGCTCTTGAGAAAATGTCATGTAATTGTCCCCTCTAAAGTTGATATCAGATTTTCGCCCCTGCACACAAGCACGCACGCACACAAACACACGCCCGCACACACACACACACACACTATGAGGTAGGAATAATACTGTGAAATTGTGGAAATTATGATAATGCCCATTTAGCATAAGAGCAGTTTGAAAAGACCGCCTGAAATTTCAGCCTGTTTTGGTGGGATGGAGTTTTGGCCTTCCTGGTGACATCACCAGGTGGTAAATTAGTTAATAGACTAACAAAACAATCGCAAGGTACATAATTGTTTCCCAGAAATGATTTGATATTGAGATAAAAATGGCTGCATTGGACCTTTACGTTAAAAGAAGATCGACATAAACCACACTGACATAAACATGAAGCAACAGAAGAAAATGGAAGGGAGAGACGAGCGAGACTGTCTCGTCCTTCTTCTTACCATTCGCACCGTGTAGAGAATGTTCATATAGCAGTAAATCATAATGCCCACAGGGACAAAGAAGCAGGCCAGGAGAAAGAGGAGAATGAAGGAGGCATCGATAGGGTCCTTGGATGTCCAGTCCAGGGAGCAGCCTAACTGGTGGATCTCCATAGTGTAGCGGTTCCAACCCAGGAGAGGGGCCCCTGTCCAGGCCAGGGAGTAGAGCCAGATGTGGGTGATGCACCTCCAGGCCCAGGGGAAGTCCACCACCTGAGCATAGACCACCCGGATGTAGCGCTCGTAGGCCAGAGCTGAGAGACTCATGATGGACACGATGCCTGGAAGGGAGGGAGATGAGTGATGATGCTGAGTAATGACTTCCGAATCTGGGTTATGGAATATCTATATGTAGGTCCTGATTAGTACTGCAATTGGTTATTACACTGTTATTACAGTTATTACTCAGTCCTCATCAATATTTTCCCAATATATAATCAATCATCATAAATATCCTCTTAGCAAGATAAATAATAGGAGAGGTGTCCTGTTGTTTGTGCATTTGATTCTGTCAACACACCGAACCACATCATTTCGATCAAATCACACATTCTACCTTCAACAATTTCCATAAAACATAAAACCTAGTGTTGCAGCAAAGATGTGTTGCGATATAAGGGGAGCTGTTCAAGCACAGAGTGTCACTGCATACTATAACACAACTAATGCATAACATGTCTGTACAGATCAAACTGACAGGACCACACTGCACGAGTACAATGGGTGTGACAGGTGCAGGATGTCCTGAGATAGTCATCCTAATTTGGACTGTTGAGGAATGTGAGAGTTGTTTCACATGCTGTAGTAGATGAATGTGGTATCAATACTCTGTGCCATTCATCTCTTTCTGAGGGGCTTTAGTGTGCCAATACGCTAATCATCATTCATTGTTATATTAACCAGCATCTTCTTCAGTGTCTCTGCAGAATTGTACTATAGTGAGCTGCAATGCGGGCACCAAAGTCAAATTACCACCCCCATCCATCCTACAAGAGTGAACCGTTTATTTTTGGAGGAAACAATGTAAAATGTAAATAGTTTACAATATATGAAGACATTGGACAGCTGAGAAAAGTCCCCCATATAAGTATATTGGACAATATTGCACTTAGCCTACAGTAGGGTACAGGTGCCTGAGAGAGAGAGAGATACTGGGAAAGAGAGAGCGAGAAAGAGAGAGAGAGAAAGGGGGAGCGAGAGAGTGAGAGAGCGCAGAGGGCGTGAAGGTTGCACTAACCCCCTCATTAGCAGACCTCTTCATTAATAAGTGATGATTCCTATAATAAATAGGGAAGAGACAGTTATGTGATTGCACAATTATTTATCTCGCTCGCCCTAAGCCCTCAATGACGATAATTATATAGCTGAAATGGGTCGGAAAAAAAGAACCTGAACTGTATGGATAGCCATTTTATCATCTATTCATAGCATTTTTTTATATCAAAAATCAAAAAAAAATTATATCAACCTTTTTATTATCGATATCAATAATTCCCCATAGGATTCAACGGAGAAACAACTCAAAATTAGGAAATTGTTCTTAATGTTTCGTACACTCAGTGTAATAAGATGAATATTGTGGTGACAACATCATGTTATGGGTGTGCTTGTTACCGCCAGGGCCTAAAGGATCAAAATAAATATGAAATGAGCAAATGACAGGCAAAACATTTTAGGAAAACCTGCCATAGTTGGTAGTGAGTGTTACAACTGAGGATAGACAATTTTTATGTGCAGCACCCGGCCTACCTTCAAACCTGCAAGGCCTACCTTCAAACTCAGTGCCTCTTTGCTTGACATCATGGGAAAATCAAAAGAAATCAGCCAAGACCTCAGAAAAGAAATTGTAGACCTCCACAAGTCTGGTTCATCCTTGGGAGCAGTTTCCAAACGCCTGAAGGTACCAAGTTCATCTGTACAAACAATAGTACGCAAGTATAAACACCATGGGACCACGCAGCCATCATACCGCTCAGGAAGGAGACGCATTCTGTCTCCTAGAGATGAACGTACTTTGGTGCGAAAAATGCAAATCAATTCCAGAACAACAGCAAAGGACCTTGTGAAGATGCTGGAGGAAACAGATACAAAAGTATCTATATCCACAGTAAAACGAGTCCTATATCGTCATAACCTAAAAGGCCGCTCAGCAAGGAAGAAGCCACTGCTCCAAAACTGCAATAAAAAAGCCAGACTACGGTTTGCAATTGCACATGGGGACAAAGATTGTACTTTTTGGAGAAATGTCCTCTGGTCTGATGAAACAAAAATAAAACTGTTTGGCCATAAGGACCATCGTTATGTTTGGAGGAAAAAGGGGGGGGGGGGGGAGACTTGCAAGCCGAAGAACACCATCTCAAACATGAAGCAAGGGGGTGGCAGCATCATGTTGTCGGGGTGCTTTTCTGCAGGAGGGACTAGTGCACTTCACAAAATAGATGGCATCATGAGGCTGGAAAATGATGTGGATATATTAAAGCAACATCTCAAGACATCAGTCAGGAAGTTAAAGCTTGGTTGCAAATAGGTCTTCCAAATGGACAATGACCCCAAGCATACTTCCAAAGTTGTGGCAAAATGGCTTAAGGACAACAAAGTCAACGTATTGGAGTGGCCATCACAAAGCCCTGACCTCAATCCTATAGAAAATTTGTGGGCAGAACCGAAAAAGTGTGTGCGAGCAAGGAGGCCTACAAACCTGACTCAGTTACACCAGCTCTGTTAGAAGGAATGGGCCAAAATTCACCCAACTCATTGTGGGAAGCTTGTGGAAGGCTACCCAAAACGATTGACCCAAGTTAAACAATTTAAAGGCAATGCTACCAAATACTAATTGAGTGTATGTAAACTTCTGACCCACTGGGAATGTGATGAAAGAAATAAAAGCTCAAATAAATCATTCTCTACTATTATACTGACATTTCACATTCTTAAAATAAAGTGGTGATCCAAACTGACCTAAAACAGCGAATTTATACTAGGATTAAATGTCGGGAATTGCGAAAAACTGAGTTTAAATGTATTTGGATAAGGTGTATGTAAACTTCCGACTTCAACTGTATGTACAATGATTACAGTGTAGAAAACTAGCCAATGTCAGAATATTCCATATTTTCCAGTGTGTAAATGGGGAGGCAGACACAGATCGGGATAGAATTACACGGGTATTTCTGAGCTGTCTTTGACATGAACAAGCTTCATCCCCGTAGCGGAAATGGCATTCATAAACATCCACAACCATATAAAGACTGGTTTCATAAATAAATAGGGAGAAAGTGGGCTAAACAGTTCTCCCTTAGAATAAGATGGGTAGTAAATGTCCCGTGCAACATTCGAAATAGACTATACAAGGATCACAGAGTTCTGAAAATGTAATACCCCAAAAGACTAATCTGAACTACACAAACATGGAACACAAATTAAATGAAAAGGCTGCCACAAAAAACAACAACATTGGATTAGGACTAGTTAAATTAGTAAAAATATTTTTATTTTAGATTAATGTGTGAATCTAGGTAAAACACCCAAAGCACAGAAGCTCAGATACTGACCAAATAAGCTGTTGCTGAATCCGTCCCAGACGCATGTTGCCGAGTTCCAGTCCCATCCGCCTTTGATGCACGAAACAAACGTAAAGTTAATTCCAATGACAGACACCAACAAGTCACTTATACTTATGTTTACTATTAACAAATTTGTGGGCGTCCGGAGTCTCTTGAATCTGTAGTACAGCATGATGACAATAATATTGTTGCAAAATCCGAAGACTCCAATTGTTCCGATAGCAAAGGCAAGGAGTTTGTAAGTACCAACCGCAAATATATATTCTTCTGTTTTCCTTCCAGTTCTAGTGAAATTCGCAGGATTCATTGCTTGAATGACATTGTGCTGCGCGCGTTGACCTGTCTAGTGTGGTGAGGGGGGAAGATCTGCGCCGCAGTTGGATTACTGACGCTGTTCTAAACGAGTTAAACCTGCGACATCTCTTTGAAGAAATTAGGGCTATTCTCCTGAGGATGGTTGTTTATCTCAAACGTATTTCTCGAGCAGTTAGATCTCCCGCTGTCGTCATCCGTCACGTGAATTAGTTGACAGCCACTGTAGACCTACTGTACTTCCTGACTGGTAAAATTGGCTTACCCGTAATGACGCACACATTGTACAAACAGTGCATGCTACTACTGTGTGTTGCCACATTGTTTCATAAAACTTTGCCTTTTCGTTTCACAAACATGTTGAGGTTTGCTTGAATAGCCTAGAACTCCCAGATGGGAATATCAGAAATGAAAGTGAGTGTCATCATAACAGCAAACCACAAGATGCACATTCATTCTCTTCAGTCAAGGGAAATTTAAGGGCTGTTCAAACGCCATGATCAGCGGATGTCCTACTGAATGCAAAATCAGGTTATCAATAATAATAGATTTTTTCAGATCTGTTGGATGGAAGCCAATCCATTCATATTATTAGGCTAGAAGCTTGAAGGTGGCTTGCTTTTCAGTCTTGCTGTGCTTTCAGAAATGTTGAAGACTTTCCTCACCCATGTGAAAAAAATAAAAATAAAGAATCTATGTACAGCGTGTGCAAATGTGAAGAGTAGGGAGGTAGGCAATAAATAGGCCCTAGAGGAGAATATAATTACAATTTAGCATTAATACTGGGGTGATAGATGTACAGATGATGATGTGCAAGTAGAGATACTGGGGTGCAAAAGAGCAAGAGGGTAAGTAATAATATGGGGATGAGGTAGTTGGGTGTGCTATTTACAGATTGGCTGTGTACAGGTACCGTGATCAGTAAGCTGCTCTGACAGCTGATGCTTAAAGTTAGAGAGGGAGATATAAGACGCCACTTGTCCATTTCCTCTCTTTTTGATCTTAATCCTTTGCTGAGTACAGTACCCTCTTACTCACACATGCTCCCCCTCGCTCTAAAATGATTGACATCACAGAGTTTCAGTGCTTTCCCGAAAGGCTTGACTCCACAGAAACGTGTCTGTGGCCCCTCTTCCACACACAGCAGCAGGCTCCTCTTTTGTAATTTGTTTCCCAGCAGAAGCATGCCTTCGTGGGGTTATATAATGAGGGGTTGGGTTAAATGCGGAAGACACATTTCAGTTGAAGGCATTCTTTCAGTTGAAGGGATACTGACTAGGTATCCCCCTTTCCCTTTCCCTTTAATGCAGCATTCTCGCCTGTGGACATCACACTCAACCTCGACTGTCCACCTCAACTGTCCACTAGCCATCACTAGTATGCCCTCATGTCCCCTCACATCACCCCCTGATGATGCCACACGGTGCTGGCTTGCTGTTGGCTAAAGTGCTGTCTGTTATCTCAGTGCTTTCTGCTGGATAGGGATGTTGGTGATGTTTACCCTTGTGTCACTCAGTCAAACCCTCTCCACTTGAACCTTAGTGTAACTATTGTCCGAACCGTGTCCGCTCACTTCTCTTCAAAATTCACTGTCAGTTACTGAAGCATATTACTCGGGGGAGGGGGCATTCAAACAAACATTTAGGAAGGAGAATGTGCATTTTATTGATATAAGCTCTGAGTGGATTAAGAGAGCTTATTCTCCTCTTCCTGCTCCTGGTCCGTGCAGTGACTTTGCCTGTGTGACAGACAGGATTAGTCTGTCCTCCTAGACGATGTGACTAATTTGTAACTGTTTATCTCCCATGACACAATATGCCATTTTACTCCAGGCTCCTCTGTCATCGGGGTCTTAAGACTCTTCCTTGCCTGACAAATGTTGCACGCATCTTCCATAATCCTAAAGCCTCTGTTGCTTTACACCCATTCCAACTTCCTCAATAATCAAATGACCTTTTACCGTTTCAGACAGTTCTTGCTCTTTTGTTTTCAACTGTAAAAGAGCAACACATGATTGCATTTCTTAACCATCTCAATATGAACTTTGAATAAAAATAAAGCAATATGGCCTCATGAAAAGGTCTGACAATATCTGTGTTCCCAGTCTGGAATTCAGTTAATACACATTTTCCCTCACAAATGTCATATATGGGGTAGGTCTACATAGGCTCCCGTACACTCTTAGAAAAAAAGGTGTGAAGTAGAACCATATAGGTTTCTTTGGCTTGTCTCCATAGAGGAACCCTTTTTGGTGCTAGGTAGAACCCTTTCCAAAGGGTTCTACCTAGAACCATCTATGAATGGTTCTTCATAGAGCCCTCTGTAAAGAGTTGATCCTAGAACCCTCTATAAATGGTTCTACCAATAACTATTTTATTATCTCAAGGTTCTTCCTAGAACTTTCTATGAAGGGTTCTACTGAGAACCGTTTTATCTTTGAAGTGTCCTTCCTAGAACCCTCTATGAGTGGTTATACCAGGCTTATTAGCCTTTAAAAAAAACTCTTTATGACAATAGATTACATATATTATATACAGCTCTGGAAAAAAATTAAGAGACCACTGCAAAATTATCCGTTTATCTGGTTTTACTATTTATAGGTATGTTTGGGTAAAATATGTTTTGTTGTTGTTTTATTCTATAAACTGACAACATTTCTCCCAAATTGCAAATAAAAATATTGTCATTTAGAGCATTTATTTGCAGAAAATGACAACTGGTCAAAATAACAAAAAATATACAATGTTGTCAGACCTCGAATAATGCTAAGAAAATAAGTTCATATTAATTTTTAAACAACACAATACTAATGTTTTAACTTAGGAAGAGTTCAGAAATCAATATTTGGTGGAATAACCATGATTTTCAAACACAGCTTTCGTGAGTCTTGGCATGCCCTCCACCAGTCTTTCACATGTTGGGTGACTTTATGCCACTCCTGGCACAAAAATTCAAGCAGCTCGGCTTTGTTTGATGCTTGTGACCATCCATCTTCCTCTTGATCACATTCTAGAGGTTTTCAACGGGATTCAAGGTCATGAGATTGGGCTGGTCATGACAGGGTCTTGATCTGGTATTCCTCCATCCACACCTTGATTGACCTGGCTGTGTGGCATGGAGCATTGTCCTGCTGGGAAAACCACTCCTCAGAGTTGGGGAACATTGTCAGAGCAGAAGGAAGCAAGTTTTCTTACAGGACAACCTTGTACATGGCTTGATTCATGTGTCCTTCACAAAGACAAATATTCCCGATTCCAGCCTTGCTGAAGCACCCCCAGATCATCACCGATCCTCCACCGAATTTCACAGTGGAACAAGTCAAGGGGTGTGAATACTTTCTGAAAGCACTTTACATGCACATATAGGTACAGTCTTTTTAAACTGATACAAATTGTCGTAATTCAATAAATATTTGTTGGGCTATAAAACAGATGGTTTTAAGGAAGTTAGAACAGAGACCATGCTAAAAGGTTATTAAAACAACTTAAAGCCTTTCCTGCAGAGCACATAGCATGTCAACTGTACCTCTTCCAAACATTTTTTTCCTACTGTTCAAACAGACCACCTTTCAAAACACAAACAAATTAAGAGCAGGTGTGGCCAATTACTAGGCATGGTCAACACACCTGAAACACTCAAATTTCCAAGACAAACTACTGAAGTTGAGCGTAAATGTATACATATATGGAATGGTTTGAATAATGACAGTTCTGGGTCCAATTAACACACAAGTAACAAAATTACCCATTTAAAAAAGGTATAAGTGAAGATGCATTGAATGCAATAAAATGCCGCCGTCACAGGTTTTTAGGATAAAAAATGTTCTAGGTAGAACCCTTTGTCTTACAAAGAACCCTTGTTTTCCAAAAAGGGTTCTTCAGATGAAAACGGTTCTTGGTTGAACCCTATACCTCTGCAAAGAACTCTTTTGGAGAAAAAAAATTCTAATAGTGTATCTGCATGTACAGATGTATTATCTTCATTTGATAACAATTTTGTTGCTGGGAATTGTCCTGCACAGCAGGAAATTCAAACTTTTAGTATATTTTAGTTTTAAAATGGTTTGAATAAAGTTTGTAATTTCAACTTTGAAATTTGATTTGCCCTAACAAAAATAGATCAATCCCTAAAAAAATGTCCATTCATTATAATCCACATAATAATTTACATTTCCTATTTTCAAGCTGTAGCAAACTGGATCAAATTAAAATCCTACATCTGTAGCATAGAGATTTGTATTCTGTAGTATGAAGCCAGATAATAACCCAAATTTCGCGACATTTGTTTCTTACACATCCAGGACGAATAATGCCTGATAAAAATGCTAAAAATGACATTTGGACAACAAGTTTTAGGCACGCTGTAGAAAACAGACTGTGTTTAATCACTAGGCAAACAGCCTGTGGACAAGGAAGGGGATGCTATCTAAGGAATACGGAAGTAAACAACAAGAGAGAGTGTATTTTGGGTCTTCCTGCATCTGTCAGAAGATGTGGGACCACCGAAGGAAAAGCTTTCGGGCAGTACTGTAACATTACGTGACAGAACAAATAGGACTCCTGCTTTGGAGTTGATAGCGAACCAGACAGTGTGTGGTTGGATCTGTCCCAGATATGAACTGAATATCCAGACTTTTTATTACACTAGACCTTGACTGGCGCAGGTAGAAGCCAGCCAGCATCTATCCACTCTCACTCTGCAATCTGATACTACACTACAACCTCCAGGCCTAGAGTGATGACAAGAGCTGATGAAATGTATCTGGGCATCTGTGGTGTATTCTCATCACCCAGACCCCCCAGCAGACAGTGGGGTGAAATAAGAGAGGATTGTCAGAAGAGCTTGGGCTGTTTAGAGGCTATTCTATCCTCTCAGATTCTCCTGATTCTATCTGATAGCCCAGCCTGGTCTCATAGACTAGACGTAACATAGTAAATGTAAACTTTGGGCACTAAAAGTAGTAGGATATGTTACGTTTGGAATGGTTCCATACTGTAAGAAAGATGGTTACTTAAAGCAAAAACCAAAGTAGCGTGGTTAGTTGGGGTGGATATGTGGGCGTGTAATGCGGTCGTCTAGCAACCCAAAAGTTCTCATCATGGACAACTTTAGCATTTTAGCTGACGAGCAACTTTTCAACTACTTACTACTTTTTAGCTACTTTGCAACTAATTAGAATGTTAGCCAACCCTTCCCCTAACCCTTTAAACTAACTCCCAAACTTAACCTTATCCCCTAACCCTAACCTCTAGTCTAGCTAACAAGCTACAGTGAGGGAAAAAAGTATTTGTTCCCCTGCTGATTTTGTACATTTGCCCACTGACAATTAATTGTTTATCTTTATTTAACTAGGCAAGTCAGTTAAGAACAAATTCTTATTTTCAATGACTTGCCTAGGAACAGTGGGTTAACTGCCTGTTCAGGGGCAGAACGACAGATTTGTACCTTGTCAGCTCAGGGATTTGAACTTGCAACCTTTCGGTTTTCTAGTCCAACGCTCTTACCACTAGGCTACCCTGCCGCCCCATGAACAGTCTATAATTTTAATGGTAGGTTTATTTGAACAGTGAGAGACAGAATAACAACAACAAAAAATCCAGAAAAACACATGTCAAAAATGTTATAAATTGATTTGACACTCTTAAAGGGAGTGCTCCTAATCTCAGTTTGTTACCTGTATAAAAGACACCTGTCCACAGAAGCAATCAATCAGAGTCCAAACTCTCCACCATGGCCAAGACCAAAGAGCTCTCCAAGGATGTCAGGGACAAGATTGTAGACCTACACAAGGCTGGAATGGGCTACAAGACCATCGCCAAGCAGCTTGGTGAGAAGGTGACAACAGTTGGTGCGATTATTCGCAAATGGAAGAAACACAAAAGAACTGTCAATCTCCCTCGGCATGGGGCTCCATGCAAGATCTCAACTCGTGGAGTTGCAATGATCATGAGAACGGTGAGGAATCAGCCCAGAACTACACGGGAGGATCTTGTCAATGATCTCAAGGCAGCTGGGACCATAGTCACCAAGAAAACAATTGGTAACACACAACGCCGTGAAGAACTGAAATCCTGCAGCGCCCGGAAGGTCCCCCTGCTCAAGAAAGCACATATACATGCCCGTCTGAAGTTTGCCAATGAACATCTGAATGATTCAGAGGACAACTGGTGAAAGTGTTGTGGTCAGATGAGACCAAAATGGAGCTCTTTGGCATCAACTCAACTCGCCGTGTTTGGAGGAGGAGGAATGCTGCCTATGACCCCAAGAACACCATCCCCACTGTCAAACATGGAGGTGGAAACATTATGCTTTGGGGGTGTTTTTCTGCTAAGTGGACAGGACAACTTCACCGGATCAAAGGGACGATGGACGGGGCCATGTACCGTCAAATCTTGGGTGAGAACCTCCTTCCCTCAGCCAGGGAATTGAAAATGGGTCGTGGATGGGTATTCCAGCATGACAATGACCCAAAACACATGCCCAAGGCAACAAAGGAGTGGCTCAAGAAGAAGCACATTAAGGTCCTGGAGTGGCCTAGCCAGTCTCCAGACCTTAATCCCATAGAAAATCTGTGGAGGGAGCTGAAGGTTCGAGTTGCCAAACGTCAGCCTCGAAACCTTAATGACTTGGAGAAGATCTGCAAAGAGGAGTGGGACAAAATCCCTCCTGAGATGTGTGCAAACCTGGTGGCCAACTACAAGAAACGTCTGACCTCTGTGATTGCCAACAAGGGTTTTGCAACCAAGTACTAAGTCATGTTTTGCAGAGGGGTCAAATACTTATTTCCCTCATTAAAATGCAAATCAATTTATAACATTTTTGACATGCGTTTTTCTGGATTTTGTTGTTGTTATTCTGTCTCTCACTGTTCAAATAAACCTACCATTAAAATTATAGACTGATAATTTCTTTGTCAGTGGGCAAACGTACAAAATCAGCATGGGATCAAATACTTTTTTCCCTGACTGTAGCCAATGTTAGCCATCTTTTTAGAATTTGTAACGTATACTTTTTTCAAATTTATACATATTGTATGTTTTGTTCTAAGCTGACATATAGAATTGTTTAAAGATGGTCATACCGTGGATAATTTAGAACCCCCTAATATTGCATTGGCTTTTACTACTTTAGCCCCTAGAAACGCATTGAATAACACATTCAGAAATGGCAAAAAAGACAGTAAAAAATAAATCATAAAGAATAAGGTTTTGAAGTGTCTGTCCTAGATTTAGGAGATACAGTGCATTCGGAAAGTATTTAGACCCCTTAACTTTTTCCACATTTTGTTACGTTACAACCTTATTCTAAAATGTATTTTTTCTTAAATCCCCTCATCAATCTACACACAATACCCCATAATGGCAGAGCTAAAACAGGTTTTTAGAAATGTTTGCAAATTTATAAAAAAATAAATAATAATAATAAATATCACATTTAAATAAGTATTCAGACCCTTTACACAGTTTTGTTGAAGCACCTTTGGCAGCGATTACAGCCTTGAGTCTTTTTGGATATGACACTACATGCTTGACACACCTGTATTTTGGGGAGTTTCTCCCATTCCTCTCTGCAGATCCTCTCAAGCTCTGTCAGGTTGGATGGGGAGCATCGCTGCACAGCTATTTTCAGTTCTCTCCAGAGATGTTCGATCGGGTTCAAGTCCAGGCCTTGGATGGGCCACTCGAGGACATTGAGACTTGTCCCGAAGCCACTCCTGTGATGTCTTGGCTGTATGCTTAGGGTTTTTGTCCTGTTGGAAGGTGAACCCTTTCTCCAGTCTGAGGTCCTGAGCGCTCTGGAGCAGGTTTTCATCAAGGATCTCTCTGTACTTTGCTCCATTAATCTTTCACTTGATCATTACTATTCTCCCAGTGCCTGCCACTGAAAAACACCCCCACAGCATGATGCTGCCACCACCATGCTTCACCGTAGGGATGGTATCAGGTTTCCTCCAGACATGACGCTTGGCATTCAGGCCAAAGTGTTCAATCTTGGTTTCATCAGACAGGAAGAACTTGTTTCTCATGGTCTGAGAGTCTTTAGGTGCCTTTTGGCAAACTCCAAGCGGACTGTCATGTGCCTTTTATTGAGGATTGGCTTCCGTCTGGCCACTCTACCAAAAAGGACTGATTGGTGGAGTGCTGCATATATGGTTGTCCTTCTGGAAGGTTCTCCTGTCTCCACAGAGGAACTCTAGAGCTCTGTCAGAGTGACCATCAGGTTCTTGGTCACCTCCCTGACCAAGGACTTTCTCCCCCCGATTGCTTAGTTTGGCCGAGCGGCCAGCTCTAGGAAGAGTTGTGATGGTTCCAAACTTCTTCCATTTAAGAATGATGGAGGCCACTGTGTTCTTGGGGACCTTCAATGCTGCAGACATTTTTTGATACCCTTCCCCAGATCTGTGCCTCGACACAATCCTGTCTCGGAGCTCTATGGACAAGTCCTTCGACCTCACGGCTTGGTTTTTACTCTGACATGCACTGTCAACTGTGGAACCTTATATAGACAGGTGTGTGCCTTTCCAAATCATGTCCAATCAATTAAATTTACCACAGGTGGACTCCAATCAAGTTGTAGAAACCTCTCAAGGATGATCAATGGAAACAGGATGCACCTGAGCTCAATTTCAAGATTCATAGAAAAGGGTCTGAATACTTCTGTATATATGGTATTTAAGTTTTTTATTTTTAATAAATTAGCAAACATTTCGAAAAACCTGTTTTTGCTTTGTCATTATGGGGCATTGTGTGTAGATTGCTGAGGATTTGTTTTCCTTTAATCCATTTTAGAATAAGGCTGTAACATAACAAAATGTGGGAAAAGTCGAGGGATCTGAATTATTTTCGAATCCACTATATATATATACAGTACCAGTCATAAGTTTGGACACACCTACTCATTCCAGGGCTTTTATTTGTTTTTATTAATTGTAGAATAATAGTAAAGACATCAAAACTATGATATATGGAATCATTTAGTAACCAAACAAGTGTTAAAGAAATAAAAATATATTTTACCTTTGAGATTCTATAAAGTAGCAACCATTTGCCTTGATGACAGCGTTGCACACGTTTGACATTCTCTCAACCACCTTCATGAGGTAGTCACCTGGAATGCATTTCAATTAACAGGTGTGCCTTGTTAAAAGTTAATTTGTGGAATTTCTTTCCTTAATGCGTTTGAGCCAATCAGTTGTTTTGTGACAAGGTAGGTGTGGTATACAGCCTGGGCCCAATTTGGTAAAAGACCAAGTCCATATTATGGCAAGAATAACTCAAATAAGCAAATACAAATGACAGTCCATCATTACTTTCAGACATTAAGGTCAGTCATCCAGCCAATTTTAAGAACTTTGAAAGTTTCTTCAAGTGCAGTCTCAAATACCATCAAGCGCTATGATGAAACCGGCTCTCACGAGGACCGCCACAGGAAAGGAAGACCCAGAGTTAGCTCTGCTGCAGAGGATAAGTTCATTAGAATTACAAGTCTCTGAAATTGCAACCCAAATAAATGCTTCACAGAGTTCAAGTAACAGACACATCTCAACATCAACTGTTCAGAGGAGACTGCGTGAATCAGGCCTTCATGATCAGATTGCTGCAAAGAAACCACTACTAAAGCCCACCAATAATAAGAGACTTGCTTGGGCCAAGAAACACGAGCAATGGACATTAGACCAGTGGAGTCCAAATTTGAGATTTTTTATTCCAACCGCTATGTCTTTGAGAGATGCAGAGTAGGTGAATGAATGATCTTCACATGTGTAGTTCCCACCGTGAAAGATGGAGGAGGAGATGTGATGGTGTGGGGGTGCCTTGCTGGTGATACTGTCTGTGGTTTATTTAGAATTCAAGGCACACTTAACCAGCATGGCTACCACAGCATTCTGTAGCGATATGCCATCCCATCTGGTTTGTGCTTAGTGGCACTATAATTTGTTTTACAGGAGAATGACCCAACAAACCTCAGGCTCTGTAAGTGCTATTTGACCAAGAAGGAGAGTGATGGAGTACTGCATCAGATGACCTGGCCTCCACAATCACCCGACCTCAACCAAATTGAGATGGTTTACGATGAGTTGGACCGCAGAGTCAAGGAAAAACAGCCAACAAGTGCTCAGCATATAGTATGTGGGAAATCCTTCAAGACTGTTGGAAAAGCATTCCAGGTGAAGCTGGTTGAGAGCATACCAAGAGTGTGCAAAGCTGTCATCAAGGCAAAGGGTGACTACTTTGAAGAATCTAAAATGATTTTTGGTTACTACATGATTCCATATGTGTTATTTTGTAGTTTATATGTCTTCACTATTATTCTGTAATGTAGAAAATAGTAAAATAAAGAAAAACGCTTCAATGACTTGGTTTGTGCGAACTTGTGACTGGTACTGTAAAATTTTGGGTAGGCACAAAACTATCTCCATACTTCCATTCATTTTTTTCACTGGTACTGGTTACATTCAGACAAGTCCCGTGATGAAGAACACCATCATGTTTTTGAGAAGCTCCCCTTTCCACAGTGGGATCATATTAGTTATGTTGATGTAACCGATGTGAAATGGCTAGTTAGTTAGCGGTGGTGCGCGCTAATAGCGTTTCAATCGGTGACGTCACTCGCTCTGAGACTTGAAGTAGGGTTGCCCCTTGCGTTGCAAGGGCCGTGGCTTTTGTGGCGCGATGGGTAACGATGCTTCGTGGGGTGTCAGTTGTTGATGTGTGCAAGGGTCCCTGGTTCGAGCCCGGGTTGGGGCGAAGAGAGGGACGGAACCTACACTGTTACATTGACCAAACCAGACGCTAGGCCACCTTCCACTGCAGATGCGGTAAGCAGCCATAGGTGGATTGAAATATCTGTAGTTTAAACTGACAGATTTTGATGGGGATTTTTAAAAATTATGTTACTTAATAAAGTTGTTTTTATGTGAATGTACGTGTCAAAGGGTGTCATGGCTGTTGTACGAAGGAGCAGACCAAAATGCAGCGTGTGTGTTCTTCCACATTTTATTTTCACTGTGAAACTATGCAGTACATACACATAAACTAAAGAACGAAAAACAAACCGTGACGCAGAGTTGAAACATACACTAACAATCTCCCACAAACCCAGGTGGAAAAAACACCTACTTAAGTATGATCTCCAATTAGAGAAAACGATGACCAGCTGCCTCTAATTGGAGATCATCCCAAACAAAACCCAACATAGAAATACAAAACTAGAAACCCCCCCTGTCACACCCTGACCTACTCTACCATAGAAAATAACAGCTTTCTATGGTCAGGACGTGACAGTACCCCCCCCCAAAGTTGCAGACTCCGAATGCACCTAAACAATAAAAAATAAAAAAATAAAAAGGGAGGGTTAGGGAGGGTGACAAATGTCTATGGCGGCGCTGGTGCAGTACGCAGAACCTTCTCATCCCGCGGATCCTCCAGCAGAGCGTAACCCCCGCTCCGCCCGCTGATCCCTCCGCTTTTGTGTCACCGGACCCTGGATCGTCGCCGAAGGACCCGGACTGTGGATCATCACCGGAGGTCCTGGACCGTGGACCGCTGCCGGAGACTCTGGACCGCGGACCGCCGCTGGAGACTCTGGACCGCGGACCGCCGCCGGAGACTCTGGACCGGGGAACGCCGCCAGAGACTCTGGACTGGGGAATGCCGCCGGAGACTCCGGACCGGGGAATGTCGCCGGAGGTTCCGGACTGTGGGCCGTCCCGGAGGTTCCGGACTGTGGGCCGTCGCCGGAGGTTCCGGACTGTGGGCCGTCGCCGGAGGTTCCGGACTGTGGGCCGTCTCAGGAGGTTCCGGACTGTGGGCCGTCTCAGGAGGTAACGGACTGTTGGCCGTTGCTGCAGGCTCCATGCCATGGATCATCACTGCAGGCTCCGCACCATGGATCACCACTGGAGGCTTTGTGCCATGGATCATCACTGGAGGCTCCGGGCCCTGGATTATCAATGGAGGCTTCATGCCATGGATCATCCCTACAGGCTCCGGGCCATGGATCATCCCTACAGGCTTCTTGCCATGGATTATCACTGGAGGCTCCGGGCCATGGATTATCACTGGAGGCTTCGTGCCATGGATCATCACTACATGCTCCGGGCCATAGATCATCACTGGAGGCTTCTTACGTGGAGCCGGAACAGGTCTCACCGGACTAGGGAACGTCGCTGGAGGCTCCGGACTGGGGGACGTTGCCGGAAGCTCCGGACTGGGAACTGTCGCCGGAAGCTCTGGACTGGGACACGCACCTCAGGGCAAGTGCGAGGAGCAGGCACAGGACACACCGGACTGGGCAGGCGTACTAGAGACCTGATGTGTGGGGCTGGCACAGGTGGCGCCAGACTGGTGACACGCACCTCAGGGCAAGTGCGAGGAGCAGGCACAGGGCGTACCAGGCTAGATATACTCAATGGAGGCCTGGTACGTGGGGCAGGCACAGAGCGCACCGGCCTGTGAATGCGCACTGGCGACACAGTGCGCATCACCGCATAACACGGTGCTTGCTCAGTCACTCGCTCCCCACGGTAAGCACGAGGAGTTGGCTCAGGTGTCCAACCTGACTCTGCCAATCTCCCCGTGTGCCCCCCCCCCCCAATTTTTTGGGGGGGGCTGCCTCTCGTGCTTCCCTCGTTGCCATGCTCTCGCTGCCTCCACCTGTTCCCATGGGAGGCGCTTTTCTCCTGCCCCTAATTCCTCCAAAGCCCTGGATATACTCCTCCTCATCTCCTCAACAGACCAGGATGCCATTTCCTCCTGGGTGTCTTCCCAGGTCCATTTCTCCGGACCATGCTGCTTGGACTCTTGGTGGTGGGAGTTTCTGTCACGGCTGTCGTAGGAAGGAGCGGACCAAAATGCAGCGTGTGTGTTGTTCCACATTTTATTTTCACTGTGAAACTATGCAATACATACACATAAACTAAAGAACGAAAAACAACAAACCGTGACACAGAGTTGAAACACACTAACTCAAAAACAATCTCCCACAAACCCAGGTGGAAAAAACACCTACTTAAGTATGATCTCCAATTAGAGACAACGATGACCAGCTGCCTCTAATTGGAGATCATCCCAAACAAAACCCAACATAGAAATACAAAACTAGAACATAACAACATAGAAAAACTCAACTAGAAAACCCCTCTGTCACGCCCTGACCTACTCTACCATAGAAAATAACAGCTTTCTATGGTCAGGACGTGACAAAGGGTTAATTGTTTTATTCTGTGTTGTTACAGCATTGAGCCCACATAATGCATAGTGCATTTAATGTTTACAAAAATAAGTTAATAAATAATAATAATCTAAACGGAAATTTAAAACGGTGGTTAGTGCTGCTCGCTCAGCACTAACCATGGCTGATTGGGGGTTGTTGACGTGTGTGTGTGTGTGTGTGTGTGTGTGTGTGTGTGTGTGTGTGTGTGTGTGTGTGTGTGTGTGTGTGTGTGTGTGTGTGTGTGTGTGTGTGTGTGTGTGTGTGTGTGTGTGTGTGTGTG
Source organism: Salmo salar (assembly GCF_965601325.2). Lineage (NCBI taxonomy): Eukaryota > Metazoa > Chordata > Actinopteri > Salmoniformes > Salmonidae > Salmo > Salmo salar. The sequence goes on along the minus strand of NC_138308.1, from coordinate 9,526,933 downwards.
TGTGGCCTGCTGTGGGAGTAGAAGAGTAGATTCTTCACTGGTTGATGCACACTTCAAAGGAACACAAACACCACAGCTCTTCCTTCTCCTTTCTTTCCTTCTCCTGCTCGATATGGCGAGGACGAGAGGCGCAGTACTCAAAGACCTTGTTCTCTGTCATCGAACAGGTGCGTAATGAGGATACCAGACTTCAAATGAAGCTCTGAGCCAGACTATGACAAAGAATATATTTTAATGGGAACATGGTGTATACCTACCTCTGTCTGTCCTCATAACAAAGTGATTGTGTAAGCTGTGTTGTTGGCTAGCTCCTCTGAACCACTGTGTCCTGTAGTTTCCCTCGAAGCTGGTGTCTGGAGGATATATTGGCACGGTTTGCGAGAGGCGCAGTACTCAAATACCTTGTTCTCCATCATCGAACAGGTGCGTAATGAGGATACCAGACATCAAATGAAGCTCTGAGCCAGACTATGACAAAGAATATATTTTAATGGGAACATGGTGTATACCTACCTCTGTCCTCATAACAAAGTTATTGTGTTAGCTGTGTTGTTGGCTAGCTCCTCTGAACCACAGTGTCCTGTAGTTCCCCTCAAAGCTGGTGTTTGGAGGATACATTGGCATGGTTTAATGTCCCTAATGTCCCTTTTCCCTCTAACAACACCCGTGCCAATATATACTGCAAACACCGGCTTCTCGGGCATTATCACTTGAGCAAACACAGGTGGTGTCATGCATTGTTATGAAGGTCCACATTCTCTTAATGCAAGCCATCTTGGTCTCTTCACTCTTGTATTCAAAAACATCAGCCTGGGGTCATCATTCTATGTGTTCCCTCAGCTAGCACCATATGAGAAGGATTTGGAATTAATTCTCACTTAAAGTCAAGGGATTTGTATCATGAATAATTTATTCAAGAAAACGCTGTCGATTATCTACCATGGCCATGTAGAGGGGAAACCTGAGTCACTCAGCAGGGATTAGGACAGTGCTCTAGGGTAATCACAAACACTTTTGAAAGAAATCAAAGAAGTGCACCATGGTGTGTGCTCTGCATATGCATGTATAGTCAGAGAGTCCCGATTTAATGTCAGGAGTTACACTGTGTGTCACGCCCTGACCATAGAGAGCCATTGGTTCTCTATGGTGTTGTAGGTCAGGGCGTGACTAGGGGGTGTTCTAGTCTATTTATTTCTATGTTTGGGATTGAGTATGGTTCCAAATTAGAGGCAGCTGATTATCGTTGTCTCTAATTGGGGATCATACTTAAGGTGTCCCTGTTCCCACCTGCTTTTGTGGGATATTGTTTGTGTTTGTGCTTGTTGCACCACGTAAGTCACGTTTCATTGCTTGTTTATTGTTTTGTTGAGAAGTTTTCACTTAATAAAAGGATGTGGAACTCAAATCACGCTGTGCCTTGGTCTGTCCATTATCACGAGCGTGACACTGTGGCTGCTCTACGGTCCTATGGCGTCCATATTAGGAAGTCAACAGATTTCAGGCCTGACATACAGGACACAAAGTACTTTCAATGCAACCAGACGATCACCAATCAATTGCCTAAAGGTATCTGGGTCACATCTCTGACACATGGGACTGCTTTCCAAGACACTTTCTAATGTCCCTTTTCCCTATTTTTCCCCATAAGTTTACAAATGAGTAATGAATGTGTGGAGGGAGTGTGGAAATGATACTCTCCAGGGCCTGCGGTGTGGAGCTGCTGTCTGCCTGGGAGACTCCTGGGAGACGAGCACGAAGGCAGGTGAAACAGATCAGGGTGTGACACTAAGCTATATTGAAATGAACGCTTAGGTGTTTGTTTAGCCAAGGATGAAATAAATAAAGCAAAGCTGCAGCTTTCATGTACGCCTTTCCTGCAGTCAAATGACCAAATCACCCTCTAGAGGCCTCATGGGTGGAATGTTAATAATATCGTTCATCATTTCATGATTAATAAACAGTTTGTTATATTTCAGTATTCTGCAATTGATATCAAGTGTAGTATTGCGATGCAAACTCAAAATGTAATACATTTCAACTCTATATCTGACATGGTACAGGTGTCTTTATTTTAAGCCCATAACCATGCATGTCTGTGGTATAGTTTTGTTTCAAAGTAGATTTGTTTAAGACTACCAAGAAACCCTCTGTTTGACCCTGACTTAGCCCACTGCAGTACATTTAAACACTGGATCCTGTAAAATATGCCACAGGTTTGATCTTTTCACCAGTAATTAATAAAATACAAATTTACAGATGCTGCCAAGGTAGCGTGGCTGGTGTCATGTCTTAACGAGGCTCGCTCATTTATCACCAAAGCAACGCCTTAATTAATTTGTCTAGTTGAAGACAAGTTCGCCGGATTCCGTGCATGAAAAATTTAGTGGATTCTCTGCCATGCTAGAGAAATGATTCATGTTTTAAAATGAGGGTTTAAATTAATATCTCATGCAAAAGTAGTATACTGTTGTACGGTATCTTCTATTGTACCTACAATTAATAAACTTGCTGGTTTTGTAGTTGTATGAGAACTTCCTGTGGGATACCAATCTGGTGGGGTGCCTGCAATTATATGTCTGCAATTATATGTGAGTGCATATTTTCCTTAGGGCACAGTGGTAATTTATCATTGCAATATTTGCTGAAACTGATTGCCTCAATATTTAGCATGAGAAAGCCAGTATATTAGTCAAGTCTGTGTTCTGTTTGGGGAATTTCATATCCACTTAGGTTGCCACAAAATAGATTGGATCATGAAAAACTTGCCCCTTCTCATTGCTGCATATTGAGGTAGTCATTGCTGACTAAACTTGCATTCAATATTCTGCCTCAGTAGTGATGAAAGTTAAAGTTAAAAGTATATTAAACATGTGTGCGTGTGTGTGTGGCTACGTGTGCATACAAGTGTGTGCTTCTGTTATTTGCAGCTCACCGCTTCCAGCCATGCACTAACTGATGCAGACTGGCACTGACAGACTGGGTCACACAGAGGTAAGGGATACCATAGTGTGGGGCCACACACACATCAACAGCCCCTAATCAGCCATAGTCCATCTTACACCTGTGGCCAGGATTGGACCATAGTCTCAGTCAATCAAACCAACACAATCTCACACTCAATTCGTGCAAATATGTACAAAACGTATTTTAGCAGATTTGGACACTTTTTGTTGTTGTTGTGTGGCTTAATTTGTGTGAAATACACACATTTTTGTGCTACTGAATTTGTAGGAAAAGACAAATGTGCGGCTTCATTCATAGGAAAATCATTTTTGTGGAAGGCAAATTTAGGATTTTTAAAAAAATAAATAAAACACATTTGTTAACAACCCAATCTTGCTAATCAACCAGGTTGTGACCGAAATACTTATTATATAATAGTAGCCTTACGTTTAATTTTTTTTTTCTTAAGGCCAAGGCTGTTTTCTATGCTTGTTTTCGCTTGATACTTTGCGATAGTGGTGCTATGTCGGATTTTCTGAGGGTTGCCAGATTCTACTCCCGCTCCGCTGCTAGTAAACATCGCCTGTTTACTAACCACCGGTCTTGGTAACCCATCATTACGTACACCTGACAGCCATCATGACGCACACCTGCGTCCATTCATTAGGCACACCTTGACTAAATCAATAGCCTGATTACTCCCCCTTTATTTAGCCCTCAGTTGGTTTTCTTTCAAGTTCAGTACGTGGCCCATGTTTGTTCTGTTGTAGCTCTTTGTGATTAAACTCTCCTTCTGCATGTGCTTTCTGACTACCGGTGTACACGTTACAGATTGGAGTAAAAAGCTGTATTTGTCTTCTTTTCTTCTGGCATCTGTGAAGGTATTTGATTGGGGAATGGGGATACATTTTCATGATGGGAAATTAATTCAGATATAAATGTGGGGAAACAGAAGAACTGCAAAAAAAAAAATTGGTTTAAATTCCACTGGTGTAACTGCATGTTATTTGCAACTATAACGAGTCTGGACTATGATCAATTAAGCCATATCAATGCAGTTAAACAGGTTAATGTAAAATAATGAATTATGTTGGCTTACACTTATGGCACTTCCAAGGCCGTTTCATGATGATTATTACGGTCGTGTCAATCATGTTACATACTTAGGCTATTGTAACAAGGCATGTGCCAGCATTGTAGATCTACTGCCTCTGACCAGAGGCCTACTAGGCTTTCTTGGCAATGGTCGTTAGAGCTCACTTTGCCACGTATGAGCCCTGGTTAGAGTCCCTGTTGCAGCTTTAACTTTCTTACACTACATTGGTGGCAGCGTTGGGATCATGTCCAGCTCACATCTAGTTATGTGATCTATTAGTGGAAGGGTTCTGTTTTTCAACATCGTGTTGGGTGTAATTACATTGATATATCTAGTGAACAATGGATAAGCTATTAGTGTCCGTAACTATATCGACGATGTGATGACCTAATGATTAGAATTTTGGAGATCATTACAGACTAAATTACGTTCTTTTCATCATCGTTATGCAAACAAGGTTGATTTCCGCGACAATTTCGCATTTTTAACAAGTTTTAACAAGTTTTGTTTAGCTAATAAAATGAAAACATTAATTCGAACTACTTTGGGTACCTTAATATTAAACATTGCTACGACCTTTTGGTTTACAGAAGGGAATATAGAGTTAAGCACGTACTCTTCCTTTACTGACCTTAATGGGTATTGCCTCCACCCACTTGTGATCGGTCGCTGGCAGACACCAGCTGTTGCCATTCCTGGATTTCGTGAAGGGTCCAATGAGTTCCACCCCTAACATTTAAAGTGTTAGAGAGAAGATTACTTTATTCTTACCCGTATCTGTGTCATACAGTCTGCAGATTTTCATATTTGTAAGGATACTGACACACACATTCTATAATATTGAACTCTGCTGTGGTCAAATAAAGAAACCATTACAGAACAACTTATTAGGGTAAAATTTGAATTGGGACACTTACCGATCATGTGCCATGGTGAAACAACTTTTTCAACTCCGGTGCCACAGTCTTCACCCTCTCAAACTTATTGCAGGCTAGACAGGGTACTGACCTTTAAGCAAAAAGTGACACATTTAAACATTGTGTGCTCTCTGATATGACATTAATTGAAATCATAATAATTTCAGATATAATAGAATGTAATTGATAATCAGAAGGTTATTTAAGTTGCCCAGCAGTCCACCTCCTTGACAATTCCCCGTCAGAAAAAGCGTAGGTTGATTTTGGCAATCATGCGCTTCACTCCGAAATGGCCAGCATGCATCTGTCAGAACGGCCTCCTTCTCCTCCTTAGTAAAAATCACCCTAATGTGTCATACCCCCGTAGGTACATATGATTGCCTAACAAGTTGGAAGAGAAGTGTTGTTGAAATATTCAAGTGTAAGTATATTTGCACTGCTGTCTTTCTCTGTTTCTCTCTCTCCATCTGTCTTCCACTCTCTTCCCACCTCTCGCTCCCTCACTCACTTTCATCCTTTCTTTCTCACTTTCTTCCTCCCCACGTCTCTGTGTCTGTCTAGCGAAGACACCTAGTTTAAACCTATCCATTTGATTAATCAGGTTTAACTTATAGCTAGACACCTCAATATGACAGACATATAAGTAAACTCAGCAAAAAAATAAACATCCCTTTTTCAGGACCCTGTCTTTCAAAGATAATTCATAAAAATCCAAATAACTTCACAGATCTTTGTAAAGGGTTTAAACACTGTTTCCCATGCTTGTTCAATGAACCATTAACAATTAATGAACATGCACCTGTGGAACGGTCGTTAAGACACTAACAGCTTTACAGACGGTAGACAATTAAGGTCACAGTTATGAAAACTTAGGACACTAAAGAGGCCTTTCTACTGACTCTGAAAAACACCAAAAGAAAGATGCCCAGGGTCCCTGCTCATCTGTGTGAATGTGCCTTAGGCATGCTGCAAGGAGGCATGAGGACTGCAAATGTGGCCAGGGCAATAAATTGCAATGTCCGTACAGTGAGACGCCTAAGACAGAGCTACAGGGAGACAGGACGGACAGCTGATCGTCCTCGCAGTGGCAGACCACGTGTAACAACACCTGCACTGAATCGATACATCCAAACACCACACCTGCGGGACAGGCACAGGATGACAACAACGACTGCCCGAGTTACACCAGGAACGCACAATCCCTCCACTAGTGCTCAGACTGTCCGCAATAGGCTGAGAGAGGCTGGACTGAGGGCTTATAGGCCTGTTGTAAGGCAGGTCCTCACTAGACATCACCGGCAACATCATCGCCTATGGGCACAAACCCACCGTTGCTGGACCAGACAGGACTAGCAAAAAGGGCTCTTCACTGACGAGTCGCGGTTTTGTCTCACCAGGGGTGATGGTCGGAGTCGCGTTTATCGTCGAAGGAATGAGCATTACACCGAGGCCTGTACTCTAGAGCGGGATTGATTTGGAGGTGGAAGGTCTGTCATGGTCTGGGGCGGTGTGTCACAGCATCATCGGACCTGCTGGTTGTTGTCATTGCAGGCAATCTCAACGCTGTGCGTTACAGGGAAGACATCCTCCTCCCTCATGTGGTACCCTTCCTGCAGGCTCATCCTGACATGACCCTCCAGCATGACAATGCCACCAGCCATACTGCTCGTTCTGTGCGTGATTTCCTGCAAGACAGGAATGTCAGTGTTCTGCCATGGCCAGCAAAGAGCCCGGACCTCAATTCCATTGAGCACATGTGGGACCTGTTGGATTAGAGGGTGAGGGCTAGGGCCATTCCCCCCAGAAATGTCCGGGAACTTGCAGGTGCCTTGGTGGAAGAGTGGGGTAACATCTCACAGCATCTCACAAGCAAATTTTGTGCAGTCCATGAGGAGGAGATGCACTGCAGTACTTAATGCAGCTGGTGCCACACCAGATACTGACTGTTACTTTTGATTTTGACCCCCCCTTTGTTCAGGGACACATTATTCCATTTCTGTTAGTCACATGTCTGTGGAACGTGTTCAATTTATATCTCAGTTGTTGAATCTTGTTATGTTCATACAAATATTTACACATGTTAAGTTTGCTGAAAATAAACGCAGTTGACAGTGAGAGGACGTTTCTTTTTTTGCTGAGTTTATATCAGTAGGGGCTGCTGAGGGGAGGATGTCATGCATTCCCTTGTTAGCAAGAGCCTCTCGGTGGATGCTGCAGCGTACCCAAGTTGCTTTGGGAGAAACTGCTTGCACGTGCGTTACCACTCCACTATGTCTCTCTGTCATGGCTTTTGCGCCATCAGTACAGATTGCAACATCAGCAGCAGCTATGTTTGGCAACATACGGACCGTCAGTGGAATTCCCGCGAGAGAGTAACGGTTAATGTGGTTGGATGTTAATTATTTGACTAGGCTACCTGTATTTGACATTGGGTTGTTATTTCTCTGAACACTAGATGGTTTAATTTTATTTTGGGCAATGAAAGGAGGCTACTCAGGCAAGAAAACAACCTCACCAAAATGTATAGCCCTGTTGGAAAATATAAATTGACTGTGGAAAATGTGAAGAATTTTTTTTATTTTTATTTGGCCTACCTCCAATGGCATCCCCAGTTTGGGAATACCTGATCTAGTGGAAAGCTTTCCCAGAAGAGTGGAGGCTGTTATAGCAGCAAAGGGAGGACCAACTCCATATTAATGCCCATGATTTTGGAATGAGATGTTCGACGAGAATGTGTCCACATTTCACTGCCAGGGTTGTGGGTGTGATTGCTGGGGCGACCCATATGTAAAATGTATGCATTGTGGCGTAGCCACCAGGGGGAGAATCACGCGGCGATGGCTCCCTCTGCTGGACATGCCAGGTCTCAACGGGCTCTCCGGCCAGGACAAATTGGGGCTGATTGTGGTTGGTGAGTAATCAAGGGGCTGATTGCTCACCAGCTGGACGAGTCCCATAAAGCTTCCAGAAGGGCAGCACACAGGGTTGTGGACTGGGGAAGAAAGGTTACGTCTATATAGTTGTGTGCAGTACAAGAGATAAAGGAGGGTGCTCTGTTTTGTTCCCCACAGGATACATCAAGACCCCGGAGCCCAGAAGACGGTATCACCCAAGGGCTATTTTATTTCTCTTTGTTTATTATTTAAATAAACACCCTTGAAACCGAACGAATGCAATTTTGTTCGTGTCTAATCTGTGTACACGTCTTGACCAAACCCCCTGATCTGCCACAACACACATGACTAAGTTGCTTTGGACAAAGCATTTGCTAAATGGCATATATTATATAAAATTAACATGTGTGCCAGCTGAGCTTGTTCAACACACTTTGGTTAATACTGCTGTCCTTGATGGTGTAGATACTAAAGAATACAGCTGTTAATTGTAAAATAATCACAATTAGAATAAAGTAATTGTCTTTAATAGGCTAACTAAGCCCTAACTAAGACCTTCGGTAAACATTGCCTGCATAACTGCCTTTGGTGTAGGTAGTTTGATCAAATGTGGGCAATGAAATTCATGTGAAGCCGTTTCAAACCAGACTATTCATGGTGTATTTGTGAATAAATTTATAGAGGCTTTGAATATCAGACTGCCAGTCAAATTGCATCTTTAGCCGGAAGCTGATTAAAGCTCTGCCTCCCTGTAAGCTGATTAAAGCTCTGACTCCCTGTAAGCTGACGGAAGTTTAATTACCTAACCAATCAGACTCACTTGGTCCCTTTCAAAAGAAGGCATCCTACATATCTATAAATATCTATTATGTTACATAGCCAGGGGAAGTAGGGGTGCTGAGGGTTGACACACCTACTCGTTCAAGGGTTTTTCTTGATACTTTTTTTGTTTGTACTTTTTTCTACATTGTAGAATAGTAATGAAGACAAAACTATGAAATAACACATGGAATCATGTAACCTAAAGTGTGAAACAAAATAAATATGTTTTATTTTATATTCTTCAACGTATCCACCCTTTGCCTTGATGACAGATTTGCACACCCTTGTGTTCTCTCAACCAGCTTCACCTGGAATGCTTTTCCAACAGTCTTGAAGGAGTTCCCACATATGCTGAGTAATTGTTGGTTGCTTTTCCTTCACTCTGCGGTCCAACTCATCCTAAACCATCTCAATTGTGTTGAGGTTGGGTGATTATGGAGGCCAGGTCATCTGATGCAGCACTCCATCACTCCTTCTTGGTCAAATAGCACTTACACAGCCTGGAGGTGTGTTGGGTCATTGTCCTGTTGAAAAACAAATGATGGTCCCACTAAGTGCAAACCAGATGGGATGGCGTATCGCTGCAGAACACTGTGATAGACATTGTTGGGGCTAGGGGGCAGTATTTTCACGGCTGGATAAAAAAACGTACCCGATTTAATCTGGTTACTAATCCTACCCAGTAACTAGAATATGCATATACTTATTATATATGGATAGAAAACACCCTAAAGTTTCTAAAACTGTTTGAATGGTGTCTGTGAGTATAACAGAACTCATTTGGCAGGCAAAACCCTGAGACATTTTCTGACAGGAAGTGGATACCTGATGTGTTGAATTACCTTTAAGCCTATGCCATTGAAACACACAGGGGTTGATTAATGTTTTGGCACTTCCTATTACTTCCACTAGATGTCACCAGCCTTTACAAAGTGTTTTGAGTCTTTTACTGTGAGATCTGACCAAACAAGAGCCTTGGAACGGTGATGGCCGATTAGACTCTGGCGCGCGAGTTCATGTTGGGTACCCTCGTTCCAATACGTTATAAAAGAGAATGCATTCGTCCACCTTGAATATTATTCATGTTCTGGTTAAAAAAGGCACTAATGATTTATGCTATACAACGTTTGACATGTTTGAACGAACGTAAATATATTTTTTCCCCTCGTTCATGACGAGAAGTCCGGCTGGCTTAGATCATGTGCTAACAACACAGAGCTTTTTGGACATAAATGATGAGCTTTTTTGAACAAAACTACATTCGTTATGGACCTGGGATTCCTGGAAGTGACATCTGATGAAGAGAATCAAAGGTAATGGATTATTTACATAGTATTTTCGATTTTAGATCTCTCCAACATGGCCGTTTGTCTGTATCGCAGTGCTCAGATTATTGCAAAGTGTGATTTCCCAGTAAGGTTATTTTTAAATCTGGCAAGTCGATTGCGTTCAAGAGATGTAAATCTATAATTCTTTAAATGACAATATAATATTTTACCAATGTTTTCTAATTTTAATTATTTAATTTGTGGTGCTGACTTGACTGCCGGTTATTGAAGGGAAACGATTTCCTGAACATCAACGCCATAGTAAAACGCTGTTTTTGGATATAAATATGAACTTGATAGAACTAAAAATGCATGCATTGTCTAACATAATGTCCTAGGAGTGTCATCTGATGGAGATTGTAAAAGGTTAGTGCATCATTTTAGCTGGTTTTATGGTTTTGGTGACGCCTGTCTTTGAATTGACAAAACATTACACACAGCTATTGTCAATGTACTCTCCTAACATAATCTAACTTTATGCTTTCGCCGTAAAACCTTTTTGAAATCGGACAACGTGGTTAGATTAAGGAGATGTTTATCTTTCAAAGGGTGTAAGATAGTTGTATGTTTGAAAAATTTGAATTTTGACATTTATTTGGTTTCAAATTTGCCGCTCTTGAAATGCACCTGCTGTTGATAGGGTGCACCACGGGTGGCACGCTAGCGTCCCACATAGCCCCAAGAGGTTTTAAGTGTGCCTTGAATTCTAAATAAGTCACAGACAGTGTCACCAGCAAAGCACCATCACACCTCCTCCATGCTTCACTGTGGAAACCACACATGCGGAGATCATCCGTTTACCTACTCTGCGTCACACAAAGATAGTATGGTTGGAACCAAAAATTGTAAATGTGGACTTATCAGACCAAAGGACATATTTCCACTGGTCTCATGTCTATTGCTTGTGTTTCTTGGCCCAAGCAAGTCTCTTCTTATTATTGTTGTCCTTTAGTAGTGGTTTCTTTGCAGCAATTCGGCCATGAAGGCCTGATTCACTCAGTCTCCTCTGAACAGTTGATGTTGAGATGTGTGTGTTGAACTCTGTGAAACATTTTTTTGGGCTGCAATGTGAGGTGTAGTTAACTCCAATAAACCTACCCTCTGCAGCAGAGGTAACTCTGAGTCTTCCTTTCCTGTGAGAGTCTCATGAGTGCTAGTTTCATCATAGCGCTTGATGGTTTTTGTGACCGCACTTGAAGAAACTTTCAAAATTCTTGACATTTTCGGTATTGACTGACCTTCATGTCTTAAAGTAATGACGGACTGTCATTTCTCTTTGCTTATTTGAGCTGTTCTTGCCATAATAGGGACTTGGTCTTTCACCAAATAGGACTATCTTCTGTATACCACCAACTACCTTGTCACAACACAACTGATTGACTCAAAAACATTAAGAAGGAAAGAAATTCCACAAATTAACTTTTTACAAGGCACACCTGTTAATTTGAATGCATTTCAGGTGACAACCTCATGAAGCTGGTTGAGAGAATGCCAAGAGTGTGCAAAGCTGTCATCAATGCAAAGGGTGGCTATTTGAAGAATCTCAAATGTAAAATATATTTTGATTTGTTGGACATTTGTTTTACTGCATGATTGCATATGTCTTCAGTAAAAAATAGTAAAAATAAAGAAAATCCCTTGAATGAGTAGTTGTGTCCAAACTTTTGACTGGTAATGTATATATTTTTATATTACTATATTACTCCTGTAATATAGGATTAATATAGTAGTAAAGTATGCCCGGGTAGGTGCACTTTACTCATTTGAACACTAGATGGCAGGTGAAGTCAATAATCAACCAGTCCCCAAAAGTCCCCATTGTTTTTCTATGTAGTAAATTCAAACAAAGGGCCTTATTAAAAAGTTATCTATGAAACAGTTTACACTCTATAACACTATTATTCTGCATTGTTTTTGAAAATTTGGTCACCCTTGATGCTGGGCCTCTTAAATGGACTTTAATCAAATGTATGCTATCAATTACTAGCATTATGCTTGGAAGTGTCTCAATGAAAAAGCTAGGGAGTGTAAGAACAAGTTTCCGTGAGCTCTCGTGATGTCCGATGTTTAAGAACCACTTACATGCATTTCCCTCGCAGGCAGACAGTGAACTCAGAACAGTTTATTTATCAAACAGGTACAGCTAATACCAAAACATCCTAAGTAACAAGGCTATAGCTGTCAAGAACATCTGTGTTTCTGCAAATCTCAAACAAACATTTTACATTGACATTTTAGTCATTTTGCAGATGCTCTTATTCAGAGCGAGTTACAATCATAGTAAGTACTTTTTTTCTCAATTAAGTAGCTATCAGCAAAATCAATGCTAGTGTAGTAGTCCAATATTATCCTGACATTTTGTGGGGGGGCACACCATTTGTTTTGTTGGATTCCGTGATTGTATTTGAGTCATATGGGGACTGTGTTGTGACTGTTCCTCTTTGCAAGTCGTTAAACTCTTCTAATAAATCTTATGTAATTTAGAAAAGCTGCTTGGATGAGATCATTTTGGGGCTTTAGGGGATCAGTTAGCATGCAAGGAGTAAGCTGTTGAATTGTTTTTTTTCAAGCACTTGTTTTCCAATAGGTCATATGGTTTTCCTGTGAACAGATTATGATTGCAGATTAGTGCAGTAACATACAGTGCCTTCGTAAAGTATTCAGACCCCTTGACTTTCTCCACATTTTGTACGTTATAGCCTTATTCTAAAATGGATTACATTTTAAAAAAAATGCTCAGCAATCTACACACAATACCCCATAATGACAAAGCAAAAACAGGTTTTTAGAATTTAGAATTAGAATTTTCTAATTTATTAAAAATGAAAAACTGAAATACCTTAAGTATTCAGACCCTTTGCTATGAGATTCGAAATTGAGCTCAGGTGCATCCAGTATCCATTAATCATCCTTGAGATGTTTCTACAACTTGAATGGAGTACACCTGTGGTAAATTCTATTGATTGGACATGATTTAGAAAGGCACACACCTGTCTATATAAGGTCCCACAGTTGCCAGTGCATGTCAGAGCAAAAACCAAGCCATGAGGTCGAAATAATTATTCGTAAAGCTCCGAGACAGGATTGTGTCCAGGCACAGATCTGGGGAAGGGTACTAAAAATGGCTCCAGCATTGAAGTGGCCGCCATCATTCTTAAATGGAAGAAGTTTGGAACTACCAAGACTCTTCCTAGAGCTGGCCGCCCAACCAAACTGAGCAGTCGGGGAAGAAGGGCCTTGATCAGGGAGATGATGAAACCAAGGTTGAACTCTTTGGCCTGAATGCCAAGCATCACCTATGGAAACCTGGCACCATCCCTACGGTGAAGCATGGTGGTGGCAGCATCATGCTGTGGGATGCTTTTCAGCGGCAGGGACTGGGAGAGAGGTACAGGTACAAACTTGATGAAAACCTGCTCCAGAGCGCTCAGCATCTCAGAATGGGGCGAAGGTTCACCTTCCAACAGGACAACGACCATAAGCACACAGCCAAGACAATACGGGAGTTGCTTCAGGACAAGTCTTTGAATGTCCTTGAGTGGCCCAGCCAGAGCCTGGACTTGAACCAGATCGAACATCTCTGGAGAGACCTGAAAATAGCTGTGAAGTAACGAAGAATCCAACCTAACAGAGCTTGAGAGGATCTGCAGAGAAGAATGGGAGAAACTCCCCAAATACAGGTGTGCCAAGCTTGTAGCGTCATACCCATGAAGACTTGACGCTGTAATTGCTGCCAATGGGGCTTCAACAAAGTACTGAGTAATTGGTCTGAATATTTAAATGTAACATTTCCGTTTTTTTTATATAAATTAGCAAACATTTCTAAAAACCTGTTTTTTGCTTTGTCATTATGGTGTATTGTCTGTAGATTGATGAGGAAAGAAAACAATTTAATCAATTTTAGAATAAGGCTGTAAGGTAACAAAATGTGGAAAAAGTCAAGGGGTCTGAATACTTTCCGAAGGGACTGTATAGTGTAAAGTGAACTAGCCTTTGGGCCTGGATAACCATCTTTGAGGTTGGTTAAAATGTATCTTGGATCACGAGATACTTTACCTTCCTTATCCCATCAGGGGACACGTCTCAGATAATTTTCTTAGACAAGTGGATAGTTTTTTTGGGAGATCCAGAACAGTAATCCCAGTATCCCAGTATGTGCATCTCCACCCTTCATCTCACTGGACAACTGAAGGCGAAGAACCATAGCTACAGTGCCAAATATGAAAAATAATAACTGGACCAAATATGAAAGGAAATGAAACACAGGAAAGGTGCTCCTTTCTCCAGTCTCAACAACCATTTCATCTTCACCTCTCTGGAACCTGCATGTGCATGTGTATCAATAGGAGGCTTTTCACATTTCGTTTTTCTTGGAGAGCCTCCCAAAATTAGAATAAATGTGTTTGTAATTCTACCACAAGTCCCCCTAATCAGCTTAACGTCAGAGAGACCTTCGTGTTCACACAGCTGGCGAGGCAAGCACCAAACCGCCTTCTTTCCCTGCCTGTCTCCCTTTGTTCAGCAGCTCCATGGACCAGTAATCTCATACAGTAGCACTTGTTTCTTTATCCACCCACAGCTCCTTGTCGTGGCCTACCCTAACTCATGTCATGAGCAGCTACGCACGCCGCCCTCTGAATTAGGATGACCTGGGCATGTGACATATTTGGTGACCGGTTCGTTTCTATCGGTGCAATGGAACTCTTCTAATGATCAGCTGGCACGCAAACGGGTTGTTAGCCAGCCAGACGAATTAGCAGGTTGCATGCGAAGGACTTGGGTTCAAGCCAAATCTCAGAATAGTTGGGTCATTTTCTCTCTCTCTCTCTCTCTCTCTCGCTCTCTGGCTGTTTGTGATGGAGGCGAAAGCGCAGATAATCTCATTAGTAAAACATAACTTTTGTATGAGCTTTAGTCTAAACTCTGACTGAAAATTTACACAGTGGCTTAAATTGACACAGAGGCCTGTTGCAAAATTGGATCAGTGGGGATAAAAATCCTCACTAAAATGATTCCACTTTTAGGACTTTCGTTAATATTGCACCTGTTATATCATCAATGACCATCAGTTGTGACATATCTACTGTTTAAGAAAATGGTGTGTGCGTGCTTACTAACACAAGAAATGGACCTGCTTTGTGTTGGTTTAACTCTGTTCTGGAAATCCCATTTTGGGATTTATTAAGGGGGCAATCCCAGGAAATCCTGAGGTTCCAATTCCAGGTAATTCTCTCCCAGAGTTGGTATGACAAGAGGCTTACCTCAGCTCACGCTACGTAGATATGGCACAATGTGTTTCAAATTATTCTTACACAACACTGAATCACCAGTACCAGAATCACATATACGAATAAGAGAAAGATCACTTCATAACGCATTTGAATCGCAGTGCTGCCCTTCCCAATCGACCTGCTGGATCTTCCGATCCCAGCAATGTGGGATTGAGCAGCTATTAGTGCCTAATTGTATTTGACATTCATAAGTATGGAATGTTTCCGGTTAAGTGCTGAGACAAATCTGTGTGGTCTGGGGAGCATTGGGGTGCTGGGGGTGAAAAAGGCCAATAATCCTCTTATTCTGATCTAATTGTTATGGGCATGGATATTTGATGACTGGAGTTTTTTTGTTGTTGTTAATGACTAGGGATTTCTGTGTTTGTTAGTTCGGCTAATACTTTCAGCCAGTATACTGAGAGTTTTCATTTCAATGCAGCAGAGGGTGCTGGCTGCTCACAAGTTACAAGATCTGTTCAGCACATAGAGATAGAGGACTCATCTTTGTATCTTGTGCCATTATAATGTCTGTGACAGCGTGGACAGCGCCATTGAGGCAATCTCCATTTTGAAGTAGTCAATTTGTTCTTCGCGATTTACGTACATGTACGTAAATATATGTCAATTGGAAAGCATTTAGTCTGTAATGTCTTTTTCGCTATGTGTCGGACCCCAGTAAGACTAGCTGTTGCTAATGGAGATCCTAATAAATAAATTGAATCCCTCCTGATGACCTGGTTGGACATAACTTCAACAGGGACACCAAGAGGGATCAGCCAATGAAGTTGGAAGTCCCACCCAGTTGACTATGTTAAAATGGTGGGACTTCCAACTTCAATGGCGCTGCCCGTGCTAATATAGTATTTTGGCCAATAGAGGCCTTTATCATTCTCTTAAGCATTCATTATGAGATCAGTGGTGATGTGTATTTCACATCATTTCAACATTCACATTTTGATTTGTTTACATCCACAAAGCTCTAACCCTTGTTTTACATTTGAGTTATTTAGCAGACGTTCTCATCTAGAGCGACTTACAGTTAGTGCATTCATCTTAAGATAGCTAGGTGGGTCAACCACATATCACAGTCGTAGTAAGTACATTTTTCCCCAATAAAGAAGTTATCAGCAAAGTCAGCGCAATAGTTTTTTGTTCTAATTTGATGTGTACACATGTCAATACTGTTGTTCATACACGGTTGTTCATACACGGTGTTATTGCACCTCAGCTAAACAATAGTATTTTCATATTTCCTGAGTATTTTGTTGTGGGTTTTTATGCATTATTAAAACTATGCAAATAGGTGTCAATAATGTTTTTGAAGATTGGATTTGAAATCCAACGTTTTTGAATAACACCGTGTATGAACAACAGCAAATCCATCTACTCTAACTACCACAGATGAAGAAGCAGAGGTCCTACTTTGTTGATCTGTACTTACTATTACTAAGTCCTTACTATTTACTTCCTGTGGTCGTATTGTGTGAGATACATTCCCGCAGCACCGTCATTTGTAAACCCGTTTCCATAATGACATCGTCATGAGTCATCAAGTTGAGCTGTATACTCAAAGAGAACATATAAACTGAGGCCTTTCTATGACTCCTTCTTTGGAGTGTGAGCTGACCTGTGGATTACATCCAGGAGGTCATGACCTTGGATTGGAGGAGGTCAAAAATTGCATATCAGTGAGGTATTCACAGATCATTAAACTTGACATTAGTGATGTACTATCCTTGGATGAGGTCATGTTCCTCAACAACAACACCAAAAATGATTGGATCTGGGAAACTATTTTCCATCTTGACTGAAAACCTTTTGACTTTTGATATTTTGGAAAGATAGTTTATCTGTTTTATTGATGTCAGCGGTAAGATGTTGATAAAAAAGCGTCACATCACTGCTAAAAATAAATTTACAGATACAACGTTTTGAGACAAATCAGCCTAACATGTTTTTTTTTTTTTTTTTACACACAGCATGGCTTACATTTCACGCAATCAGATTTGTTGTGCTTTTTGAATGGAAGAGTCCTCTGGACAGTCAGATAACCCACCAAGATAGAACATATTCTGGATGTCCATTGAAGGAACAGTTGTTCTACTTGGCAGATGAACAACACACAGCACAGTTTCAAACCTATGCTGATCAATTCTGCAAATATAAGTCCTATACCCGTAACCTGTTGAATTGGTGTAGGTGTCTCCTTCTGACTACCACTTATACAGATCAATCTAAGCCACTGTCAGGAAGTATCTCCTATTTAACATTCAAAACAGACCGTTTCTGAGGTCTGAGCAGTAGTGTCGCGGATCCTTGCTCAGGGCATACTGGAAGTCTGACACAGATTTAACCCCATGTGGACTGGCCTTATAAGGAGGACATGCATCTCTCCTAGATGTGATTGACAGTCCACATGGAAAAGGCTCAAACAGAGGCTGGTGTGCTGATAGTGCTGTCTGACACATTAGAATACACCCCATATGGTGTCATATGGGAATGAGGGAAGCTGTTGAGGAAGGTAGCGTGTTGTGTTTGGGTGGAAGGCAGCACAATGCTTCTCTCAGGGAGAGGTCAAAGTTCACTGTGAAGTCATCATCATTTTCTACAACTTGCTCTCACACACACATACTGTACATGTACACACACTCTTTCTGTTGTTTGGTATTTTCTTCTGAAATGTTGTTCCATATCTTTGATACTATAGCAGATCTGCATTGTTTCCCCTACCACCTGGCCATAACTGTTCGGAGCTGCAAACCAAAGTGTAAAAAGTTCACTCCAAACAAAACGGAAAGTGAATAGCGGCCTGCTTCAAGGGTTTAGACCAGAGGAGCCTGTTGGAAATGTCTTGCAGATGTGATCACTTGACAGCTCCAGTGACAACTTATAAAAAGAGTCTGGGTCACCAATAGAGCCCCCGGGAAGCAGAGGGATCAAGAGGAGGAGAGGGAGCGAGGCAAACAGAGAGTGGGGTCTTACCTTAAAAGGCAGAATCCGAGGGCGGCTGGCCCATAACGGTAGGAATGTGGATCGTTGACCTGTGAACGCTGCTCCATTTGAAAATGTGGGGGGGGGCTTATTTTCCAAATACGTGTTTGTGTGTGTGTGTGTGTGTGTGTGTTGCAATAGGTTCAACTTGGGGTGCACTATTGGTTAATACAGGAAGAATATGTATGAAGTAGATAAAAGCGATAGTGCTCAAGGTATATTCTTAGAGTTAGTCACTAGGCAGAATGTCCATTTCCGTTTCATGCATTTGTAATACTTTTCAAACACAGTTGTTTTCCACTGAAAAAACTCAAAGTAGATCTATATTGTAGGCCTACTGTACTTCTGACAGCCGCAATGCATGCTCATTGAGTACAGTAGGTACACTAAGTGCAATGCCCCACTTTCGGGATTCTGAAAGGTGACACTGTGGACTACAGTAGTGCCATGAGACTGACAGAAGTGTTGTACAGTTGTATGATTGGGACAGAGAGAGGGAGGGGCGAGAGGTAAAGAGGGCAAGTGATGTCACCCCGGCTGAATTTCCCACATATCTATAAGAGGAAATGTCCTCCCAGTCTACAACCCTTCCCCTGTGACATTGACAGGAACTTTCAGTGTTGTTTTGAGAAAACACTGCAAAGAGCAAATATATCACACATGTAAATTCCACGTATGTGTGAATATAGACAGTTGAGTGGCGCTCCCTATTGGAGAGACTCTAAATGGGCACTTATAGCCGTGGAAATGATCGGGGCGGTTCAAAATACAGCTGAACATAGCAGAGAAGACGCAACTGGAAAAAAATGTCCTTTGGGCTCGTCCTCTCCTCCTTACGCTGCCTTTTGAGGACCGTTCAGCGTCTTATGAAGCGTCTCAGTAAGAGTACAGATATAGGATCATATTCATTTTGATTTAAAGGAAAACTTTGGGATTGTGACAATGAAGCTTTATTTACTGCCCCATAGTCAGATGAACTCGTGGATACCATTTTTATGTCTCTGCGTGCAGTTTGAAGGAAGCTGCTAACTAGCATTAGAGCAATGACTGGTCATTACACTAACGCTAGTTAAAATCCCTAAGTATCCCTTTAAAGGCATAACCAATCCTAGGTCAGAGCGCATACTGTGAGACGCTTTATGAATACGAGCCCAGTTATAGTCGCTTGCATCACAGGAGGTTGGTGGCACCTTAATCGGGGAGGAAGGGCTTGGGGTAATGGATGGAGCGGAATTAGTGGAATGGTATCAAATACATCAAACACATGGTTTCCAGGTGTTTGATGCCATTCCATTGGCTCCGTTCCAGCCATTATTATGAGCCTTACTCCCCTCAGCAGCCTCCACTCAAGTGCACATATTTCATATCGCAAGATTCTATCACAGTTCCGTGCACTCTGTCAGGAGTGGGGTGACTTTGAATAATTCATGGTGTTTTCAGTGTGAGGGATGCCATAAATTAAAGAGATTGACTGGCAAGCTCCGCAAACTTTTGGGCTCAGGCCCCTGCATGTGTCCTGTATCACGAAGGCTTTGCTGTATTAATCACTAAGCTGACAGTACAGTAAAAAACTGTTACAGTACTGTGTCTGTCTGTCTCTGACTGCAGGCTGAACTCTGGGGCATAGCAACATGTATCTGAAGCCAATAAAGTACAAGTCACTCCTCTTTTAATGGACGTTAACCTCATCAGGCCTGAGGACCCCAGCAAAAATCGGTGTTTTTGTCCAGCCTTTATATTTAGCGTCACAATTATGTATTTGATCATTTTCTTTTCAGGACAACTAGGGTTACAATAAAACAGTTGCATTCATGAGTTTTATTGACAAATGTCATAAAAAAAAGGTCCTCAAAGCAAAAACCTGATTAAAAAATAATAATATTTATACGAATGCTGGAAATACAGAAATGGTTTGTTCAGTGGGAAATGAATATCCAACTAGTCAGTAACAACTCTGTGGCGTTTGGAGTTTGTGACAGCAACTATTACAGTATTATATACAGTTATATGTCCTGGGATTTCCTATCATCTTCTATGTCGAAGAACTCCTTACCTTTTAATTTACTCTTGTGTTGCTTGCGAGCACCATAGAGCAAAACATTCGGACTCTACAGACGTAGAGCCCTTGTCTCATAAAAACCCCTCTAGAAAGACAAATCCAAATGGTAAAACCCATAAGTCTTTAGCTGAAACACACAATGTTTAAAAGGGGTTAGAAGTCCAAAATGAGCCGACAATACGGTGGGACACAAGGTGTATTACTTACAGTGAGCTCCAACAGTATTTTTTGTTGTTTTGGCTCTGTACTTCAGCGCTATGGATATAATGATTATGAGGTTAAAGTGCAGACTGTTAGCTATCAGCTTTAATTTGAGGGTACTTTCATCCATATCGGGTGAACCATTTAGAAATTACAGCACTTTTTGTACATAGTCCCCCCATTGTAGGGGACCAAAAGTATTGGGACAAATTCATATATGTGTATTAAAGTAGTCAAAGGTTTAGTATTTGGTCCCATATTCCTAGCACGCAATGATTACATCAAGCTTGTGACTCTACAAACTTGTTGGATGAATTTGCAGTTTGTTTTGGTTGTGTTTCAGATTATTTTGTGCCCAATAGAAATTAATGGTATATAATGTATTGTGTCATTTTGGAGTCACTTTTATTGTAAATAAGAATATAATATGTTTATGAAGACGTCTACATTAATGTGCATGCAACCATGATTACGGATAATCCTGAATGAATTGTGAATAATGATGAGTGAGAAAGTTAGAGGCATAAATATAAATATCAAAATTATGACAATCTCACAGTGAACTTTGACCTCTCTCTGAGAGAAGCATTGTGCTGCCTTCCACCCAAACACAACACGCTACCTTCCTCAACATCTTCCCTTATTCCCATATGACACCATATGGGGTGTATTGCAATATGTGTCAGACAGCAAATAAAATCAAATTGTATTGGTCACATACACATATTTAGCAGATGTTATTGGGGGTGTAGCGAAATGCTTGTGTTCCTAGCTCCAACAGTACAGTAGTATCTGTGCCCCCGCACATTGACTCGGTACAGGTACCTCCTGTATATAGTATCGCTATTGTTATTTTATTGTGTTACTTTTTATTATTTTTTAACTTTAGTTTATTTGGTAAATATTTTCTTAACTTTTTCTTGAACTGCACTTTTGGTTATGGATTTGTAAGTAACCATTTCACGGTAAGGTCTACACTTTTTGTATTTGGCGCGTGTGACAAATAAAGTTTGATTTGATTTGAGTATATAACAATTAACAACAATACACACAAATCTAAAAGTAAAAGAATGGAATTAAGAAATATATAAATATTTGATCAAGCAATGTGGCATTGACTAAAATACAGTAGAGTAGAATACAGTAAATAAATATGAGATGAGTAAAGCAGTATGTAAACATTATTTAAATATTATTAAAGTGACTAGTGTTCCATTATTAAAGTGGCCAGTGATTCCAAGTCTATGTATATAGGGCAGCAGCCTCTAAGGTGCAGGGTTGCGTAACCGGGTGGAAGCCAGATAGTGATGGCTATTTAACAGTCTGATGGCCTTGAGATAGAAGCTGTTTTTCAGTCTCTCGGTCCCAGCTTTGATGCACCTGTACTGACTTCGCTTTCTGGATGATAGCGGGGTGAACAGGCCACGGCTCGGGTGGTTGATGTCCTTGATGATCTTTTTGGCCTTTCTGTAACATCGGGTGCTGTAGGTGTCCTGGAGGGCAGGTAGTGTGCCCCCGGTGATGCTTTGGGTAGACCGCACCAACCTCTGGAGAGCCCTGCGGTTGTGGGCGGTGCAGTTGCCGTACCAGGCGGGGAAACAGCCCAGCACTGTCAGCATACCATCTTCTGTTTGAGCATTTTCCATGTGGACTGTGAATCACAGCTAGGAGAGAGGCATGTCCTCCTGACAAGGCCAGTCAGCATGGGTTAAGTCTGTTACAGGCTTCCAGTATGCACTGGGCCAGGATCCACATGACAATACTGCTCAGACACTCTGATTGAACATTAGACAATTTTAAAATGGAAGCTTTTTTTATTTAACCAGGCAAGTCAGTTAAGAACAAATTCTTATTTACAATGATGGCCTACCAGGTGCAGAACAACAGATTTTTTTACCTTGTCAGCACAGGGATTCAATACAGCAACCTTTCGGGAACTGGCCCAACTCTCTAACCACTAGGCTACCAGCCGCCTTTCCTGACAGTGGCTTAGATTGATCTTGACAGAATCTGTATGAGTGATAGTCAAAAGGAGACACCTACACCAATTCAACAGGTTACGGGTATTGGACTTATATTTGCAGAATTGATCAGCATAGGTTTGAAACTGTGCTGTGTGTTGTTCATCTGCCAAGTAGAACAACTGTTCCTTCAATGGACATCCAGAATATGTTCTATCTTGGTGGGTTATCTGACTGTCCAGAGGACTCTTCCATTCAAAAAGCACAACAAATCTCACGCTGTGTGTATAAAAAAAAAAGCTGCTAGGCTGATTTGTCTCAAAATGGTATATGAATGGTAAAAAATGTATTGTAGAATTCTGGAGTCACTTTTATTGTAAATAAGAATAGAATATGTTTCTAAACACTTCTACATTCGGACATTACATACGTTTTTGATAAAAGTGACTCCAAAAATTTTAGACACAATACATTATTTATCATTATTTTCTATTGGGCACAAATTAATCTGAAACACAACCAAAACAAAACAGAAAATGCATACACAACATTTGTAGTGTCACAAGCTTGATGTAGTCATTGTGTGCTAGGAATATGGGACCAAATAATGAACTTTTTACTACTTTAATACACATAAGTGCATTTTTCCCAATACCTATGGTTCCCTAAAATGTGGGGACTATGTACAAAAGGTGCTGTAATTTGTAAACTGTTTGTATTTGTATTTATTATGGATCCCCATTAGCTGCTGCCAAGGCAGAATCTACTCCTCCTGGGGTCCAGCAAAATAAAAATAAATTAAAACCATTACAATACATTCACAACAGATTTCAGTACATATTATTAAGTGTGTGCCCTCAGGCCCCTACTCTACAACCACATACTGTATCTACAACACAAAATCCATGTGTACGTGTGTGTGTATAGTGCGTATGTTATCGTGTGTCTGTGCCTATGTTTGTGTTGCTTCACAGTCCCCGATGTTCCATAAGGTGTGTTTTATCTTTTTTTTTTTTTTTTTTTTTAATCAAATTTTACTGCTTGCATGAGTTACTTGATGTGGAATAGAGTTCCATGTAGTAATGGCTCTATGTAGTACTGTGCACCTACCATAGTCTGTTCTGGACTTGGGGACTGTGAAGAGACCTCTGGTGGCATGTCTTGTGGGGTATGCATGTGTGTCCAAGCTGTGAGCCAGTAGTTCAAACCAACAGCTCGGTGTATTCAACATGTCAATAACTATCACAAATACAAGTTGTGATGTAGTCAATCTCTCCTCCACTTTCAGCCAGGAGAGATTGACCTGCATATTATTAATGTTAGCTCTCCGTGTGCATCCAAGGGCCAGCCGTGCTGCCCTGTTCTGAGACATTTGCAATTTTCCTAAGTCCCTCAGGCCTGTAGGACCTGCCTTGTTGATAGTGCTGTTAAGAATGCAGAGCAACACTTTATTACAGACAGACTTCTCCCCATCTTAGCAGCTGTTGTATCAATATGTTTGGACCATGACAGTTTACAGTCCAGGGTTACTCCAAGCAGTTTAGTCACCTCAACTTGCTCAATTTCCACATTATTCAATACAAGATTTTGTTGAGGTTTAGGGTTTAGTCAATGATTTGTCCCAAATGTAATGCTTTTAGTTAAAAAATATATTTAGCACTATCTTATTCCTTGCCACCCATTCTGAAACTAACTGCAGCTCTTTAAGTGTTGCAGTAATTTCAGTCGCTGTAGTAGCTAACAGGTATAGTGTTGAGTCATCCGCATACATAGACACACTGGCTTTATTCAAAGCCAGTGGCATGTCGTTCACCTGATATGGATGAAAATACCCTCAAATTAAAGCTGCACTTTAACCTCATAGTCATTGTGTCATTTCAAATCCAAAGTGCTGGAGTACAGAGCCAAAACAACAACAACATTGTCACTGTCCCAATACTCTAGGAGCTCACTGTACGTTGTCTACTAAGTTCAAACTTCACAAACGCAGTGGTGAAACGTTAATTAGTAAACTCTCCCTCTCAAAGCAGCCACATAGACCTTTAACCTCATGCAAGTGAACACTTCTAAACATATTTACGTGGGTTGTGAGTACTGAAGAGGGCTGCACAAAAAGTACTACACTGGAATGGCGTCTGGACCTCGTCTTGTACCCATTATTCTCCCTCCAATCTGACCCTGTTCAGGGCTTCAACCCTAGACTTTTGCCCCCACCTCAGCTTCAGTCTTCACATGCTGCAGACACAAATCTCCCTCACCATGGAAACGGTCTGCAAACAACCGTCAACAAGGCAGACCTGAAGTTTGCATGCCCTGGAGACCAAACTTCATGTGAGCCTGCTTGTAGTCGGCTCTGCGTCACTTTCTCCTCCTGTTATTTTATTCGCCCCTCAGGTGAAGTAAATACTTCTGCTTCTACATTCTGCTGTTTTTTTTCCTGTCTAAGGTGAGCTGGGTTCCATTCCAAGCAACTGATTCAGCAGGTTTGGGGTGAACACACAATCCCTGCTTCTGTGCAAAGCATCCCAAAGTAAATGTTCCCATAAAGCTCCACTCATTGCCCTGGTCCTGGGGGCTTAATCCAAGCATCAAACCTGGTATTCCCTCCACAAGAAATGATATCTCTTTCTTATGCAATAACAATAACGCTCATATTTATTATCAAGCTAGGCCTAGTTGTAGTCTCAAACATTTCTTCTTGTCCTGCCTTCTGCATGGATGGAAAGCGGTCATGTTTTGCTCAATGTTGTGGCATAGCAGTGTGAGGGGAAGACAAGAAGACCTTTATCCTCCTTACCGTGCTTCTGCTGTCTCCACGGCATGCCAGAGAGCAGGGAAATGTCGTATTAAAAATGTCCCTCTTTTCGCGTAGTGCAAATATCACTATGAGGGACTCTGTAAGTAACACCTCTATGTGAAAGACACTGCACACATTATTCTGGGCTGTCTGAGAGGTGGTGGAAAAATTTGTCTTGGTTTGAGTTATGCTTTCTTTGGCACACCTGGCCCATGGGCCAAAGCTTATTCATCCTGAAACCTGACAGCTTCACCTTAGTCCAGGAAACAGAAACAGGAGAGAGCTGGACTCCCATGATCTCAAATGTTATGTTGGGGTATTTGAAGCGAGAGGCAGTTTCTTGAGAACCACGAACGATTTATCAACATTTGTGATGAACTAGAACATTCTTTGTGAAAACAAGCTTAGCAGTAAATGTTTTACATGTCACATTACGTAGGAATTATGGGATTTTTGCATGCATAAAAGAAATAGCCAGTTTAGCCACTATATTTGGCTTATCATAGGAGGGAATGTTTACTGATCCATGAGCCCAGCTACACATGACTAATACCTCCATTATGTTAAAAAAAATGTCTATAAACTACTTTGTTTGTTTGTCTCAACTAGAATTCCATGTAACAGGCAAGTGAATAAACATATTTTTCCAGTTAATTCCTCCCTTTTCCACAGACTTCTTATTGTCACCACGTTGCCAACCCACGGCACCAAAGTCACAAAAAATAGAATTGAGTGATTAAAGGCCCAGTGCAGTAAAACATGTGATTTCTGTGCATTTATTATACATATTTCCACACAATGAGGTTGGAATAATACCATGAAATTGTGAAAATTATGATAATGCCCTTTTAGTGTAGGAGCTGTTTGAAAATACATTTCAGCCTGTTGTGGTGGTATGGAGTTTTAGCCTGCCTGGTGACAACGCAAGGCGGTAAGTTAGTAAATAGACCAATAATAAGAAAGAGTTCCAAACCTCTCTGCCAATAACAGCTAGTTTTCAGTTTCCCTTCCCTACTCAGACCATTCCTAGATAGTCCTAGCAAAATTCTTGCTTGAGAAAATTGCTCTTGCTATTTTTTTATCATTTTAATTGAAAACAATCTCAATAAAGTACTTCATTGTTACCCAGAAATTATTTGATATTGAGATAAAAATGGCGGTATTGGGCCTTTAAGTATTTGCTATTTTTGTCAAGCGACCAACAGACAATTACAGGGCTCCAGGTAGAGCAGAATCTGTCGACGCCCGTGTCACCTCTCTCTCCTTCTGGAGTGTCACTAATCTGGCTAAACCAATTACAACACACCCTTTTTCCCTAGCAATAATGACTGTGTTTGTCTGGCTCCATGTGGTGAAAACATGGAAAATAACTGCGTTTGGGCCAAACATTTATAGTAATTGCATTTGAAAGGCACTTGAGTCTGAGCTCGAAAACAGGCAGTGAATTCAAGATCGAGTCACAGAAACAAGTAGGGATATTGTTCTATTTAGTTATATGTCTGTGGGTGTATCACATGCTAAATGTATCCATTTGGTTCGTGATTATCTATCTTTACTTTGTTTGTAGCATACATAGAGGTTGAGGAAAAGCAGCTGTGATAGTGGAGAGTTGAACCCTGGGTTGATCCAGCCCTGCTTTGGCCCTGAACCCCCCGGTCATAAAACACAGTCCAACAAGGCTATTTTCTACCTTCTATATAAATATGCACAATCCCTGGCATTATTTATTCT
Source organism: Salmo salar (assembly GCF_965601325.2). Lineage (NCBI taxonomy): Eukaryota > Metazoa > Chordata > Actinopteri > Salmoniformes > Salmonidae > Salmo > Salmo salar. The sequence continues at coordinate 9,499,920 of NC_138308.1, read as the reverse complement.
TCTTGCATGATTTTTGGGTAGATCAGCACAGAGAGTTGGCAATTTGGGGATTGAGACAGGCAGTACAGGCTATATGAGGCCTGTAGTTGAGATTTTAAAAACATCTGACTGGGCCTCCCGAGTGGTGCAGCAGTTTAAGGCACTGCATCACAGTGCTTGAGGTGTCACTACAGACCCGGGTTTGATCCCAAGCTGTGTCGCAACTGGCCTTGACTGGGAGACCCATGGGGTGTTTTCCAGGTTAGGAGGGGGTTTGGCCGGCTGGGATGTCCTTGTCCCATCGCGCTCTAGCGACTCCTTGTGGCGGGCCAGGCGCATGCACACTGACTTCGGTCGCCAGTTGTATGGTGTTTCTTCTGACACATTGGTGCGGCTGGCTTCCGGGTTAAGCGAGTAGTGTGTCAAGAAGCAGTGAGTGTTTCGGAGGACGCATGGTTCTCGACCTTCGCCTCTCCCTGAGTCTGTACAGGAGTTACAGTGATGGGACAAGACTGTAATTGGATATCACAAAATTGGGGAGAAAAAGGGGATTTTTCTTTTTATTTATAATAAAAATAATACATACTAAACAAATATGTATGATGAAAGACAAAAAGACAATTGGCAGCCCTAACCCAGCACCTTAGTGACTGATAAGCAGCATGGTCGAGACCAGAAGCTGTACAAGGCTTCACAACTAGACAACAAACTTAAACAATCCCACAAACACACAAATGGAATGTCTCACATGAAATTTGAAAGCATTAAAAATAATAGTAATAATAATTAGTATACGACAGGAACCTTTTATAACACATTACAGACAATTAAAAAGTTTTCAGTATTTTCCGGACGTGAAATCAGTCTCTGGTAATTATTTGTTCTGACGCAAAGCCTTTTAACTTTCAAAGGAATGCAAAATATCACACCATACTGCAACCACAGCACCTTTTGTAAACAGCAGTGTTCACATTCAGTTGAAGTCGGAAGTTTACATACCCTTAGGTTGGAGTCAAGTTTTTCAAACTTGATTTTCAACCACTCCACAAATTTCTTGTTAACAAACTATAGTTTTGGCAATTCGGTTAAGACATCTACTTTGTGCATGACACAAGTCATTTTTCCAACAATTATTAACAGACAGATTATTTAACTTACAATTAATTCACTGTATCACTATTCCAGTGGGTCAGAAGTTTACATACACTAAGTTGACTGTGCCTTTAAACAACTTGGAAAATTCCATAAAAGGATGTCAGAAGCTTCTGATAGGCTAATTGACATAATTTGAGTCAATTGGAGGTGTACCTGTGGATGTATTTCAAGGCCTACCTTCAAACGCAGTGCCTCTTTGCTTGACATCATGGGAAAATCAAAAGAAATCAGCCAAGACCTCAGAAAGAAAATTGTAGACCTCCACAAGTCTGGTTCACCCTTGGGAGCAATTTCCAAACGACTGAAGGTACCACGTTCATCTGTACAAACAATAGTACTGAAGTATAAACACCATGGGTCCACGCAGCCGGCATACCGCTCAGGAAGGAGACGTGTTCTGTCTCCTAGAGATGAATGTACTTTGGTGCGAAAAGTGCAAATCAATCCCAGAACAACAGCAAAGGACCTTGTGAAGATGCTGGAGGAAACAGGTACAAAAGTATCTATATCCACAGTAAAATGAGTCCTATATCGACATAACCTGAAAGGCCGCTCAGCAAGGAAGAAGCCACTGCTCCAAAACCGCCATAAAAAAGCCAGACTACAGTTTGCAACTGCACATGGGGACAAAGATCGTACTTTTTGGAGAAATATCCTCTGGTCTGATGAAATAAAAATAAAACTGTTTGGCCATAATGACCATTGTTATGTTTGGTGGAAAAGGGGGTGGCTTGCAAGCCGAAGAACACCATCCCAACCATGAAGCATGTTGTGGGGGTGCTTTGCTGCAGGAGGGAATGGTGCACTTCACAAAATAGATGGCTTCATGAGGCAGGAAAATTCTATGGATATATGGAAACAACATCTCAAGACATCAGTCAGGAAATTAAAGCTTGATCGCAAATGGGTCTTCCAAATAGACAATGACCGCAAGCATACTTCCAAAGTTGTGGCAAAATGGCTTAAGGACAACAAAGTCAAGGTATTGGAGTGGCCATCACAAAGCCCTGACCTCAAGCCCATAGAAAATGTGTGGGCAGAACTGAAAAAGTGTGTGTGAGCAAGGAGGCCTACAAACCTGACTCAGTTACACCAGCTCTGTCCGGAGGAATGGGCCAAAATTCACCCAACTTATTGTGGGAAGCTTGTGGAAGGCTAACCAAAACGTTTGACCCAAGTTAAACAATTTAAAGGCAATGCTACCAAATACTAATTGAGTGTATGTAAACTTCTGACCCACTGGGAATGTGATGAAAGAAATAAAAGTTGAAATAAATCATTCTCTCTACTATTATTCTGAGATTTCACATTCTTAAAATTAAGTGGTGATCCTAACTCACCTAAGACAGGGAATATTTACTAGGATTAAATGTCAGGAATTGTGAAAAACTGAGTTTAAATGTATTTGGCTAAGGTGTATGTAAACGTCTGACTTCAACTGTATATGGGTACACACCTGTCCACTGAAATCTGTCATCAACTCAATGGATGTACCATCGCAGGTATAAACAGTCATTACCTCATCCTCAGCAGCAAGGATTCCATAACTAGTGCTCAGAAATTGTGCTCGACACTACAAAAGTTGAATATGCCACTCAACCACTCAACTCTTTACCACTCAACCAGGGAATTTCCGCTGGCTAAGGCTAGCATATGAGTTTTGCATGACGGGCGGTGAAATGTGCATGTTTCTCCTCACATCTGGCGTGAGACGCCCTGAACTGGGCTTTCCATGGTTGCTTACGGACATATTGAGGTCTACAAAAACTTTGGGGAAATTTACCACATCTACTGATTCCTCTACGAAAATGGAAGCAACCTACCAAACCAAACTCATGACTTGCTTGTGAAATTAGCTTTCGAACACAAACACAATCAAATGGGATGTACTGTAGCATGTGAAAAGCATGGAGCTACTTGTTTACATTGCTGCTTAACATGATACGGGGACTTGAGTTAGCAAGTCACAGGAGGTGGTTCTAAAGACATATGATGAGGCACTGTGGAGGGACACTTAGGCTGCATGTGACCACTAAGAGACCAGAAGAGGAGATGGAGGATGGAGATAAACTACAGGGTATGGAAGAGTGGCAGAGAGGGGGGAGCTTGCCAAATCAGAATGTTGCTTCAACACCACTAGGTCTACACCCTCTTGATCAAAGACAGAGGAGAGCTGCAATCCATCTCTTTGCACGGAACAAAACAATGTTTGCCTGTCTTATGAGACACTTTTACAACCCATTATACAACAACTCTAAACAGCTGATTTATGCCCGCTCCTGGATGCTTGTGCTTCGTTACTGGAATGTAGGGAATTTTAAAGACCCCTCCTCTGCTTGTCCCGTCCGCAAGCAGACAAACGGAGCAGGCGCCTGGTTGAGTGCTCTCCCACCAGTGCTCCCACCGCAGGGCAGTGAAGGAGAACGTAAAGAATGCCAGAAGATGAGAAAGAACTCTATTCTGTCCTTCTCTTTTTTTTCCACTCTCTCGGGTCTGTTTCTGCTTTGCATCTCTTCTCACACCTTCTCGCTTTTTGCTCGTCTTTCTCACTTTCCAAGTGTACTGTACTGTGTAGGCTTATCGTCTTCACTTTGAGTTTCTCCATCTTTTACTCGCAAACCTGTCTTTTTCTCTGAAATATACTGTATCATACCATCAAATGATACAACTTTGCACAATCACATATTATTTCACTCTTTTGAAAAAAGTAGAGGGAAATAGGACACATTGTATTTATTAATGCCATGTAATAAAAACACAAGTACTGTATATTATGCATAGGATTCTTTGTAGTATTGTTAATAATATGGTTGTGTGACAAACAAAACAGTGCTTTGATAAACATGTTAAAAGTCAAACAAGATGCATTATATTTACAGAGAAACAGGGCTTTAGATTGTGTATCAAAGCAACCTTTTTTATCTACAGCAAAAGCCGGGATAAGAACACTAAACTACCCTTTAATCTTAATTGAATTGCAAAATAAAAGGCACAATGGCTTTGGTTTAGTAGTAATTCAATAGCACATGCATCTCTCAATACTGGTAGCACAACGCACAAAAAATAAAAGCATTGAGACTGCAAAGAAGCTAAATTAGAAACTTATTTGGAAAATAAGGACATAAGCAGCTCTCCACATGCCATGGACTGTATCTTGACAGGTTTGTGAGACATTTCTCATACTTCTCTCAAGGTCTGTATTTCCCTTTCACCTCTTCAGCTTTGGCATTGCTCAAGGTCTGCTCTTTGCCTTGGGGTCACCCATGATGTTGAGTACATCATCAAGAATGGAGGGGCCCAAATCGAGCTCAAGTGACAGAAGTGACCCAGTGATGTGGGAGATTGAATACTGTGACACACTCTTGTCCTTGGAGAACTCAAAGTCAAAGTCGCAAAGGCGCCCCTCGTCCACCCCGCTGTCCCTGTCCACCCAGTCTCCATTGCAATCAGAAAGCTTTTTCTCGAAGCGGAGGGTAATGTCATTGTTAAAGCTTCTAAAGCCATTGCGGTTGTCATTGCCGTTGAAGCCTTTGTTACTATTGAAGATGCCATTGCTGTTCCCATTGAAGCCACCATTACCATTGCTGTTGCCATTGATGTAATAGGTAGGTGAAGGCTTTTCATACCCGTTTTCACCATTGTGCTTTTTATGATTACTTTTGGAGACTTTCTTCGTCTTTGGCTTCTCTGGTTTCTCTATCAGATCCAGCAGGACGTCTGGTTTGGTTGTGACTTCTGTCAGATGTCTGGTCGGGTCGCTGCTGAAGACCTCGATGGAACGCAACAGGGTTTGAATCTCCAGGATGCCAGCCCCGTCTGGGCTCCCCAGCGGAGAGGTAGGGACCCGCCCTACCATGCAACCCAGGGGGTCCGTAGCGGGCATAGAGAACACGGCGGTGGAGAGGTGGGGTAGGGTGAGGGCCTGGCTCCCCCCAATTGAAGGGAGCGAGATAGCGTTCTTTAGAACGGGAGAGGGTGTCTCGGGAAACTGGGCGTCAGATGCGCTGTTGGCCCGCAGGAACTCGTTGTGGATGCTGTACTGCGGACGGAACACCTCACCTTTCCCAGGCAGGAGCTCAAACTTTCCCTGGAGGAAGGACATGTCCCCGAAGGCGTCCCTCTCACCGCCCTTTCCGATGTGGATGGTGTGGCGGAAGTCCCCCAGCGGTGGGCTGATCATATCTGGGGACAGGATGTCTCTCAGACGACACTTCTTGCCTTTCTTGCTATTTGTGGACTTCAGGTAGATGGGTGCTTTGGCAGGCATGGTGGTCACTGTCGAATAGAGCTCAGAGATAAAGGACAAAGACGACGACACTCCTGCAACTTTAGGATTGGTGAAGAACTTCACACTCAACACAAGGTCTCCCTGGGGAGATGAGGAAATTACATTCTCAAAGAAATGGCTGTGTTGTCTTGCGCTGCTCCGAAAATAGCTTTGATATTTGTGTCATTAATCAGGAAATCCAAGTTGATCAGGAGTCCAAATTCTCACCAGTGTTGTCTATGAGGTTGCAGAGCGGTCAACCAGCCACTTTTCTGAGGAAAGAAAGAGAACAAAAGGAGATCAGATATTTGATCCAGTTTTTCCCCTAAACATGCACAGTTTATCAGTCTATTAGTCAAATCTGGGGTATGTTGTGCCAAGATGCTTGAGTCAATGTTACATTTTACATTCCAATAAAATGTTGATACATAGACATTTCTCCAACTTCTTCCCTAGAATCACAACTGGTCTGTCACTGATGATCTACACTTCATGTCAATCCCCATTCAAATAACAATATAAAGCTACTTACACAAGACCCCAAAATAAATCGTGGGCAAAAACGGAATGTTTTCATCCCCCAGTTCCCCTCATCCCCCTGCATTTGGAGAGCGTAAAGGCCATATGAGATTCGAGGGCAAGGCCTGGTGAACTGAAGCCCAGGCTCAGGCCCATCTGCTCAGATCCTTACGAGGCCCCCCAAGGCTGCCGCCTCCTACATGTGCTAATATGGAACAGTTGGACAGCAGATTGGGCAAAGAGAGGCGAGAGGGCTTTAGTAGGATAAGAGCAAGGCAGACGATGGAGGAGAGGGCTACTGCCCAGACACGCACCAAGAGGGAAAGAGGGGGGTTTGAAGCGATGCAGAGAAAGAGGGAAGGGAGGAGTTAGGAGAACTAACGGTTGGAGGAGGGCTACACGGGATTAAGGGAGGATTTTAAAAGAGGGGGATGCAGATGCTTATTTGTTTTTACTTTGATAGCTGGACGTTCTGTTTCAATCGTAATTTTGACTGAAATACCAGTCAACCCACTGGGCTGTCATCAGTTCAACCTCTAGTTTTGATGTACAGGTGATTGTCAACTAATGTGAAATCAACAAACAAAATGTACCATGTCATTGGATTTAGGTTAAAAGTTGGGTGAAAAAAATACAAATCCCCCAAATTCCTTTACGTTGATGACTTTTTGCGAATCCAATCAGTTTTCCACATTGATTCAATGTAATCACATTGCATTTTTAAATTATGTGGAAACAAAGTTGATTCAGCCAGTTTGTGCCCAGTGGGATAAGTCTACAATCCATCAGGAGGATAATCATAATTGTCAAGAGGTATTACTGTAGATTGTTTTCCAAATGTTTGCTTATAACTGTTTTATAAATGAATCTATTCGAGGCCATTGTGTTGCAATGTACGCATATGATTTAGCTGTACTTGCAGTAACGCTTGCTGAGGATGAATTGAGAAAGGAGAAAACTATGTGTTGCCTGACAGAATCTAGCAGCCACAGAGAAAGAGAAAAAGACACTGAACAGGAAGAGTGGAACAGGCGAAGATAAAGGGGTAGGGAGTAGAGGGAGCAATAGAGAGGAGAGAGTAGAAAGAGGGAGAGAGTGCTTGCTCAGTTATATACATATTTACTTGTGAGAGGTCTGTCAGCAGCGACCCTCGCCGACAGAGTGCAACATGGCACAAAAGTGCCTGGGCGTCCTAATCCACCCAAAAAAGTTTGACTGAGAAAATATCCACATTCTAACGGGACATACTGCAGCCAACAGGCACACTCCTTATTAGAGGCTCTCCAAGTAAGCTAGTTACTTGCTCCCTCTACTCCCTCCCGTTGCCAATGTATGTAACCTGACCCACGTTTTGAAATTACCAACCAGAACGTTCACTAATAGGTCCGGTATCACATCATCAACTTGTATCGATCACATTTTTACTAACATGGGTGAACGTTGTTCTAAAGCTGTATCATTGGCACTAGGTTGTAGTGATCCATATATTTAAATATACATATTCTTATTCCCTTCCTTTACACTTGTGTGTAAAAGGTAGTTGTTGTTGGAACTAGAAGCACAAGTATTTCGCTACAATCGCATTAACATCTGCTAACCATGTGTATGTGACCAATAAAATTTGATTTGATTTTGATCATAACTTGGTTACACTCACAAGGAAAAATAAAATACCAAAGGCTGGCCCTAAGGTAATCTACCGAAGGTCCTACAGAGGGTTCAATCAGGACTCATTTGTGGATGAGATTAAGAATGTGCAATGGTTAGATGATCCTGAAATGTCACTCATTTTGTTTATGAAATTACAGTTGAAGTCGGAAGTTTACATAACCTTAGGTTGGAGTCATTAAAATTAACCTAAAATTAACCTGAAAAATTAATAAAACCTGAAATAAATAATTCTCTCTACTATTATTCTGACATTTCACATTCTTAAAATTAAGTGGTGATCCTAACTCACCTAAAACAGGGAATATTTACTAGGATTAAATGTCAGGAATTGTGAAAAACTGAGTTTAAATGTATTTGGCTAAGGTGTATGTAAACTTCCGACTTCAACTATATTCATGGGTATAGCTGGTAAGCATGCCCCTTTAAGAAAATGCACTGTGAGGTCAAGCGGTGCCCCATGGATTGATGATGAGCTGAGAAATGTAATGATTCAACGTTATGATGCCAAAAAAGCAGCAGATAAATCTGGCACTCTGTTTGATAAGCAAATGATTGTAAATTAAGAAATCTTGTATCGGCACAAAATTGATATACTGTAGTAAAGGGTGACGGGAAAAACTGTGGAGAATGTTGAATGCTATTATGGGTAGGATTTCGAACATGTCCTCCTCTTTTGTTGAATCAGAGGGTATATTAATACAAAACCACAAAACATCGCAAACTACTTTAATGAATATTTTACAGGCAAAGTGGACAAGTTGAGGAATTCTAGGATTCCAACTGAATGCTCCATGTCATATACCCTTAGAAAAGATTGGATCATGAAGGAGAGGCAATGCGTGTTTGAATTTCACCAAGTAGAAAGGGAAGAGGTGGAAAGGATGCTGTTGTCTCTTTCGGATGACAATTCACCTTGTACAGATAATCTTGATGCCATATTGCTTAGAGTTACAGCTAACCAAATATCTACCCCAATCTCTCATATTTTTAATAAGTGCTTAATGTATGGGGTGTGCCCAGAAGTCTGGAAAGAGTCAAAGGCTATTCCACTACCTAAGGATAAAAAAATCTGCATTCACTCGTCCTAATAGTCATCCTATAAACTTGCTGCCTGCGTTAAGTAAATTATTGGAAAACATTGTATCTGTACAAATCAAGGATTATTTCTCATGTAACTTGTTTTCAGCATGCATACAAAAAAGGGCATTCTACGAGTACTTCCTTAGCACAAATGACAGATGATTGTTTAAAGAGTATGGTTGATAGGAAGTTAGTTAGTGCCTTGTTGCTCGATTTCAGTGCTGCTTTTGATGTAATTCATCATGAGCTATTACTAGGTAAACTCAAATATTATGGTTTTAAGTCTGCAGCTCTATCCTGGATGGAAAGCTATCTATCCAGGAGAAGGCAAAAAAGTGTTCTTTAATGGTAGTTTTTCAAACAGTAAAGATATACACTGTGGTGATCCTCAAGGAAGCTGCCTAGGCCCACTTCTCTACTCTAGCTTTACTAATGATTTACCTTCAGTATTGAACAAAGCAAGAGTGGCCATGTATGCTGATGACTCTACAATATTTATCGCAGCATCAGAATATAATGAGCTAACAGGTGTACTGAGTAGTGAACTAAGAATGGTGTCAGAGTGGGTTGATATGAACAAATTGGTGTTTATAAAACTAAATGTATTGGGTTCAAAATATATGCTTGCTGATGATCCCCAATTTAATTTGTCTGTGAATAGAACGTAAGGTAGAGCAAGTGAAAAAAATGAAACTACAAGTTATCATGTTTGACCCAGCTTTATCATGGGCAGAACACATAAATAACATTGTTATTAAGATGGGTACGGGAATTTCTGTTTCAAGAAAATGTTCAGATTATGTAACATCTAGCACTCTGAATCAGGTGATTCAATCCCTGGTTCTATCACACTTTGAGTACTGTCCAGTTATATGGTCATCTGCAGCAAAGAAAGATATAAAAAGCTCCAAATCGCTCAAAACAGGGCTGCCAGATTACCTCTTCATTGCTCTATCCATATGAATATTATCCAAATGCGTCACAATCTCTCATGGCTTCACGTTGAAAACAAATGAATATACAGTATTCTGATTTTCTTTAGGAATGTTATATTTTTCAAAAAACGACAATATTTTTCAGGCCAGTTAGTACATACTAGCAACACACATAACCACCAAACTAGACAGGTAAATTCAGGGCATCTAAGACAACCCAAGCCAAGGACAAATCGCCTTAAATCTACAGTTTTATATAGAGCCATAGCTGAATAGAGCGCTTTACCAATCCATATTCCTCAGGCAAAAAGTAAATCCACCTTCGAATTTTTTTTTTAAGAACATCTAATGCGATAAACCATATGACTGGGCAGGAAATAGAAAGCATCAACCGAATGTTAAATGTGTTTACTGTCAGGTATTTTAATTGTCTGTGTTCTCTTGTTAAATGTTTGTAAAGTATTCATTTGTAATTTTTTGTAATATCTTATTAATTGGTGTTGGACCCCAGGAAAATACGGTGTTAGCTAATGGGGATCCTAATAAAAATTCACAAATTCACATTTATCCATGGTACATGTTTAGTGGGGACAGCCATGGACACTTGGCATGGTGTTTATCTGGACTGCAGACCGGATACCTGTATAACTTTGAAGACGACAGACACAGTAGTCTCTTTCAACCAGAGGCATTTGGTGCCTAGACTAAATGAATGATAATATCACCATTGCCCACCATTAAATGATAACATCAGTGTTTCCTGTATTAAAAATATTTTTACTTCCCATTGAGTGAAGCAATATTGGCATTTGCATTTCCCATCACACCTCTACATTCTTAAGTCTAATACAGCAATGGTCATACATACATTATTGGAAGACTTACTTACTCAAACAATACAAAACCAAAGTGCCAAAAACTGAACATATTTTCGAGCATATGAATTGGTTCAGAGAATGTTCTCACTTGGAGGGGGTGGTGGGCATTACAACACAAGTAAATGTGTCACTTAACAAGCACTGTGGCTATATACTGTATATATATATATATGCATGGCAAGCAGGGTGGAAGGATGCAGAATATGTGTGAGTGGGTCTGAAGGGCAACACTGCTCTCTTACGGGCTGTGTGCATGTTAGTGTTGGAGAGAGTGTAAGTGTTTGTATGAGGTGCTTGACTAGGCTCAGGAGAGATAGCAAGAAGGTTTGAACATGCGCCATGTGTTTGTTTGCTGTGCGTCTGACAGGGAGATATTGAGAAAGAGAGAAAGATGAACAACAGACTGTCAATTTTTTTTTTTTAAAGGGACAGAAAAGAAAACAAAGATCCCCTGCCTCGCATAGCATTTGACTTCCTTTCCCATCTCCTTTTCTCTCTCTCTGCCTCTCTCCATAGTGCTCTTTCTCAGTTGACCTTGACAGCTGAGGCCCACTGCGGCTGGTTTCCGATAGGAAGTCAGAGAAAAGCAAACCTCCAAATCCTAAACCCTTCCTCTCATGGGTTCATTCCAACGTATGTACTCTGTGCTGTGATTGCAACTGCAGCCGCGTTACCTACCATATATTACATTCCCATACTGCAGACGGTCACTGGCTTAGGCAGCTACAGTCTGACATACTTATTGATTATTGGACTGCCCTTGCATCAAAGCCAGACCACCTGCTGGGTCTGTGCGGATGGAATACAGATCCGCTATTCTCAAGTGTCATGGGAAATCCATTGTATTATGATGGATGACCGTGTTTTTTTTTTGTAATCAGCTGTTTAGTCCCTATATAGAATTCCTCATCCTAGCCAAATTCCCTCTAGTCCAACAATGGGAAATTTGGCTTGGTGGAAGATTTCTACAGAGTTATACTATTGATAGTATAGATAGACATCCGATATGCATCTAAATCAAGGTCAACAGCCGTTGCCCATGTAATGTCAGCTGGTGTCCGAAAAGCGGATGACCTTCAAACTGATCATTCTGGTGGCGGAGTGGAGTTTGGCTGCATTTGGCAGGCATGATTGGAATGTCAGAGGCCACTAGTTAATTAAAAAGGAAGTGGTATTCAGCTCAGTCAGCTAACTCTGTTTATCTGAGAGGATAACTAATAGCGGACGCCAGCTGTATAAAAGCAAAATATCTGATATAAATATGACACATGGGGTATGAACTGATATACAAAACAACGCTTGATTCAACACTGAGTTTTTCAATGTAAATGATTATACAAAATTCTTGCCACCGACGGAATGTTATATATATGAAGGCTACAACAATTTCAGCTCTGCAGATGTTGCTAAGAGTATCAGAGGGCTGGGTTTAAAAAGCTCGTGATCGGTAATAGTTATTACTGAAAACACTATATAGATGTCTAAGTACTAACTATCCAAAATATGTGTATATATAAAAAACTAAGTCTTTGTTATGTACTGTAACTGTGCAAAAAAAAGTACCATGTATGTAAATGTGTGTGTGTGTATGTATCAAAAACCCCCAAAGAAGGGCTAATATTTATATATTTTTTATTAAAAACGTTATTCTGACAGGATAACTAATAGACGACGGAAGCTGTATAAAAAGCCAAAATATCTGATATAAATATTTAAACTGGAACTTTCACTGGTTGTGAAATTGTTGAGGAGGTGCGTACTGGTCTAACTCCTACTCAAGGCCAGATTCACACTGTACTTTTGGAACAGAGCCCAAAAGGAGCAGCGAGAGCAGCAAATGTTCGTTGCCAGCCCTGGGCCCGGCGCGACGCCACTGCAGAATGCGGTCAAGGGTTTTCATTTACACCTCCGGGGAAGGGGGGGGGGGGGGCATCTGCTGGCGCCTTCCTCACAAGTGGTTGCTGAGCACCGGTCCAATCATCGAGAGTGGCGAATAAAGCTTCTGTGTCATTGGGTCAGCTGTATGTATCTATGCAGGAATGATGGGGGAGCTGGAGCAGTTCCAGCCTCTAAGGACAGCATTGGGTTCGTTACAGACATGGGGAATGCCATGTAATGCAAAGCAAGGTCCAGTTAAGGGGATTAGCTATTGTAAGCAGAGAGGGTTGTAGTAGACTAGGGAAGCGCTGAGGGTTTTGGGTAATGGACAGATGAGTTTGGGTGAGGGCCCTGGGGTCCGGTTATGGATCCCCATCTCTCGTCTCCTCACAACCGGCTGTTTCGACTATCTGCGTCAGCTTATTATTAGAGCTTGTGTAAGTGTGCTGTATTCTAAACAAGTGCCCATGATGACACTTTACAGTTTGGTCTCACTGTACACAGAAATGCATCACATGCGTGACGAACCTAGAAAGGCCTACGTTAAGCATTGAAGCTGCACACACTCCGGCTCACAATATGACCTATTTAAGCCATTAACCTTTCTTCAAAAAAAAGGAACCATCACAATCCTTCCTTCAAGCAAATGTTTGTCTCATACTAGCATTAGTGGGATATCAAGGTTTTTAGGGATTTCATGGTCGCTGAACATGTAGTTTTGTAAAAACATAGTCATATATTTTGATGTACTGTATGTATGTTGGGCTAGGAGGTTATAGCCCGTGTTTATATTTTAAACTCTAACCTTTTAACCTCTTAAATTCTGACATGACCATGAATAGATCGTCCATTTTCTTTTCGTCCGCAATTAAAAAAAGAACTTGGGCATACCACAGCAGAGGGTAATGGTAGCCCTAAGATGACTTGGTCCGAGCTGTTTTGTTACATAAAGAAACCTCAATTATAGGCAGTTGTTCCTCTTGGGGCCTGGTGTGGCTGTGGTGGGAGTGTAATAGAATGGCAGGGTGGTGTATTTGATCTGTCTGACTCTCCCCTCCTCTGTACCACCCCACCCCAGCCGTCAGCGTTTACCCCGTGCCACCCGCTAGCGTGGGTTCTGCCCAGTTGTCCTTGGCAAGGGTCAGGCAGGAAATCATATCAAAGCAGAAAAGACATGAAGGGAATGACAACACAACCACTCACTGGTAATGTGATGAGTGCAGTCTGATGAGCCACTCCAAAAACCCTCCAAAAACCTTGCGAAAACCTAAAAATAAAATCTGTTCACTCGGGAGATTAACGCAAAGCTCAACATGTCAGAAGTGTGTTGCCTGGCTTAAAATGTCCCCTCTAGGAAAGAAAGAAGTGGTGTCAGGTTGCCCCGAACTGCTCACCCCTTGTCATGTAGTGCAAGAACATTGGCTGGACAAACGCACTGAGCGCTGGTGTAACATACCCCTGCACTCTTTATATCCATAACTGAACACTAATTACCACATTAAACAGTGGTGAATCACAGAGACACACGCTAACAGCAACATCGTCCCTTTGAATACTTAGTCCCATTGAAGGTTTTACTGTAATGTACCAAATCCCTGTACATGATATGATGCCAGAGATATTCTACACATTACACACTAACAAGTCTTAAACCTTGCTCACCCTTTCCCTCACCTTGTGTAATTCCTGGGATAAGCTCCTGGTTCCTGTCAAAAGGTGTCCACTGTCCTCCTGAAGGTCTGCAGTCCTCGTGCTGACTGCTAAAGAGGTGTGTGTGGCGTGTGGTTCCCAAACTCACTGGGGTTGACTGACTGTTGTCTCTGCCCTGGGGCCGCCCTGCTCTCGCCACTTGCTCTCGGGAGGGATGTCTGCCAGACAGCTGTTTTTGGAATTTCTCTCAGGTTCGATCTAGCTATTCCGCTCTGGAGCTGTAATCTCCTCCTCCTAACCCTCTCTCACCGCCGTCTGCAGCACCTGTGTCTGTCTGTCTGCTCCCCTAGCCACAGCTTGAGGCGTTTTTACGGGTAGAGTGGGATCCTCTCCTTTTCCCTGGTGTGTCTCTTGCTCTCTCTTCCGTCAGTGGGCAGCTATCTGCTGGGGTGGAGAGAGGTCAGGCTGAGGGTGAGGTTGGTGCTCTGGAGTTCTGCTCAGCAGCTAGGTTACTGTGTTGGAGGATCAGTAAGCTGCCTCTGCTGCTGCGCTGGAAGTCCCTCCTTTCCCGAAACAGTGTTGTTTAAACTGTCTGTTCTCTGCCTCTCTCTCTCTTTAGCTCTCTCACTCACTTTCCCACTCTATCCTCTCTCTCTCTCCTCTTTAGTCTCTCTGCCTTGATCTGATCCAATCTGCTCTGTAAATCTAGTGGGTATACAGCAGACACTGTATTCAGGGTCTCTCTCTCTCTCTCTCTCTCTCTCTCTCTCTCTCTCTCTCTCTCTCATAAAATACATTGAGACACTCATTCTCCCACCATTTCCCTTGACTATTTTCAGACCGGTATATTCATTCACATTCTGGCTCGCTCCTTTGTACCGCATAGCACAGTATGCTTTATGTTCTTCCAAACATTTTCTCTGTTTCCTACAGGGTTGAGTAGGCTAAATCCTACAGGACTCTGCGGCACTGCAGTGATCCAGAGGACAGTTATTAATTGGCTACCAGACAACACATGACATACTTTTGTTAAACTGCTCTCCTGGTGGGATCCCCATATACCCAATTGAAATGTGTGTCTGTGTGTGTGTTTTATTGTCCCTTTTCACAGCGGCTAGGTGAAAAGGACAATGACGTTCTCATAATCTTCTTGTCGCATTGTAAAACCTCTAACCTGATGCCCTCAAGGACATAGGGAAGCTGTGCATCACAAATTAAGAGGTATTTTGCAGCGCTCTGCTGCTATTCTTGCCCCCAAAAAACGTATCACCCTGGTAACCACTGCTGCTCTGTTGTGACATCAGAGGGGAGGGGGGGGTAGAGAGAGAATAAGAGGAGAAGAGAGACGGGGGATAAAGAGGGGGTGATAGCCGCCTCCCGTGTATGCCTGTGTTTATGTTGGGGGAAAGTAGTGAACGGGTGTCCTCACATGTCCAAATTCTATACTAAAAGTAATCCTGTCATGTTCAACGTAGGACAGATCACAAAATTCCCACTCCTCCGCTCAAGTAAATTTGACATTGATAACTCACTCGCCCTAATCAAATCAAATAACATTTTATTCGTCGCATGCGTCGAATATAGCAGACGTAGGTCTTACAGTGACATGCTTACTTACAAGCCCTTACCACTTATTTTTCTTAACTGCGTTGTTGGTTAAGTAAAAAATAAAAAATACAAAAAGTTAAAGAGCAGCAGTAAAATAACAGTAGCGAGGCTATATACAGGGGGTACCGGTAGAGAATCAATGTGCGGGGGCACCGGTTAGTCAAGGTAATTGAGGTACTATGAACATGTACTGTAGGTAGAGTTAAGTGACTATGCATAGATAATAACCAGAGAGTAGCAGCAGCGTAAAAGAGGGGGAGGGGGACAATGCAAATACTATGGGTAGCCATTTGATTAGGAGTCTATGGCTTGGGGGTAGAAGCTGTTAAGAAGTCTTTTGGACCTAGACTTGGTGCTCCGGTACCGCTTGCCATGCGGTAGCAGAGAGAACAGTCTATGACTAGGGTGGCTGGAGTCTTTGACAATTTTTAGGGCCTTCCTCTGACACCGCCTAGTATAGAGATCCTGATGGCAGGAAGCTTGGCCCCAGTGATGTACTGGGCCGTACGCACTACCCTCTGTAGTGCCTTGTGGTCGGAGGCCGAGCAGTTGCCATACCAGGCAGTGATGCAACCCGTCAGGATGCTCTTGATGGTGCAGCTGTAGAACTTTGAGGATCTGAGGACCCATGCCAAATCTTTTCAGTCTCCTGAGGAGGAATATGCTTTGTCGTGCCCTCTTCACGACTGTCTTGGTGTGTTTGGACCATGATCATTTGTTGGTGAAATGGACACCAAGGAACGTGAAGCTCTCAACCTGCTCCACTACTGTTGTGTCATCGGCAAACTGAATGATTGTGTTGGAGTCATGCCTTGCCATGCAGTCATGGGTGAACAGGAAGTACAGGTGGGGACTGAGCATGCACCCCTGAGGGTCACTGTGGCAGATCAGCGTGGCAGATGTTTTGTTACCTACCCTTACCACCTGGGGGCGACCCGTCAGGAAGTCCAGGATCCAGTTGGAGAGGGAGGGGTTTTTAGTCCCAGGGTCCTTAGCTTAGTGATGAGCTGTGAGAGCACTACGGTGTTGAACGCTGAGCTGTAGTCAATGAATAGTATTCTCCCGTAGGTGTTCCTTTTGCCCAGGTGGGAAAGGGCAGTGTGGAGTGCAATAGAGAGAGCATTATCTGTGGATCTGTTGGGGCGGAATGCAAATTGGAGTGGGTCTAGGGTTTCTGGCATAATGGTGTTGATGTGAGCCATGACCAGCCTTTCAAAGCACTTCATTCAGTCTCAACATCAACAGTGAAGAGGCGACTCCGGGATGCTGGCCTTCTAGGCAGAGTTCCTCTGTCCAGTGTCTGTGTTCTTTTGCCCATCTTAATCTTTTCTTTTTATTGACCAGTCTGAGATATGGCTTTTTCTTTGCAACTCTGCCTAGAAGGCCAGCATCCAGGAGTCGCCTCGTCACTGTTGATGTTGAGACTGAGGTTTTGCGGGTACTATTTAATGAAGCTGCCAGTTGAGGACTTGTGAGGCGTCTGTTTCTCAAACTAGACACTCTAATGTACTTGTCCTCTTGCTCAATTGTGCACCGGGGCCTCCCACTCCTCTTTCTATTCTGGTTAGCGCCAGTTTGCGCTGTTCTGTGAAAGGAGGAGTTCACAGCATTGCACGAGATCTTCAGTTTCTTGCCAATTTCTCACATGGAATAGCCTTCATTTCTCAGAACAATACTATACTGACGAGTTTGAGAAGAAAGTTCTTTGTTTCTAGCCATTTTGAGCCTGTAATCGAACCCACAAACGCTGATGCTCCAGATACTCATCTAGTCTAAAGAAGGCCAGTTTTATTGCTTCTTTAATCAGGACAACAGTTTTCAGCTGTGCTAACATAATTGCAAAAGGGTTTTCTAATGATCAATTAGCCTTTTAAAATGATAAACTTGGATTAGCTAACACAACGTGCCATTGGAACACTGGAGTGATGGTTGCTGATAATGGGCCTCAGTACGCCTATGTAAATATTCCATAAAAAATCTGCCGTTTCCAGTTACAATAGTCATTTACAACATTAACAATGTCTACACTGTATTTCTGATCAATTTGATGTTATTTTAATGGATTTTTTTTAGCTTTTCTTTCAAAAACAAGGACATTTCTAAGTGACCCCAAACTTTTGAAAGGTATTGTACGTCGCTGATGTCTGTCTCTTTCTCCTGCGATTGACGGGTGACCGAAGGAAATCCTTCGCGTCAGACTCGTTAAAGAAAAAATCTTCGTTCAGTACGAGGTGAGTAATTGCTGTCCTGATATCCAGAAGCTCTTTTCGGTCATAAGAGACTGTGGCAGAAACATTATGTACAAAATAAGTTACAAATAAAGAGAAAAATAGCACAATTGGTTAAGAGCCCGTAAAACAGCAGCCATCTCCTCCGATTCCATTCATACATTTATTAATCCATTACAAGCATGCAATGATATCTTATGTAATAGATTGGGCCAGTAATAACCAGCTGTAGATTAAACAATACAAGGCTCCGTTACTGAAATTACTATAGGGACAGATTCTGTTGTAGACAGCTTACAGTTGAGCCACACTCTATTTAAGTTAAACGGATATCATTTGGCACTGTTTAAACAACACTTGTGAATACAGGCCTTTTATAATGGTGGTGTGGCTCAGGGTGATGTCACTGAGGCATACAAGTTGGTAGCACATGATCTGGGGAGGAAGAGAACACACCACTGTCTCTTCTTTAAGGGGACCGTTAAATACCGGAAACCACAGAGCAGTAGGGCTTGCTACTGCACCAACCAACTAAAAATAACTTTTGCCAGAAGATACACAGTCACACTATGGATGAGGGTTGCTAGATTGGACGAAATTTAATCAGTGCAGACCGCAATGACGAACTCTTCTACACGTGATTTGTAATTACAAATCTAGATGAGTACATCTACTGAGTAAGTGTCACGATTGTTTGTAGAGAAGGACCAAGGTGCAGAGTGAGTATCGTTCCACATTTTTATTAATATGTGAAACTTCGCAAGACATGCAATAAACTATAAACAAAATAACAAACTGTGACGACAGAGGTGCAACATGCACTAACTCAAAATAAGATCCCACAAACAACAGGTGGGAAAAAAACTGCCTAAATATGATCCCCAATCAGAGACAACGATAGACAGCTGCCTCTGATTGGGAACCATATCAGGCCAACATAGAAATATAACATCTAGATTACCCACCCTAGTCACACCCTGACCTAACCAAAAATAGAGAATAAAAAGATCTCTAAGGTCAGGGCGTAACAGTATCCCCCCCAAAGGTGCGGACTCCGGCTGCAAAACCTGACTCTATAGGGAAGGGTCCGGGTGGGCATCTAGCCTCGGTGGTGGCTCCGGTGCGGGACGTAGACTCCGCTCGCGGATCCGCCATCTTCGGTGGCGACTCTGGTTCAAGGATCGTCGCCGGAAGCTCCGGACCGTGGATCGTCGCCGGAGGAACCGGACCGTGGATCGTCACCGGAGACTCCGGACCGTAGATCAGCGCAGAAGGTTCCGGACTGGGAACCCCTGCGGAGGCTCTGAACTGCCGACCGTCGCTGGAGGCTCTGGACCGCCGACCGTCGCTGGAGGCTCTGGACCGCAGACCATCGCTGGAGGCTCTGGACAGCAGACCGTCGCTGGAGGCTCTGGACAGCAGACCGTCGCTGGAGGCTCTGGACCGCAGACCGTCGCTGGAGGCTCTGGACCGCAGACCGTTGCTGGAGGCTCTGGACCGCAGACCGTTGCTGGAGGCTCTGGACCGCAGACCGTCGCTGGAGGCTCTAGACCACAGACCGTCACTGGAGGCTCCGGGCCTTGGCACGTCACTGGAGGCTCCGGGCTGTGGATCGTCACTGGAGGCTCCGGACTGTAAGCCGTCTCAGGAGGCTCCGGACTGTGGACCGTCTCAGGAGGTTCCGGACTGTGGACCGTCTCAGGAAGTTCCGGACTGTGAAACATCTGCCGGAAGCTCTGGACTGGGATCTGTCGCCGGAAGCTCTGGACTGGGAACTGTCGCCGGAAGCTCTGGACTGGGAACTGTCGCCGGAAGCTCTGGACTGGGAAGGCGCACTGGAGGCCTGGTGCGTGGAGCCAGGACAGGTGGCACCAGACTGGTGACATGTGCCTGACTGGGGACACGCACTTCAGGAAGAGTGTGAGGAGCAGGCACAGGACATACTGGGCTGTGGAGGCGCACTGGAGACCTGGTGCGTAGAACTGGTGCAGGATATACTGGACCATGGAGGCGCACTGGAAGTCTGGAGCATAGAGCTGGCACAACCCGTCCTGGCTGGATACTCACTTTAGCCCGGCAAGTGCGGGGCGCTGGCACAGGACGCACTGGGCTGTGAAGGCACACTGGCAACACAGTGCGTAGAGCCGGCGCAGGATATCCTGGACCGAGGAGACGTACTGGAGACCAGGAGCGCTGAGCCGGCACAGCCCATCCTGGCTGAATGCCCACTCTAGCCCGGCAAATGCGAGGAGCCGGCAACGAGCGCACCGGGCTGTGAATGCGCACTGGAGATACAGTGCGTATCGCCGCATAACACGGTGCCTGACCGGTCACACGCTCCCCACGGTAAGCACGGGGAGTTGGCTCAGGTCTAAACCCTGACTCCGCCAATCTCCCCGTGTGCCCCCCAAAAAAATGTTGGGGGGGGAGCTGCCTCTCGGGCTTCCGTTGTCGTTCTAACTCCTCATATCGTCGCTGTTCCTCTCTTGCTGCCTCCATCTGCTCCCTTGAACGGCGATACTCTCCACTTCGCGTCCAGGGCCCTGCTCCACTCATGATCTCCTCCCATGTCCACTCATCCTGGCCACACTGCTTGGTCCGTTGTTGGTGGGATCTTCTGTCACAATTGTTTGTGGAAAAGGACCAAGGCGCAGCGTGAGTATCGTTCCACATTTTTATTAATATGTGAAACTTCGCAAGACATACAATAAACTATAAACAAAATAACAAACTGTGATGACAGAGGTGCAACATGCACTAACTCAAATTAAGATCCCACAAACAACAGGTGGGAAAAAACTGCCTAAATATGATCCCCAGTCAGAGACAACGATAGACAGCTGCCTCTGATTGGGAACCATATCAGGCCAACATAGAAATATAACATCTAGATTACCCACCCTAGTCACACCCTGACCTAACCAAAAATAGAGAATAAAAAGATCTCTAAGGTCAGGGCGTAACAGTAAGGGACTACATTATTTATAATAAGGGGTACATCAGACCTCTATGAAAATGCTAAATAACCTTCTCTGAACGCTTGAAAAAAAATGATTGACCCTCCTACCCAAAATAATAATTAAAACATAAAGTAGATAGCAGAAAACATACCTACCGTTTATACCATCACTCCTATGACAGACCAGGGCCCGGTTTCCCGATAGAGATGGAACTTAGGTTACGAGTGTTTTAACGGCCGAAGACGTAACATGCATTTCCCAAAACATCACGCAGAGAGAACGGTCGCTAAGTGTGTTGTTGGAGCATGTGTCCATACTGACAGGATGGAAAAAACTGAACTCTGCTCTCGGATCAGCTTTATCCATTCAAAACTTACCTTAACATTAGAATTATGTCACAATAGTGAGGACAGATCAGCTCCTAGAGAGATATATCACCTATGGCTGCAAATATTGAGGCGACTTGTTCCAATGCTTACCCAATACAAATGCATTAAATCACCGATGTTAGGGTACATATCATGAAATATTCACTGAAAAAAATATAAGCAACATGTAAAGTGTAGGTCGCATGTTTCATGAGCTGAAATAAACAATCCCAGAAATGTTCCATACGCATAAAAAGCTTATTTCTCTCAAATTTTGTGCACAAATTTGTTTACATCCCTGTTAGTGAACATTTCTCCTGTGCCAAGATAATCTATCCACCTGACAGGTGTGGCATGTCACGAAGCTGATTAAACAGTATGATCATTACACAGGTGCATCTTGTGCTGGGGACAATAAAAGGCCACTCTGAAATGTGCAGTTGTGTCACACAACACAATGCCACAGATGTCTCAAATTTTGAGGGAGCTTGCAATTGGCATGCTGACTGCAGGAATGTCCACCAGAACTGTTGCTAGAGAATGGAATGTAAATTTTTCTACCATAAGCCGCCTCCAACATTGTTCTAGAGAACTTGACAGTATGTCCAACCGGCCTCACAACCGCAGCCCACGTGTAAGGCGACGTGTGGGAGAGCAGTTTGCTGTAATCAACGTTGTGAACAGAGTGCCCCATGGTGGCGATGGGGTTATGGTATGGGCAGGCATAAGCTATGACAACGAACACAATTGCATTTTATCTATGGCAATTTGAATGCACAGAGATACCGTGATCAGATTCTGGAGGCCCATTGTCGTGCCATCCATCCACCGCCATCACCTCATGTTTCAGCATGATAGTGCACAGCCCCATGTAGCAATGATCTGTAAACAATTCCTGGAAGCTGGAAATGTCCCTGTTCTTCCATGGCCTGCATACTCACCAGATATTTCACCCATTGAGCATTTTTGAGATGTTCTGGATTGACGTGTATGACAGCGTGTTCCAGTTCCTGCCGATATCCAGCAACTTCGCATAACCATTGAAGACGAGTGGGACAACATTCCACAGGCCACAATCAACAGCCTGATCAACTCCATGCGAAGGAGATGTTGCGCTGCATGAGGAAAATGGTGGTCACATCAGATACTGACTGGTTTTCTGATCCACACCCCTACATATTTTGAAGGTATCTGTGACCAACAAATGCATATCTGTATTCCCAGTCATGTGAAATCCATAGATTAGGGGGTCTAATGAATTTATTTCAATTGACTGATTTTCTTATACAAACTGTAACTCAGTAAACATTTAGAAATTGGTGCATGTTGCTTTTATATTTTAGTTCGTTATATTGAGACTAATTACAGACAGTAGCCTACAAGTAGCAAAATAGAACTCAATTGATTGAACATGAAATGTATTTCAATCAGATTGAAATAGGCCTACTTTTCTTAGGTAGTTATGAGTTTTTGTTAAAAAAAGCTATCTCTCAGCAGAAGCAACAATTAAAGGGATCGTATAAACAGCTTGATTGCCATAGCAACATCAGGGTAACTGGGAAGAAGGGAGTGGTGCTTCAAATACAGCAGTTCTGCAACATTTTTAATTGAGCCTCTCATTATCCTTAATTACCGGCCTCAACACTTGGAAAGAGACTAACTCTAACTAACACGGAAAGAGACTAACTGTATAGGAAGCTCTGTGGACAGGTCTTCTGGATACTGGACAGACAAATTGGTAGATGCAAACAGATTATCATCTTCAGCTGACAACAGTTCTTGAACAAATACAGTGGTTAGCGATTTTGTTCATACTGGTGAACCGTCTGAACCGGCGTTTGAATTGTGTGGTTGCAATATCAACAGAAACTTTGGGATATTACAACTACAAAGAAGTTACTACAAACTACGAACACTGTTTTTTTTCCCCTTGGACATCAATGCACGTGTGATAGAACATCAGAATATGTAGTGCAATTTTTTTTAACACGCTGCCAGATGCTCCTCTTTCCAGTTTCATCAACAAAACAAAAATAAAAGCAAAGGCGCTGGGGTGAACTCTTTCCCCAAATGCAGATTCGATCTTTAAGGTCTGAAAGGCACTACAAGTCAGCAGTATTTAAAAAATATGTTTTTTTTTTACTGGCCTGCTACATCATGTAACTTTTGCAGAGTGCGAGACGCTCCTATTCATTTTAATGTGACCTGGGCGTAAAGCATGCCGGCTGTATGATAGACTGCTGAAGCGTAAAATTAACTTCTGGTGCTATTTCGACACGCAGCTCATGCCTGAAAGCAATAGGACATAGGGGGTCGTGGTCTGCTTGCGCTATCAGTAGCAGGTTTGAAAAAAAAGCCCCAGTATAGCCCCAAATGTTAGGCTACTTGAATTCAGTAAAAAAAATATATCACCTTCTTAATGGGGAAACCACATAGCAGGCTTAACTTGACTGGCTACCATAAATGCCATACATTTTTCTGTCTTTCACTTAAACAATGGGATGAACCAGAAAGATCAGTTTAGGCTGAGCCTACTGGAATTCTTTGCTGATTTCATTTAAAAAAAAAAATTTATCAGCTGGGACAAACTCAGAGCAGGTTCAACTTGCCCGGCAGCTCAGTTCACTTGGCCCAGGCAATAGGGCAACCCTTAGGTCAATACCTTTAACACACTACTATATGGTCACAGTGATCAGCTCTCCAAGCAGCTGTGTGAACTATTATGTGTTCGGATCCTATGTCATCAGTCTGATCTGTGGACCGTTCACGACCCTGATAAATAGTTTAAAACTATAGAATGAATGGGACAACTCTTCCATTGATGTAGGCCTATGTTGTCCTACCTTCATTGGGCAAAATTATCCCTTTGTCACATTCCTCTTTCACAATTTTATTCCAAATCTGTTCATGTAGCCTATATAAAAATTGTACCTTGACTTGCAAAGTTTTGCATGCCCTCCAGGCTCATCCACACCACAGACGATAACTATAACAATAGACAAAACTATACTTCGTTGGCGAGCGTTCACACTTGAGGACAGGACAGTTTATTGTTTTACAGTACCCTACACCTGTCAACCAAGTGATCAACACATTCTACTGCACGCTGTATACAGTATTTTCAGACCAATCAGTGCTTTCAGGGTGGTCAGTAAACAGGTGTGTCAACTGAAAATAATACTGAAATGTACATAATAAAACATTATATAGAAACTCGTATTTAAATGTATCAAGAACAGCCCACTGGGTAATAAACTGGTTGAATCAATGTTTCCATGTCATTTCATCACCCCCCAAAAATATATCTGATGGCGTTGAGTCAATGTGAAAAACTGATTGGATTTGCAAAAAAATCATCAATCGAAGGGCTTTTGGGGTTTTTTTTCACCCAACTTATAACCAATCAAATGATATTGTGACATTTTTTTGTTGATTTCACATTGAATTTACGTTAGTTGAAAACTCAACCAAATGTAATAGGTGATGGGCAGAAGCATCATATTTGCTTTAGTTTTGAGATGACCGGTCCCTTGTGGGGGAAAAGCTGTTTTTTACATAGTGTATATTTAGTTATTCAGAACACATTTCCGTTTGCTGGCAATGTTAATTCTTTTTAAAAAATGCAATACTTTTAAGTTCACTAGCTGGCCACAGCTGTGGTGACGGCTTGAGAGAGATCTCCAGCCGACAAACTGCTATGGGTAAAGTATTTTTTATATTTGTAATCTATTTAGTTATAGAAACATGATACCATCAATGCAAGCTGTAAAATAACTCCTAACTTTACTTAGAATGCAGCAACCATAGCAATGTAGCTAGCTATCTTCAACAAGTAGACCTGTTGCTAGCTAGCAGGGGTAGATAGCATATCGTTCTGGGACAGTGAGCTTTAGCTATCATTATTCCAAGTAATAATTTAAGACTACAAAAATCTATGGGACAGGTATTGTAAAGCGAATACAATCATCAAGGCAGTAACGTTATAAATGCCTCATTATCCCTGTCAATAGATCTAGTTTAAGTTAGATACAGACTGATTATATCGCATTATGTGGTGTACAAAGATTGTTGGTATCCATTACTGGATGTTAGAGTATACAAAACACTGCCATAGATTCTTCAACTAACCTGGTATTGGTGATCGATTCTGGGAAACAGTTATCTGTTTTTGTATAGGCAATCCTGTAACATCCAGTAATGGTTACCAAAAATCTTTGGTTATATCACATTATCTGGTGTACAATACGTAGCTAAATTGGAGTAGGATGCAGCTTTCCAAGATGGCGTAGCAGTCAGACGTCTTTGTCTTTGTCCTGTCGTATCCCTTGTATGTATCTTTTTATATATTTTTCTTCGCATATCTTTTAAAAATATTTTCCTAAACCTCAACTTCTAAATACTCTCCTGCAACCCGCCTCATCCAATGTGGCGTGGATCTGTTTATTTCTAAAGTATTTCTATTTACTTCGGATTTGGAATCCTTCAACTGAAGTTAGCCAGCTAACTACCTACCAGCTATCAGCCAGCAAACCACTGCTAGCGGTCATCAGCTAACCTTTAGCTCAGAAAGCTCTCGCTTGTTCGTACAACGTGACTCAAACCAGAACATAACGGACCTATTTTTCTTTCCATATCCCCAGATTCCTACCGCAAACTCTGAACCTTTTCATCTGGATCTTCGCAACTAGCTAACCGCAATCCCGGGTGACTACTCCTGGATAGTGTTTCCATCCCGGAGCAAGCACCAATTAGCCTGAAGCTAGCCCGGCTGGGGCTCCTGGGCTACCACCGAAGCCCACTCCTGGGCTACAATATCCGGACCCCTTCTACTGCCGGTACGGGGCACGGAACCCCGCCGATCCTCTGCGACTGGAATACCGACATAATCTGCCCGAGGATTCCAACAGGCCCCTCAGGTGCGACATCCGCTGAAGGCCCATTCTGCTAACCGCAGCCTGCTAGTTATCTAGAGCTACTTGGAACCCTACTAATCCACGACTGGTCTATCAACGTCACTGCACGAGGAGGCAAAAACAGACTTACCTCCATCACGACGTCCCCCAAAGGCCCTTCTGCTAACTTGCTAGCCCCGGTCTGCTAACTGCTAGCTTGCTAGCCCCGGTCTGGTAACTGCTTGCTTGCTAACCCCGGTCTGCTAACTGCTAGCTTGCTAGCCCCGGTCTGCTAACTGCTAGCTTGTTAGCCATGGCCTACTAACAGCTAGCTTGTTAGCAATGGCCTGCTAACTGTCTGAATCGCCGTGTCCCCAGCCAGCCCAACCACTCACTGGACCCATATGATCACTTGGCTATGCATGCCTCTCTCTAATATCAATATGCCTCGTCCATTACTGTCCTGGTTAGTGATTACTGTCTTATTTCACTGTAGAGCCTCTAGCCCTGCTCAATATGCCTTAACCAACCATGTTGTTCCACCTCCTACATATGCGATGACATCACCTGGTTTAAACGTCTCTAGAGACTATATCTCTCTCATCATTACTCAATGCCTAGGTTTACCTCCAATGTACTCACATCCTACCTTACATTTATCTGTACACTATGCCTTGAATCTATGCAATCGTGCCCAGAAATCTGCTCCTTTTACCCTCTGTTCCGAACGTGCTAGATGGCCAGTTTGTATAGCCTTTAGCCGTACCCTTATCCTCCTTCTCCTCTGTTCCTCTGGTGATGTATTGCTTAATCCAGGTCCTGCAGTACCTAGCTCCACTCCCACTCCTCAGGTGCTCTCATTTGTTGACTTCTGTAACCGTAAAAGCCTTGGTTTCATGCATGTTAACATTAGAAGACTACTCCCTTAGTTTGTTTTACTCACTGCGTTAGTAGACTCTGTCAACCAGGATGTCTTAGCCGTGTCTGAATCCTGGCTTAGGAAAACAACCAGAAACCCTGAAATCTCCATCCCTAACTATAACATTTTCCGCCAAGATAGAACTGCCAAAGGGGGCCGGTGTTGCAATCTACTGCAAAGATAGCCTGCAGAGTCCTGTCATACTATCCAGGTCTGTAACCAAACAATTCGAGCTTCTACTTCTAAAAATGCACCTTTCCAGAAACAAGTCTCTCACCGTTGCCGCTTGCTATAGACCACCCTTTGCCCCCAGCTGTGCCCTCGACACCATATGTGAATTGATTGCCCCCCATCTATCTTCTGAGCTCGTGCTACTAGGTGACCTAAACTGGGACATGCTTAACACCCCGGCCATCCTACAATCTAAGCTTGATGCCCTCAATCTCACACAACTTATCAATGAACCTACCAGATATAACCCCAAATCCGTCAACACGGGCACCCTCATAGATATCATCCTAACTAACTCGCCCTCGAAATACACCTCTGCTGTTTTCAACCAAGATCTCAGCATCACTGCCTCATTGCCTGCATCCGTAATGGGTCTGCGATCAAACGACCACCCCTCATCACTGTCAAACGCTCCATAAAACACTTCTGCGAGCAGGCCTTTCTAATCGACCTGGCCGGGGTATCCTGGAATGACATTGACCTCATCCCGTCAGCAGGGGATGCCTGGTTATTCTTTAGAAGTGCCTTCCTAACCATCTTAAATAAGCATGCTCCATTCAAAAAATGTTGAACTAGGAATAGATATAGTCCTTGGTTCACTCCAGACCTGTCTGCCCTTAACCAGCACAAAAACATCCTGTGGTGTTCTGCATTAGCATCGAATAGACCCCGTGATATGCACATTTTCAGGGAAGTTAGGAACAAATATACACAGGCAGTTAGGAAAGCTAAATTTGCATCCTACAGTACAAACTCAAAAAAGTTCTGGGACACTGTTAAGTCCATGGAGAATAAGAGCACCTCCTTCCAGCTGCCCACTGCTCTGAGGCTAGGAAACACTGTTACCACCTATAAATCCACAATAATTGAGAATTTCAATAAGCATTTCTCCATGGCTGGCCATGCTTTCCACCTGGCTACCCCTACCCCGGTCAACTGCCCGGCACCCTCCACAGCGACCCGCCCAAGCCCCCATAATTTCTCCTTCACCTAAATCCAGATAGATGATGTTCTGGAAGAGCTGCAAAATCTGGACCCCTACAAATCAGCCGGGCTAGACAATCTGGACCCTCTCTTTCTAAAATTATCTGCCGAAATTGTTGCAACCCCTATTACTAGCCTGTTCAACCTCTCTTTCGTATCGTCTGAGATTCCCAAAGATTGGAAAGCTGCCACGGTCATCCCCCTCTTCGAAGGGGGAGACACTCTAGACCCAAACTGCTACAGACCTATATCTATCCTACCCTGTCTTTCTAAGGTCTTCGAAAGCCAAGTTAACAAACAGATTACCGACCATTTCGAATCCCACCGTACCTTCTCCGCTATGCAGTCTGGTTTCAGAGCTGGTCATGGGTGCACCTCAGCCACACTCAAGGTCCTAAACGATGTCATAACCGCCATCGATAAGAGACACTATTGTGCAGCCGTATTCATCGACCTGGCCAAGGCTTTCGACTCTGTCAATCACTACATTCTTATTGGCAGACTCGACAGCCTTGGTTTCTCAAATGACTGCCTCGCCTGGTTTACCAACTACTTCTCTGATAGAGTTCAGTGTGTCAAATGGGAGGGCCTGTTGTCCGGACCTCTGGCAGTCTCTATGGGGGTGCCACAGGGTTCAATTATCGGGCCGACTCTCTTCTCTGTATACATCAATGATGTCGCTCTTGCTGCTGGTGATCCTCTGATCCACCTCTACGCAGACGACACCATTCTGTATACTTCTGGCCCCTCTTTGGACACTGTGTTAACTAACCTCCAGACGAGCTTCAATGCCATACAACTCTCCTTCCGTGGCCTCCAACTGCTCTTAAATGCAAGTAAAACTAAATGCATGCTCTTCAATCGATCACTGCCCGCACCTGCCCGCCTGTCCAGCATCACTACTCTGGACGGCTCTGACTTGGAATACGTGGACAACTACAAATACCTAGGTGACTGGTTAGACTGTAAACTCTCCTTCCAGACTCACATTAAGCATCTCCAATCCAAAATTAAATCTAGAATCGGCTTCCTATATCGCAACAAAGCATCCTTCACTCATGCTGCCAAACATACCCTCGTAAAACTGACCATCCTACCGATCCTCGACTTCGGCGATGTCATCTATAAAATAGCCTCCAACACTCTACTCAACAAATTGGATGCAGTCCATCACAGTGCCATCCGTTTTGTCACCAAAGCCCCATACACTACCCACCACTGCAACCTGTACGCTCTCGTTGGTTTGCCCTCTCTTCATAGTCGTCGCCAAACCCACTGGCTACAGGTTATCTACAAGTCTCTGTTTGGTAAAGCCCCGCCTTATCTCAGCTCACTGGTCACCTTAGCAGCACCCACTCGTAGCACGCGCTCCAGCAGGTATATTTCACTGGTCACCCCCAAAGCCAATTCCTCCTTTGGTTGCCTTTCCTTACAGTTCTCGGCTGCCAATGACTGGAATGAGCTGCAAAAATTACTGAAGCTGGAGACTCATATCTCCCTCACTAGCTTTAAGCAGAGCAGCTGTCAGAGCAGCTCACAGATCACTGCACCTGTACATAGCCCATCTGTAAACAGCCCATCCAACTACCTCATCCCCAAACTGTATTTATTTATCTTGCTCCTTTCCACCCCAGTATCTCTACTTGCACATTCATCTTCTGCACATCTACTATTCCAGTGTTTAATTGCTATATTGTAATTACTTCGCCACCATGGCCTATTTATTGCCTTAACTCCCTTATCTTACCTAATTTGCACTCACTGTATATATACTTTTTGTTTTCTTTTTTCTACTGTATTATTGACTGTATGTTTTGTTTATTCCATGTGTAACTCTGTGTTGTTGTATGTGTCGAATTGCTTTGCTCTATCTTGGCCAGATTGCAGTTGCAAATGAGAACTAGCCTACCTGGTTAAATAAAGGTGAAATATTCTTTTTTTAAAGATTACCCTGCCTCTATCCTTATCCTAGTTGTTTCCATTTTTTTTTTGTCAGGATGTTCATTTCTAACTCATTAACTACAATCCTTTGCTGTGATGATTTCTTGGATTCAATCTTCTCTCACTTTTGTCTCCCATAATCTTTTCAGCTCTCCTCTCCTGTGTCCTACTCCCAGAGATCAACCAAGTGCTATTCACCAAGAATGGACTCAGCTGTGAGGAGAACCATCATACTGCAGTTTGACACTATTAGACATTGAGACCACATATGGATTTGCCGGTTGTCTTTTCTTTGTGGGTTTTGTCTTACACCGTCTAATGCATTTTAGAGTTGAAGAGCACAACATACACACAGCACATACTTGTTAGAGCATCTCGAAGACAACATTCAATATAGAATCATCTTGACAAACAGATTATGATTTACTATTGTAACATGCAGTGATGAGAATTCTATTGTCCCCGTCAGGAGCCCAGGCTTTTGCCATAGATGGTAGAGTTCTTGTCTCTGGACCAAAAGATCTTAAGATTGCATTCCGCTAAAGGCACTTTAAATGACAGAGTGAAAGGAACAGTGTCGACCCGTCATTCAGGGCAGGTGGGGCATGTTATTTTGGCATTAATACGTGTCACAGATCAGTTTGCAAACAATGTAAAAATGTATATTTGAGTTAATAAAGCCACATACAAACATGGACACTTTTTTGCTTTCTCGAGTGAGGCAGCTCCAAAATGCAGGTGTTTCAGCCTAGCTCAGTCCTTTCTGTGGTGGTGGGGCAGCCAGTGAAAAATACAGAGCGTAGGGGTTGGTAATGTACTCTAGTTACGCCTTGATTGGCTCAGTGTTTTGTCACGCATGGGGACACTACGTCACCACAAAATCTACGGGTAGAGCTAAAGAATTCAAGCCCCTTGGGTGCTGCCATAGAGTTACACTAGAAGTGTCCACCCAAGAAGGATCAAGGTCATTGGGCACAGATAAAATTAGTCAAATCACGTTATATCTACAGTACCATAGTTTTGATTGGACTGATCATGTCAACATCAGACTTTCAAAATCTTAGCTAGCAAGCTAGCAGTCATCATCATGAATCAAGTTGACAGTCTACTGGCAAATCCTTTTCAATCCTTGTCAGATGAAGAGAAATTATGAAGAGAAATTATAGAAAGTTGGAAATACAAGTTGGAAATAGCAAATTCAACAATGAGTGGTTTGGAAGGAATCTGTGGTAAACTGCAAGTCCTGCAAAGCAATCACTAGCCTGCTACTCAGTGGTGTGGGTGTGTGGTCCCAAGTCTGGGTTTAAGGGTATTTTTTCCAAGCTTAAAAGGATTAACATTCAACATTGGCCATGCTGTCAATCCAGCATGACTTCTGCCGCGTTCAAAACAACTGGAAACTTAAAACTGGGTAATCTCAGACTTCAGTGAGTTCAAGACAACTGGAACTCAAAAAAAAAAACTAGCTCAGACTGGGAAAATACATTTTGAACGGTCATCCAACTCGGAATCCCAAGTCGGGAACTCGGCCTCTTTCTAGAGCTCCGACCTGAAGATCACAGACGTCATGATTCAATCTTATTTTTTTCCAGAGTTCCCAGTTGTCTTGAAAGCACCATAAATCCAGAGAATGCCAGACTTTAACAACAAAGTTTGATGACAAAATTTGCCCACAAAGGACCACTGCGCCACCTTCCTGTTCAAGTGAGCACAGCACAACAAGGTGAGTCCAAAAATGTCTTGTATGCGGTGGAATAAAATGTAATATGCCAAGGAGATATGTATACTGTAGCTAAGAAAGTAGTACTAAGTGTATGTTGTGTAGTAAGCTGTTAGTAGCCCAGGCGCCTCACCCTAATAATGTGGTCCCTTTCCACCTTGTCATTTGCCTACTGTTCTGACTTGGTGGTGCACATGTAGCCTATATTCTGTTTTAGATAAATGTAATCATCAAATATTGTAAGAGCTTTCATTGTCTGCTTATATGCCTCCTTTATTTATTCTGATTTGGTATACAGGGATAATACTGTAAGAACGGCCCATTTTCTGAATTCTGTCTCTGTACATTTCCAAAGTGCTGAACAAATAGTTATATTGACTATGTCCGTCTTAGCTCGCTCATTAATGTCTTAATCCAAATTACGGATTGCCTCTTATCTGCTCGTCATCCCCTTATGCCATACAGTAGTTTGTACATCTCAGTTGTCAGTAGAAACCACATTTGTTTAAGCAAGTCAGTCATATCAGCTATGTTATTTAAAGGCAGTAAAAGAGGCTGAATGAATTGTTTTGCTGCCAGAACAGGCTCTATTGATAGCCAGGTTTAGCTGTGGTAAGGTGTTGAGACTGCTGTGGGGACTCTGCTGTTGGGACTCTGCTGTTGGGACAGCTTTATGTAGGCCCTAACAGATTGTGGGCACCATTTGTCACCATTATAGTTCAACTAATGTATTATTTAGTGTTGTGTAGTGGCTTTGCTGGCATGCGTCTAAAAAAAACTGGGGGAGTTTGCCCCACCAAGATTTACATCCTAAAATCGCCACTGGAAAAGGAGGAAGCCTGTACAGAATAAAAATATTCCAAAACATGCATCCTGTTTGCAACAATACACTAAAGTAGTACTGCAAAAAAATGTGGCAAAGCAATTCACCTTTTGTCCTGAATACAAAGTGTTATGTCTTCATAAAACCCATTACTGAGTACAACTCTCAATATTTTCAAGTGGTGTTTAACTGGTGTCTGCATCATGTTATGGGTATGTTTGTAATCGTTAAGGACTGGGGAGTTTTTCAGGATAAAAAATAAATGGAATAGCGCTAAGCACAGGTAAAATCCTAGAGGAAAAACTTTCCACCAGACACTGGGAGACAAATTCCCCGTTCAGCAGGACAATAACCTAAAACACAAGGCCAAATCTACACTGGATGTAAGGGCTGTCTTCAGGAAAGGACCAAAATGCAGCAGAGTTAGTATTCATCCTTCAATTTAATTGGAAAGAACACTATACAAAAACAAGGAAACTGACAGCCAACAGTCCTGTCAGGTGCAACCACACTAAACAAGAAACATTTACCCACAAAACCCAAAGGAAAAACATGCTCCTTATGTGTGACTCCCAATCAGCAGCAACGAGCACCACCTGTGCCTGATTGGGAGCCACACACATGGCCCAAAACAAAGAAATACCAAAACATAGAAAAAGGAACATAGAACGCCCACCCAATGTAACACCCTGGCCTAACCAAAATAAAGAACAAAAAACCCCTCTCTATGGCCAGGGCGTTACACTGGAGTTGCTTATCAATAACACAATGAATGTTCCTGATTGGCCAAGTTACAGTTGACTTAAATCTGCTTGAAAATCTATGGCAAGAAATGAAAATGGTTGTCTAGCAATGATCAACAACCAATTTGACAGCGCTTGAAGAATTTAAATTAGGATAATGGGCAAATATTGTACAATCCAGGTGTGCAAAGCTCTTAAAGACTTACCCAGAAAAACTCACAGGTGTAATTGCTGCCAAAGGTGATTCTAACATCAAATCAAATTGTATTTGTCACATGCGCCGAATACAACAGGTGTAGACCTTACAGTGAAATGCTTACTTACAAGCCCTTAAACAACAATGTAGTTTTTAGAAAAATACCTAAAAAAATAAATAAATAAATGTAACAAATAATTAAAGAGCAGCAATAAAATAACAATAGCGAGGCTATATAGAGGGGGTACCGGTAAAGAGTCAATGTTTGGGGGCACCGGTTAGTCGAGGTAATTGAGGTAATATGTACGTGTAGGTAGAGTTATTAAAGTAACTATGCATAGATAATAACAGAGAGTAGCAGCAGCGTAAAAGAGGTGGGGAGGGGGGGGGGGGGGTGCAATGCAAACAGTCTGGGTAGCCATTTGATTAGATGTTCAGGAGTCTTATGGTTTGGGGGTAGAAGCTTTTTAGAAGCCTCTTGGACCTAGACTTGGCGCTCCGGTACTGCTTACCATGCGGTAGCAGAGAGAACAGTCTATGACTAGGGTGGCTGGAATATTTGACAACTTCCTCTGACACAGCCTGGTATAGAGATCTTGGATGCCAGGAAGCTTGGCCCCAGTGATGTCTTTGGCCGTACGCACTACCCTCTGTAGTGCCTTGTGGTCGGAGGCCGAGCAGTTGCCATACCAGGCAGTGATGCAACCAGTCAGGATGCTCTCGGTGGTGCAGCTGTAGAACTTTTTGAGGATCTGAGGACCCATGCCAAATCTTAGTGTTCACTGTAGTGTTTTTGCAGACATGACTAGCAATATTCCCTCAAAAAAATGTAGGCACTGAGCAAATTTCAAGTCTGCGCAAAGTTGAACATTGTGAAAATTCTGTGCAACTTCCAGTGCGCGTTTACTGTGAACATTGAGGCTGTACCCGCTTTAAGTTACAGTTTAAACAGTGGCCATGTAGCCTACTGTGGCTATTTGATCATAATGTAGCCCTACCAGAGTGCCCTGCCATAAAAGAACAGCAGAAAAAATGCATCCCAATACATTGTAACATGGAAATAGCTGTTCTATCATTCAGCCTACAGTAGCAGCCAATGTGTGGTGTTCAATGTAGGCTTACATTCCACGAGACTTGAAGAAAAAAAACATGCAGGGCTTGACATTAACCTATTTATCCACTTGTCCTTCAGACAAGGTGGTGACTGAAAATGTAGTGTTTGATGCAAGAAACCACTTTACTAAATGCATTATTCCCATAACATTATTACAGAGAATCAGACAAATTGTGCTACCCTCTGCCTATTGGCTACTTAGGCTTGAATAAGCTATCTCAAAGTACAACACTGCCCCTTTAAGACAAAAAAAAGCTCTTTACCTGACTCACATTTCAAAGATGTCAACATTTTTTACACATTTTGTGCTCTTGTAGGAAGCAATCACTCCCCTTTTGCTGACTACAAATGATCTAAAACTGGGCTAATAACTCACTATCTAGCTAAGGATATGCACAAAATGTGCACACGTTGCTACATGCAGCTCTCGCTTTGATTTCAAAACAAGCGCATCTACTCACAACCGCTCATGCTGTAAACACAGTCTAGTTCAAAGTAAATGGCATAGATCCACATATGGCAAGGGTCTATTTGCATATAGGCCTACTGCAGCTCTGATTTTTTATGCCACACCGGTCTATGTAAAGTATGGGCTGGGTAGTGCATGTCAATGCAATATAATTCTACTCCAATTGAATGTGGCTAAAATTGCGCTGATTCAATAACAATTGCCACAGTAAAAGGAAACGTTGATAGTATTAACAGGAAAAACATCTAAAACAGTGGGCACCAACCTTTTCTAAGTCAAGATCACTTTCAGTCAAAATGCAAGCTGAGACCTACCGCTCAGATTTTTCTTTAACATGACTTAAAAAACGTAAGCCTATGCAACATTAACCAATTAAAAACAGTACTGTAGCAATGAGGTTTGTGCAGTAAGCTATAGGCCCAATACATTATCACTGTGTATTGGCTTTGCTTGAATTGCCCTGACAATGAATGTATGCATTGTTGTTCGGGACATTTTTTTAAATTATATTTCAAAATGTGTGGTAAGCTATATGGTCACACCGGTAATAGATCCATTGTTGTATTACTTGTGAAGCACAGCTGAGTGAGCATACATTTAAATAATTTGCTTTTTATATGTATTTTACTGGGCTGATGGTGCCTGCATCTGATGGTTTGTCTCAGCAGAGGGAGAGAGCAGCAGACTGAGGGTCCGCCTCTCAAAAGCCCTCCGCCTCTCAACTCTCCCTTTCCTCCACTGACACTGACCAAAAAGGGACACACCGTCTTCCAGCTGGTTGTGAAACTCGAGTCGCACCACATTATTTCTGCCTCATGCTCAAATTGATGTTGTTACTCCTATGAACAGAGAAAGTAAAATATTCAGAAATTAAAAAAGACAAGCTTCTAATAATAACACAAGCCTGTAGATATACTTTCCTACTCATTCATTACTGCTGCAGTGCTCGTTGTAGCGCTGAGTGGAAATAGGAAGAACAAGCATTTTATGGCTTATAAAAGTGTTGAATACAAAGTGTTGACAGTGCTGAATAAGAACTTAAACATTAACTCACTCATAAAAACAGCAGCTCTTTGCTATATTCGTTGACAGTCTCTCTCTAGTCATGGTTTTAAACGTTTTGTAATCTCACAGTATCAACTTTACTGTAGCTTTCTGTTATGCCTGCTACGTTACTGCAGACAATCATTTGAGCCATCCAATTGGCCAGCGGTAATTTGCTCTCTGGGCCCGCCAGGAAGGTAGACTTTGTACCTTCAGACACATGAAATGGTTCAAAAGTGGCAACAGTTTCGCGATCGACCGGTTGGTGACCACTGCTCTAGAAAGTTGAGTGAAGTTCAATCTCCTGCTTCTCTAGGTGGGCGGACATTTCTGCAGGCAATTCCAGGGAGCTGCACGGCAGTCTCAGGCTACTGCATGCGCACTGTAGTATACTATTCACAGTAGTGTTTTTGTAGTATTCACTGTAGTGGTTTTTGTAGTATTCACTGTAGTGGTTTTGAAGAGATGACTGAATACTACACTAGGGTTAGCCAACATGGCACAACTACCAAACTGCACCAGTTACTGTTTAAAAAGGGGAAACCAGAACCAGAACATTAGACACCAAGGTTCATGATAGGCCATCTATTCAGTTGGATCAACAGTTCTGAGCAATGCAACAGACCAGACAACGCCATAGCTAAAACATAAACAAAATATACAAATTGTACATTTAAACGTTACACAGGTTCCAGGCCCATTAAAGGGAAACAGTACAGAGGCAGTTAAAGAACAAGCACAGTTTAAAGCTTAGAGGATTTGTCACGTTCTGACCCTCGGAAGAGGTCATTTTCCACAGTAGAGTGGTCAGAACGTGACAGGTGGTTGTTTTGGGTGTTTTTTGGGTTTTCTGTTTATATGTGGGCTTTTTCTAGATTTCTATTTCTATGTTTTGTTTTCTATGTTTTGGCCGGGTATGGTTTCCAATCAGAGGCAGGTGTCTATCGTTGTCTCTGATTGGAAGCCATACTTAGGCAGCCTGTTTTTCCTTTGGGTTTTGTGGGTAGTTGTTTTCCGTTTTGTCAGTGTGTACCTTACAAAACTGTTGTCGGTCGTTTTATTGTTTTGGTTCAAGTGTCTTCATTAAAAGTTTAAAAATGAGCACTATACACGCTGCACCTTGGTCTACTCATTTCGACGCCTGTGACAGGATTAGGTTTGCTTGAAAAATAACACATTAACAAGAGTACACCAAATGACTTGTTAGATCTGTTACTTCCACTAGATGGCTTTCTGAAATACAACAGTGCTTTCGCAAAGATTCAGCTGACTATGTTCACAAGATGACCAAAAACAGTGACAAAAACACTGTCTTCTGATGGTAGACAAGAAAAAACAGTTAACCACTGCATTTACATAAACAATAGATGTTTTAGAAATACAAAATTGTATTTAAAAGAGTGACCTTATTAGAGGGCGCTGCCAATAAGCTGCCTGGACCTCAAACCAGCAGACTGTAACCAATTGAGGTTTATGGTGGTGCCCATTGACTGTGGACTCCAGTTAAAGAGCAGGCGGTGGCAGAGATGCAGTTCAGTTTAAGAATTTATAGAATCAAGCAATGGAGATGATACATGGTAGGAAATAGAGTACCACAGTATAAGTCATACTACCAATAAAACCTAGCAGTCAAACAGGGAAATGGTTCCAAAAAAATGTCCACCATTAATTTCTCCCATAGGGGATTTTATAAACAGTTAAAATAAGGGCTGTGTTTTGTGTTGGCTTACCCTGGTGTGACGTTTTGATAACCATGTAAATCTCTCTAGAACAAGGTGATTTTAATCAATTTATTCGCCTGTATTTACCCACAAAAAATGAAATGTCAAATAGCTGCTAATATGGATATCATAAAGAACTACAAATACCATGGTGATCTGGACGAGACTGCCGAATCGAGGCAAAGGTAAGAATCTTTGGAATAACTATCTAATGTTAAATACATTTAGTAATGAATAAATTGGCTACATTTCTTTAAAACTTCTTAGGGATGGGGCAGTATTCAGAGGTTTAGATGACTGATGTGCCCAAAGTAAACTGCCCGTTACTCAGGCCCAGAAGCTAGGATATGCATATAATTGGTAGTATTGGATAGAAAACACGCTAAAGTTTCTAAAACAGTTAAAATAATGTCTGTGAGTATAACAGAACTGATATGGCAGGCGAGGAGAAGCCATACGGATTTTTCTTTTGAGGTCACCACTCATTGAAATAGCTGTCTATGGGAAAATCAAAGGAATAGCTCCCAGATTGCAGTTCCTAGGGCTTCCAGGAGATGTCCACAGTCTTTAGAAAGAGTTTCGGGCTTGTTTTTTGAAAAATGAGCTAGAATTTGTAGTTTAACTAGGTGGGTCCCATTTTGGCTGTAGTATTGTGGAGCGCGTGGATGAGGGAGCGCACTTCGTTATTTCTTTCCGGTAATGAACATACTATTCTCCGTCTTAAATTTTATCATTTATTTACATATTAGGGTACCTGAGGATTGATTAGAAACGTTGTTTGACTTGTTTGGATGAAGTTTATTGGTAACATTTGGGATTCCTTTGAATACATTTTGAATGAGGGAAACCGGTGGATTACTGAATCAAGCGTGCCAACTAAACTGACTTTTTTTGGATATAAAGAAGGACTTTATCAAACAAAACAACCATTTGTTATGTAGCTGGGACCCTTGGGATTGCAAACAGAGGAAGATCTTCAAAGGTAAGTGATTTATTTTATTGCTATTTCTGACTTTCGTGACGCCTCTGCTTGTTTGGAAAATGTTTGTAATGCTTTTGTACGCGGGGCACTGTCCTCATGATAATCGCATGGTATGCTTTCGCCGTAAAGCCTTTTTAAAATATGACAAAGCGGCTGGATTAACAAGAAGTTAAGATTTTAAACGATGTAAAACACTTTTAATATCATTATGTTTAATATTACGAATTTTGTATTTTGAATTTCGCGCTCTGCAATTTCACCGGATGTTGGCGAGGTGGGATGCCAGCGTCCCACTGATCCGTAAGACGTTTTAAGGCCCTGGGTCTCAACCACGCCCTGTGCAATTGGGTCCTGGACTTTCTGACGGGCCGCCCCCAGGTGGTGAAGGAAGGAAATACCATCTCTACTTCGCTGATCCAACAACGACGAGACAGCCTACAGGGAGGAGGTGAGGGAACTCCTCCCTGAGTGTGGTGTCAGGAAAACAATCTCTCTCTCAATGTCAACAAAACAAAGGAGATGATAGTGGACTTCAGGAAACAGCAGAGGGAGCACCCCCCTATACACATCGACGGGACAGTAGTGAAGAAGGTGGAAAGTTTTAAGTTCCTCGGCGTACACATCACGGACCAACTGAAATGGTCCACCCACACAGACAGCGTGGTGAAGCTCTCCATTGCAGTGACATTCTAGCTAGGCCTGTGCAACTACAGTCAACAAAATTCTAGATCACCTTTACTCCACACACAGAAACCCATCCAAGGCTCTCCCTAACCCTTCCTTTGGTAAATCTGTCCATAACTCTATTCTCCTGATTCCTACTTACAAGCAAAAACTCAAACAGGAAGTACCAGTGACGCGCTCAATACGGAAGTGGTCTGATAAAGTGGATACTAAGCCACAGGACTGTTTCGGTAGCAGACTGGAATATGTTCCGGGATTCAACTAACATTAAGGAGTTTAACACGTCAGTCACCTGCTTCATTAATAAGAGCATTGACGACGTCGTCCGCACAGTGACTGTATGTACATATCCCAACTAGAAGCCATGGATTACAGGCAACATCCACACAGAGCTAAAGGCTTAAGCTGCTGCTTTCATGGAGCAGGACACTAATCCTGACGCTTATAAGAAATCTCGCTACGACCTCCGACGAGCCATCAAACAGGCAAAGAGTTTATACAGGATTAAGATTGGATCCTATTACGCCGACTCATATGCTCGTCGTATGTGGCAGGGCTTGCAAACTATCATGGATTACAAAAGGAAACCCAGCCACAAACTGCCCAGTGACGCAAGCCTACCAGATGAGCTTAATGCCTTCTATGTTCTCTTCGAGGCAAGCAACACTGAACCATGCATAAGAGCACAAGCTGTTCCGGATGACTGTGCGATCTCGCTCTCCGTAGCCGATGTGAGTAAGACCTTTAACCTCTCTAGGGGGTGTGGGACGCTACCGTCACACCTGGCCAACATCCAGTGAAATTGCAGAGTGCCAAATTCAAAAACAAAAATACTCATTATAAAAATTCATAAAACATACAAGTGTTATACATCGGTTTAAAGATGAACTTCTTGTTCAAGAAAGACGTGCTCTCGGTCGTGCACATGAAAAACCTCTGGGACACTGATGGCAATTTGAGTCCTAAATCAATGGCATTCAATAGAAAACTACAAAAATAAAAAAATCCCACTTCCTGGATGGATTTGTCTCAGGTTTTTGCCTGCCATATCAGTTCTGTTATACTCACAGACATTATTTTAACAGTTTTGGAAACTTCAGAGTGTTTTCCATCCAAATCTACCAATTATATGCATATCCTAGCTTCTGGGCCTGAGTAGCAGGCAGTTTACTTTGGGCACGCTGTTCATCCGGAGGTGAAAATAGTGCCCCTACCCTAGTGAGGTTAAACAGGTTAACATTCACAAGGCTGCGGGGCTAGACAGATTACCAGGACACGTACTCAGAGCACGCGCTGACTAGCTGGCAAGTGACTTCACTGACATTTCCAACCTTTCCTTGATCCAATCTGTAATACCTACATGTTTCAAGCATACCACCATAGTCCCTGTGCCCAAGAACACCAATGTAACCTGTCTAAATGACTATTGCCCCGTAGCACTCACATCAGTAGGCATGAAATGCTTTGAAAGGCTACACCATCATCCCAGACACCCTGGACCCACTTCAATTCGCATACCACCCCAACAGTTCCACAGATATTGCTATCTCTATTGCACTCCACACTGCCCTCTCTTACCTGGACAAGAGGAACACCTATGTGAAAATGCTGTTCATCGGCTACAGCTCAGTGTTCAACACCATAGTTCCTTACTAAGCTAACGACCCTGGGCCTGAACACCTCCCTTTGCAACTGAATCCTGGACTTCCTGATGGGCCGACCCCCGGTGGTGATGGTAGGCAACAACACATCCGCCACACTGACCCTCAACATAGGGGAACCTCAGGGTTGCGTGCTTAGTAACTTCCTGTACTCCCCGTTCATCCACGACTGCTGGGCCGTACACGACTCCAACGCCATCATTAAGTTTGTCAACGACAAAACGGTGGAAGGCCCGATCAGCAACAACGATGAGACAGCCTATAGGGAGGAGGTCAGAGACCTGACAGTGTGGTGTTAGGAAAACAACCTCTCCCTCAACATCAGCAAGACAAAAGAGCCCATCGTGGACTACAAGAAACGGAGGGCCGAGCACACCACGGGTCGAGAGTTAAGTTCCTCTGTGTCTACATCACTAAGGAATTAACATGGTCCACACACACACCAACACGGTCATGAAGAAGGCTCAACAATGCCTCTTCCCCTTCAGGAGGCTGAAAACATTTGGCATGGGCCCTCAGATCCTCAAAACGTTCTACAGTTGCACCATTGGGAGCATCTTGACTGGCTACATCCCCACTTAGTATAGCAACTGCTTGGCATCCGTATACAAGGCACTTCAGATGGTAGTGCATATGGCCCAGTACATCACTATAGAGGAAGGCCCTATAAATTGTCAAAGACTCCAGCCACCCAAGTCATAGGTTGTTCTCTCTGCTATTGCATGGCACGCGGTACCGATGGACCAAGTTTAGTAGCAATAGGACCCTGAACAGCTTCTACCCTCAAGCCATAATCATTTAAAAAAAATACTTCACCAGGACTATCTGCATGGACCTTTTTTCTACTAACTCTTTTGACTCATCACATACGCTGCTGCTACTGTTTATTATCTATCCTGTTGCCTAGTCACTTTACCATTACCTATATGCTCATATCTACCTCAATTACCTTGTACATCAGCACATCGACTTGGTACTGGTACCCATGTATCAGAGGAGGCTCCTCGGAGGAGGAAGGGGAAGACCATCCTCCTCAGTGAATTTCATAAAAATAAAAACAATGAAACATTAAAGTTATCATTTTTATATAGAACTCTAGTAATATACTCATGTCAACCAAATAATTGATTAAAACACTGATTTGCAATGAATGTATACAGTAGCCTTAACAGCACTCTATAGGGTAGCACCATGGGGTAGTTGGACGATAGCTAGGGTACATCCTCATTTGGGTACATTGACTTCAATACAATTCCTAGGAGGCTCGTGTTTTTCAAGCCCTTCTTAAACAGAAGCAAACAAAATGAAACAGGGATAAATATACCTGAATTTTTCCAATAGAAACTCGTTTGCAACTGTTGGACTAATGATTCCACACTAGATCAGCTAGATGCAGGCAAGAGTGTGCAAGGCGGTATTGAATGTCTCACTGTCTGTCACCTTGATTACTAAAAATGTTCTCTCAATATGTGCACCTA
Source organism: Salmo salar (assembly GCF_965601325.2). NCBI lineage: Eukaryota > Metazoa > Chordata > Actinopteri > Salmoniformes > Salmonidae > Salmo > Salmo salar. The sequence continues at coordinate 9,457,142 of NC_138308.1, read as the reverse complement.
TGTAGTAAACTTTCATTCATAGGCTAGGATGTAGCAACCTCATGATAGGCATACAGAAAATTTGAGTGTCATGTAGTAACCTAAACCTATCGATGTTACATTGAGCTGGGTGAATGGAATATAATTGACAGTCATCTAATGTGCTCTAATACAAATAAGGCCATGCTCATACATTTTTTTTTATCATCCTCCCTCATCTTAAACATCACTAACCACCATTGCCGTGCATGTAGCCAAGTAATCGTTACTCATTGTGGGCCTATACGTAAGCATTTCACTGTTAGTCTACACCTGTTGTTTACGAAGCATAGGACAAGTAACATTTGATTTGAACAAGGCCTCTTTAGTTCAACTAAAATGCCCATGTCTTCATCTTGCAAACATTTTGATAAAGTATTTCTCTATCTTCCTACATTTCAACGTCTATTTTTAGTCAACATGTTTATTTGACACATTTCTTCCACCATGTGTTATGTTTCTCTTACTCCCTAATGTTAAAAAAATTAAGATAAGGCCATTTCCATTTAGCCTTGAAATGTTATGTGGGTAAACCTAATGAACCTCTGTTCATTCCCAAGCGCCAGTCTTTGTTTCCATTTTATATTTCTACTGAAGTTTTGCTATATACAGATAGGGAATAGCACCAGTTAGTCAATATCCTGATGGTGACATCGACAGAATTTCTATCAAGCATTCTGACACATCCCTGCCACTCTCCCAACGTCTCTCTCCAGATGCTGTGACGACGCCGATGTTTACACCTGTACCAGTGTTGGCACATTATTATCAGACTAGAGGAGGAAAAGAAGGAAAGTAAGGCAGAAACAATAACAAAGAGCCTTGGCCCGTATTTAAAACAACACAGAGTAGGAGTGCTGCTCTACACTAGGATCTGGTTTATAGTGTCTGGTTTTGGGGATGGATCTCTTTATAAGAGACCAGAAATGTCAAGGGATTAAGCCTAACATAACATTCCCCCACAATCTCTACTCTCTGGGGGTTCAGGGAAATATGCTTTAAAAAAAATTACTGAGAGTTATGGTGACATTCCTGAATAAGTTAGGATTTATTTTACATGTGCAATGTGTTCTCTCTGTCTGTCTTAAATTTACAGTTTGTAAATGTATATAGGCTTGAGGCCAGCTTTGGAAGGCCAGCTCTGCCCCCGGCCTCTGTTACTGGAGGGTCTAATGTGCACATTCATGCTCAGGCTGAGAGTAAACATTTCACAATGTTCTCCACTGTACTGTACTTAGGGAGGGACCAACACAATGTGGTTATTGGTCAATTCTCTAAAAGTGAGCAGAGAGGAGCAAAGAGTTGTAAGAGGGTCTGGAGAGAGGGGGGCATTGCGTGTAGTAAACACTATCTTGCTTTGCGGCCATATCCCAAAATGATTTGCATGGTGATCTGCCATGTTATAACTGTCCATTGTGACCTACAGTGCCTTGCAAAAGTATTCATCCCCTTTGGCGTTTTTCCAATTTTTTTTGCATTACAACCTGTAATTTAAATAGATTTTTATTTGGATTTCATGTAATGGACATACACAAAATAGTCCAAATTGGTGAAATGAAAAAAAAGTACTTATTTAAAAAAAATTCTAAACAGAAAAGTGGCGCGTGCATATGTATTCACCCCCTTTGCTATGAAGCCCCTAAATAAGATCTGGTGCAACCAATTACTTTCAGAAGTCACATAATTAGTTCAATAAATTCCATCTGTGTGCAATCTAAGTGTCACATGATCTGTCACATGATCTCAGTATATATACACCTGTTCTGAAAGGCCCCAGAGTCTGCAATGACTTAAAGATTGCTCAACACCAGCGGAACCCATCCTACTTGAAGGAGCATGAGCAGTTTTGCCACGAAGAATGGGCAAAAATCCCAGTGGCTAGATGTGCCAAGCTTATAGAGACATACCCCAAGAGACTTGCAGCTGTAACTGCTGCAAAAGGTGGCTCTACAAAGTATTGAGTTTGCGGGGGTGAATAGTTATGCATGCTGAAGTTTTAATTTTTTTGTCTTATTTCTTATTTGTTTCACAATAAAAAATATTTTGCATCTTCAAAGTGGTAGGCATGTTGTGTAAATCAAATGATACAACCCCCCCCCCCCCCCCAAATCCATTTTAATTCCAGGTTGTAAGGCAACAAAATAGGAAAAATGCCTTAGTGGGTGAATACTTTCGCAAGCTACTGTATATCTATCTACAGTACTACAGTAATGGAGCTACTGTACTACTGTAGTTACAGTTTTGATGTGATCAGTTGTGAATGTTGATTTAAAGCTGAGAAGGTAACAATTTATCTCAGCTTTCTTACTGACGGTCCTTAACTATGCTAATTGCTACTAAAGTATACTGAACAAAAATATAAAATTCAACATGTTGGTCCCATGTTTCATTACCTGGAATGAAAGATCCCAGAAATGTTCCATATGCACAAAAAGCTTATTCCATTCCTCCCAAATGTGTTTTCATCCCTGTCCGTGAGCATTTCTCTTTTTCCAACACAGTCCATCCACCTGACAGGTGTGGCATATCAAGAAGCTGATTAAACAGCATGATAATTACACAGGTGCACCTTGTGCTTGGGACAATAAAAGGCCACTCTAAAATGTGCAGTTTTGTCACACAGCACAATGCGCTACGTCCAACCGGCCTCACAACTACAGACCACGTGAATGGCGTTGTGTGGGCGAGCGGTTTGATAATGTCAATGTTGTGAACAGATTTCCATATGGTGGTGGTGGGGTTATGGTATGGGCAGGCATAAGCTACGGACAACTATCAATTCCAATTTATCGATGATAATTTGAATCCACAGAGATACAGGGAGTAGATCCTGAAGTCAATTGTCATGCCATTCATCGGTCACCATCACCTCATGTTTTAGCATGATAATGCACAGCCCCATGTCGCAAGGATCTGTACACAATTCCTGATGCATATCTTTATTCCCAGTCATGTGAAATCCATAGATAGGGGCCTAATGAATTTATTTAAATTGACTGATTTCCTTATATGAACTGTAACTCAGTAAAATCTTTGAAATTGTTGCATGTTGCGTTTATAGTTTTGTTCAGTATAAGATGGCATAGTGATGTCTGGCACACATCTGCAAGAGAAAAAAGAAATACAGTAGTAATCTGTAAAATGAATGAGTGAGCCATCCCATAAGAATGACTGTGGTTGTCCGGTGGTACCACCCCATAACTGCTATTTTGCCTTAGGAATTGGCAGGATAGTCTTGAGGGTATGGTAGAGTGGTGACAGTGCAGTAGGCTAAGTGAGGCTTCAGGCTAGTGTCAGAGTGAGGCCAAACCAAGACTCTGACTTTAGCTCTGACTCAGAGAACCATGGAAATCTGGAAGCTGGTAAGCTGTTGCAGAGAGTTAAAGGTGCCTTCGGTGGGTCGTGATTTACTTCTGTAAACTCTTGGCCCCAAGCAAAGTCTGGTTCTCATTAGATATGTGTTAAAGTCTCAGGGAACATGCTTTTCTAACATTCTTCAGTTTAGGAATTTTGTTTATATTGAGATGTTGGACAAACTACTGTCAGGCCTCCCACTGGGCACACACACTGGTTGAATCAATGTTGTTTCCACATCATTTCAATGAAATTACATTGAGCCAACGTGGAATACACGTTCAATTGACGTCTGTGCCCAGTGGGCTGTTCCTTCCTCTGTTAGTGGCATCTTATGGTAATTGTTGCCAAGACAGCACAAACAGATCCAAAACATTGTTTTGGTTAAGCTGACTGTTTTATGGACCCTCCTGAAATACATTTGTCTGGAGTCACCCCTGATATGATCATACTGAGGCTTCCTGTTTCTCTGCAAGCATGCTAGGATGTCCGTGGGGACCTCATGTGTCATTCCAGTTGGTATTTACGGAAGTCCCCCCCCCTCTTATCAGTATGGTCAGTAAATAATTCCAAGGATGGAGAAAAATGACCATGGGAAACTCCAAAGTCAGTTTGATTTGATAATTTTGTTTCTGCAGTCTCTCCCTAAATTCCTTCCTGACCTAAAGCACAACCACTGGTATCACTTGTGCCATCAGGTAATCTTGAACAGAAATCCATGAATTCCTCCATATACTGCACATTCAAACTTAGTGGGCCATATCCACCATCTTCACATTTTGTCCAACCTGAACTTCATCAGACGCTCTCCATGTATGCCTCATCTGCTTTAGATTGCCGTATTGTGTGGTTTCACTCGCAGTAAAGCAATATGCCTGGGACATCTGGTATTGTATCCTCAGCCGCTTCGACTCAGGCAGAGGGCTCAACAGTTCATTAGCAGTCATGGCTTCCAGCTGCCAGCTCACAGACACATTTATTAAACTTGGTACTTTTTAGTCCTTCTGTCCTTTTTAACCATGGGCTTGTGTTATGTGAGAAAGTCATGCACAATCTCCAAAAACGGTTTGTTTTATGTTTCATATCACAAAATTAGATTACTGTCTCAGACAGGATTGACAAAAAAAAAAAGGTATGGAAATATTGGAGCCACAAAATATGCTTTAATCTAAATGCATATATTCAATCTCCAAATGTATTCCATGTTGTTGCCATGCACTGACAATGCCTTTGTAATTAATTGTCTCTTGGGGATTATAGTACTATTGAATTAAATTGAGCAAAGAAAAAGCAGCGTCTGCTGTGTACGTATACTGTAGGAGTTTACATTCCATAAGCAGTGGTCTTAATTGGGGAGTAGGCAATATTCACCACAGGTGGCCGGTGGCACCTTAGCTTGGGAGGAAATTATAATAACGGCTGGAACACAGTGAATGGAATGGTATCAAACATATGGTTTTCATGTGTTTGATACCAATCCATTAACTCCATTCCAGACATTATTATGAGCCATCCTCCCCTCATTAGGTTTCTGTGATATTCACTCATTTATATAGACTACTAATTGTATTTATTTCGTTTTTATTGAACTAGGCAAGTCAGTTAAGAACAAATTCTTAATTACAATGACGGCCTACCCTGGTCAAACCCTAACCTGGATGACACTGGGCCAATTATGTGCCGTCCTATGGGACTCCCCGTCATGGCCAGTTGTGATACAGCCTAGAATTGAACCAGGGTCTGTAGTGACACCTCTAGCACTGAGGCGCAGTGCCTTAGACCACTGCGCCACTCAGGAGCCCCCTACTAAACATGACTCAACATGCAGCCATCCATTACTGTTAGTGCATTCTATCTCCTACATTCATCTCCAGCAGGCTGCTGTGAGACGCTGGGTGTTCACTTCCCAGGGCTGCTAATCTACCATGTACATGTAGATGCATAAAAAAGGACTTGTACAAAAACAAAGTGAGATATTTTGGATGGGGGGGGGGGGTTGTACCTGCCCTAACTTGTCTAGTGCACCCAAGAACACTCAAAAGGACCACATGACCTATAGAACAGCCATTACCTAAATAGACAATAGACACTTTCAGTTTACTGCTGTAGTGGTGTTATTTCTGTCCTGACCCGCGAAACGAACAGACCAATATTATCTTTCAAATGTAGTATAAGCTGATAGGCAGACACAAGAACTCTACATTTTTCGAACGATCGTACATTATTCACAAAGCATGTCATTATTACTCAATCGAGACTGGGACAGAAGTGTAAATGTGTTTTCCTCAAACTCCAGTATGTGTCAGAGGCAATCTGAGCGGGGGCTACTAGGCGCATGCCACAGATACTTCAGCCTTTATTGTATTCAGAGCCAGTGAGGGTGTGCAGAAGAACAGAGACACTGAGCACGTGCGGTGAAACTGAGTGTGTGCAAAAGACAGGAGCACTGAGAGGGCATACAAATGAACTGATCATGCACAAGTAAGGGGATTTGATGGGTACCCACTGGGCACAGACGTCAAATCGACGTCTATTCCATGTTGGCTCACATGGAAACAATGTTTGATTAAACGAGTGTGTGCCCACTGGGTAGGGGCATTAGCGTAGGTTATCAACGCAGGGCATGAAAGGGGGCATTGATAGCAAGTCTGTCTTATAATTGAGAGACAAATACGTTCTTATCTTCACTATCTGACTTACAATATTAGAACTGTTCATTGAGTTATATTATTAGAATAAAGATAATTTGATTATTCAACCCAAGATCCAATGGTTCATCCAAGCATCCCATTATCAGGCTTACACCATCTCTTTATGAAAACCCTGGACCTGCATTCATAAAGCATCTCAGAGTAGGAAGGCTGATCTAGAATCAGTTTAGCTGTTTAAATCATAATGAATAAGATCATATGGACAGGGGGGGACCTGATTCTAGATCAGAACTCTTACTTTGAGACGTTTTATAAATACAGGCCTTAGTTAACTGTGGTTTTGTGGTATTTATGATGGGGTGGGTCAGGGATTGCACTTTTATAGTTTGTTTTAGTACACTAGGCCCAGTGACAAACAATCACAGTTAACTTAATGGTTCAAAATCACTCCCTTAGGCACAGGTAAGGAATGTGCTCAAGAACATTCATACAGTATATCAACAAGTTCCATGGTGTGCATATCCTACCAAGAGAAGACAGCTCTAAGTAGTGAACCATCAATATTAATCAAAAGGTAGTAGCATAACTGTCCAAATGGACAGAGGTCAAATATTCTCTTGAAGGCAATATGTCTGTTTTCAATAACATGAAAACAGACATACAGGGCTCTATTTTAACAAACCTAAAGCAATGGTAAATGTAAGTGCTGGCGGTAGTGCTATAGGTCCAGGGGTGTGACCAAAATATTTTTGCTATTTTCACAGCTGGAATTATAAGTGCAATATTTTGCGGTGGCGCGACAGAGCTGGGTTTTGATGAATAAACATGTTACTGGTCAATCAACGCATTCCATGGCTTAATACTGCATGCGTTTGTCTCAACTTCTGCAGGTTATTGACGGTCTTTGCATTGTCATCAACTCTAATTCGACAGGGGGCACGGACTATTCTCGTCCTGGTCCATTGTGGATTGATGCTACAGTTTATTAAAAAACATAGCAACAGTAAAAATAAAAAACACTCCAGTGGTTACTCAATAGCCTATGTTTGGAGTGTTGGCAGTCAACAGTGTAGTAATTGGCTTCAACGAGCCTAGCCTACATATCTTTACGCCTCGCACTTCCCTTAAAATAAAAAAAACTAAGCTCACGTAAATTGTATTGTATGTGACGCACACAGTAAGCAAAATATACACAGGCTTGTGACATCTAAATTTGCTGCCGGTAGCAACTAAATTAGCCTCAAACTCCGTCTGTGTGTGATTTTAAAGTAATCAGTTGAAGGACATACAGTACATACATCTGGTGAGATAAAAGCAAGTATTGGTATATGATTACGTTTTGGGAAAAAATTGTATCTGCATGAAGATCACCATACTCCAATTGACTATAATGGGGGATCTTGTTTTCTGGAAACAAATGTCTGAAGTAACACGGTCGGCCTTGAATATGAAATCCTTAATGCGAGGGGGCAGTCATTCTCCCCTGATCCAACCATTTACAGATTGGATTAATTTAGAAACATTTTTGTTATTTATCTTTGTGTAGCATAAGTTCAATGAATGAATCAATGTGCATGAGGAAACTGATATTAAAACAAACTATTCTAGAAATGAACCTGCAACAAAGCATGCTGGGAAATATGATAATGAGGCCCCTTCCATGTCTTTTCACTCAGAGAGTTAATGGAAATGAACTCAACACAGTCGAGGAACAACGCAATGCGATTGAAAATATTTCTTGAATCAAATGTCCTGTTCAGTTGTGCTGAAATGTAGGTAAGGTGACAGACATTCCTAACACTGATCTGAATAAAAGGCATGGAAAGTCACATACTTTTTCAAATGACTAAATGCACTCTAAACAAGACAGTAAACACAAAACACAAAAAAGTAAATACAAAATCTTAACACTTAGGTGATATAGGTGTTCTCCTGGTTGGAAACTGACTGGAAAAATGGACTAACCATGTTTAATCTTGCATTCTAAACGCCAGTGTTTAAGATGAGAACACTTATTGGCAAATCTAAATACCTAACGTTTAAGTTTTAAACACTGACGTTTAGGTTATAAAAGTGTCACGTTTCATGGTATTATGGAAAACAAGCAATCTGTTTTTTAAAACAACAAGAATAGGCCCATTTCTAAATGGGGTCAAAAGCATGATTTCATACTCGCTTTTCTCGTTCCATGGCACTGTGTGCACAGGTAGGCCTAAATGTCTTTACACATAACATTCACACGTCTATGCAAAATACTAGGCTCCTGTCAATTGTATCGTTGCCTATGTGCTAGGTAGATTCTCCCAAAAAATCTGGTGTTGATATGGCATTATAGGAGGACTGAATGGTTTGGAGTAGCGTGCCTTTGGTAATCGGACGAGGGGCACTCTATGAAATGGGGATGGAGATCCTACTTGCCTACAAAATGAAGTATGCAGGTATGTGAATTGTGAATAATGAAAAAGCATGAGGGAAAAAACCTTACAAATATTTCAAAGCAGTCTCAGTTGACAATTTAAAACCCCTTTATTCATATGCTAATTGGCTATGACCAGGATAAAAATATACACTTATGAGATTAAGGGGAAGGTAGGTTATACTTGTTTCTTTTTATCAAGTTAAAGGAAATGGGGGGAACCCAATCTTTTTTTTTATGTTTCTAAATACGAGATTCACCTCCATGATCTCTCGTTCATGGGTACTGTGCGTCATGGCTGGATAGGCTGCGCTTCCGCTCTCAAAATCCAAGCCATTATCAACTGCGTTATCGTTAAGACCAGCGTTTTGTGGGTCTTAAAACTTCCCATTAGTGGTCCATGAAATTGTCACTTTTGCGTTTGTTTTTAAAGACACACCTCATATTTTGCCAATTCTTCCCCCTCAGTGCAAGCGAACTGATGTTAGACAGGTAACCCACTAAGCATTTTCTGATGGCTACGTCTTTCTTTGGTCCTGCCCGGACCGGCCTTGATTCAGTCCGGACTGGCCCATATTTGGCCCAAACACAGACGTCTATGATTGGTTCAGATTTGGTCTAATCCAATCATATACATCTACTCTACCGGTCAAAAGGTTTTGAACACCTACTCCCGAGTGGCACAACGGTCTAAGGCACTGCATCTCAGTGCTAGAGGCGTCACTACAGACACCCTGGTTCGAATCCAGGCTGTATTACAACCGGCCGTGATTGGGAGTCCCATAGGTTGGTGCACAATTGGCCCAGCGTCATCTGGGTTTGGCCGGTGTAGGCCTTCATTGTAAATAAGAATTTGTTCTTATTTTTTTTTAAATACTCATTCAAGGGTTTTTCTTTATGTTTACTGTTTTGTACATTGTAGAATAATAGTTAAGACATCAAAACTATAAAATAACACATATGGAATCATGTAGTAACCAAAAAACAAATCAAAATACATTTTAGATTTCAGATTCTTCAAATATCCACCCTTTGCCTTGATAACAGCTTTGCACACTATTGGCATCCTCTCAACCAGCTTCATGAGGTAGTCACCTGGAATGCATTTCAATCAACAGCTGTGCCTTCTTAAAAGTTATTTTGTGGAATTTCTTTCCTTCTTAATGGGTTTGAGCCAATCAGTTTTGTTGTGACAAGGTAGGGGGGTATACAGAAGATAGCCCTATTTGGTAAAAGACCAAGTCCATATTATGGCAAGAACAGCTCAAATTAGCAAAGAGAAATGACAGTCCATCATTACTTTAAGACATGAAGGTCAGTCAATACGGAACATTTCAAGAACTTTGAAAGGTTCTTGAAGTGCAGTCGCAAAAACCATCAAGCACTATGATGAAACTGGCTCTCATGAGGACCACCACTGCAATGGAAGACCCAGAGTTACCTCTGCTGCAGAGGATAAGTTCATTAGACTTACCAGCCTCAGAAATTGCAGCCCAAATAAATGCTTCACAGAGTTCAAGTAACAGACACATCTCAAAATCAACTGTTCAGAGGAGACTGTGTGAATCAGGCCTTCATTTTATTTAATTTTTTTATTTCACCTTTATTTAACCAGGTAGGCTAGTTGAGAACAAGTTCTCATTTACAACTGCGACCTGGCCAAGATAAAGCAAAGCAGTTCGACACATACAACAGAGTTACACATGGAATAAACAAACATACAGTCAATAATACAGTAGAAGAAAGTCTATACACAGTGTGTGCAAATGAGGTAGGATAAGGGAGGTAAGGCAATAAATAGGCCATGGTGGCGAAGTAATTACAATATAGCAATTAAATTATAGCATTTGTTTGAATTGCTGCAAAGAAACCACTACTAAAGGACACCAATAATAAGAAGAGACTTGCTTTGGCCATAAACACGAGCAATGGACATTAGACCAACAGAAATTTGTCCTTTGGTCTGGAGTCCAAACTGGACATTTTTGGTTCCAACCGCTGTGTCTTTGTGAAACGCAGTGTTGCTGAACGGAGGTTCTCCGCATGTGTATTTCCCACCGTGAAGCATGGAGGAGAAGGTGTTATGGTGTGGGGGTGCTTTGCTGGTGACATTGTCTGTGATTTATTTAGAATTCAAGGCACACTTAACCAGCATGTCTACCACAGCATTCTGCAGCGATACTCCATCCCATCTGGTTTGGGCTTAGTGGGACTATCGTTTGTTTTTCAACAGGATAATGACCCAATACACCTCCAGGCTGTGTAAGGGCCATTTTACCAAGAAGGAGAGTGATGGTGTGCTGCATCAGATGACCTGGCCTCCACAATCCCCCGACCTCAACCAAATTGAGATGGTTTGGGATGAGTTGGACCACAGAGTGAAGGAAAAGCAGCCAATAAGGGCTCAGCATATGTGGGAACTCCTTCAAGACTAGAAAAGCATTCCAGGTGAAGCTGATTGAGAGAATGCCAAGAGTGTGCAAAGCTGTCATCAAGGCAAAGGGTGGCTATTAGATGAATCTCAAATAAAAATATATTTTGATTTGTTTAACACTTTTTTGGTTACTACATGATTCCATATGTGTCATTTCATAGTGTTGATGTCTTCACTATTATTCTATAATGTAGAAAATAGTAAAATAAAGAAAACCCCTTGAATGAGTAGGTGTTCTGGTACTGTACAGTATATATTTCATTATTTCATCTATTAACAATTTTTCTTCAATCACAGTATTTTCAATATACAGATATTAGGAGCGCTATTTAACGGATTTTGTTGATTTATGAGCATAACATTCTTCACCAAGAAAATGGGCAAAATTTCATGATTGACAATGAAAAAGGTGACACTGTTGTTCCCTTGTCATATAACTGGTACATGTCATATTATCAATATAGCATTAAAAAGTTTTACAGACTGCATTTTGTCAACCATAAAAAATTGCGATCCGAATTTGGATCACAACTGAGACAACCTGGTTCAATTGGGGTCCCGAGGCAAAACCAGTTGAGAACCATAGGTTTATTCTACAGTATTCACACACCCATTTACATTTTAGTCATTTAGCAGACGTTCTTATCCAGATCGACTTACAGTAGTGAATGCATACATTCCATAACATTTTTTCCCGTACTGGTCCTCCGTGGGAATCGAACCCACAACCCTGGCGTTGCAAACACCATGCTCTACCAACTGAGCCACACAGGACCATACACAAAAGTATGTGGACACCTGCTCGTTGAACATCTCATTCCAAAATCATGGCCATTATTTAACAGCCTACACTCTTCTTGGAAGGCTTTCCACTAGATGTTGGAACATTGCTGCGGGGACTTGCTTCCATTCAGCCACAAGAGCATTAGAGATGGGGACTGATGCTGGGCGATTAGGCCTAGTCGGTGTGGAACAAAGGTGTTTGATGGGGTTGAGGTCAGGGCTCTTTGCAGGCCAGTGAAGTTTTTACACACCGATCTCAACAAACCATTTCTGTATGGACCTCGCTTTGTTCACATGCTGAAACTGTTGGGACAAAGTTGGAAGCACAGAATCGTCTAGAATGTCATTGTATGCTGTAGCATTAAGATTTCCCTTCACTGGAACTAAGGGGCCTAGCCCGAACCATGAAAAACAGCCCCAGACCATTATTCCTCCTCCACCAAACTTTACAGTTGGCACTATGCATTGGGGCAGGTTGCGTTCTCCTGGCATCTGCCAAACCCAGATTGGTCCATCGGACTGACATATGATGAAGCATGATTCATTACTCCAGAGCTTCGCATTGCGCATGGTGATCTTAGGCTTGTGTGCGGCTGCTCAGCCATGGAAACCCATTTCACAAAGCTCCCGAGGAACAGTTCTTGTGCTGACTTTGTTTCCAGAGGCAGTTTCTAACTCGGTAGTGAGTGTTGCAACCGAGGACAGACGATTTTTACGCGCTACGCATTTCAGCACTCGGCGGCCTTGTTCTGTAAGCTTGTGTGGCCTAACACTTTGTTGCTGAGCCGTTGTTGCTCCTAGACGTTCTATACTTTACAATAACAGCACTTGCAGTTGACCGGGGCAGCTCTAGCAGGGCAGAAATTTGAACAACTGACTTGTTGGAAAGGTGGAATCCTATGACCGTGCAACGTTGAAAGTCACTGAGCTCTTCAGTACAGGCCATTCTACTGCCAATGTTTGACTATGGAGATTGCATGGCTGTGTGCTCGATTTTATACACCTGTCAGCAACGCGTGTGGCAGAAATAGCCGAATCCGCTCATTTGAAGCGGTGTCCTCATACTTTTGTATATATAGTGTATGTCATTCAGCTACCATCTGGATACTTTGTTAGTCAGTCAGCTACAGTCCACATGTAGAGATGCCTTATAAAATGCCCAGTCATCCATGACTCAGTTTCCATCTGTCTTATTATAAACAGATCATGTCTGGAAGTCCCATTATGGGTTTATTACAGTGTAAACTATCACAACCTCATAAGCTGACTGTTCATAGAATCTGCCACAACCCGGGCAGGAAGGGAGCTGCTAGATGGGATATCCTGACTCTCCCACAGGACAGATCAAAAGGACATCTAAACCTCTCCCATGTGGTTTGGATTTGCCCTGGGCTGGGGGTTGGGGTGTGGCGCTATGGGTGCTGGTCTAGTCCCCTCGCCCTGTCCTGTCCAAGGCCCGGGCGTAAATCAGTGGGGCAGACACATCCGACCTGCTCCATCTGGACCTGGTTATCTGGAACTCTGGATCCAAGAGATGCTGTCAGTCAACACCGTCACCACTGACACAAAGAAAGGGATCTCTGGAAATGTATTTTATACAGAGAGAGTTTCATTTCAAGCCTGTGAGAATGTGTGTGTGTGTGTTAAGGGGTTGAAGGGGGGGGGGGGTGACTTTTAAATCAAATCATAATCAAATCTCATTTGGCACATGCCTAGTAAACAACAGGTGTAGACGAATAGTGAAGTACTTACCTACGGGCCCTTCCCGACAATGGAGAGAAATTTTAAAATAATAGAAAAATAAATACATAATGAATAAAGATAACTAGGCTATATACACAGGGTACCAGTGACTGTGGGTGTGTATGTATGTGTGTGTTTCAAAGTGTGTACATACTGTAGATGCAAGCCTGTAAATCTTGTTTGTCTGTGTATGTGCGTCATTGGAAGTCTGGAGTTTATCTGAGTGGACATGAAGCAGAAAAATTCACTCTAATGTTCTCGCCGTTCTTTTCAGAACCATACAACACATTTAACTCACTCAGGAATGCTTGAGTATTATACAAATGTTCGCTCAGTTCAAACAATACTGCTCTGTGCAAAGTTCAAGCACTTAACAATCTTCTCCCTTTGCCTGATTGTGAATGAATATGTTCCATTTGGTTTAATTCAATGAGCCACTTCCATGTTTAAACAAAAGGCATGCTTTACATTTCTTTGAAATGATGTGGCTCTCTGCTCTGTTCTTCCTGAAGGCTTATTAGTCAGAGTAGTCTTAAATCACTTTGTGACTGTTATCAGGAACATTAAGGTCCATGAAATGTCTTACCAGTTCATTATCTGTGTGGAGGGAGTGCAGCTGAACTTGGAGAGAGAGGAAGTGACAGAAATAGCGGTGGGTGTGTAGGCAGGGCACTGACCACTGGCATGCATGAGGAAGCAGCAGCCTCCATTCCACTGGCCAGAGTATGGTTGAGAAACACTAAAGAGAACCAAATCAGTGGCCCACATGCAAGTATATAGCCCTTATCCACCCTCTGCTATCCCGGGCCTCACTGCCACTGTGGTAGTTCTGCTCAGCAACCACAGAAAGAGAGCGAGTGAGGGAAAAACATTAACTACATGTAACAGCATTACTAGAAATCATTTGCGGAAAGAACATTATTTTCTCAATTCACATGGGCACATTATGTTTTGTGTGTAGGCATTGGGACACTTTTAGCCGTTGACACTTCAAGCTGAAATTGTTTTTTTTTTGGAAGATGTTTTGCTTAGTGTCAAAGACAATTAGCTCAAATATTATTTTTTTTACATGTCTTCACAACGCTACGTGGAGCAGTTTGGGTTGCGGGTAGACATGACTTCACCTCGGACTGCATGTGGAACACAGCAGTTAACGAGTTATGCTGACGCAAAGCTGCCCTAGTGTTCATGACAGCCCCTTCTCCTTCACTCAGGCAAGGTTTTGTCTGGGTCGTATTCATTAGGGCGCACCATAGCAAAATGTTTCAAAGTGTCGTGCAATGGAAAATGGAAGAGCATTTGTAATTGGACAGGTGTAGGTAGTCCCTCCCTGTTTCAGTTTGTTTTCTTCTGTTTGCTGCCAAATGAATATGACCCTGCTGTTTTGTAATGTCTAATTAAGTCCTATCTACCTGATGAGTGGAGACATAACAACCCTGTGAGATCAGATGACTCAGGTCTTCTTAATCCACACAGGCAGACAGATATTTCTCATTTTGGACTAAAATGAGACACAATACAGAGATGCCAAGAAAGATATGTAGAAACCTAACAAGTTGCCTATCTGGTTTGTGTGTAATATCAGATTACCATAATTGTTGTCTTGCCTTGGACCCAGACATAGCGTAACCATGTCAAATTAGGGGCTGATCTGAGAAATAGTGATCACAAAATTATGATCTTTTGAAAGACATGCACATTATAAAAGGGAGGGGAAAAGACAGAAACCCACAAAATTGTAACATCCCTCTTTAAATTGTTTATTCCTCTAAGGTGTCCTGTGTGCTCTGCATAGTGGTCCCAGCAGGTGAGTTTTCTCAAGTCAGTTCTGTAGGCGCCACCTGGTGGTAAAGTTTGGACCACAACGAAAAGCACCCCTTGTCAACTTGACTTGTCTCTTATGTTACGTGAGTGTACAGTAGGTAAAAAAAAAACTTGGTTTAAAATAATATGGACTATTCATATTTCTGAGGAATTATGAGTAGATTATTCCAACAGCAATTATATTAGAAATCAAAAAGAGCCAAAAAATATTTGGTAGTCATGGTTTATAAGATAATGCAATTTAAAGATGTATTTATTGTTCAGCAAAATGCTGAAAAGTCTAATCAAATTGTATTGGTCACATACTCATGGTTAGCAGATGTTATTGCGAGTGCAGCGAAATGCTTATGCTTCTAGTTCCGACAGTGCAGCAGTATCTAACATGTAGTCTAACAATTCCACAACAACTACCTAATACACACAAATCTAAGTAAAGGAACGGACTAAGAGTATATACATATAAATATATGGATGAGAAATGACAGAGCGGCATAGGCAAGATACAATAGATGGTCTAAAATACAGTATATACATGCAATGGCAAGAAAAAGTATGTGAACCCTTTGGAATTACCTGGATTTCTGCATAAATAGGTCAGAAAATTGAATCTGATCTTCATCGAAGTCACAACAACAAACAAACACAGTCTGCTTAAAGTAATATCACACAAACAATTACACGTTTTCATGTCTTTATTGAACACACCATGTAAACATTCACAGTGTAGGGTAGAAAAGTATGTGAACCCTTGTATTTAATAACTAGTTGACCCTCCTTTGGCAGCAATAAACTCAACGAAACGTTTTCTGTAGTTGCGGATCAGACCTGCACAAAACTATTTCAGTTCAGCAATATTCTTAGGATGTCTGGTGTGAACCGCTCTCGAGGTCATGCTACAGCATTTTAAATCGGGTTGAGGTCAGGACTCTGACTGGGCCAATCCAGAAGGCGTATTTTCCTCTGTTGAAGCCATTCTGTTGTTGATTTACTTCTGTGTTTTGGGTCGTTGTCCTGTTACATCACCCAACTTCTGTTGAGCTTCAATTGGCGGACAGATAGCCTTACATTCTCCTGCAAAATGTCTTGATAAACTTGGGAATTCATTTTTCAGTCAATGATAGCAAGCTGTCCAGGCCCTGAGGCAGCAAAGCAGCCCCAAACCATGATGCTCCCTCCACCATACTTTACAGTTGGGGTGAGGCTTTGATGTTGGTGTGCTCCTAGGGAGATTAGCAACAGTGCTGAACTTTGTCCATTTATAGACAATTTGTCTAACCGTGGACTGATGAACATCAAGGCTGTTAAAGATTTTTGTAACCGTTTCCAGCTTTATGCAAGTCAACAATTCTTAATCTTAGGTCTTTTCAGATCTCTTTTGTTCGAGGCATTGTTAACATCAGGCAATGCTTCTTGTGAATAGCAAACAAACATTTTGTGAGTGCTTTTTATAGGGCAGGGCAGCTCTAACCAACATCTCCAATCCTGTCTCATTGATTGGACTCATTAGCCTAGAGGTTCACATACTTTTTCCAACCTACACTGTGAATGTTTAAATGATGTATTCAATATAGACAAGAAAAATACAATCATTTGTGTGTTATTAGTTTAAGCACACTGTGTTTTTCTATTGTTGTGACTAAGATGAAGATCAGATCAAATTGTAGGACTAATTTATGCAGAAATCCAGGTAATTTGAAAGGGTTCACATACTTTTTCTTGCCACTGTATGAGATGAGTAATGCAAGATATGTAAACATTATTAAAGGGGCATTATTGAAGTGACTAGTGATCCATTTATTAAAGTGGCCAATGATTTCAAGTCTGTATGTAGGCAGCAGCCTCTCTGTGTTAGTGATGGCTGTTTAACAGTCTGATGGCCTTGAGATAGAAGCTATTTTTCAGTCTCTCGGTCCCAGCTTTAATGCACCTGGACTGACCTCCCCATCTGGATGGCTGGATGGTAGTGGGGTGAACAGGCAGTGGCTTGGGTGGTTGTTGTCATTGATGTCCTGGAGGGCTGGTAGTTTGCCCCCAGTGATGCGTTGTGCAGACCGCACTACCCTCTGGAGGGCCTTGCAGTTGTCGGCGGTGCAGCTGTCGTACCAGGCGGTGATACAGCCGGACAGGATGTTCTCAATTGTGCATCTGTAAAGGTTTGTGAGGGTTTTAGGTGACAAGCCAAATTTCTTCAGCCACCTGAGGTTGAAGAGGCGCTGTTGGACCTTCTTCACAACACTTGTCTGTGTGGGTGGACCATTTCAGTTTGTCCGTGATGTGTATGCTGAGGAACTTAAAACTTTCCACCTTCTCCACTGCTGTCCCATCGATGTGGCTAGGGGGGTGCTCCCTCTGCTGTTTCCTGAAGTCCACTAGCATCTCCTTTGTTTTGTTGACATTGAGTGAGATGTTATTTTCCTGGGCCCACTCTGCCAGGGCCCTCACCTCCTCCCTGTAGGCTGTCTCGTCATTGTTGGTAATCAGGCCTATCACTGTTGTGTCGTCTGCAAACTTGATGATTGAGTTGGAGGCGTGCATGGCCACGCAGTCATGGGTGAACAGGGAGTACAGGAGGGGGCTGAGCACGCGCCCATGTGGGGCCCCAGTGTTGAGGATCAGCGGAGTGGAGATGTTGTTTCCTACCTTCACCACCTGGGGGCGGCCTGTCAGGAAGTCCAGGACCCAATTGCACAGGGCGCAGAGCCTCAAGCTTAATGATGAGCTTGGAGGGTACTATGGTGTTGAATGCTGAGCTATAGTCAATTAACAGCATTCTTACATAGGTATTCCTCTTATCCAGATGGGATAGGGCAGTGTGTAGTGTGATGGTGATTGCATTGTCACCTATTGTGGCAAATTGAAGTGGGTCTAGTGTGACAGGTAAGGTGGAGGTGATATGATCCTTGACTAGTCTCTCGAAGCGCTTCATGATGACAGAAGTGAGTGCTACAGGGCAATAGTCATTTAGTTCAGTTACCTTTACCTTCTTGGGTACAGGAACAATGGTGGCCATCTTGAAGCATGTGGGGACAGCAGACTGGGATAGGGAGAGATTGAATATGTCCGTAAACACAACAGCCAGCTGGTCTGTGCATGCTCTGGGTGTAAAGTCCATATTCGTTTAGAAATGAATGACAGAGCCATCTCTGGCTGGTCCAAAGAGCCAGTTATAAACACATGCTCTCCGTTGTATGGCTAGGAATGTGTATGGCTAGCAATGTGTTAGCATGGAAGATGATGTTAAAAGAAAATCTCTTATTGTTTAAAATCTCTTAAAAAAACAATGCAAACCTGCACAAATTACCACAACCAAGTGCTGCTGCTTCTCTCTCCTTCTCTCCCTGTGTGTGTGTGTGTGTGTGTGTGTGTGTGTGTGTGTGTGCGTGTGTATATCCATGTGTGTGTGATTTACACAGACAGACAGACAGACAGACAGACAGACAGACAGACAGACAGACAGACAGACAGACAGACAGACAGACAGACAGACAGACAGACAGACAGACAGACAGACAGACAGACAGACAGACAGACAGACAGACAGACAGACAGAGCGAGAGTCATGGGGAGCTCACAAAATCAAAAGTGTGGCATACGTAATTGATGTTTAATGCTGCAAGAGAAATGCAAGGCCACCGTCCCTGACCCATTGGAGCAAAGGGAAATATAAGCCTCCTCCATCCCCTAAAGGCCTGCTGCCAACAGGATTCCGTCCCTTGTCTATGTCTGGTGATGTCAGCGTAAGGCCACTCGCATGTAAAAGTCACGGTGAGGACTCTGATGCAATCTGGCTGCCCTACATTAACCACCGTTCATTCGGTACTTCAATTAAACGTATTGTTACTAATACCAATAGATGACAAAAGCGTGCCCAGTGGAGTTACAATAAATGACTTTAAGCAGCTGCCGCTGAAATAGTCACCTCAGCGATTCATAATGACATTATCTGAGTTTACCTATATGAACACTTATTGGCATGTGGTGCGATAAGAGTAGATAGTGTATAACTCTACTTCTCGGTCAGCCTCACCATCTGCATGATAACAAGTTAACCTGTCTTCCTTTTCGTTGCATCTCCGCGTGTCACGTGTTAACAGTAACTGTCTGGCAAGAGAAAACAGGAGATTGGCACTGGCAGTAGTTTAAGGTAGTGTAAAAATAAAGCTTTCTGTGTACATGTATCTGTGTGTTTTTGTGTGTCTGCGTGCGTGAGACAGATACATAGATGCAATGCCACATGCAGCCATAAACACTGAGGGGCAGTGTTGTCTTTAGTCACAGCATTGAATTTTCTTTCTCAGGACACTCCAGAGATACAGTATCAATCAAACACTTGTCAGGAGCTGTCAGAAGAATTTACTGACAAACATGCTATTTTAACGTGCCATTTCTGCTTCATCATGTTGGACCTATGTTATTGACACAGCTTGATGGTCTATAGTTTGATTGACATGTAGTTGTGACATACAC
Source organism: Salmo salar (assembly GCF_965601325.2). Taxonomy (NCBI): domain Eukaryota; kingdom Metazoa; phylum Chordata; class Actinopteri; order Salmoniformes; family Salmonidae; genus Salmo; species Salmo salar. Next base: position 9,437,452 of record NC_138308.1, on the reverse strand, counting down.
ACTCCTATTTAATAATAGTATTTTCATGTAGAAGCTAACAGTGTTCCATTGGTTGATGCTTGAGTAATACAACATGCAGCCCTGTGACACACGGGGGCTGAAAAAGTCCTGTGACACATGGGGTCTGATAATATGCAGGGGTGGCATGGGGCGACCTGCCACACCGAGCTGTGCCAAGTTGTGCAGTGGGCGTTAGGGTCGGGATTACACGCATGATGTGCCCCGGTAATGGAGAGATGGCAAATAAACACACTTTTCCTTGGGTCATGTGACACAAAGAATCAGGGCCCCTAATTTATGCAGTCATTGGTCAGGGGCAAGGCGAATCTACTGCAGTGTCTGGATGTGGCAGTTAAAACAAGATCATAGACAATTGGACCCACTGTGCTCTGTGTGAACTCCTACATCTATGTGAATAAATATGATGGAAAACCATGCATTTTGCCATAGGTAAGATCTTTGCATACGTCAAACCCAGATTCGTTTCATTAATTAATGGACATTTTTTGTAGGGTTTGATACATTTTTCATTAGGGAAAATCAAGTTTGTCATTTTAAAGTGGAAATTTCCTTTTTAAACCTTTTTAAACCTGTAATATGCTGCAAGTTCGCATTTCATGCCCTGCAGGACAATTCTCAGCAACAAAAAAGTAATCAAATGAAGTTCCTACATCTGTAAAAAAAAAAAAAAGATATCCCTGATCCATCAATCAAGAGACTATCAAATGTCAAAGTAATGCTAAAATGGTCACCTCCTCTGCCTTTGTGCTAAAGTTAATATTTCTGCTGCTTAGATACATACTGTATATGACATTTAAAATCAAGTTTTTTTAATGTTGATTTTTGTTTTGGTAATGGTTGCTCTAGCAGCTTTACCCAACAAGCAGCTTTAAACTAAGGCTAAGATCATCGAGTTTGTTAAGATACTGATGCCCTTTGCAACCACATACCTATTTGAGAGTGAATTCTCGGCCCTCACTAGCATGAAAACTAAATACAGGCACAGACTGTGTGTGGAAAATGATCTAAGACTGAGACTCTCTCCAATACAACCCAACATTGTAGAGTTATGTGCATCCTTTCAAGCACACCATTCTCATTAACTTCTTCTGGCTAAGGGGCAGTATTCGGAAGTTTGGATGAATGAGGTGCCCAAAGTAAACTGCCCCGTTACTCAGGCCCAGAAGCTAGGATATGCATATGCATATGGATAGAAAACACTCTAAAGTTTCCAAAACTGTTAAAATAATGTATGTGAGTTTAACAGAACTGATATAACAGGCGAAAACCCGAGGAGAATCCATCCGGGATTTTTTTTTTAGGGGGCTCACTACTAATTATAATGGCTGTCTATGGGAATATAAAAGGAATACCTCTCAGATTGCAGTTTCAGGCTTGTTTTTTGAAAACTGAGCTAGAATTTGAAGTTTTTGTAAGTGGCTCCCATTTTGGCTGTAGTGTTTGTAGCGCGTTCCGTTGAGGGCGCGCACTTCGTTATTTATCTCCGGTAATGAACATACTATTCTCCGTCTTAAATTGTATCGTTTATTTACATATTAGGGTACCTGAGGATTGATTAGAAACATTGTTTGACTTGTTTGGACAAACTTAATTGGTAATTTACGGGATTCATTTGTATGCATTTTGAACGAGGGAAACCGATGGATTACTGAGTCACGCGCGACAACTAAACTGACTTTGTTGGGATATAAAGAAGGACTTTATCGAATAAAAGGACCATTTGTTATGTAGCTGGGACCCTTGTGATTGCAACCAGATGAAGATCTTCAAAGGTAAGTGATTTATTTTATAGCTATTACAGACTTTCATGACGCTTTTTGAAATCTGACAAAGCGACTGGATTAACAAGAAGTTAAGCTTTTAAATGATGTATGACGCTTGTATTTTGATGAATGTTTAATATTACGATTTTTGTAATTTGAATTTCGCGCTCTGCAATTTCACCAGATGTTGTCGAGGTCGGGCGCTAGCGGTACGCCTATCCCAAAGAGGTTTTAACCTGTGGTGAATTATTGACAATTTTCGATGAACAAATAAAGTTTTATATGTAAGATGGCTAAATAAAGAGCAAAATTATTGATTATTATTATTTGTGCCCTGGACCTATAAGAGCTCTTTGTCACTTCCCACAAGCTGGGTTGTGACAAAAACTCACACTCATTCTTATGTTTAATAAATGTATCGTATAGTGTGTGTGGCAGGCTTACAATGATGGCAAAAAAACAGCATTTGAGAGTGCGCTGACCCCGGTGCTAGAGGAGGTATGCAGCTGGAGGTTGAATGTTTGAAGGGGTACGGGACTATAAAAAGGTAGGGAACCACTGCACTAGAGTTTTGTTCCAGGCCCACAGCCTGCATTCTTCCAGTCTGAGGGAACAAAACCCCCACCTGAAACTCAGAGGCATGGCGTAAAAAAAAAGCCTGGCCTTGGACTTGCCCCACAGACGCAGATGGACCGATAAGAAGAGAGGCATCCAGCCGTGGCCTCGCCTCCATCGGGTCAAAGTCTGCAGATAAGGGGCCATCGTCAACAGACATCTATTATCCATCCACGGCAGGCAGCTGGCCAAGGCCTCATGCCACTGAGGGGGAGAGAAAGCAGTCTGATTCGCCTCATGCACAGAAATAGGCTCATAACTGTTGTCAAACAATATACATATAAGAGGATGAATTCAGCCATTGCTATCAGTTGCCTGGTGAGAGACCACAAAATTTTAGGTTGAAAATCCCGCCTCAGAATTACATATTGGGGTTTCACCAACTTACATTAGGTGGGTTACCTCAGTTGACCAATCACTTCAGCATCACTTGCCTGCCATGTAATGGAGGTATTCATTTAGCCATAAGGATGTGCCAGGCAGGTGTTGTATCACTACAAGCATTTTATGATCTATATTTCTTCCTCTCTGTGTTTGGGAGAAAGCATGCTCACACTCATTCCATTGATGTATAGCATAACCTTACCTTTAAAAATATATATAAATGGACTGTTTGAATTAATCACTAACCTTTGACGATCTTCATCAGATGACACTCCCAGGACTCAATGTTACACAATACATGTATGTTTTGTTCGATAAAGTTCATATTTATTGTGGCAAAGAAGGGGGTCGAGTGATAAATGGCAGATATGTGAGGGCAGAACTAATAAACGGGCTCTGCCCGATCACTAAAATGGCCACCCTGATCAGAACTACAGATCACAAAATGGGACGAATTCCCAGAAGCAAGGGGAACCCTCAGAAGGTGGAGCCGACCCACAGATAAAAGGTCAAGAAAAACCAGGAAGAGAGAGAGAGGGCGGGAAGGATCTATGAACCATAGAGAAAGAGACAATCTACATTGGCTGGATTACCGTGTACGAGCTGGACTGTTTTGGACTTACCTGTTGGCGTTTAGACCTGGACCTACCGAGAACCAGATTTGTGTACCGAACCCTGTTTGTATGCTCACTAATGCTGTGGGGTACAGACGGGTATCCCCATGAATGCACGTAACACTGCTATCCTTGACCTTACCTGTGGCCTGCGTGGACCAGGACAGCGAAACAAACACACAGCTCCTGTCAGAAACAGCTTGAAGCACTACTGGATTCCGGCAGTATGCTAACTCTGGTCGTTGCAAACCTAGTGCCGACGCATAAACTGGATACAAGTCAGGATATCAGTGTTACGTGCATTCATGGGGATACCCGTCTGTACCCCACAGCATTAGTGAGCATACAAACAGGGTTAGGATAGATAGTCTGTAGCAGTTTGGGTCTAGAGTGTCTCCCCCTTTGAAGAGGGGGATGACCGCGGCAGCTATCCAATCTTTGGGAATCTCAGATGATATGAAAGAGAGGTTGAACGGGCTAGTAATAGGGGTTGCAACAATTTCGGCAGATAATTTTAGAAAGAGAGGGTCCAGATTGTCTAGCCCGGCTGATTTGTAGGGGTCCAGATTTTGCAGCTCTTTCAGAACATCAGCTATCTGGATATGGGTGAAGGAGAAATGGTGGGGGCTTGGGCGGGTTGCTGTGGAGGGTGCCGGGCAGTTGACCGGGGTAGGGGTAGCCAGGTGGAAAGCATGGCCAGCCGTAGAGAAATGCTTATTGAAATTCTCAATTATAGTGGATTTATCGGTTGTAACAGTGTTTCCTAACCTCAGAGCAGTGGGTAGCTGGGAGGGTGTGCTCTTATTCTCCATGGACTTTACAGTGTCCCAGAACTTTTTTGAGTTTGTACTGCAGGATGCAAATTTCTGTTTAAAAAAGCTAGCCTTAGCTTTCCTAACTGCCTGTGTATATTGGGTCCTAACTTCCCTGAAAAGTTGCATATCACAGGGGCTATTCATTTTTTGAATGGGGCATGCTTATTTAAGATGGTGAGGAAGGCACTTTTAAAAAACAACCAGGCATCCTCTACTGTCGAGATGAGGTGAATGTCATTCCAGGATACCCCGGCCAGGTCGATTAGAAAGGCCTGCTCGCAGAAGTGTTTTAGGGAGCGTTTGACAGTGATAAGGTGTGGTCGTTTGATCGCAGACCCATTACGGATGCAGGCAATGAGGCAGTGATCGCTGAGATCTTGGTTGAAAACAGCAGAGGTGTATTTCAAGGGCGAGTTAGTTAGGATGATATCTATGAGGGTGCCCGTGTTCACGGATTTGGGGTTATATCTGGTAGGTTCATTGATAAGTTGTGTGAGGTTGAGGGCATCAAGCTTAGATTGTAGGATGGCCGGGGTGTTAATTAAGCATGTCCCAGTTTAGGTCACCTAGCAGCACGAGCTCAGAAGATAGATGGGGGCAATCAAATCACATATGGTGTCGAGGGCACAGCTGGGGGCAGAGGGTGGTCTATAGCAAGCGGCAACGGTGAGAGACTTGTTTCTGGAAAGGTGAATTTTTAAGTAGGAGCTTGAATTGTTTGGGTACAGACCTGGATAGTAAGACAGAACTCTGCAGGTTATCTTTGCAGTAGATTGCAACACCGCCCCCTTTGGCAGTTCTATCTTGTCGGAAAATGTTATAGTTTGGGATGGAAATTTCAAGGTTTTTGGTGGTCTTCCTAAGCCAGGATTCAGACATGGCTAGGAGATCCAGATTGGTGGAGTGTGCTAGGGCAGTGAATAAAACAAACTTAAGGAGGAGGCTTCTAATGTTAACATGCATGAAACCAAGGCTTTTACGGTTGCAGAAGTCAACAAATGAGAGAGCCTGGGGGATGGGAGTGGAGCTAGACACTGCAGGGCCTGGATTAACCTCTACATCACCAGAGGAACAGAGGAGGACTAGGATAAGGGTATGGCTAAAGGCTAACAGAACTGGACGTCTAGCACATTCAGAACAGAGAGTAAAAGGAGCAGATTTCTGGGCACGGTAGAATATATTCAAGGCATAATGTACAGACAAAGGTATAGTAGGATGTGAATACAGTCGGGGGAAACCTGTGCATATAGTGATAATGAAAGAGATATTTTCTCTAGAAATAGCATTTGAACCAGGTGATGTCACTGCGTATGCTGGAGGTGGAACTAAATTGTTAGCCGAGGGGTTTTGAGCAGTGCTAGAGGCTCTACAGTGAAATAAAACAATAGTTACAAACCAACAGCAATGGACAAGGCATGGTGACGTTAGGGAGAGGCATGCGTAGCCGGGTGATCATAAGAGTCCAGTGCGTGGCTTCAGGCAGCTAGCAGCGGGCTAGCAGGCTAACAGAAAGGCCTTAGAGGGGCGAGGCGACGGAGGAAAGTCTGTTGTGGCCTTCTCATGCAGTTACATCAGCGGACGGATCAGCAGGGCTCCGTGTGGTAAACCAGGCCAATTTGCAAAATATGTATAGTGGCCAAAGAAATATGTCCGAAGGGCCTCTTAAGCCAGCAGTCCAATGTGCTTTAGATAGCTAGCAGGCCGTGGATTAGCGGCTGTGCGTTCAGGGGACATTAGCTGCTATAATTCTAGGTGGGAAAAAAAAGATATATAATAGTAAAAAATACAAAAAATAGGTTCAGAGCTTGCGGTAGGAACCCGGAAATATGGAGAAGAATAAGTCCGACTAGCTCTGGTTTGAGTCGCGCTGTACAGACTGGCGAGAGTTGTCCGGGATGAAGGTAGCTGTTGACCGCTAGCAAACGATAGCTGACTGCTAGCTAGTAGCTTCGGAATGTATTCAATGGGCCTCGTTAAGCTAACAGTCCGTTGTGCTCTAGACAGCTAGCATTCAGGGGACGTTAGCTGCGAAGGTCGGAAGGTGAGAAGGTTCAGAGCTTGCGGTAGGAATCCGGGGATATGGAGAGAAAAATAGGTCCGGTATGCTCTGGTTGAATCGCGTTGTACAAACTGGTGAGAGCTTTCCGAGCTAACGGTTAGCTGATGACCGTTAGCTGGCTAGCTTATGTTGGAGATTTCAGTAATAGAGGTAGAGAAAAATACTTTAGAGAAAAAGCAGGTCCACACCACATTGGGTGAGGCGGGTTGCAGGAGAGTATTTTGAAGTAAGGGGTTAGAAAAATATAAAAAGATATGTGAAGAAAAAATATATAAAAATATATATACATGGGACACGACAGGACGAAGGACAAAGATGTCTGACTGCTACGCCATCTTGGATTCCATAGTCAGCTCTTATTCTCTCCCCAGTAACAGTAGAAGCATGAAACAAGTTTCTAAAGACTGTTGACATCTAGTGGAAGCCTTAGGAAGTGCAAAATGAACCCTAAGTCACTGCATACTGTATAGGCAATCACTTGAAAAACTACAAACCTCAGATTTCCACACTTCCTGGTTGGATGTTTCTCAGGTTTTTGCCTGCCATATGAGTTCTGTTATACTCACAGACATCATTCAAACAGTTTTAGAAACGTCAGAGTGTTTTCTATCCAAATCTGCTAATAATATGCATATCCTACGTTCTGAGCCTGAGTAGCAGGCAGTTTACTACGGGCACGCCTTTCATCCAGACGTCAAAATACTGCCCCCTACCCTAGAGAAGTTAAAGTGGTCCTATGGACAGATACTCCAATCTCCGCTGTGGAGCTTTGCAGGTCCTTCAGGGTTATCTTTGGTCTCTTTGTTGCCTCTCTGATTAATGCCCTCTTTGCCTGGTCCATGAGTTTTGGTGGGCGGCCCTCTCTTGGCAGGTTTGTTGTGGTGCCATATTCTTTACATTTTTTAATAATGGATTTAATGGTGCTCCGTGGGATGTTCAAAGTTTCTGATATTTTTTCATAACCCAACCCTGATCTGTACTTCTACACAACTTTGTCCCTGATCAGTTTGGAGAGTTCCTTGGTCTTCATGGTGCCGCTTGCTTGGTGGTGCCCCTTGCTAAGTGGTGTTGCAGACTCTGGGGCCTTTCAGAACAGGTGTATATATACTGAGATCATGTGACAGATCATGTGACACTTAGATTGCACACAGTGGGACATTATTTAACTAATTATGTGACTTCTGAAAGTAATTGGTTGCACCAGATCTTATTTAGGGGCTTCATAGCAAAGGGGGTGAATACATATGCACACACCACTTTTCCATTTTTTAATTATATATATATATATATATATATATATATATATATATATATATATATATATATACTATTTTGTGTATGTCCATTTCATTAAATCCAAATAAAAGTCCATTTAAATTACAGGTTGTAATGCAACAAAATAGAAAAAATGCCAAGGGGGATGAATACTTTTTCAAGGCACTGTACATCCAAGAAAACATATATTTTAGTCCTGACAACGTACTTTACATATTCTTGATATATTAAATGTTCGGTAGTGACAGTTCTTAAAAATATATGAAGATTTACCAAATTGTTCACTAACTGTCTCCAAAATGTTTGCAGACAGACTACTCACCATATAGCCATCCTGGAAAGGGGTGCAATCCCATTACCTGGTGACATTTGTAAGGGTGTGGCTTAAGGCACATTCATTCTATCGTCTTTTAATGTGTGTGTTTTGGTAATGACATCAAAAGGTGTGACAGCATTTTTTGGAGAAAGATGTTTGAAAGATATACAAAATTACTAAATAGATCAGTATCTTTGAATGTAATAATAGAACAACTCAAGATGATCTATTGAAATAATAATGCATTTTATTTTTTCTTCAAAAATCATGAATTGCTTTATTTATCTTTTATTAACATGAAGAGTTAGGGTTTCGGACACACACCTCTCAATAAAAATAGATGTATAAACAATGACTTTGTACTATATTAATTAAAATATATATTTGTTATTGCCTTTGATTGAATTAGAACCTAGTATGTAAATACATGTCCTAATTAAGAGACTTAACTGTTTTTTTAAAATAGGCATGTATCTGGGGAAGGGTATAACATAAAGTTTTTGTAGGGGTGGGATTGCAATTTGCACCACTTCTGTAGAATCACACAACCTCCAAAATCATTTTGGGTTGGTTAAACAAAGCACATTATCTTTCAAGGTTATGGTTATGAAATCCATGTTATTCAAATTATTTAAAAAAAGGTTAAGTCATCAAATTGAGACAGGCAATTGTGTATCTGTATGTATTATGTAAATATAATTTTAAAGGGGCTTGATTGAAATCTTCCAATGAGTACTTTGAGCCCTGTAGCAGCATTACCGTGGTGCAGGTGAAATGTAAATATGGTGGGCAGATTATCCAGGAGATAAGCAAACTGAAGTGATGTTGTGACAGACAAAGAACAATCGTGTGGGCTATTTTGCACCAAAAAAAAAAAGATATATATTTTTTTTATTATTTTTAAATACTACACTTTTTACAATCTGATCCTACCACTCTGTTGTGTCTGATGTTTCACAGTACATAATGTTCCTACTGTACAGAATCTGTTTGAAATACCAACATTTCAATTTTACTGCTATAGCACCGCATAGGTAGCCTAGTGGTTAGAGCGTTGGACTTGTAACCGAATGGTTGCAAGATCGAATCCCTGAGCTGACAAAGAATCTGTTAACAAAAAACTAAAATCAGTCATTCTGAACAAGGCAGGGGCAGAACCCACCATTAACCCTAGGCTGTAATTGAAAATCAGAATTAATTCTTAACTGACTTGCCTAGTTAAATAAAGGTAGAAATTAAACACCCTTTTATAACCCTGAAAGGAAAAGCTGACGAGGACAGCGCCGCTTGAACTGACTGCAGGTTCAAAGTTGATCAGATTAACTGCATTTGTGATCCTCCCTCGTACACACTCTGTCTGGGCACAGTGTGAGAACAGCTCCCACAGAGAGACAAAAATCCCTTTTGGAGGTGAGTTGCCATTGTTTTTTGCAATGTATTCATCTTCTTATCCAGTTTAAATGAATAAGGGGTGTTTTTCAAGTTGGTCAATAACATGAAAAAAGCATGGCCTAATGGGGACTGATTTTTGTGATTATGGAATTTCAGCTGTAGGCTTCCTTGAACCTATATTCTGAAATAACTTTATTCTGTAAAAATGCTATTTTCATTAAGATAATATTACACTGATTTGTCAATGGATTCAGAGACTGATCTCATTGACTGTTCTCAGGGTGCAGTCTGGTATTCAACCTAGTTAACACAGAGGTACATGGGGGTTGTTGTTGTTGGAGTGTACTTTGGCCGTTCAGTTGAGCCACTGGATTAGTCTTTTGCTCAAATCTATTACATGACAGTCTCTGTTTTCCAGCAGATCTTTAAACCTCAACCTCTGAAATGTTTTGGAAACGCAATAGTCCATCATTGTAGGATCAAAGACCACAATATTATTGTTAGTTTAAACGCCACATGGACCCTTCCCACTGAGCAAAAACTGGTTGAATCAAGGTTTCCACGTCATTTCAACAAAAATAATTCAATGTGATGATGTTCTGTGGAAAACGGATTGGATTTTCAAAAAGTCATCAATGTAGGGGAATTTAGTATTTTTTTTCAACAAACTTTTAAACAAATTCCAATGAGATGGGAAAATGTTTGGTTGATTTTAAGTTTAATTCACGTTAGTTGGTAACTCGATCAAAACTAGACGTTGAACTGGCATCTGTACCCACTGTCCAGTGGGTTGAATGAATGATACAATAATTATGTGAGATATCTGGGGTTAATAATATCCAGAAAATGTATATAGCAGACAGCTAAATATAAACACATTTAATATCAGGGATAGCTTACTCCCAATGACTACCCAATCAATGTTTTTTTTTACAGAATTGGCACAGTGGCCTAAGGCACTGCATCTCAGTACTAGAGGCGTCACTACAGACCCTGGTTCGATTCCTCGATCCCCGGCTGTATCACAATCGGCCGTGATGGGTAGTGAACAATAATAAAAATGGTGTGGCTACTCGCTTCTATCTGAATTGTAGAGGAACACATGTAGTACGGTTTTCAGGTTGTTACTTTGTTCCATTGCAAATGCCATAATCATCAAAGGACTTGACAGGTTTGATGCGTTAAAAAGTATCACCATATCACCCTACCTTGATCGGTAAACTGACACAGTCATTGCGGTTGAGGTCGGAACATTTCGATGGTGTATCAACCTCTCCTGATAAGACGGAATATTTGGTTGTTGCACATAAATAATACTCAAACTACAGGTGTACAGAGACTGCTCGCTTCTCCGCAGTAAGGTCAATGACAGCTACAATTTCTACCTTTTTTTGGAGTTTAATGAATATTATTTTATTGAACCTTAATTAAAGTGTTTTACATTTAACTATAGTCAAGTCCACAACTATGCGATAGCATAAGGGTGCCACACTCAAATACACTGCTTAATGTTGAGCTAAAGCTACTTAAGCTAGCGATCTATTTTCTCTGTGTAGTTATTTAAACAACACATCGTGAACACCATTGCCAGGCATTAGTTCGCAAGCTTGGTGGCTCTGTCCATGCCATTACATGCCCTTTCTTTGACATTATTCTGTCTCGCTAACTGACTAGCTTGAGTGTTAGCTGAACCAGTAGGCTTGAGGAGACGAGATCCAGGATCCTTAAATTCAGCTCTGCAAACGTTATGACGTGAAAATACGACCGGTACTCACCAAAATATAGACTTTCGCCGAGCATCTATTGTCATTACTGCCGTTACTTCCGAAAAAGGTCTACATTAAAATTATTGTTTTTGACCAAGTGCGCATGCGCCAAATCTAAGGCTCTAGGTTCCACAATCCCGAAAGGTCATTGATTTAATTTTATTTAGACCTTTTTTTTGGAACTACATCCCGTACGGAACGGCGGTATTGACGATAGTTGCTCTGCAAAACTCAATATTCTGGTGAGTACCGAACGTATTTTGACATAACGTTTGCAGAGCTGGTTGATGGGACTTTGAATTGAAGGATCCCTGGGCGTCAGATGAGATCTTGTCTCTTCAAGCCCAGGTACTGGTTCAAGTGTTAGCTAGCTAACTAATCCTGTTAACGTTAGTCCTTCGTGGAAACGTAACTAGCTAGTCTAACACTGAGATGAATGGGAGGATCCAACAGGAGAGTGACTAATCCCTCCCCATGACGTTGCCAGCTTTATCTTGACAGCTTGCTACTAGTCACTAGGTCACTTTCTCAATCTGTCACTGGCTGGTGGGTTTCAGAAGTTAAGTGGCTTTTTACTTTGCTACATTTCTATACCTCAAACTAGTTTGCTTGACTTTTCAGCTGAGGCTCTCCACATTTGACAGCTAACCCAATCAATTATCTTACTATACTGTCCTAAACAATGCCCTGATTTGTCTGTTGATTAAGTGTCCTTAATGGGCTTGAGGTCCCCTTTAGCTGTAGGCCTTATCCGCAGGTCTTTGCCCAGTGTTTGTGGAAACAGTTAAGAGCTTAGCCAAATGGCCTAAATTGTATTATTTAATAGGCACAGAGAATTTAGCTGCTCGTGTGACAGGAACTATCAAATCAGTTGTCATGTAGACTAGTAGGAAATGGACATTGGACGTGTTAATGATTAGAATGGAGGTGCAGATTGGTTTAAGATCAAAGAGGTCAAACTCTGCAAGTAACGAGCTAAGGGCCGACCAACTCAGCTCCTTGCTCAGTCAACTCTGATGAACTTTTTGCAATGCTACTTTCTCTGCTGCGGGATACTCAAGTAAACAATTCCTAAAATCAGAAGTTGTCCCTGCACAACAGAGCAAATTCATTATTAATATGCATCATTTTCATTCCTCCTCATTCTCTCCAGGTTGGCACGATGGCCCAGTCATCAGACAACAAGGTTCTGGTCCTGGGTGTGTTGGCTGGAGCAGCTGGCCTCAGCCTGGGTGCCGTGGCATTGTACAACAGCCGGAGGGCCATGCCACAGAGTGGACACAGTGAGCAGTACCTCAGCAGTAATGACCAGCGGGCGGCTGGAGCCAGTATGGTGGTGGGGGGAATGCTGGGTCAGGCTGAGGTTCTAGATCGTCTCGGAGCCCTGATCCAGTGTGTGTCAGAACTGAAAGATGAGGTGCGGGCGCTAAAGAGTGCCATCCCAAAGCTGCAGGACCACGTGAGGGATGAGCTGAGAGGACGCGGGGCCGAGGGGGGCGTGGCTCGCATCAGGGCAGGCCCACCAAACCGCACTATACCCACACGCCGGAGGAGAGTAGCCAGAGCTGAAGGCCAAAGCTCAGAGGAGGGGGCTGAGAGTGAAGGAGGGTGAGTCCCATCTTTCTCTCTGGCATCGTCACATGTTGGTTGTTTCAGATACAAGGGGGAAATTCACACATCAGAATGATTTCATAGAAAAAAACAAGGAAATGTTCATAGTATTTGAAATGCCTTTATTTCGATGTTCAATGGAACAGCTCCAAAACTCTGACTTGTTTTGGCATGAGATCTCATTTAAAATATCCTACAACGATACACTCATATTCACTCATAATGATATGATTGTAGTTTGCTACCTAATCGTCTCTGTCCAAGCATCCACCACACCCTTTGGCCTTTTATACTCAAATTCTGGTTTCCTCTTTGCCAGCTGCACCACCTTAACTATCCCACCTGTACTTGATCAATATCTTAATAAGCCCAAGTCACATGCTCACCCTGCATCACCAGACTTTTTGATTTGCTCAGTCGTTATCTGTGGTAAAATAAGAAGTACTGTATGTGAATGTGCCTGGGGTGTCAGAGAGTGGAATCTAGCGCCACACGCACAGTCATCCTCCATCTACAGCCAAATACCTTGGATCACACGCCAGGCTTGAATAACATAAACAACAGATGTCTGCTTTTAAATGCTCTCCCTCTTAAAATTCCTCTTTATGAAAACAATATATTAACAGGTAAGTAGGTACTATTAAAACAAGGCACTTGTGTTAACAGTCAGGCCTAACTTGCACAGCTTTTCTTGTACATGAATGCATTCAGAATGTCTTCTTGTCTCAAAGCTTTATGGGAAATTTCCGGCCTATTACTTGATATTCATATTATTCACATAGGCTACTGTTGCTTTTATTTTTTATTTTAGGTGCTGGATCAGCTTCCATCAATGTAATTGTCTGCATCATTTCTAATCCCCCATATATTTTTGGGGTATATACAGTTGAAGTCGGACGTTTACATACACTTAGGTTGGAGTCATTAAAACTTTTCAACCACTCTACAAATGTCTTGGTAACAAACTATAGTTTTGGAAAGTCGGTTAGGACATCTACTTTGTGCATGACACAAGTCATTATTTCACTTATAATTCACTGTATCACAATTCCAGTGGGTCAGAAGTTTACATACACTAAGTTGACTGTGCCTTTAAACAGCTTGCAAAATTCCATAAAATGATGTTATGGCTTTAGAAGCTTCTGATAGGCTAATTGACATAATTTGAGTCAATTGGAGGTGTACCTGTGGATGTATTTCAAGGCCTACCTTCAAACTCAGTGCCTCTTTGCTTGACATCATGGGAAAATCAAAAGAAATCAGCCAAGACCTCAGAAAAACAATTGTAGACCTTCACAAGTCTGGTTCATCCTTGGGAGCAATTTGCAAATGCCTGAAGGTACCACGTTCATCTGTACAAACAATAGTACGCAAGTATAAACACCATGGGACTACGCAGCCGTCATACCGCTCAGGAAGGAGATGCGTTCTGTCTCCTAGAGATGAACGTGCTTTGGTGCGAAAAGTGCAAATCAATCCCAGAACAACAGCAAAGGACCTTGTGAAGATGCTGGTGGAAACGGGTACAAAAGTATCTATATCCACAGTAAAACAAGTCCTATATCGACATAACCTGAAAGGCCGCTCAGCCTGGAAGAAGCCACTGCTCCAAAACCGCCATAAAAAAGCCAGACTACGGTTTGCATCTGCACATGGGGACAAAGATCGTACTTTTTGGAGAAATGTCCTCTGGTCTGATGAAACAAAAATGGAACTGTTTGGCCATAATAACCATTGTTATGTTTGGAGGAAAAAGGGGGAGGCGTGCAAGCTGAAGAACACCATCCCAACCGTGAAGCACGGGGGTGGCAGCATCATGTTGTGGGGGTGCTTTCCTGCAGGAGGGACTGGTGCCCTTCACAAAGTAGATGGCATCATGGGGTAGGAAAATGATGTGGATATATTGAAGCAACATCTCAAGACATCAGTCAGGAAGTTAAAGCTTGGTCACAAATGGGTCTTCCAAATGGGCAATGACCCCAAGCATATTTCCAAAGGTGTGGCAAATTGGCTTAAGGACAACAAAGTCAAGGTATTGGAGTGGCCATCACAAAGCCCTGACCTCAATCCTATAGAAGATTTGTGGGCAGAACAGAAAAAGTGTGTGTGAGCAAGGAGGCCTACAAACCTGACTCAGTTACACCAGCTCTGTCAGGAGGAATGGGCCAAAATTCACCCAACTTATTGTGGGAAGCTTGTGGAAGGCTACCCAAAACGTTTGACCCAAGTTAAACAATTTAAAGGCAATACACTCAATTAGTATTTGGTAGCATGTAAACGTCTAACCCACTGTGAATGTGATGAAATAAATAAAACCTGAAATAAATCTCTCTACTATTATTCTGACATGTCACATTCTTGAAATAAAGTGGTGATCCTAACTGACCTAAGACAGGGATTTTTTCCTCTGATTAAATGTCAGGAATTGTGAAAAACTGAGTTTAAATGTATTTGGCTAAGGTGTATGTTAAATTCTGACTTCAACTGTGGTGTGTGTGTGTGTGTGTGCGTATAGATAGATAGATAGGCAGGACACCAGGGTTAACACCCCTACTCTTACTATAAGTGCCATGGGATCTTTAGTGACCACAGTGTCAGAACACCCATTTAACGTCCCATCTGAAAGACGGAACCCAACACAGGGCAATGATCCCAATCTCTGCCCTGGGTCATTGGTATATATTGGAGGGCCTCCTACTGGCCCTCCAATACCACTTCCAGCACAGTCTCGGTTGGGTATGAGGATTACTCTGACGTTGCGACAAGAATGACCTAACGGCCATCCAAGTTATGGCTTTCCCTTTTTCATGTCCAATAAACGTACATGATTTTTGTAACTACAAGCCACCACCAGATGGTTTCTAATAGCATAATTGCAGTCTTACACTATGTCCCATTTACACAAAACAGAACAGAAAAGATGTGTGAGGCTATTCTGTTAGGCGTATTCACAGAATGGTCTTGATCTCTGAAAAACACATATTAAAGCGTGTCTGATGTTTTGTAGTGGTGAATATAAAAAGAGTAAAGCGATAGGGATGTTCTGAGACTTCTCCTGAAACAAGAATGCTGTGGATTAATAACTTGTTATAGCGTTGCAGGACTTTACTCTGACTAGGAGAGCATCACCTGGATTGACTTTTCCTGTACTTTCACTAAGCATGCGTAAATTAGTGTGCCAAGAAAAAGAAGCACCCTACCTGGCTTGGCATCCAAACCCAGCAAAGTGGGCGGGGCAGAGGAGTGTAATGGGCTGCAGATCAGAGCTGGATCATGGCACCTCCCCCAGTTAGGTTTGCTCCAGATTTGTATCCTGGCAGAAATCTAGCAGCAGTCGCCTGGGCGCATTTCTAGTAACAACATAACAAGCAGGCTAACAGCCAGCCTGAACACTCTGGGTAGTTAATTACTGTTTTGTGTTTTACTGTCTTCAGTGTATCTGTCTCTTTGGCTTTGCCTCTCAGTTTACGGACTTTGAGGTCCTTCAATTTGCATTCTTACTCAGGCCATGACTTACGGTATGTTGTAGTAGTTAGACTGAAGGAATCAGGCCATACTTGAGTGATACAATAATCAGGTGGTCTATTGTGAAGCGTACTACTCTCCTATCTTTGTAGTGAAAAAGCGCATAGACTGGAACTTTCGGCCTAATATAAATTACTGTACCACATGAGGACTAGGTTATATCAGGTCATCGGTTCTCCTAACTCTGTAATCAATGGAGTTTCGTTTATTTTTCTCCCTGTTGGAGAAAGAGATGCAAACCGAAGTATGGTGCCTCAGCCTGCCCTCCAGCAGCTCCAGCAACTTGCTTTGAGTGGCAGCTGTCGGCCCCATCAAATGTTCTAAATTACATCCCGGGTTATTATGGTTTGAAAGAAATCAAATCACGCACACACCTACTGTAATTAAATTGCCTTTCCCTCTCCCCCATGATTTGTTAGAGCGGGAAGGGGGT
Source organism: Salmo salar (assembly GCF_965601325.2). NCBI lineage: Eukaryota > Metazoa > Chordata > Actinopteri > Salmoniformes > Salmonidae > Salmo > Salmo salar. The sequence goes on along the minus strand of NC_138308.1, from coordinate 9,420,863 downwards.
GATGGTGCAATGGACAAATTCTAGCTTCTAGCCCTTAGGGAATGCTTGGTACTCACCCAGTGGTGCTAGCTACACTCATAGACCTCACATCACCTTCATTTAAAGTGTTTTGGTTGTCTGTTGCACCGTGGCTTGGAACTGTAGGAAATAACAGCACTTGACTGTATCCTTCACTGCTGAGATATTTTTATTAGAAAACCATGCTATCTATGGTGGGTGTGGCAGGCTTCATGCTTTTTAGCATTCTCGCTGATATTTTTTATATATTTTTTTAGGCAATGATTTATGGAGTTTGGAATGCAATGATTTATGTAGTTTAGAGGCAAGTCCTACAGCTGAGCCCATCCCCCCCCCAAAAAAATGTTTTTATATATAAAATAAATAAAAACATTTTGTTTTTGGTCAAAAAACACTCTAAAATCAGGGGAGGGTTTGGGCGGCAGGGATATCCTTGTCCCATCGTGCACTAGCGACTCCTGTGGCGGGCCGGGCGCAGTGCACTCTGACACAGTCACCAGGTGCACTGTGTTTCCTCCGACACATTGGTGTGGCTGGCTTCCGGGTTAAGTGGGCATTGTGTCAAGAAGTAGTGCGGCTTGGTTGTGTTTCAAGAGGACGCACGACTCTCAACCTTCACCTCTTCCGAGTCCGTACGGGAGTTGCTGTGATTGGACAAGATTGTAACTACCAATTGGATACCACGAAATTGGGGAGGAAAAACGGGGTAAAAAATATATGATATACAGACCATGACCAGCAGTGATATATTTGCAGGTTGTATTGGGTCTTGCTGAAACATGAAGCGGCTATAATGGGGTACAGACAATACGCCGTACCGCACCGTGTGGCAATATATATGTCATTTAGCAGATGTTTTTTTCTAAATCTCCCAACAGTCATGCATCTATACATTTTACGTATAGGGGGTCCTGGGATTCGAACCCACTACCCTGGCATTACAAGCACCATGCTCTACCAACTGAGCTACAAAGGACCACGAAGAAGGCGGCTCAATTATGGAGCAGGTCAAAGTTGATAAGGATTGTGTTTGCTCAGTTTAGCAACACGCATTCGCAAGGTGGAAAGCTCAAGCAGTTTGCACCGTTCACTTTTCATTTGTCAAAACCGCTTCCTCGAACTTCCCACCTCAACCGAGCAGGCCCGTCAATCTCCCAGTCTGTATGCCGAGCTGTCAAAGGTCTCATTGTAAAGTGTCATGTCGGAACTTGTCATTCCTCAAACAGTTCCCAATGCCGTTTATCCACGTCATGCTGTTTGCCCATGGCTAGAGGATATTATAACGTTTTGTGTTTAAAATGATAGCGTTTGGCATTGGATAGTTGCTTATTTTAAGGAGAAGACTTTTGTTTATTTAGTAACGGGCATGTCTGATCACACACAGAGGTTTTTCAAGTGAAAAATGACCTTGTCTGTCTTTTGTAATTAAAAGCTTCGAATATAAAAAAATGTCATGATTTAGTGATGAGTGTCCAGGCCAGTCACATTTTGTCTCTCTCCGTCTTTCGCATTTGGAACTTCATGGAAGTCACTGATGTACCGGAGATGCAGTATTTTCCCCTAGAAAGTAGGCCTACATGTTATTAGATGAAAATCTTGCACCCAAATCACTGTTGACGTTCTGATACCCCCATTCCTGTGAATTTCCGGCAGTTTACCTTCTACGTATAGTAAGTATGTCTGCAGGGCATGGTAGACTCCTCCTCTACCCTCCACCTGCATACTGTACCACTTCGACTGTGACCACCCACTACTCCCCCTCCCCCATTGTCACAGTTTCCTTTCAGTTCTCTTTTAGCGTAACACTAACGTGCTTGGCTCCAGGCTTCCCTATTATGCTCCATTATAATCACATTTTATTTGTCACATGCTTTGTGTACAACTGGTGTGGACTAACCGTGAAGTGCTTCCTTACACGCCCTTCCCAACAATGCAGAGAGAAAGAAAATAAATAATTGTAAAGTAAAACACATAATAAAAGTAATAATAGATACACAATGAGTAACGATAAATTGGCTTTTTCCACATTTTACAGCCTTATTCTAAAATGTGTTAAATATTTTTACCCCTCATCAATCTACCCCATAATGACAAAGCAAAAACATTTTTTAGTATTTTTTTTTTCAAAATAAAATGACATTTACATGAGACCCTTTACTCGGTACTTTGAAGCACCTTTGGCAGCGATTACAGCCTCGAATCTTCTTGGGAATGACGCTACAAGCGTGGCACACCTGTATTTGGGGAGTTTATCACATTGTTCTCCGCAGATCCTCTCAAGATATGTCAGGTTAGATGGGGAGCGTCGCTACACAGCTATTTTCAGTTCTCTCCAGAGATGTTTGATCAGGTTCAAGTCCAGGCTCTGGCTGGGCCACACAAGGACATTGAGGCTTGTCCTGTTGGAAGGTGAACCTTCGCCCCAGTCTGAGGTCCTGAGCACTCTGGAGCAGGTTATCTGTATTTTGCTCCATTCTTCTTTGCCTCGATCCTGACTAGTCTCCAAGTCTCTGCCGCTGAAAAACAACCCTGACGCTGCTACCACCATGCTTCACCGAAGGGATGGTATTGGCCAGATGATGAGCAGTGCATGGTTTCCTCCAGACATGATGTTTGGCATTCATGCCAAAGATTTAAATCTTGGTTTCATCAGACCAGAGAATCTTGTTTGTCATGGTCAGAGTCCTTTTTGGTGACTTTTGGCAAACTCCAAGTGGGCTGTCATGTGTCTTTACCTGAGGCATGGCTTTCTTTCTGGTCACTTTACCATACAGACCTGATTGGTGGATTGCTGCAAAGATGGTTCTCCCATCTCCACAGAAGAACTCTAGAGCTCTGTCAGAGTGACCATCAGGTTTTTGGTCTCTTCCCTGACCAAGGCCCTTTTCCCCCGATTGCTCAGTTTGGCCGGGGGGCCAGCTCTAGGAAGAGTATTGGTGGTTCCGAACTTCTTCCATTCAAGAATGATGGAGGCCACTGTGTTCTTGGGGACCTTCAATGCTGCAGAAATGTTTTGGTACCCTTCCCCAGATCTGTGCCTTGACACAATCCTGTCTCGGAGCTCTATGGACAATTCCTTCGACAGGTGTGGGGCTTTACAAACCATATCCAGTCAATCATATTTACCACAGGTTGTAGAAATATCTCAAGGATGATCAATGAAAACAGGATGCACCTGAGCTCAATTTCGAGTCACCTAGCAAAGTCTGAATACTTATGTAAATAAGTTATTACTGTTTTTTATTTTTAATACATTTGCAAAAATGTCTAAACCAGTATTTGCTTTGTCATTATGGGGCTTTGGGTGTAGATTGATGAGGAAAAACATGTATTTAATCCATTCGAATAAGGCTGTAACATAACAAGATGTGGAAAAAGTGAATGGGTCTGAATACTTTCCGAAATCTCTGTATATACATACTGTATATCTAATAACGTGACAGATAGTAAAGAGTAGCAGCAGCATATGCGATGTGTCATAAGTTAAATGGGTCAATGCAGATAGTCCTGGTAGCTATTTGGTTAACTATTTAACAAACTATTTAGCAGTCTTATGGCTTGGGGGTAGATTCTGTTCAGGAGTCTGTCTTCGGTGGCTGGAATCTTGGACAATTTTTGACACCGCCTGGTACCAAGTGGTTGCCATACCAAGCGTTTAAGCAGCCAGTCAAGATACTCTCAATGGTGTGCTTGGACCATGATAGATCCTTGGTGATGTGGACACCGAAGAACTTGAAGCTCTTGACCCGCTCCACTTCAGCCCCATCAATGTGAATGGGGGCGTGCTTGACCCTCTGTTTCCTGAAGTCCACGATCATCCCCTTTTATCTTGCTGATGTTGAGGGAGATGTTGTTGTCCTGGCACCACACTGTCAGGTCTCTGATCACCTCCCTATAGGCTGTCTCATCATTGTTGGTGATCAGGCCTACCACCGTCATGTCTTCGGCAAACTTAATGATGGTGTTGGAGACGTGTGCGGCCACTCTGTCGTGGGTGAACAGGGAGTCCCGTCAGGAAGTCAAGGATCCGATTACAGAGGGAGTTGTTCAATCACAGGGTCCTTAGCTTAGTGATGAGCTTGGAGGGCACTATGGTGTTGAACTTTGAGTTGTAGTCAATAAACAGAATTTTGGGAAAGGACAGTGGGAAAGGGTGGTGTGGAATGCAATAGAGATTGCGTCAACTGTGGATCTGTTGGGGCGGTATGCGAATTGGAGTGGGTCCAGGGTGTCTGGGATGACGGTGTTGATGTGAGCCATGACCAGCCTTTCAAAGCACTTCATGGCTACAGATGTGAGTGCAACAATGGTAATTTTTCTTGGGCACAGGGACTGTGGTGGTCTGCTTGAAGCATGTAGGTATTACAGACTGGGTCAAGAAGAGGTTGAAAATGTCAGAGAAGACACTTGCCAGCTGGTCAGCACATGCTCAAAGTATGTGTCCTGGTAATCTGTCTGGCCCTGCAGCCTTGTGAATGTTGATTTGTTTAATGGTCTTACACACATCAACTACGCAGAGCGTGATCACAGTCGTCGGGAGCAGCTGGTGCTCTCACGCATGGTTCAGTGTTGCTTGCCTCGAAGCAAGCATAGAAAGCATTAAGCTTGTCTGGTAGGCTCGTCTATTCCCTTTTGTAATCTGTGATTGCGCCAACAGAGAGAAACACCTCTCTGGGAAGAGGAAGCACGTGGCTGTATGCTTTATGATTAACGACTCATGGTGTAATCATAACAACATACAGGAACTCAAGTCCTTCTGCTCTCCCAACCAAGAATTCCTTACAATCAAATGCTGGCCATTTTACCTACCAAGAGAATTCTCGGCAGTTATAGTCACAGCTGTGTAAATTCCCCCTCAAGCGAACACCAAGTCGGCCCTCAAGGAACTTTACTGGACTATATGTAAACTGGATACTATATATCTGCAAACTGCATTTATTGTAGCTGGGGATTTTAGCAAAGCAAATTTGTGAACAAGGCTACCTAAATTCTGTCAGCATATTGATTGCATGACACGCAGGGCTAATACTCTCGACCTCTGCTACTCTAACTTCCGCGATGCATACAAAGCCCTCCCTTTGGAAAATCTGACCATGACGCCATCTTGCTCCTACCGTCTTATAGGCAGGAACTCAAACAGGATGTACCAGTGACGAGAACCATTCAACGCTGGTCTGACTAATTGAAAGTCACACTTCAAGTCTTTTTTGATCACGCGGACTGTAATATGTTCCGGTCAGCCTTCGAGAACAACATTGACCTATACGTTGACTCGGTGAGTGCGTTTATAAAGAAGTGCATTGGAGATGTTGTACTCACTGTGACTATTAAAACCTACCCTAATCAGAAACCGTGGATGGATGGCTGCCTTCCTGAAACTGAAAGTGCGATCCACCGCATTTAACCATGGAAAGAGGTCTGGGAATATGGCTGAATATAAACAGTGTAGTTATTCCCTCCACAAGGCAGTCAAACAAGCAACATGCCGGTATAGGGACAAAGTGGAGTCGCAATTCAACGGCTCAGACACGAGACGTAAATCATGGACTACAAAAACATCACAGACACCGTCACTCTTCCAGACAAACTAAACACCTTTGCCTGCTTTGAGGATAGTACAGTGCCCCCGTCGCGGCTCGCTAACAAAGACTGCGCCCCCTCTCCTCCGTGGCTGACGTGAGTAAAACATTTTAAACGTGTTAAACCTCGCAGGCTGCTGGCCCAGACGGCATCCCTAGCCGCTTCCTCAAAGTATGCGCAGACCAGCTGGCTGGTGTGTTTACGGACATTCAATCGCTCCCTATCCCAGTCTGTTGTCCCCACATGCTTCAAGATGGCCACCATTGTTCCTGTACCCAAGAAGGCAAAGATAACTGAACTAAATGACTACCGCCCTGTAGCACTCACTTCTGTCATCATGAAGTACTTTGAGAGGCTAATCAAGGATCATATCACCTCCACCTTACCTGCCACCAAGACCCACTTCAGTTTGCATACCGCCCCAACAGGTCCACAGATGACGCAATCACCATCACACTGACCTATCCCATCTGGACAAAAATAATACCTATGTAAGAATGCTGTTCATTGATTACAGCTCAGCATTCAACACCATAGTACCCTCCAAGCTCATCATCAAGCTGGAGGCCCTGGGTCTCAACCCCTCCCTGTGCAACTGGGTCCTGGACTTTCTGTCGGGCCGCCCCCAGGTGGTGAAGGTAGGAAACCACATCTTCGCTGACCCTCAACACTGGGGCCCCACAAGGGTGTGTGCTCAGCCCTCTCCTGTACTCCCTGTTCACCCACGACTGCATGGCCATGCATGCCTCCAACTCATTCATCAAGTTTGCAGACGACACAACAGTAGTGGGCTAAATCACCAATGACGAAACAGCATACAGGTTGGCGGTGAGGGCACCTCTCACTCAACGTCAACAAACCAAAGGAGATGATTGTGGACTTCAGGAAACAGCAGAAGGAGCACCCCCCTATCCACATCAAAGGGACTGCAGTGGAGAAGGTGGAAAGTTTTAAGTTCCTCGGCGTACACATCACAGACAAACTGAATGGTCCACCCACACAGACAGGGTGGGGAAGAAGCAACAGCACCTCTTCAAGCTGGCCACTGACGGGATGATCGACTGACCCGGAGGGTTTCCAAAACATCCCATGTTGAGCACTGACACAGACGGGCATTTCCGTACTGTTGTTGCCTCTTCATAAAGTTGGTTTATTTTTGGTCATTTGCACATTTACTGTTTGAATAAATCATGATGATTAAAAAAGCGAATTGTGAGCTAAAAACTAACGTGACCAGGGAAAATGTTCAATGGCACTCTTGCGACCACTTAAAATCAGTGTCGCACTGCAAAGTCAAACTGTCGCAAATACGACTGTTTTGGTCGCAGTATCGAACCCTGTACTAGTACATTGTGTGCAGGTGCAAAAAAAACTAATGCACAACAATTTGGAGAATGGCCATTGCTGCTCACCACAAATGCAAGTCCATTCAGAATTTTAAGTCCTGTATTGCCCATACAGTGCATTCGTAAAGTATTCAGACCTTCACTTTTTCCACATTTTGTTATGTTTCAACCTTATTCAAAAATTGATTAAAACATTTTTTCCCCCTCATCAATCTACACACAATACCCCATAATGACAAAGCAAAAACGGTAATATCACATTTACATGGATTCAGACCCTTTACTCAGTACTTTGTTGAAGCACCTATGGCAGTGATTACAGCCTCGTCTTCGTGGGTATGACGCTACAAGCTTGGCACACCTGTATTTGGGAAGTTTCTCCCATTCTTCTCTGTAGAATCTAAGAAGCTCTGCTAGGCTGGATGGGGAGCGTCGCTGCACAGCTATTTTCAGGTCTCTCCAGAGTTTTTCGATTGGGTTCAAGTCCGGACTTTGGCTGGGCCACTCAAGGACATACAGAGACTTGTCCCGAAGAAATTCTTGCGTTGTCTTGGCTGTGTGCTTAAGGTCGTTGTCCTGTTGGAAGGTGAACCTTCGCCCCCAGTCTGCGGTCCTGGAGCAGGCTTTCATCAAGGATCTCTCTGTACTTTGCTCCGTTCATCTTTGCCTCGATCCTGACTAGTCTACCAGTCCCTGCCGCTGAAAAACATCCCCACAGCATGATGCTTCCACCACCATGCTTCACCGAAGGGATGGTGCAGGTTTCCTCCAGATGTGACGCTTGGCATTCAGGCCAAAGTGTTCAATCTTGGTTGCATCACGGTCTGAGAATCTCTTTTCGCAACAGTCTGAGAGTCCTTTAGGTGCCTTTTTTTGGCAAACTCTAAGTGGGCATGTACCTACCATAAAGGCCTGATTGGTGGAGTGCTGCAGAGATGATTGTCCTTCTGTCACTGGAACTCTGTTAGAGTGACCATTGGGTTCTTGATCACCTCCATTACCAAGGCCCTTCTCCCCCGATGAGTCTTGGTGGTTCCAAACTTCTTCCATTTAAGAATGATGGAGGCTAATGTGTTCTTAGGGACCTTAAATGTTGCAGACATGTTTTGCTACACTTCCCCAGATCTGTGCCTCAAAACAATCCTGTCTTGGAGCTCTATGGACAATTCCTTCGACCTCTTGGCTTGGTTTTTGCTCTGACATGCACTGTCAACAGTGGGACCTTATATAGACAGGTGTGTACCATTCCAAATCATGTCCAATCAATTGAATTTACCCCAGATGGAATCCAATCAAGTTGTAGAAGCATGTCAAGGATGATCAATGGAAACAGGATGCACTTGAGCTCAATTTCGGGTCTCATGGCAAAGGGTCAGAATACTTTTCTAAGTAAGGTATTTCTGTTTTTGCTTTGTCGTTGTGGGGTATTGTGTGTAGATTGACGAGAGACGTATTCAATACATTTTAGACTAAGGCTGAAACGTAAAACAATTTGGAAAAAGTCAAGGGGTCTGAATACTTTCCGAATGCTCTGTAAATGGGTTCAGCACCAGCCTGCAGGTTTGGAGCTTACTCTGAGGTCACTGTGCAGAGATTAGGAATCTGGGTTTGTAAACAAGGCCACAGCTCCAGATCCCAGGAACGCCAATGGCCAGTGAACTGTACCCTGTGGTACACCGGTTCTATGTCTATTAATTAAAATGTTGTAATCTGCGTTTTTTAGGATAAAGATCATGGATTGTCTTTCTTGTCAGATTCATTCATTCCCTCTTCGTGTGTTGCCCCCACATTTTTGTTAGAATTTTTAGATGTTGTATTTAACAAATCTTACCCTATTTTGGTAACACAAGATAATTCCTTTTAGAATGAATGTCTTGTGAATCAATCGGCCGGGCTTTTCACTGTGTGTTGTGTGTGTGAGTGAGTGAGTGAGTGAGTGAGTGAGTGAGTGAGTGAGTGAGTGAGTGGGCCAGATTCTTGGCTAGGGCCGCAGTGTGTTTGCTTTCTTCTGCTGAGAGGTGTGTGTGGACAGATTAAGAGCTGTGGTCTCGAGCAAACAGCGGCATTAAAGCAACAAGCACAGGGAGTCTGAGCTAACATGCTGGGCTCGTTGGCCACACAAATGGCAGAAGAGAGATTGACAGCAGCATAATCCCTACATAAAGCACTTCTATGACTGGTTTCCATTTTTACTCAGTGGTCCAATTAGATTGGAAAATGGGGGAAAATAGGCCTATAGCCATGATATTCTTGCGGTGCATAGACTTTTGGTATAGCCAAAAGTTTTGTTTTTTACTTTCTTTTTATACAAAATTATGCAAACTATAAAAAAAAAAAATTAGCAACCAGGAAATGGCAGAGCGATTTCTGCGTAGTGCATCTTTAAGTAATCAGCTATTTGGGCCTGACCTAAGTGTTGTGAGTTGGGAGGTATCTAAGATGGGGCTTCCACCACCTGTTGTGGGCCCACGGTGTGCCGGTCAGCGGCCCCGCTCCAACACACCTCCCCCTTGCCCAGAACCATCGCTCGCAGACCCAAACGTTTCCTTAACCACCGATGATGTAGCTGTTGCCAGCACTTAATGGAGGCCTTTCATGTTTAAACCTTTTCACTTTCAGTCTTCTATTTCTTTGAATTTCTACCTATGTCATTAATACACACCTATTTCACCTCCCCTACTCAAGTGTTAGCTGAGGGTGTTAGTATGTACTTACAGTAATTGAAAGGGGACTTTTTTGGAAGCGGTAAACCGGGGCTAATGCTGGGACATTATGTGCCACGCCATGACAGAGACAAACAAGTCTCTGTGTTCGGTACTGGAAACCCTTCAGGTATCTGTGTCAAGACTTCTTAACTGCTAGGCAGCGTTTATACACAATTAAGTAACCAGCTTGTGTAATCAAACGTGTTGCTGTTTGCATGTAAACCAACAGGGAATGTTCATCTGTTATTGACAGCATCTGGCAGAGAGGGGGTAATTAAAGGCACTTGTTAACTAAGACTCACTCTCTGAGTCATTACCAGAGGGATCCTATTCTGGAGATACTCCCACCCCTCTTCACTATATATGAATAGCCTGATGCCAGTACAGTTTGTACTGTCTTGGCACACTAAGGCGTAGCCTATAGGCTACATTTTATATGATAACCCAGTAGAGTAGAATTGAAGCAACCACACAAGGGATTTTAAGTTTTAACCACCCACACTTTGTTTATCTTCCTCCCACTTATCTTAAATATGACAACACATGCCAAGGAAACTGAGAATTTAGGCTGTGGCCCTAATGAATGCTTCCCCATGTGTTCCAGGTACATTACGGCTCTGACAGACTCTGAGGAAGAAGAGAAGAGTGAGGCTGATGAGAGTCAGGAGGAAGTGACAGTGATCGAGCCTCTGGACGAGTTCTCAGCCCTCCTGGAGAGGGTGGACGCTCTACACAATGGCACGGATGGAGACAAGAGGGAGTGCCTCCGCACCATGCTGGATAAGAGGACAGAGGTGGGCCACTTAAACCAACAGTCCTTAGTCTTTAGTTTGGATGTCCTATGCCTAGAAGCAATGTCCAAGACTGCCGCACAGAAGAAATGCCAGCCCGCGCAGCCAGAAATGCACAATATTGAAACATTACTGAATTTATTAGTTTGCCCCGTTATTTTACACTATACTTAGATCAACGTTTCCCTGTGAGACTTGTGAATCAACATAATATCATCCCCCTTTTTAAATGCATCAACCAAAACTAATCTTTGCAATATTGAGTCGGTGACTTTGCTGAAGGCAACAGAGTAGAATTCTATTAACGGGTAGCCTACGAGCCGTCTTTCCATCACCCGAGGTTGCGAGTAGATGCGCTTTTCAGGTCAAAGTGTAGAGCCACATGCACATTTATTAATATTCTTTGCTAGTTAGAGAGTTATTTGCCCAGTTAGGATATAGCTAATTATTGGTCAGCAATGGGGGAGTGACTGCTTCCTACAAGAGCACACAACTTGTACATTTCTAGCTGTCTTTGAAAAGCAAGTCAGGTAAATAGCTTTTATATGTCTTAAAGGGCCTGTGTTGTATTTTGAGACAGGCTTGAATATGCAAAGAAGCCAATAGGCAGAGGGTAGCCTACATTTTTCTTTGATTCTCTCTATGGTAATAATAATGACTTTTATTTTGTAAAGCAGTTTCTTGCATCATACAACATAATACAATGCGATTTCCACTCACCTATTTGGCCCATGTTGTTACAGACCAAGTAAAAAAGATCTCCTTCTTGTCAAAAGGTTAACATCAAGCCCTTCATAATTATTTTTAAGTCTCTGTAACTTAAAGAGTTACAGCCTCAGTGTTCACAGTAAGCACATGCTGGAGGTTGCACGGAATTCTCACAACGTTTAACTTTCCGCTCAAATCTGAAATTTGCTCAATGCTGACAATAATTAGATGGAATATTGCATAGAAGAAATCTATATTTTTCCAAAAGAGCAAAACAAATACTATTTGAATCCAAGTCTGAGCAGTGAAGTTACTTGGTGAAGCCTGCCTCCAAATTAAAGTCAATATGTGAAGTTTAATGACACTCCTCTTTTCTTCACAGTTTGGACAGAACACTACTTTCTTATGGAGACTAGTTCGGGCCTATGTGGATGTCCACGACATCACTACCAACCTAGAGCAGAAGAAGACCCATGCAGAGACTGGTAATAAACCACATACGGACCCCTTGATCTCCAGTATTCACAGCATGTACCAAAGATTAGGGTTATACAATTCCCCAAATTTCCCAAAATGCCAAGGTTTCTATTTCCCAAAATGCCCAGGTTTTTCAGTGTCTGGAAATATGCAACCATAACAGTTCCTGGTATTGGAGACATGTATGTTCATTTGCACAACTGGTTCTGCAGGCCACCCACTTGTTGGCAGTATCCACACCTTGGAGTGGCCTGGAGGTAGTCCTGGTGAAAATCAGCAACTGAATGACACCTGTGAAACTCTAGTATTGATAAGTAAGCCAATTTAAAATCTGGCCACAAAGATAACTGGCAGGATCTGTGGTGAGCTTTGGCGAAGTTTGTGAGCACAGCTGAACGTATCTGACTCCATCTGCCGGTGGATCACCGACTTCTGACCAACAGGACACAGCACGTTAAGATGGGAAAACATCTCTCAACACTGGGGCGCCACAGGGTTGCATGCTCTCTCCCTTCCTCTCCTAACTCTACACGAATGACTGCTCCTCCAACGACACATCCGTCAAACTACTCAAGTTTGCTGATGACACCAACCTGGTCGGACTCATTTCTGACGACAAAAATCCAAGTACCATGGAGAGGTTGACCGCCTGGTGCAATCGCAACAATCTGGAACTCAACACAGTCAAAACCATGGAGATGGTGGTTGACTACAGGAAATTCCCCCCACCATCTTTGTCCCTCGAGATTGATGGCTCAGCCGTCAGCACGGCCAAGTCATTCAAATTCCTGGGGACCATCATCTCTCACAACCTCAAGGGGGAGGACAACATCAGTGGTGACCAAGAAGGCTCAACAGAGGATGTGTACCATCTGTGCCAGCTGAGGAAACTCAATCTTTCTGACAATTCTGGTTAGATTCTACACCATCATTGAGTCCATCCTCGCCTCTTCTATCACCGTCTGGTTTGGTTCTGCCTGTTGCAAGGGCAAACTGCAGCGCATCGTCCGGTCTGCGGAGAAGGTCATCGGCTGTCACCTTCCCTCCATGACGGACCTGCACGCCTCCAGTACAAGACCATTGCCGACCCTGCCCACCCCAAACACCTGTCTTTCAAAGACTGGCAGACGGTTTAGGTCCGCCACTTTAACCTTTTCTTCCCCCATGCTGTGGCCCTCATCATCCGGCTATCGGGCTCATAGGGATTAAGTGACTTTGCATTGGACTGACTACTGCACCTTGTCATCAATGACCTGAAATACTAATCTGCATTATACTGCATTTGCCCATAATGTTTGTACCATACAGCTGTGGTGGCATATAGGGTTGTGGCGGTCATGAAATTTTGTCAGCCGGTGATTGGCAATCAAATAACTGCCGGTCTCACGATAATTGACCGTTTAATTAACAAACACATTTAGTATCTTCTGGCTTCCACGCATAGCCTACAAGCCACTGATGCAGACCTTTGGAACAAAAAGTCTAATAAATCCATGTAATATAGCCTTCACTATCACAATAAATACATTTTTTATTTTGGTCAGGTCAAAAGAAACATGATATGAAGAAATGTAGTCTATTTCAGAAGAACAGAATAGCATGCTCAGAGTTGTTCTTATGTTAGGCCCTGATCTGGCTATGCCATATGGCTGTGAGCTACACTAGTTCATTTAGCAGACAAGATTTTCTTAGAATTCCATGGCATTATTTTATAGTATGAAGAATACAATTGAACATAGCTGAATAAAATATAAATAATATTTTCTCCAAACGATTTGAGGGAGTGCGCACATGCGGCTATTCTGTGTTGAGCGGTTAACAAAGAAACAGGCATTCTTATATGCTTAATTTAGAGTTATTTATGTAACTTTAGTTGTGAAACAAACATTGGGCTGTATGTTTAGATTTATTAAATACATCCTAAGGCTGCTTGATGCAACTCTAATGATGATTTTAAAGTCTCATGAAAGTCATGCTTTTTTTTTGCGCAGGCTGTACACACTTCATCTGTCTCTCATTCACAATTTGACAAGCACTTGATAATTCCCCCTAAAAAAAATCCATGTCTTTTGTGGCCGTTGTGCCCTTGGGTTGAATATAATAATTATAATTCCCTTCTCCCGGCTGCATGCTCCAAATCACCTCTCACTCAAATGGCTCTCCGTCACGTGATTGGGTCTTTCTCACAGGCTACAAGTGAAGACCAACACATCCGGAACGAAACTGCACGCTTCCGTATCCAATTTGCACATATTAAAGATATTGGAAGAACTGTCCACATTTTATTTTTCATCAGCCAACAAGATGAGTAGGCCTAACAAACAGCAAAAGCACTAGCCTATGTCAATCTACTATCCCCCATAGTACAAAAGTTTACCTATTCTGTGCGAGAAAGAAATATTACAAACATTGTCTGGGACAGTGGTGGGATGGGATAGATCCCAAAGTAATACAACCACTAGCATCCCAAAACTTTTTTAAGCAATGAGGTTGACTCAACGGATCAGAATGTTTAGCTTTAAGTGTTGATAACTATTAGGCTATTTCTTCACATAAGCGCAGTAATGCGCACATGGCAGTAAGCGCAAATGTTCCATTAGCGGGAAAACCCCATTCTCAAAAGTGACCGCAAAAGTGATTTATGCATGTAATGCTTTTATTATAAAAGTTAATTTTTACAGTTGAAATTATCTTCCCCAAACTTGAAACTCACGTGTTGCGTATGTATGCCATTTAGGCTCTACACCCGTTGTAAAGCGGATTAATGTGCTTAACATCTTTAAACTATTTGGCAACTTTATTTGTGATACAAACCGTATCAAAACATATAGGTCTATGGGCCTATACATGAGGTGTGCAACTAGGATTCTTTTTAAATTGTTAAAGGGTATTCGTTTATTGCCTTACTGCACACAAGCTGGTGATGATATATCATTCACAAGTGATAGGCTAATATTCCCTGTGGTTAATTTTCCTGCCAGCCAGGTAGGCTAATACTCCTGTTGTAAAGAGAAGCAATGTGCTTAATATTAGGAAAGTTGAAAATAAATATAGTAAGCCTATTAACGTTGATGGGATCCTCTGGGATCCTCTATTAACGTTGAATAGAGCCCATTCACTGTTTTCTCACGCAATTGCATAGCCTATTGCATCACAAGTCCTCCACTGGCAGCTTCATTTTCTAGTACCCGCAAAACACCAGTCTCAACTTCAACAGTGAAGAGGTGACTCTGGGATGCTGGCCTTCTAGGCAGAATTCCTCTGTCCAGTGTGTGTTCTTTTGCCCATCTTAATCTTTTCTTTTTTTGACCAGTCTGAGATATGGCTTTTTCTTTGCAACTCTGCCTAGAAGGCCAGCATCCCGGAGTCACATCTTCACTGTTGACGTTGAGACTGGTGTTTTGCAGGTACTTTTCAATGAAGCTGCCAATTGAGGACTTGTGAGGCATCTGTTTCTCAAACTAGACACTCTAATGTACTTGTCCTCTTGCTCAGTTGTGCACCGGGGCCTCCCACTCTTTCTATTCTGGCTAAAGCCAGTTTGTGCTGTTCTTCAGTTTCTTGGCAATTTCTCGCATGGAATAGCCTTCATTTCTCAGAACAAGAATATACTGATGAGTTTCAGAAGAAAGTTCTTTGTTTCTAGCCATTTTGAGACTGTAATCGAACCCACAAATGCTGATGCTCCAGATACTCAACTAGTCTAAAGAAGGCCAGGTGTATTGCTTCTTCAATGAGCACAACAGTTTTCAGCTGTGCTAACATAATTACAAAAGGGTTTTCTAATGATCAATTAGCCTTTTAAATGATAAACTTGGATTTGCTAACAATGTGCCATTGGAACACCGGAGTGATGGTTGCTGATAATGGGCCTCTGTACGCCTATGTAGATATTTCATTAAAAGTCAACCGTTTCCAGCTACAATAGTCATTTACAAAATTAACAATGTCTACCCTGTAGTTCTGATCAATTTGATGTTATTTTACTGGACAAAAAAATGTGCTTTATTTTAAAAAACAAGGACATTTCTAAGTGACCCCAAACTTTTGTAAGGTAGTGTAGGTGTTCACTCAAATCGCTAGTTATTTTATACTTTTTTTAGCATTCAGCTTGCATGCTTTTATTTTCTCCCTGCCTTTTTCAAATACTCCATCCCCTGCAGTGCTTGTAAGCAGAGTTACAATAACTCACAACACTCTTTGCATGTCTCGTGTAACTGTAACATTATGTTGGCCATGAGCCTCGGCATATTACGTATAGCACTATACCATTTACCATCTAGAGTCTTTCTTTTTTCTCAACAGAGACTGTTGTGTGATTGTGCTGAACAGTACAGACTGGCTTGACCTGTTTCTTCATACAGTAATACTTCCTCATTAATGGGCCTCTAATCAAGGCTGGCCAGGTGCTTTCCGCAAAAGGCACCATTGTCAAGTGGTTTGGAAACACAGAAGGAAACAGGGCGATGCAGTGTTAGCTATTTTAAAGCAATAAAGACATCAAGTTTATGGCCCTGCTGTCTTTCTGGATTATCTTTCATATCACTGTTGATTTTATTTGTTCATCATCTCATGCCCAGTCTCTTCTCTCGTTTTGTGTGGCGTCTTTTTGTTTTCGTGTGATGTGTGTCATTGAATGATGTCCATGTCATCTGTGTGGTTCTGTTGAATCTCCTCATCTGTTAAATGTAGGTACATTCCTATATGTTTGTGTATACTGTATGACGTTAACAAATGTGCTGCCAGTATTGTGTATACTGAGCTCATGTTTCAGTGCAGTAGCTCTGTTCATGTCCTCCCTCTTTTCTCCCCTCAGGGAAGAAAGTTGGCGAGGAAGCCGTGAAGATGAACCCTATGTGTGCCGAAAGTCATCAGTGGTGAGTCTTTTTTGCTAATAGCCATACGTTACACATACATCCTCTTAAACCTATGTTCCAGTCGTAGTTGGGCAACTCAATTAGTTTGTAGCCATTCGGTTATGTCATTTGTGGCAAGGTGCCATGTCCGTCTAGCCACTTAAGTGCCAAAGAGTGAACATTGTTACCTCTTCTTGGGTGTCCGCTCCACTGACTTCATGCGTTGTTGTTGCCTTAATGTTGTGTCCGCATGAGGACCTAGACTACCAGGCCTTCACTTCCTCCAACACCCATCCATGACCACATTGGCTGTGTGGTGTGTACTGTGCACACACCCACACTTGCAGCCATGTGCAAGCACAAGGACATTGAGATGGGAAACCGAGGCTAGTGTTACGATCTATTTGAAGCATGGTCCGTGAAGTAGCCAAAGTGTTTGTGTGTGTCTTCCTTCTCCCTTGAACAACTGTGTGTCCCTGGAACTTTATCCAAATAAAATGTTGTTTGTCACATGCTTCGTAAACAACAGGTGTAGACTAAAGGTGTATGCTTTCTTCCCAGCTAAAACAGTTTGGTAGAGTTCGTGCATATATTTTGACTACGTTTTGATGTTTTGGACATCGGTGACGTTCGGGCACACAAAAAATTTTCTGGAGGCAAGCTGAAGTTCGGATCCGACGTCTACTCCCCTTCGTCGGTGATTGGCCAACAGTAGTGATTCTTCATTAAAGTCTTTGTTGTCATTCAACGAGAGACAACTCGTTTGCATGCACATTTTTTCATTGACCAAACATCTTATAGTAGTTAGATGTAAAATTGTGCGACTAAGATTGCGTTGGCAAAAACGTCAAAATGAATGACAGAGTTCTTTGGTTATGGCTATAGTATCTCAAAATGGACAAACAGTACTATTGTGACTTTTTTCAAGCGAAGGTTTCAGCTAGCTGTGGAAATCCTTACTTACGGGCCCCGTGGCGAGAAGAGAAGAAAATAAAAATAATTTTTACAAACATAACACGAGGAATAAATACCCAATGAGTGATCAACATGATATATTATAAACAGGAGCAGCGTATGTGATGAGTTAAAAGGGTCAATGCAGAACATCCAGGTAACTATTGGTTAACTAATTAACTAACTATTTAGCAGTCTTAGAAGCTGTTCAGGGTCCTGTTGGTTCCAGACTTGGTGTATCAGTACCCCTTGCCGTGCGGTAGCAGACGGAACAATCTATGATATGGGTGGCTGGAGTCTTTGACAATTTTTAGGGCTTTCCTCCGACACCGCCTGGTATAGAGGTCCTGGATGGCAGGTTGACTGTCTGGTGCAATCACAACAACCTGGATCTCAACACAGTCAAAACCGTGGAGTGGGTGGTTGATCGCAAGGCACTACAGAGGGTAGTGCGTATGGCCCAGTACATCACTGGGGCTAAGCTGCCTGCCATCCAGGACCTCTACACCAGGTGGTGTTAGAGGAAGGCCCTAAAAATTGTCAAAGACCCCAGCCACCCCAGTCATAGACTGTTCTCTCTACTACCGCATGTAGAGCGGTACCGGCGTGCCAAGTCTAGGACAAAAAGTCTTCTCAACAGTTTTTACCCCCAAGCCATAAGACTCCTAAACAGGTAATCAAATGGCTACCCGGACTATTTGCATTGTGTGCCCCCCCTACCTCAATTGGGCCGACCAACCAGTGCTCCCGCACATTGGCTAACCGGGCTATCTGCATTGTGTCCCACCCGCCAACCCCTCTTTTACGCTACTGCTACTCTCTGTTCATCATATATGCATTATCACTTTAACCATATCTACATGTACATACTACCTCAATCAGCCTGACTAACTGGTGTCTGTATGTAGCCTCGCTACTTTTATAGCCTCGCTACTGTATATAGCCTGTCTTTTTACTGTTGTTTTATTTCTTTACCTACCTATTGTTCACCTAATACCTTTTTTGCACTATTGGTTAGAGCCTGTAAGTAAGCAATTCACTGTAAGGTTTACACCTGTTGTATTCAGCACACATGACAAATAAACTTTGATTTGATTTGAAGAAGTACCCAATTGTCATACTTGAGTAAAAGTAAAGATGCGTTAATAGAAAATGACTCAAGTAAAAGTGAAAGTCACCCAGTAAAATAGTACTTGAGTAAAAGTATTTGGTTTTTAAATATACTTAAGTATCAAAAGTAAATGTAATTGATAAAATGTACTTAAGTATCAATGTACTTAAGTATCAAAAGTAAAAGTATCAATCATTTAAATGTCCTTATATTAAGCAAACCAGACGGCACGATTTTCATGTTTTTTTAATTTACAGATAGCCGGGGCACACTCAGACATATGTTTAGTGAATCCGCCAGATCAGGTAGTAGGGATGAACAGGGATGTTCTCTTTACAAGTGTGTGAATTGGACCATTTTCCTGTGTTGCTAAGCATTCAAAATGTAACAAGTACTTTTGGGTGTCAGGGAATATGTATGTAGTAAAAAGTACATAATTTTCTTTAGGAATGTAGTGAAATAAAAGGTAAAGTTGCCAAAAAATAGTGAACTATAGACACCAACAAAAAAAACTACTTAAGGTAGTACTTTAAAGTATTTTTACTTAAGTACTTTACACCACTGCGCATTACCCTCTGTAGCGCCATGCAGTTGCCATACCAAGCGGTGATGCAGCCAGTCTGAAAAACAGCTTCTATCTCAAGGCCATCAGACTTTTAAATAGCCATCACTAGGCGGCACCCGGTTACTCAACCCTGCACCTTAGAGGCTGCTGCCCTATATACATAGACATGGAATAACTAGTCACTTTAATAATGTTTACATACTGCTTTACTCATTTCATATGTATATACTGTATTCTACTGTATTTTAGTCAATGCCACTCTGACATTGCTCGTCCTAATATTTATTTATTTCCTAATTCCGTTATTTTACTATTAGATGTGTTGTTGTGAATTGTTAGATACTACTGCACTGTTGGAGATAAGAACACAAGCATTTCGCTACACCTGCAATAACATCTGCTAAATATGTGTATGTGACCAATAAAATGATTTGATTATAACGCATTTTATCCTTGTAACTGTGAATCAAACATAATGATCATGAACGTTGATACTGTAAATGACATAAGTTTGGAAATATGAAATGCACATTTGGACCCCATTTGGGGTTTTGCTTGTATAACGTCAGCGGTATTTATTATAATCCTCAACATCTCATCTTTCAGAACCCATTGACTCCTCTCAATTTACAGCATTTCCCTCTCTGTCAACAACAAATGTGCAAAAGTAACCCAATTAGTGGGAGGGATAGGGGCATCTTGTCATGTGCGGTGCTGAAGTTTATAACGTCTGTCAGTCAAAAACCATACTGCGCTGTGAAGCGGAGAAACTGAGCTCTGACAGGCTGTGAGTGGAAAAGCCTATGTTAATAAAGGCCAATGAGACGGAGTGAAAACATGCAGCTTGAGTTGCATCAGGACAGAAGTTCAGAAGCCTATGGTTTTGGGTGAGTGACAGAGTTGTCCTGCGGTCCCTAGAATGGTGACAGGCCTTTTTGCGCTGCAATGTGTGTCCGGAATCTTGTCCTTACAAGCATCTGGGTTTAGAGTGCATTGCAATCCCTGCCAGTTAAAATAGGACAAGGCCAATCATCACTCCACAGATTCAGGAAAATATTCCCCAGACAGATTCATTTAAGATTGTGTGTGCGTGCGTGTCTTCGTTATGCTGCCAAAGCACACCAGGCCATGGCAGGAGATTGTCTGATTTTGTATGAGCTAATCTTGAGGATAATCTAATTTAGTGAAACTGGTGCACTCTGTGTAGTATTTAATAAAGACTTAAAAATGACATCTTGCAAATGAGGGCAAATTTTGATACAGCTGACATGTTTTGCCACGATAATAATATAGTGATGTGTTTATATCTCAAAATAACATACAGTACATTCGGAAAGTATTCATACTCCTTCCCTTTTTCCACATTTTGTTACGTTACAGCCTTATTTTCTAAAATGTATTAAATAATTTGTTTCCCTCATCAATCTACACACAATACCCCATAATGACAAAGCAAAAACATGTTTTTAGATATTTTTGCAAATGTGTAAAAAAATAAGAAATACCTTTTTATTTACATAAGTATTCAGACCCTTTGCTATGAGACTCAAATTGAGCTCCGGTGCATCCTGATCAACTTGATTAGTGTCCACCTGTGGTAAATTCAATTGTTTGGACATGATTTGCAAAGGCACACACCTGTCTATATAAGGTCCCACAGTTGACAGTGCATGTCGGAGCAAAAACCAAGCCATCAGGTAAAGGAATTGTCCTTAGACCTCCGAGACAGGATTGTGTCGAGGCACAGATCTGGGGAAGGGTACCAAAACATTTCTGCATTATTGAGGGTCCCAAAAAACACAGTGGCCTCCGTAATTCCTAAATGGAAGAAGTTTGGAACTACCAAGACTCATCCTAGAGCTGGCCGCTCGGTCAGGGGGAGAAGGGCCTTCGTCAGGGAGGTGACCAAGAATCTGATGGACAACCATTTCTGCTGCACTCCACCAATCAAGCCTTTATGGTAGAGTGGCCAGATGGAAGTATGTACACTCCTCAGTAAAAGGCACATGACAGCCTACTTGGAGTTTGCCAAAAGGCACCTAAAGGACTCTGACCATGAGAAACAAGATTCTCTGGTCTGATGAAACCAAGATTGAACTCTTTGGCCTGAATGCCAAGCGTCACATGTAGAGGAAACCAGACACTGCTCATCACTTGGCCAATACCATCCCTACGGTGAAGCATGGTGGTGGGAGCATCATGCCTTGGATGTTTTTCAGTGGCAGGGACTGGGAGACTAGTCAGGATCGAGGGATAGATGAACGGAGCAAAGTACAGAGATCCTTGATAAACCTGCTCCAGAGTGCTCAGGACCTCAGACTGGGGCGAAGGTTCACCTTCCAACAGGACCACTATCCTAAGCACACAGCCAAGATAACGCAGGTGTGGCTTCAGGACAAGTCTCTGAATGTCCTTGAGTGTCCCAGCCAGAACCCGGACTTGAACCCGATCTAACATATCTGGAGAGACCTGAAAATAGCTGTGCAGCGACGCTCCCCATCCATTCTGACAGAGATTGAGAGGATCTGCAGAGAAGAATGTGATAAACTCCCCAAATACATGTGTGCCAAGCATTTAGCGTCATACCCTCGAAGACTTGAGGCTGTAATCGCTGCCAAAGGTGCTTCAACAAAGTACTGAGTAAAGGGTCTGAATACTTAAGTAAATGTGATATTTCAGTTTTTTTTATTTTATAAATTTGCAAAAATGTCTAGAAACATGTTTTTGCTTTGTTGTTATGGGGTATTGTGTGTAGATTGATGAGGGGAAAAAGCTAAAGTAACTAAACGTGGAAAAAGTGAAGGGGTCTGAATATGTTCCTGTTGCACTGTAGAAGCTGATATTTTATAACATCTAACATGTATCATATCATTTTTGGTCTCTGATGGTTCATGTTTCTGTCTCCTTTTGCACCAGTTTCTTCTCTATATCCTGAAAACATAGGACATCATATATATCAGCACCTAAGTATTGTGATTATATTGTATCGTGAGGTGCCTGGAAATTCCCAGCCCTAATAGGTATGCATCTTCTAGTGGTGCGTGGGTCAGCTGTTTGTTCACCCGCCCGCAATTGCTAATAACCCAATCGCAACCGCCCAACTATGTGACCTACATCCTCGATTCGGTCTTATGTAGCAAAATTTGAAATGTTTATTTTTTTTTACATTGGATGAAAGTAGAGATTCAGAGATAAGAAAATTATATATCATACAATGCAGTTAAGGAATAATGGGAAAGTAATTCTGCTTTGAAAGTTTATAAACTTGTAACCCCACTTTTGAGAAAATGGCCCTTGAATGTTTTGGTGTACCTACTGGAGAGCTCTTCTTTGTCTACACCCATTCAGCATCGTTCACACCCTCTTAAGCCTTAGCCCCACCCATCTCTTTAAGGACTCACACGCTCACACTTATGTAAATAATATATTTCTGTTTTTTATGTCTAAAAACCTGTTTTCTCTGTGTTATGCAGTGTTGTGTGTAGATTGCTGAGGATTTTTTTATTTATTTAATCCATTTTAGAATAAGGCTATAGCGTAAACAAATTTAGAAAAAGTCAACGGGTCTCAATACTTTCCAAAGGCACTGTATACAGTGCCTTCAGAAAGTATTCACACCCCTAGACTTTTTCTACATTTTGTTACTGCCTGAATTAAACATTTACTATAATATATATATAATTTTTTGGGTCACTGGCCTACACACAGTACCCCATAATGTTAAAGTAGAATTGTTTATTTTTTACAAATTAAGAAAAAATGAAAAGCTGCAATGTCTTAAGTCAATAAGTATTCAACCCCTTTGTTATGGCAAGTCTAAATAAGTTCAGGAGTAAAACATTTGCTTAACAAGTCTCATAAACGTTGGATGGACTCACTCTGTCTGCAATAATAGTGGTTAATATGATTTTTGAATGACTACCTCGTGTCTGTACCCCACACATACAATTATCTGTAAGGTCCCTCAGTCGAGCAGTGAATTTCAACCACAAAGACCAGGGAGGTTTTACAATGTCTTGCAAAGAAGGGCACCTATTGTTAGATGGGTAAAAAAAATAAAAGCAGACATTGAATATCCCTTTGAGCATGGTGAAGTTATTAATTACACTTTGGTTGGTGTATCAATACACTCAGTCACTACAAAGACACAGGTGTCCTTCCTAAATCAGTTGCTGAAGAGGAAGGAAACCGCTCAGGGATTTCACCATGAGGCCAATGGTGACTGAGTTTAATGGCTGTAATAGGAGAAAACTGAGGATGAATCAACAACATTGTAGTTACTCCAAGTACTAACCTAATTGACCGAGTGAAAAGAAGGAAGCCTGTACAGAATTTAAAAAATATTCCAGAACATGCATCCTGTTTGCAATAAAGTCATATTGCAACAAGTGTGGCAATGCAATTAATGTTTTGTACTGAATACAATGTGTTGTGTTTGGGACAAATTCAATGCAAGACATTACTGAGCACCACACTTCATATTTTCAAACATCGTGGTGGCTGCGTCATGTTATGGCAGGGTTCGTATGGTCATGGAAAAGTTATGGAATTTGAAAATCTTGTTTTCCAGTCCTTGATATGTTTTGGAAAATAATATCACAAAAGTTTTAGAAAAGTAATGGGAGTTATTTGAATCATTTATGTTCATGTAGTTCATTAAGGCACACTTTTAAATATTTTATCAATAAAGTGAAAATATACATGATCAGAATGAAACACAATGATCAATGCTCTGGCGCGATTTTTGGTTGCGCGTTTCCCCCGTCTCACGCTCGTGTATGTTGGTCTAGCTGGTCTTCGTAGATAGTTCTAGCTTGCTAACAAACCAACTAGCTAGCCAGGCCGGGTAAATAAATGTTCCTTCAACAATGCTTGGCTACACATGCCAAAGTAAGAGTTGTGACTGGCGAAAGTTCAAAACCCAGCACATGCAAAATGCAACGTGCAGTAAAGATTTGTACATTTCGAACATGGGGAAGGCAGCGGTAACTAGCCACATGGAGGGGGGGAGGAGAAACACCTCAATGCTGTTGCGCGCAAGATGACGAACTCGTCACTGACCCCCATCACTAGCTTCTTCAACCCGGAGTTAGCAGCAGGATCAGCTACCGTATCCACCACCACCTCTGCTACCAAGCAAATATCGATCGTGGTAAACAAGAATGAAGTGCTAGCAGCCAAACGTATGGTGGGCCCTGAAAGTGGCGAACTCCCACTATTCTTAAAAGTCATGTGAAGAGGTGAAAACGAAATGCATTGGGTCCGAATTCATGGGACATTCCTCTGCTGTTGATATACTTAGCAAAATGAGATCGGAGTTAAGAACTTGCTGTAACTTTCACTTGGCAGTCCCAATGTCAACTGGAAGGTGTTCAACATACTACAGAAGAACATGTTGAGAGATGTCAACAAATCACGGATCAACATTGGGTCCTGTGTATTGTACATCCTGCGTAACGCATTCCGGGATGGATGCAAAGCCGCTGACTGAGATGTAGAACACACACACACACAAGTCTTTTTCACGATTTCCCTGCACGTAACGTAGACTTTGAAGGAGCCACAGGTTGTAGCACTAGCATGCTTCGGTTCTGCGAGCACTGGATAGAAAATGTAAACGTTTCAGGCCGCAGACTGCTGCTCTGGCCTCACGGGAAACAGTACGTGGAGATGGTGAGAAAAGGAGAACTACCCGATCCAAAGTACAAGTCTTTTGACTTAGTGAATGACAGCTGTGCTGCTTTCCCTGTGAAAGTGGACATCTTCAATGGCGTAGCCAGACAAATCACCCTTTTCCTCACCATGTACCAAACGGACAAACCCATACTGCCCTTCCTGAGTGAGGACATGTTAAAAATGATGAAAGGTAAAGAAATATGGATAATTATTGACAAGTTGACCACATTTTGTATGCGTGTGATACGATTGATACAGTATTTATGCTGCTTTGTCTTCAAAATACATGGGACAGAAAGGATCATTCCTAGTGCTGTTTACTAAAATAACGTATTAATCAAACAATCGTCACATTGTGATTTATTTGGGCTGTTTTATGTGTACATTAATGGAATGAAACCTATACATTTTAACAATCTAGAATCCAAGTTTCCTATCCGAGCTTAAACTAAAGAACAATATTCATTAGCTCACAGCTCATGGAACGGTTGTGAAGGAAAACACCCTGAAAGAAGCCACCTCAACACTGAAGCTCCTCCAAGTTCCATTTGAGGACAACAGTCAGCGCAAGGACAGTTCAATGATTAACACTGGATTTGCACCAGAAACAACCCTCAATCAACTGAAATCTTCCAGAAAGATTACAGAGAGGCATGTGCTGGAGCTCAAGATGGACTGCAAGAGGCTCCTGATCACACTGCTGGAGAAGGTAATGAAGAAGGCTCCAGTGCACCACCATATGGTGAGAAGCATGCAGTGGTTTGAGCCAAGACGGATGGCAATATCCAAACAGCTGTGCGTACCACAGATAAAGAGAATACTGCTTACACTCGTTACTGCCAAACATGTGGAGGAGTTCGTGTGTGACGATGTTCTGAGAGAGTTCAGAGAGTTTTGTGATGCTGCTGCACTCCAAGCCAGCTTCAGAGAGTTTGACCCCAAGACAAACTGGGTGGACACTGCTGTAGGAGACCAGGGGTTAAAAGATGCCTTCTCCAGGCTGTGGGATGTTGTTCAGATGCAGCTTGTCCTGTCTCATGGACAGGCTAGTGTGAAGAGGTGACTCTCAATCAATAAGGAGGTTGTGGTAGAGAATCAGAAGGAGTGGCTCTGAGGCTCATTGTTGATCACGTCAGAGACGTTGGGGGTGTAACCAAATTACAGGTAAGCTGTCGTTTTCATGAGTTGTTTGTTTGTTTCAACTGTTTATGCCATGTCTCTTTTGATTTGGACATTTTCTGTACACAGAGTACGTTTCTGTAAACAGACAAAGTAATCTACAGATCACCAAAGAGCTGTTGATGTCAGCCGCAGGAGCAAGGCTGAGGTATCATGGGTGCTTGGATGAGCAGAAAAGACTGAAGGAGAGACAAGTCATCGACCTGAAGAGAAAGGGTATCATTGATGAGCTGGACGACTTCAAGAAGAGGGCCAGGTTGGGAGCTGATATCAGTGCTCTTGAAAAATCAGTTGAGGAATATGCAGAGAAGGCAAATGCTACAAGCAAGCTGACTTGCATCGCAAAATCCATCCGTTTCTGACGCACTGCAAAAGAGAAGACATCTCTGCTGGAGATTGAAAAACAGAGAAACTTGTAGCAATGAAGAACTAAGCTGGCAAAATACTGTTCAGTTTATCTCTGGACATTCAAGAAGAAAAAAGCACTTATGGAATGTGTGTGTCCAGTTTATCAGACTGAAAGTTGTATGCGTGTGTGTTTTCCAGGGGCATGAGGGTTGTCCTATCCCTGCTGTGTCCTCAGCATTGTGTGTGTGTGTTCCATTTTAGCTCCTTAGTTTCAATGTCAAACAAACAAATTGTTCAGGTGTGTGTGTGTGTGTGTGTGTGTGTGTGTGTGTGTGTGGGGGGGGGGGGGAGAGTTCCAGGAGCATGAGGTTTTTCATAACCCTACCCCATGCTGTGTCATCAGCGTTTGTGCGTGTGAAAATATCTCCTGCACTATCCAGGACAGTCAAAAATGTGAATAGTAAGTTAAGTTTAAATGTGAAACAACTTCTTCAGGTTTGCGTGTGTTTTTAACTCCAACTGTCAGACCATAAAAAGAAAGCACTTGTTATGTACTTTTTTTTCTCTCCAGTTTTTCCTGTTGTATCTGTTAAGGTTTTCTTGTCCACAATTAATTTATAAGTGTTTATTATTTTAATCAAACTGTTATAAGCTTTGCATCATTTGACACTCATTGACTAGTGTCAATACCAATACACATAGAGATGCCACCAATGATTGGTCATGGAAATGTGGTTAAAAGTAATGGAAAAGTCCTGAAATTTCATCTGTCAAAATATGTATGAACCCTGCATTGGTGTGCTTGTAATGGTTAAAGAATGGGGTGTTTTTCAGGATGGAAAAATAAACTGAATGGAGCTAAGCACAGTCAAAGTCCTAGAGAAAAACCTGCTTCAGTCTGCTTTTTACCAGACACTGGGAGATGAATTCACCTTTCAGTAGGACAATAACCTGAAACACAAGGCCAAATCTACACTGGAGTTGCTTACCAAGTAGACAGTGAATGTTCCTATGTGGCCGAGTTACAGTTTTTAATTAAATCTGCTGAAAAGCTATGGCAAGACATGAAAATGGTTGTATAGCAATGATCAATAACCAATTTGACAGAGCTTGAAGAATTTTAGAAGAATAATCGGTATATGCAGTTGAAGTCTACAAACACCTTAGCCAAATACATTTAAACTCAGTTTTTCACAATTCCTGACATTTAATCCTATTAAAAATTCCCTGTCTTAGGTCAGTTAGGATCACCACTTTATTTTAAGAATGTGAAAGAAATGTCAGAATAATAGTAGAATAATGTTCCAATCGACTCAGTAAGGCCAGCAGGCTAGTCTTTAAAACATTTTTTTATTGGTTTGTAACCGTTATGAAAGTTGTATTGTCAATTTTGTTTTGTAGTTAAACGCCACTTTAAACGTGTACATGACACTGCAACAACATTTCCCCATGGGGACAATAAAGTCAATAAGTAAGTGAGTGATTTATTTCAGGTTTTATTTCTTTCATCACATTCCCAGTGGGTCAGAAGTTTACATACACTAAATTAGTATTTGGTAGCATTGCCTTTAAATTGTTTAACTTGGGTCAAACGTTTTGGGTAGCCTTCCACAAGCTTCCCACAATAAGTTTGGGTGAATTTTGGCCCATTCATCCTGACAGAGCTGGTGTAACTGAGGCAGGTTTGTATGCCTCCTTGCTCGCACATGCTTTTTCAGTTCTGCCCACAAATTTTCTATAGGATTGAGGTCAGGGCTTTGTGATGGCCACTCCAATACCTTGACTTTGTTGTCCTTAAGCCAATTTGCCACACCTTTGGAAATATGCTTGGGGTCATTGCCCATTTGGAAGACCCATTTGCGACCAAGCTTTAACTTCCTGACTGATGTCTTGAGATGTTGTTTCAATATATCCACATAATTTTCCTTCCTCATAATAGCATCTATTTTGTGAAGTACACCAGTCCCTCCTGCAGCAAAGCACCACCACAACATGATGCTGCCAACCCCGTGCTTCACGGTTGGGATGGTGTTCTTTGGCTTGCAAGCCTCCCCCTTTTTCCTCCAAACATAACGATGGTCATTATGGCCAAACAGTTCAATTTTTGTTATATATAGGACTCGTTTTACTGTGGATATGGATACTTTTGTACCTGTTTCCTCCAGCATCGTTCCAAGGTCCTTTGCTGCTGTTCTGGGATTGCTTTGCACTTTTCACACAAGTATGTTCATCTCTAGGAGACAGAATGCGTCTCCTTCCTGAGCGGTATGACGGCTGTGTGGTCCCATGGTGTTTATACTTGCGTACTATTGTTTGTACAGATGAACGTGGTACCTTCAGGCATTTGGAAATTGCTCCAAAGGATGAACCAGACTTGTGGAGGTCTACAATTTTTTTTCTGAGGTCTTGGCTGATTTCTTTTGATTTTCCCATGATGTCAAGCAAAGAGGCACTGAGTTTGAAGGTAGGCCTTGCAATACATCCACAGGTACACCTCCAATTGACTCAAATTATGTAAATTAGCCTATCAGAAGCTTCTAAAGCCATGACAACATTTTCTGGAATTTTCTAAGTTGTTTAAAGGCACAGTCAACTTAGTGTATGTAAACTTCTGGCCCACTGGAATTGTGATACAGTGAATTGTAAGTGAAATAATTTGTCTGTAAACAATTTTTGGATAATGTACTTGTCATGCACAAAGTAGATGTCCTAACCGACTTGCCAAAACTAGTCTGTTAACAAGAAATTTGTGGAGTGGTTGAAAAACGAGTTTTAATGACTCCAACCTAAGTGTATGTAAACTTCCGACTTCAACTGTATGTGCAAAGCTCTTAGACTTACCCAGAAAGAATTACAGCTGTAATCACTGCCAAAGGCAGTTCTAAAAAATTTGAATCAAAGTTGTGAATACTTATGTAAATGTGACACTTTTGGTCATGTAGTGTATGTAAATACTTGCTCGTCGAACATCTCATTCCACAATCATGTTCATTAATAGAGTTGGTCCCCACCTTTGCTGCTATAACAGTCTCCACTCTTCTGGGAAGGCTTTCCACTAGATGTTGGAACATTGCTGTGTGAACTTGCTTCCATTCAGCCACGAGTTTTAGTGAAGTCGGGCACTGATGTTGGGCAATTAGGCCTGTTTCGCAGTCGGCGTACCAATTCATCCCAACGGTGTTCGATGGGGTTGAGGTCAGGGCTCTGTGCAAGCCAGTCAAGTTCTTTCACATCAATCTCGACAAACCATTTCTGTATTGACCTCGCTTAGTGCACGGGGGCATTGTGATGCTGAAACAGGAAAGGGCCTTCCCCAAACTGTTGCCACAAAGTTGGAAGCACAGAATCGTCTAGAATGTCATTGTACGCTGTTTAAGATTTCCCTTCACTGGAACTAAGGAGCCTAGCCCAAACCATGGAAAACAGCCCCAGACCATTATTCCTCTTCCACCAAACATTACAGTTGGCACTATGCATTGGGGCAGGAAGCCTTCTCCTGGCTACCGCCAAACCCAGATGCGTCCGTAGGACTGCCAGATGGTAAAGTGTGATTCATCGCTCCAGAGGCCGCATTTCCAGTCCAATGGGGGCGAGCTTTACACCACCCCAACCCGACGCTTGGCATTACGCATGGTGATCTTAGGCTTGTGTGCGGCTGCTTGGCCATGGAAACCCATTTCATGAAGCTCCTGATGAAGTGTTATTCTGCTGACGTTGTTTCCAGAGGCAGTTTAGAACTCGGTATTGCAACCGAGGACAGACAATTTTAACGCGCTTCAGCACTTTCCGGTCCGTTCTGTGAGCTTGTGTGGCCTACCACTTCGCGGCTGAACCATTGTTGCATCTAGACGTTTCCACTTCACAATAACAGCACTTTGACCGGGGCAGCTCTAGCAGGGCATAAATTTGACGAACTGACTTGTTGGAAAGAGCTATGTTGAAAGTCACTGAGCTCTTCAGTAAAAACCATTCTGCTGCCAATGTTTGTCTACGGAGATTGCATGGCTGTGTGCTCGATTTTAAGCACCTGTCAGGAACAGGTGTGGCAGAAATACCTGAAACCACTAATTAAGGGGTGCCCACTTACTTTTGTATATATATTTGCAAACATTTCTAAAAACATGTTTTAATTTTGTCATAATGGGGTATTGTGTGTAGATGGGTGAGGAGAAAAATATATTAAATCCATTTTGAATTCAGGCTGTAATGTGGAATACGTCAAGAGGTATGAGCAGTTTCTGAAGGCATTGGCTAAATGGCACCCGCGTGATTTAATGTTGTGTGGTTATACTTGTTGTTTTGGTGATAGTTCTATTGGTTCATGTTCATAAGCCTTATAGTGGCTCCCATGTCATCTACCTTCTTCTCAAAGAGAGTCCTCCTCAAGAAAAGTTTTTGATGTTTATATTGAACACTCCACAATTAGTTCTGTAAATTGAATCACCTCTCCTTATATCACCTCTGTGGCACATCACTTCCTGAAAAGCTAAAGTAGACGTAAACCCCCACCTGGTTTTGATTAAAAAGTGTACCACCTTGCTTGGTGATTTAGAGAAAAATCCCCTTGCTTTTAATTAGTTCTCTGGAGTATAAAGTAACCGCATTGGTCCTGTTTGTGTTTGTGGAGGCCCCATTGCTGCATTCCTCATCTGAAACACTGGGGCCTGTCTGGACTTGACTGCTCATCATAGACCAGCGAATGGATTACAGCTATAGTAGATTGTACTAGATTAAGCCCTCTGATTCTCCTGAAACTGTAAAGTTTTTTCCCATAATGCATTGCTGAAATATACAAATTGCCACCAATATAAATGGTGTGTGCTATACATGTTCATCATATTTTGTTGACCTGAATATTGCTAGTTATTCATCTCCCTCACAGATAGCATAAGGAACCGATCAAACCTGCTATACGGTCCTCACCAATTTTGTCATGACCCCTAAACAAACGGCAAATGAACCTACCGAGTTTGTAGAGTTGCAAGCGTGATGTAGTCATTGAGTGCATGGCATATGAGACCATATACTCAGATTTTGATTACTTTAACCTCCCTGGGCAAGGTGGGACGTTTGCGTCCCTCCCTAGTCAACAGCCAGTGGAATCGCGTTGCGCGAAATACAAATACCTCAAAAATGCTATAACTTCAATTTCTCAAGCATATGACTATTTTACACCATTTTATAGATACACTTCTCCTGAATCGAACCACGTTGTTCCGATTTCAAAAAGGCTTTACAGCGAAAGCAAAACATTAGATTATTTTAGGAGAGTACCCTGCCAAAAATAATCACACAGCCATTTTCAAAGCAACTAGCATGCATCACAAATACCCAAAACACAGCTAAATGCAGCACTAACCTTTGACGATCTTCATCAGCTGACACTCCTAGGACATCATGTTACACAATACATGCATTTTTTGTTCGATAAAGTTCATATTTATATATAAAAACAGCATTTTACATCGGCGCGTGACGTTCAGAAAATATTTTCCCTCAAATACTGCCGGTGAATCAGCGCCACAATATACAAAAATACTTGTCATAAACATTGATACAAAATCAAACTGTCATTCAAAGAATTATAGATGAACATTTCCTTTATGCAAATGCTATGAAAGATTTCAAAAAAGCTTCACGAGGAAAGCACGCTTTGCAATAATCTGAGTACTGAGCTCAGAAAAATACACTAGGCTATACAGATCTTGGAGTCATCTAAAATCAAACATTGCATTAGAAATGTTCCCTTACCTTTGATCATCTTCATCAGAAGGCACTTCCAGGAATCCCAGGTCCACAACAAATGTTGTTTTGTTCGATAAAGTCCATAATTTATGTCCAAATAACTCCTTGTTGTTCGTGCGTCCAGTAAGCTACTCCAAGTGTAGAAAGCGCGCGGACGATGTCGCGACGAAAAGTAAAAAAAAGTTGTATTTACGTTCGTTCAAACATGTCAAACGTTGTAAAACATCAATCTTTAGGGCCTTCAGAACGTGAAGATTCAATAATATTTCAACCGGACGATTCCTGTGTCTTGAAAAAGGTTTTGGAACGGGAGGATCCACCCTCGTGAACGCGCCCCAAGAAGTGATGTCACCCCCTGCCTCAACAACTTCCCCTCCTTGTCATTCGGGCTCTGTTCATCGTAGAACCTTCAAACAACTTTGTAAAGACTGTCGACATCTACGTCACTGTGTATTCAATAGGAAACGACTTGAAGAGAGCCCATGCATCCAGATTTCCACTTCCTGGTAGGATTTCTCAGGTTTTTGCTTGCCATACGAGTTCTGTTATACTCAGACACCATTCAAACGGTTTTAGAAACTTCAGTGTTTTCTATCCAAATCTACTAATAATATGCATATCCTAGCTTCTGAGTTTGAGTAGGAGGCAGTTTAATATGGGCACATATTTTTTCCGAAATTGTCAATACTGCCCCCTAGCCCCAACAGGTTTTAATACACTAATTTGTCCAAATACTTGTGATTTTGTCAAACAAGGGGAGTAGATACTGTGGTATCCCGGGAGGTCTACCCACGGAGGTTGGTGATAGAGGGGAGGTACGTGCCGCGACATTGGCTCCCTCTGCTGGGAGAACCTGTGCTGGGCACCCCGATGCTGACGGCACCAATTAGGGGAGCGTGTCAACCAAAACAAAACCTCCGATTAGTAGCGGACGTAGCCCAGCTGAAAGGTGGTACGGCCCAGGAGTCTAGCCCGACTACATTCCTGGTCAAGTTAACGGAGGAAGATGACGTGGAGACGTATTTGTGCAACTTCGAAAGGTCAGCGCAGCGTGAAGGGTGGCCCAAGCCCAAGTGGGACAGCCTTTTGGCACCCTACCTCTCCGCGAAGGCCCAGAAGGCCTACTTCGACTTGAACGCTGACCAGACAGAGAATTATGAGGGACTCAAACGCCAGATCCTGAGTCACCTTACCCAAGGGCTGTCTACTGACTGACGTACTGTCCCTCCCAATAATCGATAAGGTTGTCCTGGATCGGTACGTTCGGGCCCTCTCCTACAAGCATGCAGGACCCCCGAAGCTTGGAGGATTTGCTGACTGCGGTGGAAACCCACCAGAACACCCAGGACCTGCTGAAAGGGCCCCGAGAGAGATGAGGGGCTGAATGGGGCCCAGACGGAACCAGCCGTGGCCGTGAAGCTTGCGTGGAGCTGCCCTGGCCGGGAGGAGTCCATGCCCTCCGCGCACTGTCGCCTGTGCAACCCATGCCCAGCCGCGAGAGGTCTCCGCTGGGCCCGAGTCGGACCAGGAGGGAGACTTTATTTTGTTACGTTTATTTTATGTTGCCCAGTGAAGAGTGTTTTTCCTGACTAGAGCCTCCCTGTCTCTGTGTCCATCTCTGTGCGCTCAAACCAAACAACCCACGGTTTACCACAATACATAAAGTGCTTTTATGTCTAAAGAAGATATGTATGAAAATACTTTAACAAGGGAATAATAATCATTCGATCTCAAATCAAAAATGCTTGAGCAGAGACAAAATAAAAATGTTAGTCACTGTACAAATACATATGGCGAGGACTGTAACTTGCAGTATGTTATGTGTACTTGCAAACGCATTATTTTACAAAGGCTAATCTTTTCCCCAGTGTGTGCATTTTCTAGGATTTACCAGTGAAATTGTCATTTGTGAACCAAACCTCTCTTCGGTGAATGTTATTGGCCTCTTTAAATTGCTGTGTGTATTTTCCCATGGAAAAGTGTCACAGGGTGCCTTGTGCCTGCTCTGTGAGCCAACAGTCCTGTTTGCCTTGCTCGTTAGGAAATAATTAGCATTAGCTCATTCACACATACCACAGCTCACTGTTGTCAAGTAAAAGAGGGAGACATTTCTGTGTTTGTTTAGTTAATTAAGAACAACAGCTTTATGCTTAATCCTATGTCCACTAATGGAGTTTGTAAGAAACTTAAAGCAGTTTGGGTCCGTGCCTCGGTTTAATGGACAGATGGGAAATTAGATAAAGCTCCCAGTTTAAGGTTGCAGTGCGTGCGTAAGTGTGGGGGACGGGCACTTAGGGCCAAACAATTCCGGTGTTGCAAGATAGTTTATAAATCTGGGTTAACACTGTTTATTCTACTTACCATTTCCGTGAGAACTTATTGTCGTTCCTCAGACTTCTCAAACTTTCCCCTTGGCAGGTGTTGGTTTATGCTTGTTAAATAGGATTTACATTTCCTCACACTATAAAACGACTGTCATGGTGTCCCCCCAAAAAATTACAAAAACACTATCCACTTGTTCCATTGCTATTTTCTAAGAACATTAGCTCAGCTACTCCCACACACAGGTTGCCCAGGATTCAGAGTTCCTCCGCCCCTGTGCTGTTTAGGTTTAGCCTGTGGTGCTGTCTACCTGCTGGTCCTCTCTCTTTCAATGAGTTCTCTATGTTTGGATCTGATGGCTGAAATTAATCTGCTGCTTCCGCCAAGCAGTTGACACGTGCCCCCCCCCCCCCCCCCCCCCCCTTTTGTCTTTGGCCAGTGGAGTGGGGGATTTCAAGGAAGAACTGGATTGTAATAACCTTGCGCAATATCCTGGCAGAGGACAGTGCTTTTCTCTGTTTCCTGTGACGCCCTCCACCTCTCTTGATCTCTCCCTCCCTCGCTTCCTTTCTGTAAAAAGTTATGGGAGATATTGTTTCAGCAGGGGGAGAAAAAAAAAAAACCAACATGAGGCAGTCCCCTGGGGCCAGGCACACCACTTCTCACCCTCGCATCCACTCTGTTTCTCCTCCCCCAATCTCTGCCTCTGGAGTCAAGGTGCTGCTTCACACATCGCAAATGTAAGCATTGGCTTATATTTCTACTTGAGAAATTGGCTTAAGGTAGAGCTTCTGCCAGACTCGTAAAAAAAAAAAGGAATCTCAAATGGCAGGTGCAAATACCCTTCTTTGACACATTCTAACCTACATCCTAGAGACCTTTATCGGACAGTCATATCCAGAAAGACAGGGGGGTAGGGGTATATAGGGATCGGACCTTCACTTTTGTTGGCATAACAGTCTTTCCCAAGTTTTTTTTTTTTAGCAGCGGTGGCAACCACCGTCCAACTGTCAACCGCCGTGTCAGCGTGCCCGCCACAGGAGTCGCTAGAGCACGATGTGACAAGGACATCCCGGCCGGCCAAACCCTCCCCTAACCCGGAAGACGCTGGGCCAATTGTGCGCAGCCTCATGG
The DNA here is from genome assembly GCF_965601325.2 of Salmo salar. Classification (NCBI taxonomy): domain Eukaryota; kingdom Metazoa; phylum Chordata; class Actinopteri; order Salmoniformes; family Salmonidae; genus Salmo; species Salmo salar. The sequence continues at coordinate 9,385,348 of NC_138308.1, read as the reverse complement.
GTCTCCCGGTCGCGGCCGGCTGCGACACAGCCCAGGATCGAACCCGGGATCTGTGGTGACGCCTCTAGCACTGCGATGCAGTGCCTTAGGCCGCTGCACCACTCGGGAGGAGAAATCAGTAGTTTTTGCTAACTTCATTTTATGTGACGTCAGAGCTCCAGTCCGCCCACGCTAGTCGCTACTCCATCGTAAATCATGGAGTTGAGTTTAGTTGGCTATGCCAGAGCAGAGTTACATGATGAGTAATAATACTTAACTTGGCCTAACCACTGAGAGACAGGAAAAATGTCCTGCGGTTAATATTGAGAAATCCATCCTGCTCCTTCACAGCCCTCACCTGTGAGATGTTCCATATGAACTGTGATTAGTACACACCTCTGTTATGCTACTCTGTGTTTCTCAACTCCACTCCACTCCCCTGACTTCACTTTAGATTTATAGCTGTTAATCATATTATATTGAATAGGACTACATAAAAACAAATTGAAGAGTTGTTGTTTTTCCCTACAGTGTTTGCACTCCTGACAATCGCTAATGTTCCTCGACTAAAACTATAATTTGTACAGTTTATTCTAGGTGGTTAGACACTGCTTCTTTACAGGCTTGTTATTCACTGTCACTACAACAACTTGTGGTTATAAATGTGTTATGCATGGGTTATAGGGTTTTGGGGCATGTTGGCTCTGAAAGGTGTTACCCTCGTGGCTCCTTAGATACTAACTGTTGGGACCTTTTAGGCCATCTGGCAGACTACTTTACCTCCCCTAACCTTAATAGTCAGTAGGTTAGGTCCATATTACCCGCTCTAATAAGAATATGAAGGGCCACTGCAGCTGGAATCATCAAGGCATTGTTTTGTCTCTCTTAGTCTAGCTGTGGTCACTGTTCATTCACTTTCAGTTGCACTGTAATAACTCCTTGTCCTTGGACGACTCACATGATGTAGGAAGTCGGAACAGTATTTAGTATTTTATTTCGGATCCCCATTAGCTGTTGCAGAAGCAGCAGCTACTCTTCCTGGGGTCCACACAATACATAAAACATGAAATGATGCACAACACCAATAGACAAGAAGGGCTCAAGGACAGAACTGCACAAATTTAAAATAAGAATAAAACCAGATAAAAGTCCTAATGACAGTTACCCACATTACTGACAGTTACCCACATTACTGACATTTACCCACACATCAATACATACACTAAGTCTACAAAACATCAAGAACACCTGCTCTGTCCATGACAGACTGACCAGGTGAAATCTGTGATCCGTTATTGATGTCACTTGTTAAATCTACTTCAATCAGCGGTGATGAAGGGGAGGAGAACGGTTAAAGAAGGGTTTTTAATCCTTGAGACAATTGAGACATGCATTGTGTATGTGTGGCAAGATTTAAGTGCCTTTTGAATGGGGTAATGGTAGTAGGTGCCAGGCACACCGGTTTGTGACAAGAACTGCAACGCTGCTGGGGTTTTCCATGCTCAACAGTTTCCCGTGTGTATCAAGAATGATCCAGCACCCAAAGGTCATCCAGCCAACTTGACACAACTGTGGAAGCATTGCAGTCAACATGGGCGGTGTAGAGTGTGGAGTCCATGCCCTGACGAATTGGGGCAAACGAGAGGTGTTCCTAATGTTTGGTATACTCAGTGTATACATATGCCTAAGATCTATTTAGGTCAGATAGGGGACAAACAAACCATTTATCATCCATCCACCGTCCGTATTTATTCATTAACAGGTAGCTAGTCGGTCAGTGGTGTAGGACTTGCTAAAACATATCATCACACAGCAGAATGTTTTCATTGGAAGCCAGTCGGCTAAAAGCTGCAGATAGCATCTCCGCTATCTCATCGCTCGCCAACCAGCGGTGGTGTAGCCGCACCTCGCGCTGCCATAAGAAAATAAACAAGTACCGTTTTGTTACAGTTATATACAATTCGCCCACCAATGCTTTGGCAGATAATAGATAAAGATGCTTTTGTGAGTGTGGTGTGGGTGGCACTTGATTTCTCACTGTCTTATTTTGCAACATCCACTGTATAGGTGGTATACATTTTAAAGCACATATGAATGTACGAATCACATGGAGCATACGAAAACCGGTACACAGAGCATACACACAATCCTAATACTTTCCTGCTAATCAGGCAACAGAATTTGAACATTGGCAGTTGGCACAACACATTTTTTCTCAGAACCCACAGCTACAGGCTGGGGATAAAACACACCATCTTCCACTGTTTTATTTAGCCCCTTCCTTGTTCCCAGTGTCCCTTGTATATTAAAGCTGCATTCTGGGATTCGATAAACAACTAAACACAACATTTCACTTGTTTTGGACTAACAATCCATGAAATCCAAGAGATTGTTTTGACCATATTTTGGAGCTATACACTGGAAACCATTCTAGAATTGAAATGACCATTGAACAGCCTCCCAAAGTGTAGATTGGAGCTTTAATTGGGATAGAGAACAACGGAAAAGAGGGAAATCAGCTGATCTTATCTCTCTTTCTCAAGTTGTTTAATGAGGAGCTTGTCTGGGAGGTTTCGCTACACCCGCAAAAACATTGCTAAATGTGTACAATTTGATTTGTTGGCTTCCAGCCCCTCCTGGGTGGTGTGGTCAGGGGCGGAAGGTAGCCTTGAATTTAGAGTGTTGGGCCAGTAACCGAAAGGTTGCTGGTTCGAATACCAGAGCCGACAAGGTGGGGGAAGAAATCTTTCGCTGTGCCCTTGTCGGATGAGAGGGATTTACTCCAGATACCAGAACAGGCCCTCATCCCCGTCATTCGCAGGAGAAAGAGACGGAGGTTGGGGTGCCTTGTAAGGATCCGGCGACGAGTGGCTAATCTGCCTTTGCCATTGGTACTATTGGCCAATGTACAATCTCTGGATAATAAAGTGGACGAACTACAAGCATGTATATCCTACCTACCGGACATTAAAAACTGTAATATATTATGTTTCAGTGAGTCGTGGCTGAATGACGAAATGAATAACATACAGCTTGCGGGTTATACACTGTATCGGCAGGATAGAACAGCAGCCTCTGGTAAGACAAGGGGTGACAGCCTATGTATATTTGGTGCAGCTGGTGCACAATATCTAAGGAAGTCTCAAGGTTTTGCTCGCCTGAGGTAAAATATCTCATGATAAGCTGTAGACCACACTATCTACCTAGAGAGTTTTCATATATATTCTTTGTAGCTGTCTATTTACCACCACAAACCGATGCTGGCACTCAATGAACTGTATATGGCCATAAGCAAACAGGAAAACGCTCATCCAAAAGTGGCGCTCCTAGTGGCCGGTGACTTTAATGCAGGGAAACTTAAATCCATTTAACCTAATTTCCTGTTGTGCAAAATGTGTAACCAGAAGGGGAAAAAACTGTAGACCACCTTTTACTCAACACACAGAGACGCGTACAAAGCTCTCCCTCGCCCTCCATTTGGAAAATCTGACCATAATTCTATCCTCTTGATTCCTGCATACAAGCAAAAATTAAAGCAGGAAGCACCAGTGACTCGGTCAATAAAAAAGTGGTCAGATGAAGCAGATGCTACAGGACTGTTTTGCTAGCACAGACTGGATATGTTCTTGGATTCTTCCGATGGCATTGAGGAGTACACCACATCAGTCACTGGCTTCATCAATAAGTGCATTGATGACGTCGTCCTCACAGTGACTGTACATACATACCCCAACCAGAAACCATGGATAACAGGCAACATCCGCACTGAGCTAAAGGGTAGAGCTGCCGCTTTCAAGGAGTGGGACTCTTACCCGGAAGCTTATAAGAAATCCCGCTATGCTCTCTGACGAACCATTAAACAGGCAAAGCGTCAATACAGGACTAAGATTGAATTGTACTACACCAGCTCCGATGCTCATCGGATGTGGCAGGGCTTGCAAACTATTACAGATTACAAAGGGAAGCATGGCTGAGAGCTGCCCAGTGACACGAGACTACCAGACAAGCTAAATAACTTCTATGCTCGCTTCGAGGAAAGTAACACTGAAACATGCATGAGAGCATCAGCTGTTCCGGACAACTGTGTGATCACGCTCTCCGCAGAAGATGTGAGTAAGACCTTCAAACAGGTCGACATTCACAAGGCCGCAGGGCAAGACGGATTACCAGGACGTGTACTCCAAGCATGCGATGACCAACTGGCAAGTGTCTTCACTGACATTTTCAATCTCTCCCTGTCTGAGTCTGTAATACCAACATGTTTCAAGCAGACCACCATGGTCCCTGTGCACAAGAACACTAAGGTAACCTGCCTAAATACTTCTGACCGTAACACTCACGTCTGTAGCCATGAGGTGTTTTGAAAGGCTGGTGATGGCTCACATCAACACCATTATCCCAGAAACCCTAGACCCACTCCAATTTGCATACTGCCCCAACAGATCGACAGATGATGCAATCTCTATTGCACTCCACACTGCCCTTTCACACCTGGACAAAAGGAACACCTATGTTAGAATACTATTCATTGACTACAGCTCAGCGTTCAACACCATAGTGCCCTCTAAGCTAAGGACCCTGGGACTAAATGCCTCCCTCTGCAATTGGAACCTGGACTTCCTGACAGGCTGCCCCCAGGTGGTAAGGGTACGTAACAGCACATCCGCCACGCTGATCCTCAACACGGGAGCTCCTCGGGTGCGTGCTCAGTTCCCTCCCGTACTCCCTGGTCACTCATGACTGCATGGCCAGGCACGACTCCAAACCCCATAATTTAAGTTTGCCGATGATACAATAGTGGTAGGCCTGATCAATGACGAGACAGCCTATAGGGAGGAGGTCAGAGACCTGATCGTGTGGTGCAAGGACAACAACCTCTCCCTCAACGTGATCAAGACAAAGGAGATGATTGTGGACTACAGGAAAAGGAGGACTGAGCATGCCCCCATTCTCATCAACGGGGCTGTAGTGGTGCAGGTTGAGAGCTTCAAGTTCCTTGGTGTCCACATCACCAACAAACTAACATGGTCCAAGCACACCAAGACAGTCATGAAGAGGGCACGTCAAAACCTATTCAGGAAACTAAAAAGATTTGGCATGGGTCCTCAGATCCTCAAGGTTCTACAGCTGCACCATCGAGAGCATCCTGACGGGTTATATCTCTGCCTGGTATGGCAACTGCTCGGGCTCCGACATAAAGGTACTACAGAGGGTAGTGCGTACAGCCCATTATGTCACTGGGGCCAAGCTTCCTGCCATCCAGGACCTTTATACTAGGCAGTGTCAAAGGAAGGCCCTAAAAATTGTCAAAGACTCCAGCCACCCTAGTCATAGACTGTTCTCCCTGCTGCCGCACAGCAAGCGGTACCGGAGCGCCAGGTCTAGGTCCAAGAGGCTTCTAAGCATCTTCTGCCCCCAAGCCATAAGACTGCTGAACATCTAATCAAATGACTACCCAGACTATTTGCATTGCCCTCGCCCCCCTCTTACGCTGCTGCTACTCTGTTATTATCTATGCATAGTCACTTTAAAAACTCTACCTACATGTGCAAATTACCTCGACTAACCGGTGTCACCGCACATTGACTCTGTACGTGTACCCCCTGTATATAGCCTCGATATTGTTATTTTACTGCTGCTCTTTAATTATTATTATTATTAGGTATTTTTGATTTGAGCAACGCACTTAGCCCTAATTGCTACATGGGCGCTGTAAAATGGCGACCCTGGCCGTGCCCTGAGACATGTGTAGGAGTGGGGTCAAGTTGAGATATGCAAAGAAACGCATTTCAATTGCACACTTGTGTGTAACAGGACAAATATAAGCACCCCCAAATTTCTCTCTTTGTTATGGCAAGCCTAAATTAGTTCAGGAGTAAAAATGTGCTTAACAAGTCACATAATAAGTTGCATGGACTCACTCTGTGTGCAATAATAGTGTTTAACATTTTTAAATGATTTGAAAACCAGACACCGAATATCCCTTTGAGCATGGCGAAGTTATTCGTTACACTTTGGATGATGTGTCAGTGCACCCAGTCACTACAAAAGATACAGGCGTCCTTCCTAACTCAGTTGCCGGAGGAAGGAAACTTCTCAAGGATTTCACCATGAGGCCAATGGTGACTTTTTAAAACAGTTACGGAGTTTAATGGCTGTGATGGGAGAAAACTGAAGATGGATCAACAACATTGTAGTTACTCCACAATACTTACCTAAATGACAGAGTGAATAGAAGGAAGTCTGTACAGAATACAAATATTCCAAAACATGCAACCTGTTTGGAACAAGGCACTAAAGTAAAACTGCCAAAAATGTGGCTTAGCAATTCACTTTTTGTCTAGAATACAAAGTGTTATGTTTGTAGCAAATCCAATACAACACATTCGTGAGTAGCACTCTCCATATTTTCAAGCGTAGTGGTGGCTGCATCATGTTATGGGTATGCTTGTAATCATTAAGGACTGTGGAGTTTTTCAGGAAAAAAAAATTACGTAATGGAGCTAAACACAGACAAAATCCTTGAGGAAAACCTGGTTCAGTCTGATTTCCACCAGACACTGAGTTTAATTCACCTTTCAGCAGGACAGTAACCTTAAACACAAGGCCAAATCTACATTGGAGCTGCTTACCAAGTAGACCGTGAATGTTCCTGAGTGGCTAAGTTACAGTTTTAACTTAAATCTGCTTGAAAATCTATGGCAAGTTATATGAAAATGGTTGTCTAGCAATGATCAACAAACAATTTGACAGAGCTTGAAGCAATTTCAGGGAGAAAAAAAAGAGGCAAATGTTGCACAATCCAGGTGTGGAAAGCTCTTACAGACTTACCCAGAAAGACCCACAGCTGTAATCGCTGCCAAAGGTGCTTCTTCTACAAAGTATTGAATTAGGGGTGTGAATAGTTATGTAAATGCGATTATTTCTGTACTTCATTTTCAATAAATGAGCAACAATTTCTAGAAGCGTGTTTTCACTTTGTCATTATGGGGTATTGTGTGTAGATGCTCTACAACATTCGCAGAGTACGACCCTGCCTCACACAGGAAGCGGCGCAGGTCCTAATCCAGGCACTTGTCATCTCCCGTCTGGATTACTGCAACTCGCTGTTGGCTGGGCTCCCTGCCTGTGCCATTAAACCCCTACAACTCATCCAGAACGCCGCAGCCCGTCTGGTGTTCAACCTTCCCAAGTTCTCTCACGTCACCCCGCTCCTCCGCTCTCTCCACTGGCTTCCAGTTGAAGCTCGCATCCGCTACAAGACCATGGTGATTGCCTACGGAGCTGTGAAGGGAACGGCACCTCCATACCTTCAGGCTCTGATCAGGCCCTACACCCAAACAAGGGCACTGCGTTCATCCACCTCTGGCCTGCTGGCCCCCCTACCTCTGAGGAAGCACAGTTCCCGCTCAGCCCAGTCAAAACTGTTCGCTGCTCAGGCACCCCAATGGTGGAACAAGCTCCCTCACGACGCCAGGACAGCGGAGTCAATCACCACCTTCCGGAGACACCTGAAACCCCACCTCTTTAAGGAATACCTAGGATAGGATAAAGTAATCCTTCTAACCCCCCCCCCTTAAAAGATTTAGATGCACTATTGTAAAGTGGTTGTTCCACTGGATATCATAAGGTGAATGCACCAATTTGTAAGTCGCTCTGGATAAGAGCGTCTGCTAAATGACTTAAATGTAAATGTAAATGTAGATGGGTGAGAGAAAAATATATTTAATCCATTTTTAATTCAGTTGTAACACAACTAAATATGGAATAAGTCAAGGGGTATGAATACTTTCTGAGGGCACTGTATCTTTCTCACACTTTCAAAAGGCTTTATTGGCATGACAAAATGACATTCATATTGCCAATGCAACATTGTCGAGCAATTTTCTCAATTCTCTGTCTCTGTTTCTCTAGGTATGCCATCATGTGTGGAATCATGACAGAGTACGAGACTGTGCAGAACAGGATAAAGAATGGCTACATCTTCAAAGTAAGTGATTTTTTTTTGGACAGACCGTCTACACATAAAGCCATATCTTTTATGTAGTCACTGATTCAAGTGTTTGTTTTGTGTGTACTTGAAGGATGTCAGACCTTACCTTACAATAGCAGCACCTGAGGTGGTGGCAGGCACACAGATGGAATGGGGGAATTTAGCAGTAATAAGAGAGGGTAACTGAGGTGAGGTCGGGGCGTGTGCTTTCCCAGAACTTCCCCTGTGGTCTCACTCAGTCCGTGTTGATTCCCAGCTATGGCGAGGGTCCTCCCCTGTCATACAACCACAAGTTGACAGCTGAAGAATCTCCCTCAGTCTTATTTAGGTCAGGTATCCCTCAAATTAAATGTCAAAAAATGGTCCTATACATACGGTTATTGTCAGTGCTTATATACACTGACTGCTGTACAGGTGTTAACCTTATTGACTGTGGGCTCTATTCAGATCACTCCCCTCACTGTCCAGCAGCATACCACCCTACATCCCACTGCTGGCTTTCCTCTGAAGCTAAGCAGAGTTGGTCCATGGATGGGAGACCAGATGCTGCTGGAAGTGGCACTCTTTCGGAGGAGGCACTCTTTCATCTGGTCTAAAAAAATATCCCAGTGCCCCAAGACAGTGATTGGGGACATTGCCATGTGACGGGTGCTGTCTTTCGGATGAGACGTTAAACGGGTGTCCTGACTATCTGGTCACTGAAGGTCCCATGGCACTTATAGTAAGAGTAGGGGTGTTAACCCTGGTGTCCTGGCTAAATTTCCAATCTGACCATCATGGCCACCTAATCATCCCCAGCTTAAAATTGGCTGTTTTCTCTCCCCTGTAACTATTCCCCAGGTTGTTGCTGTTAATGAGAACCTCCTAAATTAAGGGTTAAATAAAACACCCAGATGTATGGGTTGCATAACGGCTGAGACTGGGGCAACCGCACGCAGCATTTATGTTGAGAGAGATGATTTTGCGATTGAGTGGAAAAGAACAGTGGGAGGGAAAAGGGAGAGGGTTGCATGACAAATAGGAGCTTGTGATGCATGTGCGTGTGTGAGAGATTTTTGTGGCATAGTTGTGGGTAGCTGTGTATGTGGAGCAGGACAGATCAGGTCAGAGGAAAATGTGTGGTGTCATGAATCAACACTTAATGCTGTCTGTCCTCTTCTGTTTTCAGGATCATCTGGATAAGGCCATCGAGCTGAAACCACAGGATCCTATGTCTTACTACCTGCTTGGCCGCTGGTGCTATGCTGTATGTGACATACACACACACACACACTAACCCAAGTCAACCATGCAGTGAGGAATACACTCCCTGAAAAGTGAGCTTTGAGAAGGAGTCATTAGCCTATGGAACAATGGTGGTGGTCAACCCACACAGATACGCTCATTGACACACACACACACACACAAACACCGTCCACATACCCTCCCATGTGTAGCTAGCTGCAGTCAAAGATGAGTGGCTATTTCTCAGAAGAAGGGAGAAAAAGTCACACCACCTGATGTTTTGTGAGAGTGAATTTAAAGGGCTTTCTGCTCCGTGTTCACGTTAAACATTGATCCACTGCTTACGTTCAGGCAGCGGGCCCCTCTTTGAAAGGGCCCGCGGTGACGGCAAGGCAGTGCTACACCTACAGTCGCACATTTCTAAGATGAATGGGGCGGGGAAGGAACAAGTGCGTGCGTTTGACCCAGCAAGTCCATCACATTAGGCCCATTATCTTATTCCTGTAATCAAGTTTTATGGAAAAGGTGTGTGTGTGTGACTGTTTATCGTGATGGGTTGGTTTGTGTTAGGATTAGAAACTGCTTCCATCGCGGATTATGTTGTCTCCGCATCCTGAGTGACGGGGCTTTAGCAACATTGGTTAGTATTTTGGAAGTGCCTTTCCATAGTGAAAAAAATGTAAAAAAGTCATTTTCAGATCCTTTACTCCCATGACCCTCCCCTTGTTTAAATGCTACTCGCAATGTTTACACACTGTAGTGTGAGAGTCATGTTCACACCGTGTTGTTTTAAATGTTGATCTGATTTACCATGTTCTGAAAGGGCTCTATACATTGGTTCTGTTCAGGTGGCTCAGCTGTCCTGGATCGAGAGGAAAATTGCTGCTACATTGTTTGGAGAGCCTCCAAGTGCCACGGTCCAAGATGCGCTGAAGAACTTCCTCAAGGTGTTGGGATTCTCCTTGCTACCATAGATTGTGGTGTTTGGCAGTACATGTTAGTGGAGTAAAGCATGTCAGGCCTTGCAAATACTGCAAATGTAATTTACCAGTACATTTCTCATTTGCCCAACTGCAAGATTTGAATATGGACAGCTACACTGTTTGTTACTTTCATAGTTCTGCACTGTATACTTTAGCCTGTTAGAATCATACGGTCCTGTCAAGTTTAAAAAAAACTTTTTTTTTAGTTTTATTTAACTAGGCAAGTCAGTTAAGAACAAATTCTTATTTACAATGACGGCCTAGGAGCAGTGAGTTAACTGCCTTGTTCAGGGGCAGAACGACTGATTTTTACCTTGTCAGCTCGGGGGATTCGATCTAGCAACCTTTCGGTTAACTAGTCCAACGCTCTAACCACCAAGGCTACCTGCCACCCCAAGTTCTCTCTCTTTAACTCAGCTTTCCTGATCACTGCACATTTAAACTCGGAAAACTCTTCCCTGTGTTCTGCGCACTTGCTGTTAGATCCTCTGCTCTCTTTCATGCTCTCTCTCCAACCCATTGGAACATGTAGCGCGCAGCAGCCTATTGGTTTTGTGTTGAGTCGGGATTTGCCCAGAGGTCACTTCTGCACCCAGATTGAAAGACCCAAACCCCAAGTATTTAGAGGCTTAATCTGTGTTCCCACATTTCACATGTTTATATAGAGAGATGTGAAATTGTTCCCGGCCAAGATTCTCTTGCTTCATGTCTCTTCCTCACGTCTTGTGTATCTCACCCATCAATTGAATTTAAGTGGTCTCTGTTGTAACTTGTTTCTTCTGGCCGCAAGGACTCTGGTAGAGGCTGTTTAGCTTCAACAAACACATCCTGCTGTTATACAACTTGTACCACTATAACCAAGTACACGAACAGTGACTACACACTACCTAGTGCCCAGGTGTTGCCCTAGTATTCTTCTCACTGTACTATTAATGCTCAGGCTATATAGGGTCCAAATTTAAGGTTGAGTCAAGTGAAATAGAATTGTCTACGGCTAGAGGCAGAATAATTCTATGGTTAGTCCTTTCTGTAATTGTGTGTGCTGAGAAGGTTCTATGTTTCAATTGCAGTCATTTGCCCAAATCCCGTACCAACCCCGTACCTGTCCTGGACTGATCTGATGCCATTAGAACGTAAACTGTGAGGCAGTGTTTTTGTCAGCGGTTGTGTTTTTGGTGCCGGTCCAATGGAAGAATACAGACATGTTATTGTGCTATAGGAGGACACGCTCATTGTAAAGGCTGGAATGGAATCAATGGAATGGTATCAAACATATGGAAACCACGTTTGACTCACTTCCATTTATTCCATTCCAGCCATTACAATGAGCCTAATCCTCCTATAGCTCTTCCCACCAGCCTCCTCTGGCCTTATAGTAACACTTAACTCGGACATTCTCAAGGTTTGAGGGGGAGATTTGTGCTTACAATGCAGGGCTACCTTTTCACAAGAGTATGACTTAATCAGAATACAGAGATTCTGGACAAGGAGAAGCCATTTTGTCCCAGCCTCAGGAAGCTGAACTCCAGAAAGAGTTGATTATCAGCAAGTGCAGTTTTCTCATGTTTTATAATATTTTCATTCTTTCACAGGTGGAGGAGATACGTCCCAAGTACTCCAAATTAAACTATGTGTTTTTAGCCAAGGTAAGTCGGACTGCCCATGTTGTTGTAATGTTTGCATCTTAGATTAATCTACAGTATATCCAATAATCAAAGGACTCTGTATGTGCACCGATGGTGATAATGATGAGGAGGAGGAATGTGTCTTTGATTGGTCAGTGTTACAGAGACCTGGGGCAGAAAGGTCAGGCCAGGAAGATGTGGGATGCTGCTGCCTCAATGGAAACCGTTTCCAAAGAGGTGGGTACTGACTGTATTGTCACTGGCTTATTCTTGTGCTCTAAAGTCTAAGTTTTCTCACGTTTGTCATTGTTGTGGTTCAAAAAGAGATTGATTGTCTCTTTTTATTTCTCTCTCTCTCCAAGGATGAGGAGGCACAGAAGGAGCTTGACTACCTTCTCCCTGCGCTAGGTGTTTATTGAGGACATTTTGAAATGGTTACGTCCTCTCGCTAGGGAGAAACCCAATGATCCTCTTCACTGGAAGCCACACTATGAATGGAATCCAAGTCCATGTCTTCTTTGATTACTGATGGGACAGTACCTTCAATGGGGGCTTCAACATTTTTGAAATACCTGACTTTTGCTAATACTCTCTGGGATTGGAATTGACTGGATCTGCTGTGCATGCTAGGGAACAGTGTTCTGGAGAACAAGTTCATCACAGACACATCTTGATGTCTTATAAAAGCAGATATCAAAATTCTTTGACGTCTGTTTGCTAAAGAGATTGTGGTAAAAGGGACAGTTGTGACCTATCAGCAAGCAGTTACACACCCAGAATCCAATTTCAATGGCTGTTCCTATCTTTGATGTAAGTCAATCAATGGTGTTCAATGGGATATATATTATCTACCATCTCACCTTGAAGCAATCTGCAGACAAGTGTGGAGGACCAGGCAATACTGTAGCTAGAAAATATTTTAATTATACTCACCCTATTAGTTTCAGAAATGAATATGGTCCCCTGTAAACTGCATATGTATCAATAATGATTATTGATTTGTTTTTTTATTACACTGAAATAGCCTAGCCTAAGAACTGCTTTAAAAAAAAATGTTGATGCCTGTTTTTTCTGTTTTTACCCATCTACCAATAAGTGCATTGGAAAATGTCACTGGTCTTTGTGGTTGAATCTGTTTGAAATTCACTGTTCGACTGAGGGACCTTGTAGATAATTGTATGTGTGTGGTACAGAGATGAGGAAGTCATTCAAAACATCATGTTAAACACTATTATTGACCACAGTGACTTGTTAAGCACATTTTTACTCCTGAACTTATTTAGCCTTGGCATAACGAAAGGGTTGAATAGTTATTGACTCAAAAAATGTCAGCTTTTCATTTTTAATTAATTTGTTAAAAAAATAAAAATATTAAAAATATACTTAATAAGCCAGTGACTCAATCTCTAAATAAATGTTAAATTCAGGCTATAATGTGACAAAGTGGAAATATTCAAGGGGTTTAACTACTTTCTGAAGGCACTATAACTATATGGTACCCTATTTCCTATAAAGTACACTACATTTGACCAGGGCCATAGTCCACTAAATATAGAATAGGGGCTCTGGTCAGATGTAGTGCACTAAATAGGGAATATGGAGCCATTTCAGATGCGGACTTGGACATTTTTTTTGTATTCTTTGACCTGCACTGAGTGGACCACTAGTGTAGCTCTGCTGGTTGGCAGGTTTTGTGTTCCTGTCACTGTTTGTACATAGACTGAGATGATGGTCCCATCGGATAAGATGAAGGACTTGATAGGAAAGAAAACTTGACTCCTAGGGAAAATCTCAATTTTATACTCATCGCGTCCTCTCTCCCCTTCTCCTTCTCAATGGGTTTTGAAAATGAGGCGAGGAAAAAGGACGCGAGGAGTATGAAATTGAGATTTTCCCTAGGAGTCAAGTTTTCTTTCCTATCAAGTCTTCTGGAAACCATTAACTGGTGCATACTTTATCTGAGAGGTGAAATACAGGAATGCTATCATTTATTTTGCCTCAGATTTGTCTATGTTCCAGTAATATGAATGTATGATTTTGTTTGATCTAGTGTTGTACACATTGTACCCACTGGGTACACACTGGTTGAATCAATGTTGTTTCCACGTCATTTCAATGAAATTACGTTGAACCAACTTGCAATAGATGTTGAATTGATGTCTGTGCCCAGTGAAGTAAATTTTAAGCAATAAGGCCCGAGGGGGTGTGGTATATGGTCAATATACCACGGCTAAGGACTGTTCTTACACACAACGCAACGCGGAGTTCCTGGATACAGCCCTTTAGCTGTGGTATATTGACCATGTACCACAAACCCTGAGGTGCCTTATTGCTATTATAAACTGGTTACCAAAATAATTTGAGCAGTAAAAAGACATGTTTTGTCATACCCGTGGTATATGGTCTGATATACCACAGCTGTCAGCCAATCAGCATTCAGGGCTCTAACCACCCAGTTTATAATGTCTTGTAAATTAAATACAGTACATAAAATATTATATATACACTATGCGAGCCATGTATTTAGAAATGAAAATGCATGGCTCTGGAAACGACTATTCTATAGACACTACTGATCAATGTTATTTGAGTCTGCCATTTTTCAATAAATATGTGGAATCGTGTGTGTGTGTGTGAGAGAGAGAGGGGAGATGTTGCTGGAATACATGCACACACAACAATTTTTGTACGCAACACTTGATAAAAATCTAATGGGGACATTTTCATTCTATTACCATCCAAATATTTACCCTGGTCTCGGTCCAAATGTAATGGAATAGTAAGGTATGAAAGCAAGTTCTTGCTTGATTACCAAAGGTAAAGTGTGGTGTTTTATTTGTAAGCCCCCCTTCCATTCCCCTTTTTGTCCAGACTGTGTAGTTTGTTCCAGAGCCAATTTAAATTTGTCACTGGATCAAATTCAGTCCAACTTCCCTCCAGTCTGGTCATGTTTCAGGTTATTGTTATGGCATAGACTCATTCAATTACCTCCTAACGGAACACAGGTGTTTGTTCAGTATTAAAATAACTCAAAATAAATCCTTGGAAAGTTGCTTTAGCCTTATCATTTGTACCAAATTAATGGAACTTGCCTCAACACAGCAATGAACTACAGTATTCCATGTCAGTGGAGCTAATCCTGTTGCAACTTTTTACCAAATGCCTCTTCCAAAGTGGACTAAAAAGTTAATGTTAATGTCTTAAGCCTTCCCTGTGGCTCAGTTGGTAGAGCATGGTGTTTGCAACGCCAGCCTGGTGTGTGCAACGCCAGGGTTGTGGGCTCGATTCCCACGGGGGGCCAGTACCAAAAAAATCCATGAAATTAAATGTATGCATTCACTACTGTAAGTCGCTCTGGATAAGAGCGCCTGCTAAATGACTAAAATGTCTTAACCACAACCCTGCTGCATACCACAATCACTAACTCTCCCTAATGTACTGTAAACAAATATACCAGTGGCTCGGGAAAATCATTAAGGGTTAACATCTCATCTGAACAATATAGGGTAGCTACATGTTACATAATTGGGAAATGATCTTCTTTCCTTTCTCATAATGTCCTAACTGGAAATGTTTGCGGTAGTTAATCATCTTGAAAGTAAGGTTTACTGGAAAACTTCTGCTAATGTGTATATTGCCCGTCTGGGAGGTTGGTCAACTATATCCTACTTTTGAGGAACTGTCATGAGTTTATGATTCGCCATCACAGACACGACTGTCAGTCTTTTTGGCTAATGGAAAATTGTGACGTAATGAGTCACAAAACCAAACTGTCATCAGTCATGCGATCAAGGATTAGGTCATATTCCTCACCACATACACAAAAAAATGCTGGGTTAAAATCAACACAATTTGGGTTATTTGTTAACCCAGCGCTGGATAAATATTGGACAGAACACACGTTGGGTAATTTTGATCCAGCCAGTGTTGCATGAATAACCCAACATATTGGGTTGTCTGGTTTACCCAAACATGGGTTAATTTAACCGTCAATTGGTTTATATTCACTTTCATGCTGAGTTCACCCAGCAGTTAGGTCTTTTTTAATGTAATCCATAGGTTATTTTCAGTAGGTGTGGCTTTCAGATAGCTATTTTTTGCCACCCGTGACAGTAAATGTCATTATTGTTCATCATATTAAATTGGTACCCTGCAAATAAAACATTTAATGAAAACGTTTTTACACATTACATATTGTAATGTATTATTAATTACATAATTGTTTACATATTGTTACAAAGTGGTAACTTTCCCAACAGTGGGATTTGCGTAAGCTTTCTAGGAACTCTTACATTTTTGTAAGCTTCATTAAAGTTACAAAACTGTTAACAATGTAATCGAACAGAAGAACCGGAATAACATTTACTCTCTCGGATGGCAAAAAAAAACGATCTGAAAGCCAGTTCTTTTTCTTTTTTTGTGAGCAACTTTTTATTATAATTTTTTGGGTGACGCGTTCAAATCACAAACAGTCTATCATTTTCAAAACGTACATAAATCCTCCCCAGTGCTATAACGACACAAGGTGAGACCCAGATGCAGACACGGGAGGCAGATGGTTTGAACTCTGATATTTATTATAGTCCAAGTGGTAGGCAAAAGGCAGGTCGGGGACAGGCAAGAGTTCAAAGCCAGGTCAGAGTCCAAAACGGCACAGGGCAGTAGGTAGGGCTCGAGGTCAAGTACAGGCAGAATGGTCAGGCAGGCGGGCTCAGAGTCAGGACAGGTTCAGAGTCAGGAGCTAGGAGAAAACCACTGGTTGACTTGGCAAACAAGATGAACTTGCACAGGCAGACAGAAAACACAGGTATAAATACACAGGGGATAATGGGGAAGATGGGTGACACCTGGAGGGGGGTGGAGACAAGCACAAGGACAGGTGAAACAGATCAGGGTGTGACAAGTGCTCCAAGAAATCCCCACCCATATACATCCATCCTTATGAAATTATTCATCCTAATAAAATAACAAATACAGTGAGTGCCTTCAGAAAGTATTCATACCCTTTGATTTATTCCATATTTAGTTGTGTTACAGCCAATTCAAAATGGATGACATTTATAATGCTGACACTGCTTTCCACAGTGTCTGTGGAAAGCAGACTGAACTAGGATTTTGCCTATGCTTAGCTGTATTCCATTTATTTTTTGGCAAAGAAAAGTCCCTAGTACTTGCCGATGACAAGCATACCCATACTATGATGCAGACACCACCGTGCTTGAAAATATGTAGAGTGGTACTTAGTGATCTGTTGTGTTGGATTTGCCCCAAACATTACATTGCATTCAGCATTGGAAAACCACCCTGGTCTTTGTGGTTGAATCTGTGTTTGAAATTCACTGCGTGACTGAGTGACCTTACAGATAATTGTATGTGTGGGGTACAGAGATGAGGTAGTTATTCAAAAATCATATTAAACACTATTATTGCACACAGAGTGAGTCCATGCAACTTATTATGAGACTTGTTAAGCAAATGTTTACTCTTGAACTTATTTAGGCT
The DNA here is from genome assembly GCF_965601325.2 of Salmo salar. Lineage (NCBI taxonomy): Eukaryota > Metazoa > Chordata > Actinopteri > Salmoniformes > Salmonidae > Salmo > Salmo salar. The sequence continues at coordinate 9,368,042 of NC_138308.1, read as the reverse complement.
TGCCATAACAAAGGGGTTTAATACTTATTGACAGAAGACATTTCAGCTTTTCATTTTGAATTCATTTGTACAAATGTTGAAAAACATAATTCCACTTTGACGTAGGTTATTGTGTGTAGGTCAGTGACACACAATCTCAAATTAATCCATTTTAATTTCAGGCTGTACACAACAAAACGTGGAAAAAGTCAATGGGTGTGAATACTTTATGAAAGCACTTTAAGTAAGTATTAGTCTTAAGATGGTCAGTCGCTGTTCTGCTGTTCTGGAGGTGGGCAGTGGAGAAGAGGACTTATCATGTTGTAGAACTTTGTTTTACATGTGCCCTATCCCTCACACACCCAACCCACGTGCTCTCTTGATTTGTATGACTCCCACCCTCCTCACAGATGTTTGTGATCATTTCAGGAAGTGGCCTGGATTTTCAGAGGTGTAAAGCTTCGTCTTTCATTTGCCAGGTCAACACTCATTCCTCTCTCCTGGCTTGTGTGGGTAATAATGTAATAGTAGAGTGTTGCCTGCCTTCCTGTAACCCAAGAGGGGTTAGCAGGGGCTGTATTGTGATCCAGTAATAACCCTGAAGCTGACATTGTTGGGGACAATGGCGACCCATCATTCAGAGCAGGTGGGGCTGAGTCCCACCTGTTTTGAGCACTGTTTTGAGCACTAGCTCAGTTTTTTCTGTGGTGGGGCTAGCCAGCAGAAAATACAGAGCGTTGCGCTTGATTGGCTCAGTTTTCTGTCATGATTGGCTCGGTTTTCTGTCACTCATGGGACAGTACATCATCCCCAATTCTAAGGTTAGAGCTCGAAAACTTTAGCCCCTTGGATTCTGCCATAAAGTTATATTAGAAGTGCCCACCCAAAAAGGCTCAAGGTCATTGGCCACAGATAGAATGACATCAAATCACGTTATATCTACAATAGCTTTGATTTGACTGATTATGTCAACATCTTACTTTCAAAGTCTTAGCTAGCAGTCACCATCAGTTGTCATTAAGTCGACGATATGCTGGCACATCCTTTTTAATCCTTGCCATATGAAGACAAATAATGAAGAGAAATTATATATAAAATGTATCTGTGCTCATCGGCCATTGCACATAAACATTACACAACAAGTTGGAAATCGCAAATTCAACAATGAGTTGTTTGGAGGGAATCAGTGGCTAACTGCAAGCCTGCAAAGAAAACACTAATGTTAGCCTGCTATTCAAAGGAGTGGCTGTGTTTTTTTTTTACGAGTTCCCACCATAAATCCAGAGAATGCCAGACTTTGATGACAAAGTTTTATGACAAAATGTGCCCACAAAGGACCGCTGCGCCACCTTCACAAGGTGAGTCCAAAAATGTCTTGTATGCTGCTGCATAAATGATGTAATATGCACGGGATAAATGTATAATGTAGCTAAGAAAGTAATACTAAGTGTATGTTGTGTAGTAAGCTGTTAGTAGCCCATGTGCCTCACCCTAATAATTTGGTCTATTTCCACCGACGTGGTATTGTAAACACATAACGTTAGTAGTTGTGGTGCTTGGCTTGCACGTGCAAATTCAGCACACACAACATTCTATAGTAGAATTGTGTTATTTGACATGTCAAATTAAAAGCTTATTTAACATGTCAAATATTTGACATGTCAAATAGTGTTATATGACATGTATCTTTTTTGACAGGCAAAGACCCAAACGCCATCCAATGCGCCTCACCCTAATAATTTGCTCTATTTTCACCTCTTAATTTGCCTACTGTTCTAACTTGGTGATGCACAAATAGCCTATAACTTGTTTTAGAGAAATGTAATCATCGAATATTGTAAGAGCTTTCATTATGTTTTAAATGCGCCATTTATTTATCCTACGGATCTGACTGGTACATGGAGTACACTGTAATAGGCTGACCACACCGTTTGCGTCGTGAGCGAGCGTTGCAAAATACATTTAGAAATCTATGTTATTCAATTATTGCACCCACACTGCTCGCGTCAACAAGCGTCTGCGTTGCCAAGGGCTAAAATAGAACTCCTTTCTATTTCTGATGCAGATCGCGCTGCATGTCCTGCCTCTCCCGTCTCCTCATTGGTTTATAGAAGCAGGTACCCACGTGCCATCTCCTCATTGGTTATACCCACGTGGGTGATTGAAAGACGAACTGTGTTGCCGGTCGGTGTAGTAATACTATGAAAGTTTAGATGCCAATCACCATATAAAGTCCAAAGAAGAAAAAGCCTGGAAGGAGGAGAGATGACTAGAAACGATTTGGTTGACCGTTTTATGTGTGGATTAATTGTCGGAGTAGAGGACCTTGTGCATTTCAGGTAAAATAACAACTCAATGTTTATATCCCTGGACAAATTAGCTAGCAACAGCAAGCTAGCTAAATAGGACAAATTAGCTAGTAAGTGCAAGCTAACTAGCTAAATTGCCATAAATGTTTAATGCTTTTCGACCTGTTCCCAAATTAATGTAATTGGTTCAGAGTTTGTTTTGATATTTCAACCTGCGTGTCGTGATCACGTTTGGTGTAGGGGGGACAAAATAAATGTACCCACGATGGCGCACGCGCAGAGCCGGTTTGGGTTCCGTGTTAAGAATGGCCCATGTTAAGAATGGCCCATGTTCTGAATTCTGTCGATGTACAGTACATTTCAAAAGTGCTGTAGAAATAGTTATATTGACTAAGTCCGTCGTCGCTTGTTCGTTCATGTGTTAATCGAAATCACCGATTGCCTCATCCGCTTGTCGTCCCCTTATTTAAGCAAGTCAGCCATATCAGCTATGTTTTTTTTATGGCACTAAATGAGGCTGAATTAACTGTTTTGCTGCCAGACAAGGCTCTGCTGAAAGCCAGGTTTAGCAGTGGTAAGATGTTGGGACTCTGCTGTTGGGACGCTGCTGTTGGGACAGCTTTATGTAGGCTCTAAGAGTTTGTGGGCACCGTTTGTCACCATTATAGTGCAATTAATGTATTGTTTAGTGTTGTGTTGTTTAGTGGCTTTGCAGGCATGCATCCCACTTTTTTTTTTTTTCCCCACCAAGATTTACATGCCAAATATGATGTTGAAGGTGCATTCAACATGTCCACGACCATCCATAGGGTCATGTGTGCAGGATGAGGACTGATGAGAGCTTTGAACCCTGGACACGTAGTTCTGCCTTCACGTTGGAATATGGTTTGCTTGTTTTTGAAAAAGCCTTTCCAAAAATCAAACCCTTACAACCCCGCAATTATTTTACATGTGCCGAATTTCCGAGTCTTGTCTATCTATGCTTTTCCTTCACACTGAGATCTGAGGCAAATCTTTTTCTTTGACTTTCTTCCTTTTCTGTTGGGTGAGCATTAAGGGAGTAGCGTATCAGTAATCATCTGGCTTCATCTGAATTTGTCACGCACTCCAAGCTGGCTGTCTGGCTGCAAGCATCTCGCTGATGAAATACAGGATGTTCTGGGTGAGCGAGATAAAACGTACGGCAGGGAAAGGGCTCTCCTAAACACTTCCCATTTGTTGCAACATGACATGGCTATGTGCCCATAATACAGTACAATACATTTGTTCGCTGAAATAAGAAAGTAATGAAATCTACTGTATCAAACAACCAGACAAAGTGTATTTCTAATAATAATTATGTCATTTCAGAAAATACACAATTAAAGGTTATTCTATTTTCGGAAACAATTGAACCGGTCATTTAAAAATAGAAAATCTCATCCATAGTGAGTTTGAGATATGGAAGTGTTGAGTGACTTTGTGTATAACCTTTGTGTATTCCTAAACACTGCAGAATCAGCATTCTATTTGTTTTCTACCTGCCCACATTACTTTTTATTTTGGTTCGAATGATCCCCTACTTACTCAAAAGCTGGTTAGTTATACCTCCTCTTCTGAGGCATGTGTTAAAATAAAAACAAAACGCAATCTCTTGTTACTCCAACTCATATCAGTATAATAAATACACTAGTTACAAATCAAGCAAGAATAAAATGTCCTTTAATTTAGTATGACTGTATAATATCACACATATTATCTTTACTCATCAACTCAATGTCATCAGTTCAGATAGATATCGTAAAATACTCTCACAAGAGCATCATCAGAGTTGCAGTAACACTATGATTATGTTCTGTATTCAATACAACATGGAGAATAAATAATTTGATAACTGGTATCTTAAATGAAGAATCTTAATGATATGGTATATATGAAGAACTTTTGCAGAGCAGCCTTTTGAACGTTCAAGCGTATGAAGACATAACACACACTTGAAGAGAACAAAAAGACAATAAAAAAGAAAATGCTATTCTAATATAGATTTTAAAAATGACCATTTCAATTTAACAAATGTACAGTACCAGTCAAACGTTTGTCCACACCCTACTCATTCCAGGGTTTTTCATTATTTTTTACTATTTTCTACATTGTAGAATAACAGTGAAAACATCACAACTATGAAATAACACATATGGAATCATGTAGTAATCAAAAAAGTGATAAAGAAATCTAAATGTAGCCACCCTTTGCCTTGATGAGAGCTGGTTGCCATATTTTGTTTTTTAAAGTTGACTCAATTTTTTAAAAAGCACAATAATCTGAGTTTTCTGTAAAACCTTAGTGCATATGTCAAATTTAGGGTATGGCTGCTCATTAGAATTACCAACACTATGTCACTTAAAACACAATTATTGTTTTTAATAGTAATAAGGTTGGTATTACTATCTACCTACTTACCTATATTTACTTAAATCAATATTCTCTCTGTATCATATTGACCTTGTTGGGAGATCATTTGGGCCATAAAAGGTACACACAGTGCTCTCTGAGGTGGTGGGTGCAAGTAAAATGACTGAATCAACTCCAATTGGTCAATATTCCAGTAAATACAGTAAATGAAGTGGCAAAAAAGTGTAAAAGAACATGCCATCGCCCTCAGATGAACACTGCACACTTTTTTATGTTCTGGCGTGTTCCAGTGAAAGATATACAAACATCAGTGCAATAACCTATTAACAAAAATCTTTAAAAGTTGCATTTTTGTGAGCCATAGTCATATGAGTGATTACCGGTAAAACAAAGAAAATATAATGTATATGAAGGGTATTTTGCCTGAGTGTTCAGTTCATAAATACATTTTTAACTGTATATTAGCTGATACCTGATAGCACATGAGGACGAATTTCAGTTCATGAATCTACTTCTTAAAAGCTTCATTTACCGTTTTTGTCATGCTTTTAGCAACTATATTCTCAGTCTGATCTGGAGTTGCCTGTGTCCTCCTGGGTCTCCCCATAGAGGGGCTTTTGGCTAGCCTCCTCCAAGACGTCCATGCTGTCCCGTAGATTTACTGCTATGGAGAAGTTATTGGGCTTCAGGGTCAGCCCATAGGTGTAGTCAATGGTCGGCAGCTTGTCCGGATCGGGACTAAAGTGGGCCTGGTGTGCCAGCAATGCAGTAAATAGGAACAGCTGCATCTTGGACAGCTCCTCTCCGATGCACCGCCTCTTTCCCAAGGAGAAGATGAGCACGCTGCTGGCCAGGTCCTTGTTCAAAGAGCTGTCCTGGTCCAGGAAGCGCAGGGGGTCAAAGGTCTCTGGTTGTGTCCACCTGGCGGGGTCGTGGTTGATGGACCACTGGTTGATGAAGATCACTGTGTCCTTGAGGATGGTGTAGCCCATGATGGTAGTGTCGGTGATGGTGCTGTGGGGAATGGTGAGAGGCACAAAGCTGGTGAAGCGCATCACCTCGTAGATAAAGGCCATCACGTAAGGCAACTGAGACTGGTCTTCGATGGTGGGCAGACGGCTCCGGTAGACCACTTTGTCCACTTCCTCTTGGAGACGCAGCTGGATATGAGGAAACCTATATAGGAAATGGCCAAAGGTGAACACTCAGAACACAGATATCTTTGTTCATTGAGATAATAATTTCCTATTGGGAAGCTAACCTCTATTTCAACACTGAGGGCATACTCAATACATTAATATTTTTTGATGGGTAACTATGAGCAACAGGTTGATATAGGCTACAGGTTATTTGGCAATTTGTTATTTGGGGATTTGGTAGCATGGTTACAGTTGCCAACATGCTAAGTAATCCTAAGTAAGTACCAAATACTGGACAAAATAAACATGAATTACCATCGAAACGGTTTTATTTTTTCCCGCGCAAAGTGGCAACTCACATCATGATGTTCTACGGCTGAGATTACTTTATTTTTCTCAAGCGAAATTTCAGTAGAGCGGAGCCCTCATTCCAATACCTGCCTGGGCACTTCTGCTATTTAAGACTATTACCTAACATCCTAGTTCTACTACTGACGTGCGGGACACAGGAGCACGTACAGTAGTAGGCTGCCAGCAATAAAAGAGCAGAGCATAGTACTCTTTCGTTGTTTTATGTTGATAGTGAGACAGCGGCATACTAGTATATTAGGTTGGATCATTTTCCCAAGACAAAATAGCTTTTTCTGTTTTACGCATAGGTTTTCTCAACATAAAGCATATATGCTATTGTGAATTGATGAATGCACTTAGTGTAAGTTGCTTTGGATAAAAGCGACGGCTTTATGACTAAAATATAAAATGCATTGTTAATAGAACATATTATAGCCTATAGGAAAAAGAGTACTTTAATTACACTTTAGCTGATTCAAAATGAATACGTAGGCTATTACCTCACAAGTATCAGAATGATCCATTGCAGTGCAGTAGACAGTGTGTCTTGGCTTGCTCCAAAAATATCACCAATAGTAGGTGGCACATAATCTTTGCCTGGTGAGACTCCGGGCGAGCTGTCCTGAGAATGGTCCAATGCCATGATGAAAGCATCTGTCATGTCCCGGATTGTGCTTGGCTGAATGGTCTTTCGATGCTCGACAACCTTAGTAACGATAAATTGACTGAACTCCCGGTTGAGCTCTTTAAAATTGTCAAAAATTGTTTTTATTGGGTTGGGAAAATACTGGAGCCAAGGCATCACATCAACGATGCTCCCAGCCCCTACTGTTTGGGTGAATTGATCATTTCGTCCCACAACTTGCGCAAACTCTGCGTCGTCGTAGGAATACCTCTTTCCAAAGCACACCGCGGTCATTATGTTAGCTGTTGATACCACCAAGTATGTCATCGGCTGGAAATATTTGTGCTCTTTCGTTTTTCCCAGGAAAAGACGGAGCAGCTCCCTAACTTCGCAGACAACGTGGTTTTCGAAGGTCTTTTTGGAGTGATTGTTGCCGTTGGAAAACATACGAACAGTAGATTGGGCTACTTTTCGGTGCACTTTCCACCATTCGCTGAATTTTCCAAAAGCAATGCCATCGCCATTGGAAACATATTGAAAAGAAGTAAAGTCCGGTCTGCCTGCGAAATCAAATCCCTTTTTGATGAGCGCCTGCCTGATTGCGTCGCCATTCAGCACCACAACGTCCCGGCAGCCAAGTTTGATTCGAAAGACATCCCCATATTTCCGTGCCATGCGAGAGAAATAGAGGTGAGGAGTTTTGCCAACCTCTACTGCGTTCCCAATGACCGGCCAAGCGAAGGGTCCAGGCGGGCTGCACACGTCCCAGTTCCGCCTGATCCTGCGCCACAGGTGCACGGCAAAGACAACAGTCAAAGACGCCAATAATATACTCCGTGGCGATGGCCAGGTCATCTCCTCGAATATATTTTGTATGTCCATTATGAAGCCTATAATATATTGAGAGAAAGCAATAAGTTATTTCTGGGAAAAAAAATATTAACTCATTCTAGGGGAATACACAAGTAAAATCAAGAATATAGCGGTAATAATATTACAGCACAAAATATGGTACAACATATCCTATATTTAAAGGGTCAAATAGTGGGAATGAAAATACACCACCTTGCAGTCAATTCGTTGCTTCTTCCAAGTAAAGAACAGCCTTATGTTAATTGTAGTCTGTCGGTTACTAATAGACGTTTTGATGAATAAGCTCCTGTCCTTTGTCCCGTCGATGCCGATGGTAAGACTACATTTTAATATAAATGCAAGAAGCGCGGTAATTATAGGTCACGTCTTTATATAGCGGATCCAGTGATTGAAAGTAAGGATTATTGGAGAATAAAATCCTCATAACCTGCACAATAGACAAGCAAGTAATCCATTATACGTCCAGTAACTTAATTTGTCATTTGGTGCAGTTCTAGACCTTCCACTCTCCACATGTGAATAGCCTTCTGCTGTCCTGAGTTAAATGATTTATCACAAACAGAAGTGTCAAATAGCTTTATAGCTCGTCAACGTCTGAGTCGTGGTTAGTTGTAAGGGGTGTCTGCTCCCCTCCCCCCCTCCCCTTGACACACACACACACACACACGCACGCGCGCGCACGCGCGCGCACGCACGCGCTCACTCGCACTCTCTCTTCCTCCCCTCTCTCATCGAAACACAGCGCGCCTACTTTTTGTTGTCAAACTGTTTGTGTTGTCCATTCCCTCGTTGCAATTGGAGGCAGAATGCAATCACCACTAGCCACTAGAAACTCAATACTTTGCTGGATAGGTTTTGTCAAAGAATTATGGATGTCCAATCAAATCAACGTATTCATTTGTTTTGGTTACCATTCACCAAATATGCCTCTATTTGGGCCTAGGCTATAGCCTCATATGTAGATGGTTATATGTTTAGATTTAATGGTAATAGCCTAACAATAACTACAACCATGATGAAATATCAATAAAAATGAAAGATCATATGATTTTAGCAGCCTAATACTAGAAGACAGAACTACCATACTACTATTAATGTAACATTATTAGTAGTAGTAGTAGTAGTTTTTTGTATTTATTATTTGTTTGACCTAATATTATTCGAATTATCATTAGAAATGGTATACTATTATACTATAAAGTTATTATCGGTTACACCTTGAAAGTATAAGATATAGTATTGTATTGAATTTAATTTATAAATGATGATTAGTGTCTGCGGAAATGTAGGCCTATGGTTTATTAAAATTCAATAGAGTGGGTCTTATCATGCAGCAAATGAGAGTTTCCTTGTTTCATTTGAACTTTATTCGACTTCTATTCCTTTTACGCAAATAAATCGTGTTTTTACTCATTCATACTGTCAAATTATTTGATATTGCAATTTATTAAGGATTTATACGAATGTGTGTGCTGGGGACACGTTTTCCAGAATTATCTGGTGCTATGCTATATTTCGTGAATTATTCCCCAAATGGATCTAACAACATGTGTTTTTTATGTCCTTTAATGTGTTTACATAAAGGCTAGTGCGGATCATGCACATTAATAGAAATAAACGTGTTTGTAGATTGACCGAGTGTTTCTGGTATAGTTGTATTTCTTACTTTACGGGATACAGTTTCCAACAAGTAAAATTTGTTCGTTTTAATTTATAATTATAATGAATTATTAATTATGAGAGGTCTATAAAACATTAGACTTATTATTCCTCATTATTAGTTGATGCTTTATTCCGTTATCGAGGCCTGATACGTGACAGGAGCTGGGTTTCAAGCATACCTGCAATCACTTACTAACTGTTGATGAAGTATATTTTATATCTTAAAACATAGGTGCTTAATTTATATATAACTTGTCATTTAGGCTATTACACAGATCTGCATGAATTTTGGCAGGACACAGAGTAAACTGTATGTAAATATCAAGTTGTTCCATAGCATGTTCGTTTCCCCACATGTCCCGCCTCCATTTAATCTAAGAAACATTTTACATTTGATATATTTAATATTTGTCAATGGGTCTTTTTTTTCTCAAAGCATATGAAATTATGATAGGCCTGTCAAACGTTGTTCATTAGACAAACGTTGTTCATTAGGCTGCATGTCCAATGTATACCACCAAGAGGAGACTGTCCCTATGCCTTTTATTTTTTAATTTCACTAATTACAAGACATTGTATTACAATTGTATTCTATCTATTTCCCTACGCATGTATTTGAACGGTTATCTTGGAATACAAGCTATTGGAATAATAGTTTACAAGTTTGTTGACACAAAAATCCAAATAAGAATGATTGAGATAAAGGCATATTGTTTATTTGTAAAAAAAATTTTCAAGGAAAGAAAGGGTGATACCTAATCATTTGTACAACTGAATGCATTCAACTGAAATGTGTCTTCCGCATTTAACCCAACCTCTCTGAATCAGAGAGGTGGGGGGGGGGGGGGGGGGGGGGGCTGACATAATCGACATCCACGTCTTCGGCGCCAGGAGAAGTGCATAACACACATCACTACATTTCTGTGGATTTATGTCCATTCTACTCACTGTTGAGCATCTCATCTCACAGCACCATTCACAAATCACACAGCACAATAATGTGGAAAGTGTGTTAGTCAGAATGAGGAGATTTGTCACTTATTTTTTTTGTTTTGTTATACATTTTTTTTATTGGGACCTTTTGGCTATAGTTTTAAGACTTCAGTACCACGGACAGCGCATACAAGATAACTGTGTTTATTTTCGACAGCTAATATTTAAATTATATAACCTAATGCTTTTGAGTTTGGAATCAAAAACTGAAATGGGTAGTTTAATTTCATTCTCATAACTGTTAATGAGCACTCACTTGAAATACAATGCAAAAGCATACATTCACTATTCAATATACACTACATGACCAAAAATATGTGGACACGCCTTCAAATGACTGGATTCGGCTATTTCAGCCACACCTGCTGACAGGTGTATAAAATCGAGAACACAGCCATGTAATCTCCATAGACAAACATTGGAGGTAGAATGGCCTGTACTGAAGAGCTCAGTAACTTTCAACGTGGCTCTGTCATAGGATGTGTGTAAAAATGGTTGCAACTCTCACTACCGAGTTCCAAACTGCCTCGGGAAGCAACGTCAGCACAAGAACTGTTTGTCGGGAGCTTCATGAAATGGGTTTCCATGGCCGAGCAGCCGCACACAAGCCTAAGATCACCATGCACAATGCCAAGCGTCGGGTGGAGTGGTGTAAAGCTCGCCGCCATTGGACTCTGGAGCAGTGGAAATGCGGACTCTGGAGTGATGAATCATGCTTCACCATCTGGCAGTCTGACGGACGAATCTGGGTTTGGCGGTAGCCAGGAGAACTCTTCCTGCTCGAATGCATAGTGCCAACTGTAATGTTTGGTGGAGAAGGAATAATGGTCTGGGGCGGTTTTTCATGGTTCGGGATAGGCCCCTTAGTTCCAGTGAAGGGAAATCTTAACGCTACAGCATGCAATGGCATTATAGACGATTCTGCGCTTCCAACTTTGTGGCAACAGTTTGGGGAAGGCCCTTTCCTGTTTCAGCATGACAATGCCCCCATGCACAAAGTGAGGTCCATACAAAAATGGTTTGTCGAGATCGGTGTGGAGATCGGACTGGCCTGCACAGAGCCCTGACCTCAACCCCATCAAACACCGTTGGGATGAATTGGAACGCCGACTGCAAGCCAGGCCGTATCACCCAACATCAGTGCCCGACCTCTTGTGGCTGAATGGAAGCAAGAAGCAGCAATGTTCCAACATCTAGTGGAAAACCGTCCCAGAAGAGTGGAGGCTGTTAAAGCAGCAAAGGGGGGACCAACTCCATATTAATGCCCATGATTTTGGAATGAGATGTTCGACGAGCAAGTGTCCACATACTTTTGGCCATGTACTGTATATCCTTCTAGAAAATATCTTTCTATTTTTTATTTTAACATGCGTACATCATTTTACTCTCAAAATTGACTCCTTACCTAAATGCCAACACCTGTTATTAAATGCTGATAAATAAATAACTATGAAACATATATTAAATATTCAATGGTCAGCACATTTTCCATCAATTTATATTAAATAGTTTGCACAATTTGAAGATGGCGCAGAAGAACATGGCTGACGTTTTATATTCTCCCAACCAATTGTGCAATTCTTTAAACATTTTTTTAGCATTTTGTGGTAACTTATTTTTTAACTTATTGTGTACATAATGTTGTTGCTACCGTCCCTTATGACCGAAAATAACTTCTGGACATCAGAAAAGCGATTACTCACCGCGGACTGGAAGAAACTTTTTCCTTTAACGAGTCCATCGAGAAGGATATCCTGCTTTCACTGGAACAGGCCCAGATCCAAGCCTTTTGCGTGAAGAACTACGGGAAAAGGCGGGCCGAACAGGCCCCCATTAACTTCGACGGGGCTGTAGTGGAGCGTGTTGAGAGTTTCAAGTTCCTTGGTGTCCACATCACGAACGAACTATCGTGGTCCAAACATACCAAGACAGTCGTGAAGAGGGCACGACAAAACCTTTTCCCCCTCAGGAGACTAAAAAGATTTGGCATGGGTCCCCAGATCCTCAAAAGATTTTACAACTACACCATCGATAGTATCCTGACCGGTTGCATCACTGCCTGGTATGACAACTGCTCGGCATCTGACCGTAAGGCGCTACAGAGGGTAGTGTAAGTATCTCACTGAGGGTAGCCCCAGTATCTCACTGGAGCCAAGCTTCATGACATCCAGTACCTATATAATAGGCAGTGTCAGAGGAAATCCCATAAAATTCAGACTCCAGTCACCCAAGTTATTTTCTCTGCTACCGCACGGCAAGCGGTACCAGAGCACCACGTCTAGGCCCAAAAGGCTCCTCAACAGCTTCTACCCCCAAGCCATTAGACTGCTGAACAATTCATAAAATCGCAACCGGACAATTTACATTGACCAACACATTTTATTTCCAACACAATTTCCTACCGTCCACAAGCCGCAACGCGATCACCTATTACCATTTAGTAGGCTCGCGATGAGCTACGACTCAGAGGATTGCTGATTCAATCGCAGTGCTAAGCACTTGTTCATTTTTTTTAACCCTATCCCAAACCTTTACCTTGACCACTCAAAATGAATGCCCTGTTGCCTAAATTTAACCAAAAACTGTTTCAGTTTCACTTTTGCACAGTTTGACTGTGTCACGTCCTGACCAGTAAAGGGGTCATTTGTAATTCTAGTATGGTCAGGGCGTGGCAGGGGGTGTTTGTTTTGTGTGTTCTGGGGTTTTTGGTTCTAGGGGATTTTGGTTCTAGTTTTCTATTTCTATGTTTCTTTTTCCATGTTTGGCCGAGTATGGTTTCCAATCAGAGGCAGGTGTTTCTCGTTGTCTCTGATTGGAAGCCATACTTAGGCAGCCTGTTTTTTCCTTTGGGTTTGTGGGTGGTTGTTTTCCGTTATAGTCTTTGTACCTTACGGAACTGTCGTTTTGTCGTTTGTTAGTCATTTTGTTTAAGTGTTCACTTTAATCTAAATAAAGAAGATGAGCACTATACCCGCTGCGTTTTGGTCCAATCCTTACGACGCCTATGACAGACTGACAGCTAACATATATCAAAATATACTTAATTAAAACGGCCATACAGTCCATAATCTACAGACAGCACCACAGATGGCCCCACACACTATAAATGGGATAGTGGGTTCAATCGCAGTATTATGCGATCCGCTAGCTACGGCTCTGAGGATCGTGGGTTCAATCCCAGTAATTTCCAGTGGTTTACATTTTTTGTTTGTTTTAACCCTATCCCAAACCTTAACCCTTACCTTAACCATTTGGAATTAATGCCTAAGGTTAATAACCCTGTTAACAAAATTTTACAAAAATGTAAACTTAACAGTCGAGGTAAATATCGGTTTCATTTTTACGCAGTTTGACTGACAGCTAACATACGTCGATATAAACCATAATTAAAACAACCACACAGTCCATAATCTACAGACAGCACCACAAACGGCCCCACATGCCATAATTAAAATGGCCAGTCATGTCATATCTCTATTGCTGAGAGGGATAGCATCTTCTTTGGAGCTTGTGTTGTGAAAAAGTTAAAGGGCAACTCATTTTCAACCGCATTTTCAATATCTCCAGCACAAAACCAGTGTCAACATATGTGAAAACAGTTTTGTAGAAAAAATTTTTTTTTCACTAATTCGGTAACAATTTACTTTGACTACATATCCATAAATAATGTATTACACATCTATAAGCATTTATAATGGTCCCAACCACATTATTAAAGGTTAATGAAATATATCCATAAAATATCTATAGCGCATTAATGTCATGCTATGCAAGAGCTCATATTTAGGTATCTTAATACATGCATAAGTACAATGACAGCGTAGTGCCATCATTATGGCTGTTCTCAAAAGTGAGCTTCTGCCATACCAGTGTTAGTGAACATGTCAAAAGGCCAAACCACCTTAAAAATATTATGCTGATATACACTGTGTGTACAAAACGTTAGGAACACCTGCTCTTTCCATGACATAGACTGACCAGGTGAATCTAGGCGAAAGTTATGATCCCTTATTGATGTCACCTGTTAAATCCACTTCAGTCAGTGCAGATGAATAGTAGGAGACACCCCCAATTAGCATAATAAAAAATACCCCCGTAAAAATCTGACAGTTTAAAGGGGAATTTCACTCTGGCTCTGCCACAGCATATAGTCATTAGTATATGAACAATATTACGCTTTTATCATAAACATCACAATTATCCAAACCACATGCTAGAACTAGCAAATTTTCATTTCACAGGTAGAATCGGGAAGTGTCGACTCCCTGTGTATTCGTCTGCTCATTGTCACGTCCTGACCATAGAAAGCTGTTATTTTCTATGGTAGAGTAGGTCAGGGCGTGACAGGGGGGTTTTCTCGTTTAGTTTTTCTATGTTGGTATGTTCTAGTTTTGTATTTCTATGTTGGGTTTGTTGGGATGATCTCCAATTAGAGGCAGCTGGTCCTCGTTGTCTCTAATTGGAGATCATACTTAAGTAGGTGTTTTTTCCACCTGGGTTTGTGGGAGATTGTCTTTGAGTTAGTGTATGTTTCAACTCTGCGTCACGGTTTGTTGTTTTTGTTCATTCAGTTTATTTGTGTATGTATTGCATAGTTTCACAGTGAAAATAAAATGTGGAACGACACACACGCTGTGCTTTGGTCCACTCCTTCCTACGACAACCGTGACACTCATAGTGAACCACAAAGTCTGGAATTCATAACGAATCCTGATACCGCCCGCTAGGTAGAGGGGGCGTTCTCACAAACTTGAATAATGGTGTTGACCAACAAACAGTAATCTAAGAACTTCTCTAGGCAAGATTTTTGTTGAAAACGTTAGTTTTTCACAAATGTTTGTCATCATGCCTGTGTTGTGTTCTGTGCTAAGTATAAACAAACGTGAAAATGTGTTATCTTTCACCGTTATACCTACCAGAAAATCACCCAGATTCTGCCAGTGGCTTACTTGCGGCTATCAAGAATGATGCGGTGACCAAAGATAATCAGGGATTTTCAGACTGAACTGATGGGTAACAGCTAAAGTTACAGTCGTAATTTAGCTAGCTAACGTTACAGTGCTGATAGCTAACTCATATAGCTATCTTTTCTGGTATGCACACTGTCAATCAATTTCGCCAATGCCATTGTAGTCACTGCTTGACTGGTAGCTACCTTCAGCAGAGTAAACATGTTTGTTCTATAAGGGCACAGGGTGAGACCCAGATGCAGACACGGGAGACAGATGGTTCGAGTCTCTGATATTTATTAGTATCCAAGGGGCAGGCAAGAAAATCATTGTGGACAGGCAAAAGATCATAACAAGGTCAGAGTCCAGGAGGTACAGAGTGGCAGGCAGGCTCGAGGTCAGGGCAGGCAGTATGGTCAGGCAGGTGGGTTCAGAGTCAAGGCAGGCAAGGGTCAAAACTGGGAGAACTAGCAAAAAACATAGAAAAGGAAAAAGCAGAAGCACGGAGTTGACTTGACAAAACAAGACGAACTGGCACAGACAGACAGAAAACACAGGTAAAAATACCCAGGGGATAATGGGGAAGATGGGTGACACCTGGAGGGGGTCGAGACAAGCACAAGGACAGGTGAAACAGATCAGGGTGTGACATGTTCTCCCTTTGACAGATGTTAGCTAACATAAACTAGCTAATGTTACCAAAAACAAGTCTCAATTTGGTAGTCATCTATTCCACCCTTGTCTGGAAAACACTCCGTTACCAAAAATAGAATTGTAGATATAGCTAAGTCACTCTCTGTTTGTGTGTTGGTAGCAATAATTAATGTGTATATATCGTCTATGGTTGGTTGGTTCTCAGCCACTGTCAGCTGGCTAGCAGTCTTGACGCCAATTTAGTGACGTGAGTTAGTTAACAGCAACCTGAAAATATTGAAATCCATGTTAGGTATGCTTAGCTAGCCAGTCTAATAGAGATCAATACAATTAGTGGGGGGGGGGGGGTTCAATTGTGTATTGTTTTGTATTGTTGCACTAAGACCACAATCATGTCTTACCAGAAGATGTGCAGTACCAGCAAATATTCTGCAAGAGGACCAAACAGTTGGTGGTTAAGAAGCCCTACAGCACTTTAAGCAGTCTTATCCAGCTGGTCATTCACCGCAGACACGACAAGACCATCGCCATAAGCACAAAAAGTCTCAGCTTCCCCAGTCAGTCCACCATTGCGTAACAACGTTCTTATGCCAGCGTTTTCCAAACTCGGTCCTCGGGACCCCACGGGGTGCACATTTAGATGTTTGCCCTAGCACTACACAGCTGATTCAAAAAATCAAAGCTCGATTAGTTGTTTATTTTAATCTGCTGTGTAGTGCTAGGGCAACAACCAAAACGTGCACCCCTTGGGGTCCCCAGGACCAAGTTTGGAAACCCTGCCAGAAGACCCAGTGCTCCTCTACTCTGGGTTTTCTAGAAATCAAATCGGGAGAGACAACTAAAGGTGTTGACCCTCTACATCTCTCAAGACACTGGAGCACTGGGCCAGCCATTCTTAAGTAGCACCCACTTACGAGATGGCAACCAGCACAGGTGTAACACATACTGACTAATGAGGTGACACCAATCGCTGTGCCCTACATGCTAACGTGCTAAAATGCAACCTCAAAATATAAATGGAAAAAACAAAACAAGTAACACCATGGTCAAAAATGATCTGTGCTACACCAAACAGTACCTATCCTGTAACTCCCAGTAATAGATACCAACAATCTGTTGATAAGCAGATGATGGGAGAGGTGGTCATGATGAAATTGCCATTCCAAAGACAGTTCAGGGAGTACTTGGGAGCTGTGGGAGGAGTGTTATGATCATACTGCCATTCAGTTCCTCATGAGTCATCTGCTTGAAATCGAGCATAATGTCTAATCCCACGAGAGGGATACAGTTCATGGGATACAGTTCTACTACAATGACACTCACAGGCAAAGGAATTCAGTGTCTGTATCTAGAATCCACTTCAGGAAGAAGCCCAGGCACCCATGGTATTGGCTGTTAGACAAAAAATAAACAGCATTATATTCTGTTGTACTGTTTGAACAACAGTTAAACCATGCCAGCATTACAGCAACATTAGGATAGACTACTTGAACATGCATACATGTGCAGAGGCACAGAGATTACATGTACAACAATATCTAGCCTAATAGAAAGAAACAGGGCATAACCCTGAACCTTTGCACAGTGACCAGACTGTACAAATGAGCCTAGGTAAGAAAGCAGACAGTATCTACCTACAACCATGAATACCAGGCATGCTTATGCAAATATTTGTATACTAAAACCAGGTTCAGTTTTAGAGATTTACAACAGTAAATTATTGTATTATTGTTTCTCATCACTGTTTGCTAGTAAACTTATCTAGCTGGCTTGCTGGATATGCAATACTTGTTATTTACATCTGTTCAGAACCCTATATTGTGTCATGCCTATGATTTTGTGATTGAAATGCATCCTAGGTCATAATCATAACCAACGTCAACCTTCGTCAATTATGTTACGTAGCCAGCTAGTAAATTAGTTACAGTTGCTTATGCGACACATTTGCTAGCAAGTTACAAATGCGAGGCGTGGCACATAAGTTAACAGGCGCCAGGCTAATGAGCTAGCCAACTCCAGTCATGTGCTAACATTTGTTGGTAAACCTAGCTTTAGGTGACTGGTTGTAACGTTGTAGCTTGCTGTTTAGTAGCTAGCCATATCTACGACTAAAAAGAGAAGAGATTTTACAATTGAGATACAAAATATACCGGTAGTTGTGCTACCTAGCTAGCTACCTAGCTAGCTAAATTAGCAAACAGAACAATTATTAGATCCCCCCACAATAACACAGTAGGTTGTTAGCCAGCAATACACAATATGGGTTTCAGTAGATAAACTAAAGTTTGCTAGGTTGCTTGCAGGAAAAATAACTTACTTAGCTAGGCACCATATTTGTCATCTGCCCTCTGGGTGCTGGCTTTGGGTGTAGCTGAGCTTCTAACGTTAGCTAAATCCAACTCATTGTTTAGAATCCTCTTTGCTATATTCCGGTTTAAACATGTACGGTTGAATGTTACCATGTAGCTAATAGATGCTCCATCATCTAATTCGTGTTGATGAGAGGAATCACTTGAAGTTCTTTCAGTTTTGCCCAAAGGATTATTGTTAGTATCCGCCTCGTAGTCTTTCAGAGACTGGAGAAAATGTATCTGCTTGTATATTTAGCATAATTTTGCCTCGATTCTGACTAGTCTCCTAGTCCCTGCCACTGAAAAACATCCCCATAATGCTGCCACCACCATGCTTCACCATAGGGTTGGTGCCAGGTTTCCTCCAGACGTGGCGCTTGGCATTGGAGTTCAATCTTGGTTTCATCAGACCAGAGAATCTTGTTTCTCATCGTCTGATTGTCTTTAGGTGCCTTTTGGCAAGCACTAAGCGGGCTGTCATGTGCCTTTTACAGAGGAGTGGTTTCCGTCTGGCCACTTTACCATAGAGGCCTGATTGGTGGAGTACTGTAGAGATGGTTCTCCCATCTCCCCAGAGGAACTCTACAGCTCTGTCAGAGTTAACATCGGGTTCATGGTCACCTCCCTGACCAAGGCCCTTCTCTCCCAATTGCTCAGTTTGGCCGGGCGGCCAGCTCTAGGAAGAGTCTTGGTGGTTCCAAACTTCTTCCAATTTAAGAATGATGGAGGCCACTGTGTTCTTGGGGACCTTCAATGCTGCAGACATTTTTTGGTACCCTCCCCCCAATCCTGTCTCAGAGCTCTACGGACAATTCCTTCGACCGCATGGCTTGGTTTTTGCTTTGACATGCACTGTCAACTGTGGGACCTTATACAGACGGTTGTGTGCCTTTCCAAATCATGTCCAATCCATTGAATTTACCACGGGTGGACTCCAATGAAGTTGTAGAAACATCTCAAGGATGATCAATGGAAACAGGATGCACCTGACCTCAATTTCATGTCTCTTTTCAAACGGTCTGAATACTTATGTAAATAAAGTATTTCTGTTTTTTTTATCTTTTCTGAATTTGCAAAAATGTGTAAAAACCTGTTTTCACTTTGTCATTATGGGGTATTGTGTGTAGATTGCTGAGGATTTAAAAAATGTTTATCCATTTTAGAATAAGGCTGTAACGTATTTTTTTTGTGAAAAAGTCAAGGGGTCTGAATACTTTCCGAAGGCACCGTAGACTGTCCATGAATCGACGTATGCCAACATATTACCTTGAAAACAACGGTTGGACATCTTGGACGCAGTCTCCAGTTCTTATTATACCTCAGTGGGGTAGCTGCATCAAGGGGCTAGGCTTCCACTCTAGAAGCACGGTTTCGACTGCTCTTACAGTTTTTCTTCAGTACTGCAGTTTAACTGACGCCCGGCCCAGACAGACAATGTCCATAGACGGCCACGTAGAGAAGTCAGATTTGAAAATTCCTAATAAGACAATCATCACCTTTGTGCACAAAACATATCTTTTGATAAGTGAGGAATGTTTATAAATGCTTTATAAATGGGAAAATATAAATGACGTTACTCTGACTTAATAGAATTCATACATAGACCTTTAATGTTGGTGTTATAAATCAGAGTGGCAAACGCCACAGTTAATTACCATGAAGTGCTTAGCTATAAATGCTTTCTTTATAAATGGGAACATAGATTTGACTTTACTTTTGACTGCATAGAATTCGTACCTTTTATTTGTGCGTTTTTTGACCAGTATTGCCAACTTAATTGTGATGTGGAGGAGGGCTGTTAATGAGTTACGAAAGAGTTATGATTTGACCCTCAACTACACGATTTGATCCGTAAAATTTACCCTGAGGATTCACTTTAAAAAAAGTGGTTTGGCCTTTGGGCATAGTCAGTAACACTGGTATGGCAGAAGCACACTTTTGAGAACAGCCATAATGATGACACTTCACTGTCATTGTAATGCATCTATTAAGATACTTAAATATGAGCTCTTGCATAGCATTACATGAATGCGCTATAGATATGCTATGGATATATTTCATTACCGTTAATAAGGCAGTTGGGACCTGTTATATATAACACGTTCATGAAATGCATAGAGATGTGTAATGAATGAGTTGTGGATATTTAGTCACAGTATATCGTTACCAGAAACAGTGATTTTCAAACACTATGAGATCCACGGTGGCGTGAGGAGCAAGAAAACACACTCCCTTGGGCTAGAAACTCGTTGCAGGTTTTGAAAATCACAGTTTTTTACTTTTAATCACACACCGTAATGTCACAGAGAATCAATTTTTTGTAGGACCTTTTTTCTTATCTTTTTAATAACCACAGACACTGGTTTGCTGCTATAGATTATGAATATGAGGTTGAAAAGTGGCACAATTGCCCTTTAAGTGCAGGTAATCCACTGACCAGGTAAACTTACAGTCGGGCCTTTGGTGAAATGATAGTGAGATGGGAGAGGAGAGGACCAGAGGGACCGGATGCAGAGCTGAGATTTGGTTTGAGTGGCTTCTCTGGCCCATACCTGGGCTGGCTAGTCTGTCCCTCCCCTCGTGACTGCAGACGGACAGACTGCTTCACACAGGTGCTGAGCTGATCTACTGTGAAAGGCTTTGAAGATCAATCAGACTTCCACTTTTCACATCAACATCAGTAAATCAACATGACATGTAAGGATTTCCCTCCTCCACATGTTCACACGAACACATCAATCACTGCAGAGATACACAGGCGGTCTTACACACCGTGTTACAAAGACAGACACTTTTTTAAAGACAAAACTGCTCATATTCACTACACATACTTGAAAGCCAAATTAATATCTGCACATTTGGGATAGAACAAGAAAGTGAGTTCATAATCATTTATTATAGTCATTTATTCTGTGTCAAAACACACAAAATGCATATAAGATTATTTATTTTAACTTAAGAGACAAATTGCTATAGCGTCTACATCCATTTTTGGACTTTGATATACAGTATATACCCATTGATTCTTCAAGAATATAACTTAGAAATGATTCGTGAGCTTATTCAACTGTCGTACTCCATCAGAACCCAAAATGTAAGGTTGTTTTACTCCATCATTTTTAAACAATGTAATTCAAAACAAAAACTGTATAGGCTCAAAACATGGTTTAAGTAATTGCGATCTCATGGATGGTCAGTCCTTGCATCCATAGCTCTGTCTATGAATTTGAGAGCGGTTGCATTTCTCCAGCCCCAACTCTCAGCTCTTTACCAAAACAGAGGCAAGTCAGCGCTTTGTTATTGTTTGAACTGCAGATTGCCCCTTTAAATGAAATTGACTGATCTTTCTAGGAATGCCTATGAGGAATTGTTTTGACTTTTGTCAGCATTTCATTAAAGGAGCACCCGCACCCTGACTAGGTCACCAGATGCAGAACAGTCAATTTTTCTTCTTCTCGCTGTTTCTATTGCTGAGATTGCGTGTGAAGGAGTGCTTGGAATCCAGAGGAACTGCAAGCAATGACAAGACCCACACTAAGCTGGGAGACTTCAAGTTACAAGGTTAAAAAGTCAATATCTCGTACATTTAATATATTCAGGTGCTGGCTTTTGTTATAGGCTTGTGTCACTTATGTCACACACACAAAAAAAAATCTGTTTTGCTGTTGGTCTAGCCTATATTGAATCAGAGAACAAGATACATGATCAGTAAATAAAATACAGAAAGGGCCATTACTTTGATTTATGTGAGTAATTAGTGGAAGTGTACACGCACCCTAGGAAGAGAGGTGTACACTTTTACCGTGCTTAGAGAAGGCTTATCTTCATCTCTCAATCGATGCAGTGAACTTCTGGGGGAAACAAGAGCAGAGGGGACAGCCGTGGAGCTGTCACGCACATGCAGTTCATCATGGGGGTGTCTTCTGAAAGGGAAAAGACGCTGACAACCTCCCTAAAACACACTGCTGCTAGGTCGGGCTATGTTGTGTGGAGTTGCCAGGGTTAATACAATGTCACTGTATCCTTTTGAGCAATTGCGTTGACTAGACTGGTCATGGTAAAATACTCTTATGTCGTAGGCTTACTCTCAGCAATTGAAAAAGCCTGCACTTTAGACAAGTTGAAATAGGCATGGGATAGCCTACATGGCCTTATGGAATACAATCAATATTTAGTGGTGAGAAATAATAAAATACAGTATATATCATTCCCCACTAAACTGGCAAACATATTGTAGCGAGTTCAGGGGCAACCGGATCGGGACTTGAGTCTGGGTCCGGCGACTGTCAACCCAACACCTTAGCCATTACACCAAGAGATCTAAACCTCTTGAGATTGCTAGATGTTGGGTTAAGATCGCAACAATGTTTACGGCCACAAATGCATTGGAAATTGGTGTCGATGTGCACATGAAGTTATAGCTTAGATGTGTAATAATGTTTTGAATGAAAATAATTTGTTACATAATGCTTACAGGATACATTGGTTTTGCTTGACCATGTCATGGATCCTGAATGATAGGCTATGGATGCCCCTGGGGTTCTCCCCAACCGGATGTCCTCCTTGGTGCGTGTGTCACAGGTGTGACAAAAGCCTCAATTGCTTATCATGCACGCTTCTGCATTGTTAGTTGAATGATTGATTCAGAATTCTCCTTGGCTGACTGTTTCCTTTAAACGCTGTACTTTTGGGGGTTTAAGGTGCAGCCACCTGGGGAAAGGTGCTGGTAAGAGGGAAGTGTTTGTCATGTGTCTGGTAAGTGCTGGCTAAGCTTGACGGTATTGTTTGATGTTCCTGTGTATGGATACGATAAAACTTAAGTTGAAATGTTAGTTAGTGCTTCCCTCGGATCTGCACCAGAACCTGTATCTTCGTTTGTTTGATTATTTAATAACAGTCTTGGCCAGGCTGACACGTGATTTAGTTTTGGACTCTAGGATTTTGGACAAGGCAATAATAAAACTGGTCAACTTGCAACGTCTGGAAACGAAGAACCTGTATGTGTTGGGCAGAGCTCCCCATGCTCTTGTTTAAACCTGGGGTGGCAGTGTATTGAAGATTGACACATGCTCCATTGTAAAGGTAAAGGATGTCCTAAACAATTTTTTCCCCCCTTGATTACCTTGTAGGAATGCTCTGCATTCATGTTAATAGAATTTCCTATACACCTTTAGGGTATCCCACATCACCGTTGAACGCATGTGTTTCTGTACCTACTCAAGCAATGTAACCAAGTTATAACTACTTCTGACATCATTGCATGTGGTTTACTTTGTACTTTTCTACTCATGTTGGCTTGTTAAAATTACACACTTATTGGAAGGTAATTTCACTGTTATCGGAGATGTAAGGCTCATATTGTAACACACAGTGCAATTACAACTGCTCCTCTCTTTCTCTTGCCTCTATTTTTGCCCCAGTCTTCAAAGTGGGTTTGCCCATCCTGTTAATTGTTTCCCATTAGAGATGTGAATTGCTTCCTATTAGATAAAGAAACCTGCCGCTTTGAGGTTAGTCTTGGGACGAGTCGGTGGCCAAGCCGCCCGCTCAGCGGCCCCTCATTACGACTGAATGACCCCTGTGACTCCATGTCAAAGTGCCCCACAACACCCCCGCTCGCCCTCAAAGCTTCCCAGAAGACTATAAATCCAGATTTTACCCAAGTTAATGAAAAGAGAACGATGCTAATGAGTGCTCGACGTATCCTAATGATTTTGCGGATTAACAGAGTGCTCATTGAGGTACCTCTATCTGCGTGGTCTTTTTTTTTTGTCTGGCCAACTGTTCCTGAGGCCCTTGCCAAAGCGTAGTCAGCAGCCCGTGAAGGCGTCTCCCTCCATCCTCACACTAAAAGGGCATTTTACCCCTGAATTCTGAATCGGCGTGCAGACTTTTGTTTTACTGGAGGAAAAACCTTTGTCGCAAGTATGTGGAAACCGGTTGAACTCCTGGTACTTTGGGAAGAATGGGAGCCCAGCCACAGAATGTGTTCTACTGCATGATTGCGCTTTTGAAAACACGTCAACTAAGAAAGCTGTGTCCTCACTGATCCTTTTTTCGCTGTTACCATCAGTCATTGTTTTTATTGTCCTACTAGAAAACACTGACAAGATCTATGTAGAGAGATTAATGAGAGTTAATGGAAGAGAGGTCCTAATGAGATCAGAACTACTTTGTTTTGTAAATGTACTTTGTGAACTGATTATGAAAATAAAGTCAGGTTAGTATGAAACAGTCTGAGCTAATATAGTAATATTTACATTTTCCTTGAATGTCAGTTTCCTAGAATGTTAGCTTGGTGTCGGATACAAAAAAGTACTTATCATACAGGGTAGAATGCAGGGTAGAATGCAGGGGAGAACGTGAGAATGCTGTTAATTGACTACAGTCCAGCGTTCAACACCATAGTGCCCTCGAAGGTCACCACCAAGCTAAGGTCCCTGGGACTGAACACCTCCCTCTGCAACTGAATCCTGTACTCCCCGTTCAGCCACGACTGCGTGGTCGCGCACGACTCCAACACCATCATTAAGTTTGCCGACGACACAACGTTGGTAGGCCTGATCACCGATGACAACGAGACAGCCTATAAGGAGGAGGTGTGGTGACAGGACAACAACCTCTCCCTCAACGTCAGTAGAACAAAGGAGCTGATCGTGGACTACAGGAAATGAGCACGCCCCCCCATTCATATCGATGGGGCTGTCGAGCGCTTCAAGTTACTTGATGTCCACATCACAAGGATCTATCATGGTCCAAACACACCAACACAGTCCTGAAGACAACGCCTCTTCCTCTTAAGGAGGCTGAAACGATTTGGCATGGGCCCCCAAAAAGTTCTACAGCTGCACCATCAAGAGCATCTTGACTGGCTGCATCACCGTGTGGTATGGCAACTGCTTGGCATCCGACCGCAAGGCGCTACAGAGGGTAGTGTGTACGGCCCAGTACATCACTGGGGCCGTGCTCCCTGCCATCCAGGACCTCTATACTAGGAGGTGTTGGAAGGCCCCAAAAATTGTCAAAGACTCCAGTCCCCCAAGTCACAGACTGTTCTCTCTGCTACGGCAAGTGGTACCAGTGCACCAAGTCTAGAACTAACAGGAACCTGAACAGCTTCTACCCCCAAGCCAGAAGACTTCTAAACAAGACTGCTAAATAGCTACTCAAATGGCTACCCGGACTACCTGCATTGACCCATTTTTGCAATGCGCACACACTGGACTCTCCCCACACACTCACACATACTTACACTGATACACACACACACACACACACACACACACACACACACACACACACACACACACACACACACACACACACACACACACACACACACACACACACACACACACACACACACACACACACACACACACACACACACACACACACGCTACTGTTACTGTCTATTATCTATCCTGTTGCCTAATCACTTTACCCCTACCTATATGTACAGTACATAGCTACCTCAATTACCTTGTACCACTGCACATTAACTAGGTACTGGTACTCCCTCTATATAGTCATATTGGTTTCTACTCCCTATATATAGCCATGTTATTTTTAACTCGTTATTTTTATTTGCTATTCACTGTGTATTTATTTCTTGTGTCACTATTTAGATTCTTTTTCTTTAAGTCTGCATTGTTGGAAATGGACACGTAAGTAAACATTTCACTGTTACATGCTGACCACACCGCTCTCGTCACTTGTGCGAGCGTTGAAAAATACATTTACACATATATGTTATTCAATCATTGCACTCACACTGCTCGCAAGTGCCAACGAGCGTCTATGTTGCCAAGAGCTAAAATAGAATTCAGTTCTATTTGTGACGCTGAACGCCGTGCAAGTCCTGCCTCTCCCATCTCCTCATTGGTTCATAGAAGCAGATAACCACATGCCATCTCCTTATTGGTTATATCCACGTGGGTGATGAATTAAGGTCGGTCAGTCGTTGTGGTAATACTTTGAAAACTAGATGCCAATCGCCATATAAAATCCAAAGAAGAGAAAGCCGGGAAGGAGGAGAGATGACAAGAAACGATTCGGTTGACCGTTTTATGTGTGGATAAATTGTCGGAGTAGAGGATCTTGTGCATTTCAGGTAAAATAACAACTCTATGTTTATATCCCAGGACAAATTAGCTAGCAACAGAAGGGCTAGCTAAATAGGACAAATTAGCTAGCAACTGCAAGCTAGCTAGCTAAATTGCCATAAATGTTTAATGCTTTTCGACCTGTCCCCAAATTAATATAATTGGTTCAGAGTTTGTTTTGATATTTCAACCTGTGTGTCGTAATCGCGTTTGGTGTGGGGGGACAAAATCAATTTGCGCACGATGGCGCACCCGCGCACCTCTGGTCTGTGCATGGTGTTAGTCTACACCTGTTGTCTACGAAGCATGTGACAAATAAAATGTTACAGGCCAAATTATCTTAGTTTGGCCCTTAGCCAAATTTCAGTAAACCTGTTTTATGAAAGCTTATATCCCCAGACTCCATTTGAAGTGAAATAAAAAACCTACACATCTACTCCGTAGCAGGTTACCCTTTTTTAACGTCTCTGCACACAGAAACTTGTTCCACGGCAACTGAGAGGCTTTTTAGTGTGCCTGATGAGCCCTAATCATATCTAGGCTCTGCATGATGACAGTGTTGCTATTTTAACCCTAACTGAGTTTGTCATTAAAAGTCACTGAAGCTTAGCTGTCTCCCCCCTTCTGTTTATCTGTCTCCCCCTGTGAGAGGTCAGAGGTGAAGCAGCGCTCAAAGGGAAGCTAAGCCTCCCTTCCTCTACCCCCTAACCAGGCCCATCTTTGGTGTTTTTACAAGCAGGTAATGATGACGGACAGTCACGACCGATCTGCCATGGCCTGCAAAGGTGGAAGTCAATCAAGGTGGTGCATCGTCTTGTCTGTGATCCGATCTGCAGTGTACTTGAGATGAGAAAGTTGTTTGTAGTGCTTTTTAAAGCTTTATAATATATTATGAGCTATTGTAAAAGTGTACCAAAGAGCACAATGTGTGTAATAACGGTATTGCCTGTGTTTTCAAACTACTATGGCTATATTACATTATTCACTATAGTCTTATAAGCCATTGTAGTTAGTTATCTACACAACATCAACCCGCTTATGAGTTATTATGGACACTTATAGTCAGTGTTATAACACATTATAATGGATGTTATAAAGCGTAATATGCATGTACTTCATAGAAAGTTTTACCAAAAATGATTTTGATACTATCATATTTTTTAAACAAAGGCCCAGTGTTTGCACCAGGTTTTTCAGTATGGGATAAAACAGTAAAAACAAACTTAAAACATGAACATCTTCATTTACACATTATCTATCTAACTTTTTCTTTCTCCAACCTATATTGTACGCACGTAGAGTGACGCAGGTCTTTAGATGTTGTACACATGAAATTGTGTCATTCCGAACTTTATCCGCAACGTTATATTCCATTTTGTTGGACTTGAGCGATATTCTTCCATGTGCGAGCACGTACATTCTTACTCGTTTCTTGTATCACCACAATGGGAACGAGAAAGAACGCACATGCTCACACACGGAGAAGTATCGCTTGAGTCCAACAAAATGGAATATAACGTTGCGGATAAATCTCGGAATGACACAATTTCATGTGTACAACACCACTATACTGAGAGCGTTGCCGTTTCTAAAATGACGTATTAAGGTGTTTAAAAAAAACTTTTGTTCATGTTTTAGCAGTGCACTGGCACTGCAGAACGAGTATGAGAAAGTCTATAGCTGGTTGGGGTAAGTTTATTTAAAAAAATGAGTGAAATCACCAAAAACGGGTCTGGCCATTTACATCAAAAAATAGAGATTTGGTTTGAAAAATTATGAACTTGTCCTTTAAGTTATTTTAGGGATTTAGAAACCCATCCAGACAGACACAATGTCAATCTACTGATGCAGTAAACTGTGACTTACTTAGCCATTCATGTGAAAACAAACACTGTATAAAATGTGCAGCCATCAATGCAAGATCATCTGTGCGGAAAGCCAATATTGGTGACATTGGTTTAGTATGGTGGTCTGCTTATCTATGAGCTAGAGGAAGAAAACGAAGGTCTCCTTTCCCATTCAGAGGAATAACATCAATCCATTTTGTTATTTCAGAACAGCACCCTGGATGATATGGATGTATTTTTGCGTTTTTGCACTCCAGGGACATTCACTTCAAACTCTCTTTGAGTCGTCCAACTTCTCAGTAACAATACAGGTGACGACCCTGTGATAGTACATGATCTGGTCTCTGATATCCGTCTCAGATGTTTGCTGATTTTTTTATGGGATTGGAGAGGAAAATTGTACCTCCATATTAAATCAAATATTAGAGCTTACTGATTCATTGTTAATCCTCTGCTTTGGTCATACTGGGCGTGGAAAATGCATCGACTGACTGAGGACCTTCGACAATCAGGACATTGTCATTACTAATATTCTGTCTCTTCCAGCTCATTTTTTGCGGGGGAATTCATGTTTTGAATCCTGTGTGAAATGTTTAACAAACTCCGAATAGTTTTTGCGTAGTACAAGTGTTGATAGGAAGCTTAGCAATGTGTAGGCTACTTATGGTTGCATTGATTATTCAGATACAGTGGATTTCTTTGACATCAGTTAATTCAAAGATAACAGTGCTGCTTTTGAATTAAACCTTGATGTGGGCACCAGGTAGCCTTGCGGTTCATTAAGAGCATTGGGCCAGTAACTGAAACGTTGCTGGTTCAAATCACCGGGGGAAAATATGTTGATGTCCCCTTGAGCAAGGCACTTAACCTTAATTGCTCCTGTAAATTGCTCTGGATGAGAATGTCTGCTAAATTAAGTAAATGTAAAATGTCATCATTGCCAAAATTCTTCCTGAGTTGCTATCATAGTCATATGTGGTTGTCTCACCTATCGACCTTAAGATGAATGCACTTAACTGTAAGTTGCTCTGGATAAGAGCATCTGCTAAATTATGTAAATGTAAAGAAGCAGAAGGGAAAACTGGTTATTTTTTAAGTCACCCACCCCCTTGAAGAGACTGCTCCCTGCTGACAGCCTGTCTCCATTCAGGTACTGCATGTTCTCAGCTTATTGTTCCACTAAGGGATTGGTATTTCCTCTGAGCTGTTAGTTGCTGCTGATAATGGCATTCAGAGTTGATCAGATAGCATCTTGGGGTGGAAGATTAGGTCAGACTTAGTGTTTACCGAGTGCCTGTAGTCTTAAAGCTATTGTTCAGGTCAAACTTCCGTTAGGCCAGGGGTCAATCGCAGACCTCTGAGACTTCAGAGGTAGCTTGTAGTGTTGTTGTTGTGGTGATATTTTTGTTGTCCTACTCTTCTTGCATTATTGGACTGGAGGAGCGGAGGGGTCTTTTGTTCATTTATTTAATGTGGCCCCAGATCAATATAATGTTGATATCAACAAAATGGCTCAGCTACCCACCCCCTGTCCCAACAGGAAGGAAACTGTGTGACTTTTGGAGCTGCATAGTAAACAATGTCAGACAATGACCCTCCACTTCTACCGCAATCAAGACATGCACACACACACACACATCCTAGCATAATGCCACCCACCTCAGTAGATCCCAGTTTACACAGTGAAAAACAAGGCACTTCCCCTCCACCCACATCCCTGGGTGGAGGGGAAACTCCTGACAGTAATAAAAAGAGCCCCAGTGGGGCTACTCCAATGAGAGGAGGAGGGGTGAAGAAGTTAGAGGGGTAGGAACATAGCCAAGCGACACATTATGGCTGAAACAATGTAAGGCCATTCATTATATTGGAGGTGAACTTTCCTTATGTAGAGCTACTGAGTATGCAGGTATTTTCTCCAGCTCAATACAAAGGCACCTGACTCTGACCTGACTCTCTGACTTAGCACAGGGTCAGTGCTCTCTGGGATCCTTGGGATAGGTCTACCCTAAACCCTAATCCAAACCCTAACCTTAGCCCTTACCTTAACCATTTTACATTTCAACTTCAATGGGGTAGGGTCATCCCAAGGATCCCGGATAGCACGGACCCCTAGCACAGTCCTGCTAATCAAGGTGCCGATGAACAGCTGATTCACAAAGCCAAGTGTGTTAGATTAGGGCTGGAACATCATTCTGAATGATCTACCAAAGATGTCATAGTTATGTGTTGAACTGCTACAGGTAGTACTGTTGTGCATTACAATGTTTGTTCTATTTTAAATCCTCTGAAGCGTATTTATGATCTCACTGGTTTTAGTGTAAGTTTCAAAATCACCATAAACTTGAAGTGGAGTAGACGTAATCTAGGAATGATTTGTATAACAAGAAGGTCTGAAGTTATTGTGTCTATAAATGTCACTTCTTTAATAAACTCAGTGAGAGACGCCTTTGGAACACACATGTGGATGTAATTTGTTCTGTGAACATAGATGTTCTCTTTAAACTCACTTGCGATTGGAATACTAGTTGAGACTGGGAATTGTACTGAACATAAGAAGTAAATACAGTGTTGAACCACCAAAAAAATACAGCATATGCTCAAACTGTGAGTTTTCAACATCATTGAGCTTTGATAACCTTGCTTAAGAAAATACCTAAAAAATAAAAATTAATAAAAAAGTAAGAGATAAGAAAAACAAATAATTAAAGAGCATCAGTGAATAACAATAGTGGGGCTATATACAGAGCCAATGTGTCAATGTGCAGGGACACCGGTGTCGAGGTAATTGAGATAATTATGTACATACAGGTAGGGTTGTTAAAGTGGCTATGCATAGATAATAACTAAGAGTAGTAGCAGCGTGGGTGGGGGGGTGCAAATAGTCTAGTTAGCCATTTGATTAGCTGTTCAGGAGTCTTATGGCTTGGGGGTAGAAGCTGTTTAGAAGCCTCTTGGACCTAGACTTGGCACTCCGGTACAGCTTGCCGTGCGGTAGCAGAGAGAATAGTCTATGACTAGGGTGGCTGGAGTCTTTGAAGATTTTTAGGGCCTTCCTCTGACACCGCCTGGTATAGAGGTCCTGGATGGCAGGAAGCTTGACCCCGGTGACGTACTGGGCCGTATGCACTACCCTCTGTAGTGCTTTGCGGTCGGAGGCCGAGCAGTTGCCATAGCAGGCAGTGATGCAACCCGTCAGGATGTTCTCGATGATGCAGCTGTAAAATCTTTTGAGGATCTGAGGACCCATGCCAAATCTTTTCAGTCTCCTGGGGGGGAATAGGTTTTGTCATGCCCTCTTCATGACTGTCTTGGTGTGCTTGGATCATGTTAGTTTGTTGTTGATGTGGACGCCAAGGAACTTGAAGTTCTCAACCTGCTCCACTACAGCCCGGTCGATGAGAATGGGGGCGTGCTCGGTCCTTATTCAATATTGCTTACCCTGGAGTAGTATGCGCTTTATAGTACAATATATTTATGGAACTGTTGGCAGCCCAAAAGGTAAAACACATAAAAGGAAATGTACCCAACTTGTATAGGAGATGTCAACAATAATTGACACCTATGTGAATTATAACATGAAGCATTTCAATAAAGACCACAAAGCTCTTACAAAATGTATATCCTGAAAGGTCATGGTACAGTGGCCCTAAGGGTAAAGTAACACTGAATTTCTAATTTGCCCCTTAGAACCACCATTGCATGGGAGTCAACATCATGTTTGTATGATTAGGGAGAGGTGCATGACTTTGGGGCACTCGGTACCCAAGGAGGGCCTCCTCTGAGTCCTTGGATTTATTACCCAATAAAGCCTTGTGTTCCCCTGTAGTGTGGGGAGGAAGCCGTGCCAATCAGCCCCACACATGGAAAGGCCAAAATGAACAGAGAGACACTGGGAGTGACTCCTCAAGCATAACATTCTCACAATGTTGCCACAACATCAGTAGAATGTCACAGCTCCTTAAAATGAGGTACATGGAATAAGGGGGAAACTGGGGGTCCCGGCAGATCAAAGCTTTTAAGGTTATTGAAATGTCTTTATTGATGAGCTACTTTGGTCACCTTTCCGGTGTGTACAAATATTTTGTTTGGAAACCTTTCTAGCACAATAGGAGGGGACTTATAATTTGAAGTTGAGCAAAATGTTAGAACATAACACAAGCTGTAGCCCTGTAGTTCTCTCTGGTTTCTCTAAATTAGTTAGTTGACACATGACTATAAGCAATCATACAGGCCAATTGTGCTCGGCCAATATACAGTTGAAGTCGGACGTTTACATACACTTAGGTTGGAGTCATTAAAACTTGTTTTTCAACCACTCCACAAATTTCTTGTTAACAAACTATAGTTTTGGCAAGTCGGTTAGGACATCTACTTTGTGCATGACACAAGTAATTTTTCCAACAATTGTTTACAGACAGATTATTTCACTTATAATTCACTGTATCACAATTCCAGTGGGTCAGAAGTTAACATACACTAAGTTGACTGTGCCTTTAAACAGCTTGGAAAATTCCAGAAAATGATGTCATGGCTTTAGAAGCTTCTGATAGGCTAATTGACATCATTTGAGTCAATTGGAGGTGTACCTGTGGATGTATTTCAAGGCCTACCTTCAAACAGTGTCGTCAAGGGAAAATCAAAAGAAATCAGCCAAGACCTCAGAAAAAAAATTGTAGACCTCCACAAGTCTGGTTCATCCTTGGGAGCAATTTCCAAACGCCTGAAGGAACCACGTTCAACTATTGTACAAACAATAGTACGCAAGTATAAACACCATGGGACCACACAGCTGTCATACCGCTCAGGAAGGAGACGCATACTGTCTCCTAGAGATGAACGTACTTTGGTGCGAAAAGTGCAAATCAATCCGAGAACAACAGCAAAGAACCTTGTGAAGATGCTGGAGGAAACAGGTACAAAAGTATTTATATCCACAGTAAAACGAGTCCTATATCGACACCACTCGCAGTTCTGGGGTGCAGGGGGGGGGGGGGCAGTTTCCCTGTGACAACAGTTTTGGACCCCCTTGTGGCCCCCCTAAATGTGGAGTATGAAATAATTTTTACATAACAAATTTTTGCTATCATTCTTTTTTTTACATCCGTTATTAAACAGTGGCAATGATGATGATTATGAACATGGTCTTTTGCCTGCTAATGCCTGCAATGCAGTGAAGAAAACGATATGACAACAATAACTTCTAATGTAACTGGCCCCTCTAACAGTACAACTGGCCCCATCTTGGTCCCCCCAATTGAAATGGTCTAGAACCGCCACTGATCGATATAACCTGAAAGGCTGCTTTGCAAGGAAGAAGCTACTGCTCCAAAACCGCCATAAAAAAGCTAAACTATGGTTTGCAACTGCACATGGGGACAAAGATTATACTTTTTGAAGAAATGTCCTCTGGTCTGAAGAAACAAAAATAGTACTGTTTGGCCATAATGACCATCGTTATGTTTTGAGGAAAAAGGGGGAAGCTTACAAGCTGAAGAACACCATCCCAACAGTGAAGCACGGGGGTGGCAGCATCATGTTGTGGGGGTGCTTTGCTGCAGGAGTGACTGGTGCACTTCACAAAATAGATGGCATCAGGAGGGAGGAAAATGATGTGGCTATATAGAAGCAACATCTCAAGACATCAGTCAGGAAGTTTAAGCTTGGTCGCAAATGGGTCTTCCAAATGGACAATGACCCCAAGCATACTTCCAAAGTTGTGGCAAAATGGCTTAAGGACAACAAAGTCAAGGTATTGGAGTGATCAGAACAAAGACCTGACCTCAATCCCATAGAAAATTTGTGGGAAGAACTGAAAATGCGTGTGAGAGAAAGGAGGCCTACAAACCTGACTCAGTTACACCAGCTCTGTCAGGAGGAATGGGCCAAAATTCACCCAACTTATTGTGGGAAGCTTGTGGAAGAGTACCCGAAACATTTGACCCAAGTTAAACAATTTAAAGGCAATGCTACCAAATACTAATTTAGTGTATGTAAACTGACCCACTGGGAATGTGATGAAAGAAATAAAAGCTGAAATAAATCATTCTCTTTAATATTTTTCTGACATTTCACATTCTTAAAATAAAGTGGTGATCTTAACTGGCCTAAAACAGGGACTCTTTACTTGGATTAAATGTCAGGAATTGTGAAACTGAGTTTAAATGTATTTGGCTAAGGTGTATGTAAACTTCCAACTTCAACTGTAAATATTACTGGAGGCATATAAGCTGGTAACATATTTACAATGTCAAACTCTCATGAAACCTAACTGATCACATTTTCACATGTTTTTTTGAATAATGAATTTGCATGAAACAAGAACTAAAATGCCCTTTTCTCTATCTGAAATGTTTTATCACATCCCAATATGTAAAATCTGTGAAGCTCTGCTTGGGAGAGAGAATGTTCCACGTTCCAAGCTGAGCATTTCATGTCTTCAGGTAATTAGGGTGCGTATGTTTACAGTTTTCAGGAAGACCACCTCTTCACCATTAACACCTACAAAAATGGCACGATAATGATTAAAGGCCTGGAACCTGGACTTATCCTCTATATACATGAGTTTACATCACTGAAAGAGCTAGCAGACACCTTGAAAGAGAATGCCACTCTAACTGCTGCACTTCAACCAGAAGACAGACCTGGTGATAAATCTATAATTTCCACCCTCATAACTAACCAAGTCACCCTAGCAGATATGGAGAGTGACAACCAGTCCCAGCTGTCCCAGGCCTTCGGGAGTAGAGATACTGGAGGTAGAGGTGAATGAGCTTTGTGGTGAGGTGACAGCTCTGAGGCAGGATAAGGAGGAGCTGAGAGAGAAACTGGCAATGGTCGAGAGCATCATGAGGAGAGCGGTAGCTGACACCAGGGTGGAGCTACAAAGAGAGTTGTGAGCAGTCATAGAGTTGCTACAACACAGAGACACCACCGTCCACAGTCCAAGAGAACAACTGGAGCCTACCACAACCCTCACTACCACAACCCTCACATCCCCTCATCGGCAGTAACACTGCTTCTCATAGTGAACCTCCGTAACGCACACAAACTCAGCATGAGATCAGTAACCAGACCCAGTAAAAACTCCTCCCACACTAGCACTTTACCCTCGTCAGATACGTCTGACCAGACCTCCCCAAGATCCTCACATCCCAGCCCCAGAACACCATGCCAGTGGAGCCATGCTGGGACCCTCAGGAGAGAGGAAGACAACGAAAGGCCACCTGTGGTCCCTACCCCACTCCATCCAAAGACCATCACACCAGACACCACAGCCCACAACAGCAGCACACAGGCAGAGAGCCCTATGGCCTTCATTTTATGTGACTCCAAAGGGAAATTTCCCAGAGAGAAACTGCTATTCCCTGGCATCCTAGTCAGAAAGCTATGATTCCCAACAACAGCAAGTGCCTTTAAAAAATATATCAAGCAACCAATTAAATGGGGCCAAACATAATATAATTCACACAGGTACTAATTGTTTGATGGCAATGTTAAAGTTAGCTCCTATAAATGCATATATGTAGCCTCAGAAACAAAGTTAATGAAATTATTAATTTGCTAATCTCAGAAAATATTAATATATTAGCCATTTTTGATACTCTCTTAGACATCACCTTTGATGATACAACAGTAGGAACACAATGATATAACATCTATTAAAAAGACAGTAATGTCTACGGGGGAGGTGTTGCTGTATATATTCAAAGCCATATTCCTGTAAAGCTCAGCGAGGATCTCATGACAAATGAAGTATAAATGCTGTGATTGAAGGTTCATCCGCCTCATCTGAAGCTTCTTCTATTAGGGTGCTGCTATAGGACACCAAGGTCAAATTGTCAGTATCTGGAAAATGTGTGTGATGTTAGATAAGGTCTCTAATGCTAGAAGAGAAATGTATTTTCTTAGTGACCTGAACATTGGCTGGTTATCATCTAGTTGGTCTCTCAATAGTTAGATTCTTACCTTGACAAATGCCTGTAACATGACTCAGGTTATCATTTAACCAACTAGACGGTATACCAATAGTGTTGGACCTGTGACATCCACTTGTATTGATCATATCTTCACCAATGCTGCAGAGCTTGGCTCCAAAGATATATCAGTTCTTATTTGGCTGTAGTGACCATAACACTGTGGCAATAACAAGGAAAGCCAAAGTACCAAAGGCAGGGCCTAATGTTATTCATAAGAGATCATGCAAAATGTTCTCTTTTTTGTTGAGGATGTAAAAACATTATGTTGGTCTGATGTGTATAAGGAGGAGAATCTAGATGCAGCACTTAGAGTATTTGTAAAATTATTCTTGCCAATTGTTGACAGACATACACCTGTTAAGAAACTAACTGTGTGGACTGTTGAGCCCCCTGGATTGATGATGAATTGAAAAATGGCATGGTTCAAAGAAATTATGCAAAGAAGGTGGCAAACAAGTCAGGCTGCTCAGCTGATTGGTTATCATACTGTCAATTGGGTGCCCATAGGGTGGCACACAATTGGCCCAGTGTCATCCGGGTTTGGTTGGGGTAGGCCTTCATTGTGGATAATAATTTGTTCTTAACTGACTTGCCTAGTTAAATAAAGGTAAAATATATATATTTTTAATAATAATTTAAATTGAGAAATGTTTTGACTAAACTTAAAAAAAGGAAGAAATGGTGTTACCAAAACAAGATAAATTACATAAAAAAACAACGGGAAAAGACTTGAGCACCTTAAATTATATTATGGGCAGAAAACCAAATTCATCTCCATCATTCATTGAAGTTGATGGGTAATTTATAACAAAACATTTTGATATAGCCAATCATTTCAATAACTATTTCACCCGTCAAGTGGACAAACTGAGAAGTGAAATGACAACATTGAACAGTGAACCATCATATTTGTGCATTGAAGATCCAATAATGAAAGAGAAAAATTGCCGTTTTGAATTTGGTCAAGTTTGTGTGGAAGAGGTGGAAAAACGGTTGATATCCATCAATAATGATAAGCCACCAGGTATAGACAACCTCGATGGGAAACTATTGTTATCCTTCAATAATGATAAGCCACCAGGTATAGACAACCTCGATGGGAAACTATTGTTATCCATCAATAATGATAAGCCACCAGGTATAGACAACCTCGATGGGAAACTATTGTTATCCATCAATAATGATAAGCCACCAGGTATAGACAACCTCGATGGGAAACTATTGTTATCCATCAATAATGATAAGCCACCAGGTATAGACAACCTAGATGGGAAACTATTGTTATCCATCAATAATGATAAGCCACCAGGTATAGACAACCTCGATGGGAAACTATTGTTATCCATCAATAATGATAAGCCACCAGGTATAGACAACCTAGATGGGAAACTAATGTTATCCATCAATAATGATAAGCCACCAGGTATAGACAACCTCGATGGGAAACTAATGTTATCCATCAATAATGATAAGCCACCAGGTATAGACAACCTAGATGGGAAACTAATGTTATCCATCAATAATGATAAGCCACCAGGTATAGACAACCTCGATGGGAAACTATTGTTATCCATCAATAATGATAAGCCACCAGGTATAGACAACCTAGATGGGAAACTATTGTTATCCATCAATAATGATAAGCCACCAGGTATAGACAACCTAGATGGGAAACTATTGTTATCCATCAATAATGATAAGCCACCAGGTATAGACAAACTAGATGGGAAACTTTTGAGAATGGTAGCAGACTGTATTGCCACCCCTATTTGCCATATCTTCAACCAAAGCCTAAAGGAGTGTGTGTCCACCTTGAAGGGAAGCTAAAGTAATTCCACTACCTAAAAATAGTAAAGCACCCTTTGCTGGCTTTAACCACTGCTCAATCAGTTTCCTGCCTGTTCTTAGTAAACTGATGGAGAGAATTGTGTTTAAACAAATACAGAGAGCTCCAAAAGTATTAGCACAGTGACACATTTGTTGTTGTTTTGGCTCTGTACTTGACCACGTTGGATTTGAAATGACACAATGACTACAAGGTTAAAGTTCATACTGTAACACACAAATATAATACTCCCAAGACATGCTAACCTCTCACCATTACAGGGGAGGTTATCATTTTTGGGGAGGTATGATATTTGTGCGTCTGTAACTTTCTCACTCATCATTATTCACGATTCATTCAGGATTATCCTTAGTCATGGTAGCGTCCACATTAATGTAGAAGAGTTTAGAAACATATTCTAGTCTTATTTACAATAAAAGTTACTCCAAAAAGACACAATACATTATTTACCTAGCATTTCTATTGGCACAAAATAATCTGAAACACAACCTGTCACACCCTGATCTGGTTCACCTGTCCTTGTGATTGTCTCCACCCCCTCCAGGTGTCGCTTATTATCCCAGGTGTATATATCCCTGTGTTTCCTGTCTCTCTGTGCCAGTTCGTCTTGTTTGCCAAGTCAACCAGGGTTTCTACTAGCTCCTATTTTTCCCAGTCTCTGTTTGTTTCTAGTCCTCCTGGTTTCGACCCTTGCCTGTCCTGACTCCGAACCCACCTGCCTGACCACTCTGCCTGTTCTGACTACCAGCCTGCCTCTCCCGTACTGTTTTGGACTCGGATCTGGTTTCTGACTCCTGCCTGGCCTGACCTCGAGACTGCCTATCGCCTGGTACTGTTTGGACTCTGACCTGGTTTATGAACTCTTGCCTGTCCCCCACCTGCCTTTGCCTACTCCCTTTGTTATAATAAATATCAGAGCTCTACCATCTGCCTCCTGTGTCTGCATTTGGGTCTCGCCTTGTGCCCTTATACAACCAAAACAAACAGTAAATGTATCCAACAAAATTGTAGTCACAGGCTTGATGTAGTTATTGCGTGCTTTGAATATTGGACCAAATCCTGATTTTTTTACTATTTTAATACACATATAAGTGAATGTGTCCCAATACTTTTGGTCGCCTAAAATTGACTATGTACATAAAGTGCCGTAATTTATAAACGGTTCACCAGATGTGGATGAAAATACCCTCAAATTAAATCTGACGGTTTGCGCATGAACCCAATAGTCATTGTATCAAAGTGCTGGAGTACAGAGCCCAAACAACAACTTTGTCACTGTCTCAATACTTTTGGAGCTCACTGCACAATGCTATTTTTTAAAGAACAAGTTAACTACTGACTTTCAGCATGCATATAGGGACGGGCACTCAACTTGTACTGCACTGATTCAGATGACTGATGATTGGCTAAAATAAATGGATAGTAAGATGATAGTTGGAGCTGTATTGTTAGATTTCAGTGCAGCCTTTGTTATAGCTTTACATCACCTGCAATCACATGGCTGGAGAGTTACTTATCCAATAGAACTCAGAGTCTTCTTCAATGAAAGCTACTCTAACATCAGATACAGTATGTACAGTGTGGTATCCCTCAGGGCAGTTGCCTTGGGCAATTAGTCATCTCTATTTTTACAAATTATTTGCCACTTGTCTTACAAGAGGCTAAAATGACTACGTACGCTGATGATTGCACACTCTACACATCAGCAACTACAGTACAGCCAGTGAGCTCACTGAGACTCTTAGCAAGGAGTTACAGTCAGTGTCAGAATGGGTAATTAACAATAAACTGGTCTTAAATACATCTCAAACCAAAAGCATTGTATTTGGTTCTAAGCATTATCTTAGACCTACACCTCAACTGGAGTTGTGTATAAAGGGTGGGACCAATGAACAAGTTGAAGAAGCAGAACTTCTAGTAGTAACATTGGATTGTCAGTTATTATGGTGAAGTCATATTGACAAAGTTGTTGTGAAGATGGGGAGTAGGTATGTCTGTTATGAAAAGATGTTCTGAGTTTTTGACACGGAGATCAACTGCACTAGTTGTTCAGGCTTTGATCTTGTCCCATCTTGATTACTGTCCAGTAATATGGTCAGATGCAGCAAAGAAAAACCTAGCAAAGCTGCAGCTGGCTGAAAACAGAGCAGCACGCCTTGCCATTAACTGCACACACAGAACTAACATCAACAAAATGCATGATAGTCTTTCATGGGTGAGGGATGAGGAGAAATGTACTTATTCTCTTCTAGTCTTTTTAATAAAGATTTGCGTGTTGAAAATGCATGTATAATCTATTTGCATACACTTTAAACAGACATACCCGACCAAACACACCACTATGGGTTTCTTCACAGTACCCAAACAAAAAAGAGATTTAATGCATCGCTCAGTTATGTATAGATCAAATCAAATCAAACTTTATTTGTCACATACAACAAGTGTAGAATACAACAAGTGTAGACCTTACCTTGAAATGTTTACTTAGTGCAGTTCAAGAAGAGTTAAGAAAATATTTACAGAGACATGTCATTTTGGAATGCTCTGCCAAAGCAAGTTTGGTCTATTTAAAGCTTTCTTATAACTCTTTATTCATTGAATTTAATGTAATATCTTGTGCTGTTCTTGTCGATTACTGTTCTGTACTTTGTCATGTAATTTTATGTTTTATGTGGACCCCAGAAAGAGTAGCTGCTGCATGTGCAGTAGCTAATGGGGATCCTAAGAAACTAAACTAAACCACATGTTATTGGCACAGTAAGCTTGTATCCGTAAACATGATGTAATTTGTTGTGTAATGGTACATGTCAAAGGAAATACTACTCTCATGACAAGAAAACTGCCGCATACCAAGTCGAATGTGGCATGGAAATTCTTAGAGTATATACTTACAGAATTTGAATTTATCCATCAGGAATTGTTTTATCTCCAATTATGAAATCACTGGGAGACGAGAAGCAAGTACAGGGAGTGAACATTTAATGAATAACGGACATGAAACAAAACAAGGACAGCGTGTAGACAAGGGAAACATAACGACAATAATGCTAACACGGGGATGACACTGAGGAAAAGACAGATATTGGGGAGGCAAGCAAAAACGTGATGGAGTACAGGTGAGTCCAATGAAGCGCTGATGCGCGTAGCGATGGTGACAGGTGTGCGTAATGATGGGCAGCCTAACGCCCTCAGGCGCCAGAGAGGGGGAGCGGGTGCAGGTGTGACACCCAACAAATGTTCTGGTTTTCTTTCTAAATAACCATATGTATGGACATTATTTTATTCAACAGTTTTGATCTATTCAAAGCCTATAGGCCTAAGTTATTATTCATGACCAATCCACAACATAAATGTTTATGTCTCCTTCTAGTGAAAGGCCAACTTAAGTTGACCATCGGCCATTGTTTGGGTTTCCTAACAGTCAAAGCCACAAAAAGAGACATGCTCTAATAATTTGGAAATATCTCTAATGAGATTTCTGCTTTGTTTTGTCTCTCCCTCTCTCTCCCCTGGAATGACAGAAGGGTCGATAGAATAGGGTGCAAGGAAGATAAACACAGCTCCCCTCGCATGGCCCCCCTCGCATGGCCCCATTAAAGGGAGAGGGAACCCCCTTGCAAGACCCTCCCCAAACACTCACCCATTACTTCCCAATATACCCCTACAGTACCTAATCAAAACCCACCTACTCCACCTGACAGCACTCTACGTCTAGGGACAAATTTGAAACTCTCAATTTATGTCTGCTTTTAACAGGCCCAATTATCGTTACAGTTTAATTTCCATTCATTTCTAGGACTGTGGTGGTTGCTAAGGTTAACAAGGTGTGTAGAGTTGTGCCAAGAAGGATTGTGCTGCATGGGATTGTTTTGTTTCTCATTAGTAAGAGGGAAAATAAAGAGACTGTCATGGCTTTGGTACTCCAGCATGGAGGTGAGGGTTGGCCTGTCAGTTGGGATTACTTCTGTCTCAGCAGGCTTTGATGTGTGGTGACAGCACCAGACAACATTAAATGCTTAGGAACATAGGCTTCCTTTCCGAGTGTTTAGATTGGCTCCTATCTGTAGATGAGAGAGGAGCAGTCATGAATGCACTGTGTGTGTTTGTGTCTGTGTTTAGATTGGCTCCTATCTGTAGGTGAGAGAGAAGCGGTCATGAATGCACTGTGTGTGTGTGTGTGTGTCTCTGTGTTTAGATTGGCTCCTATCCGAATGTTTAGATTGGCTCCTATCTGTAGGTGAGAGAGAAGCTGTCATGAATGCACTGTGATTTTTTTTTTAAATCTTTATTTAACTAGGCAAGTCAGTTAAGAACAAATTCTTATTTTCAATGACGGCCTAGGAACAGTGGGTTAACTTCCTTGTTCAGGGGCAGAACGACAGATTTTAACCTTGTCAGCTCGGGGATTCAATCTTGCAACCTTTCGGTTATTAGTCCAATGCTCTAACCACTAGGCTGCCCCATGTGTGTGTGTGTGTGTGTGTGTGTGTGTGTGTGTGTGTGTGTGTGTGTGTGTGTGTGTGTGTGTGTGTGTGTGTGTGTGTGTGTGTGTGTGTGTGTGTGTGTGTGTGTGTGTGTGTGTGTGTGTGTGTGTGTGTGTGTGTGTGTGCGTGTGTGTGTGTGTATGTGAATTTATTCCAATTACATTTTGGTCTATATGCACTTATTGCTAAAGTTTATTGAAAATAGTCTACAATTCATTGTGTAGCATGTTTATTGGCTGCACTATGACTGAGAGCTCAGTGATTTCATCACACTATATTCAGCTATTAAAGGGGCCCATGTTTGCTCAGGATTACATTACCTAATAGTTGTGTACATGTAGGTGGATTTATGAATGGTGCGACCAAAATACTTTCCCACTTTGTGTTTCCATTAATAAAAGTCTTGTGCTCTATAGAATGTGTCAGAGTGCCTTTTTTTTTCAGGAGGGCTCATTACATTCTTTGTAGTTTACATTCTGTTATGTAACCAGGTAATGGAATATGTGTCAGGCTGGAATGGAACACGGCAAACTGGATTGGCAAGGTCGCAGCGGGAGAAACACGCAAGGGCTCTGTAATCTCTCGACTCTCGCACGCTATCACGTACACATACAAACACACCCCTTACAAAAGAACCAGACCCATGCTCTTCGGTTCAGTTCTAAAGACAGGAATACATTTAAGAACTACTTGGATATTAGGAGTATCGGTAACACTTTCTTTAAGCATTGCAACTTGTTATAAGCATGTATGATCCTTTATAATGTCTCATGATATGACTTTTAACATGTTATTTCTCTTTATGTATCAACATTTCAACTAACTCAAAATGTATAATTTTTGGGGTTCATTGCATATTTTAGTGGGGGGGGGAATGTGTGTTGTAAATTATAATGTCTGTATGGTTTGTAAGAGGAGATCTCATAGAGTTATTGTTACAGCATGGTATATCATAAGTGGGGGCTCTGCCCTGACAACTTTCTGTTGCATCACATTCTCAGGAACACATACAGAGAGGTAGGGGAGAACACGCTCAAGGAAAATCTGAGCAGGAAATGTAGAGAAGGAAATATGACATGGAATGCATAATGCTGATTTTCTATTGTCCTTTTCTAAGAACTCATCCAACTCTAATCTGGTGTCTTCATCAACATCTATCTATACTATCTTTAGAATGCCACGGATAGTTTTAGGAAGTCAGTCAAACAGTTTTCCCTGAAAGAGAACTCGCAAAACCTCTACAGTCATAATTAATTCCCACAAAAAAATATGATCTGAATGATACACAGCAAATTGGCCTAGAGTTGATTTTTCTGTGTAACATTTCTAGTGTAGGTTCAGGTGTTAAATTAACACTCCTTAGTGTAAAATAACCCTGGTGTTGGTGTCAAATGCAGTGCAGTAAAAACCTAGATTTTCCTGTTTTATATACTCTGTACAGTGCATTCGGAAAGTATTCAGACCTGTTGACTATTTTTACATTTTGTTACGTTACAGCCTTATTCTAAAATGTATTAAAGTTTTTTTCCCCCTCATCAATCCACGCACAATACCCCATAATGACAAAGCAAAAACAGGTTTTTAGAAATGTTTGCAAATGTATTAAAAACAAAAAACTGAAATATCACATTTACTTAAGAATTCAGACCCTTTACTCAGTACTTTGTTGAAGCACCTTTGGCAGCGATTACAGCCTTGAGTCTTCTTCTTAGGGTATGACACTACAAACTTGGCACACCTGCATTTGGGGAGTTTCTCCCACTCATCTCTGCAGATCCTCTCAAGCTCTTTCAGGTTGGATGGGGAGTGTCGGTGCACAGGTATTTTCAGGACTCTCCAGAGATGTTCGATCGGGTACAAGTCCGGGCTCTGGCTGGGCCACTCAAGGATATTCAGAGACCTGTTTCCGAAGCCACTCCTGCGTTGTC
This sequence comes from Salmo salar, assembly GCF_965601325.2. Taxonomy (NCBI): domain Eukaryota; kingdom Metazoa; phylum Chordata; class Actinopteri; order Salmoniformes; family Salmonidae; genus Salmo; species Salmo salar. Next base: position 9,323,580 of record NC_138308.1, on the reverse strand, counting down.
TTGGCTTTGTGCTTAGGGTCATTGTCCTGTTGGAAGGTGACCCTTCGCCCCATCAGAGGTCCTGGGTGCTCTGGAGCAAGTTTTCATCAAGGATCTCTCTGTACTTTGCTCCGTTCCTCTTTCCCTCGATCCTGACTAGTCTCCCCATCCCTGCCACTGAAAAACATCTCTACAGCATGATGCTGCCCCCACCATGCTTCACCGTAGGGATGGTGCCAGGTTTCCTCCAGACGTGACACTTGGCATTCAGTCCAAAGAGTTCAATCTTGGTTTCATCAGACCAGAGAATCTTGTATCTCATAGTCTGACAGGCTTAAGGTGACTTTTGGCAAACTCCAAGTGGGCTGTCATGTGCCTTTTACTGAGGAGTGGCTTCCGTTTGGCCACTCTACCATAAAGGACTGATTGGTGGAGTGCTGCAGAGATTTTTGTCCTTCTGGAAGGTTTTCCCATCTCCACAGAGGAACTCTGGAGCTCTGCCAGAGTGACCATCGGGTTCTTGATCACCTTCCTGACCAAGGCCCATCTCCCCCAATTGCTCAGTCTGGCCGGGTGGCCAGCTCTAGGAAGAGTCTTGGTGGTTCCAAACTTCTTCCATTTAAGAGTGATGGAGGCCACTGTTTTTTTGGGGACCTTCAATGCTGCATAAATGTTTTGGTACACTTCCCCAGATCTGTTGTTCGACACAATCCTATCTCGGAGCTCTACAAAAAATTCCTTCGACCTCATGACTTGGTTTTTGCTCTGACATGCACCGTCAACTGTGGGACCTTACATCGACAGGTGTGTGCCTTTCCAAATCATGTCCAATCAATTGAATTTACCACAGGTGGACTCAAGTTGTAGAAATATCTCAATGGAAACAGGATGCACCTGTCAGGAATCCCGCTTCCTGAGTTTGTTTCTGCCTGAGATGACTGTTTTTGTTTGAGTGTTGTGTTAGGTTCCTGAACGCACCTGTCTGGTTGCCAGGCAACGAGGTTAGGCGGGAGATCTAGTTATTACCCGCACCTGCATCTCATCAACCTTCTGCACACCTGGTCCTGATCTTCACCTCTTCTTAAACCCTGAGCTGACATCCATTCCCTGCCGGATCGTTAGCAACGAACAGTATGTTGTGCCAGCGTATCAGCCTCATGTTTCCTGAGTTAGTTTTGTTGTTTTGTGCTTGTTACTGGTTACTCACTCCCGTTTACTCGGTCTACAGTCATTCTCCCGGAACATTCAACTCCCTTGCCTGGCCGTCGGTGGATACAGTGACTTCATTGGATCGACCCATTTACTCTCATCAACTCACCTCCGCTGCCGCTCCGTCCCCTGGATCACTCAAATTACACATCAAGACTACCAATAAATACTCACCTTCATTTTACTCACCTTGTCCTGGTCTGCTTCTGGGTTCTGTCTTTGAGAATCGTGACAGAACGATCCGGCCAAAAATGAACCCAGCGGACCTGGACTTCGTTCGCCATGCCATTACCCATCAGGGTCAGATGTTGGGACAACACAACACGGCGCTACAGGAGATCGCGCTTTCGGTTCAGAATTTCTCTAATATTCTGACGAATATCCAGGCTCAGTTCAGTTTGCCGGCGGATCATCCACCACCTGCTTCACCCCTCTCACCTGTCGTTTCTGGAGAGGTTTCCTTCTGTGAGCCCAAGGTTCCGACACCAGATAAGTACGAAGGGGATTTGGGAAAGTGCCGTTCGTTTCTTATGCAGTGTGGATTAGTTTTTCATCTACAGCCCTACTCTTACGCCACAGACAAGGCTAGGATAGCCTTTGTTATTGAACTGCTGCGTGGAAGAGCTCTCGAACAACAGGACACCTGCATGGGGTCATACCAGGAGTTCACGGCAGAGATGAGGAAACTTTTTGACCACCCTGTCCGAGGTAAGGACACAGCTAAGCGGTTGTTCTCCCTTTGCCAAGGAGCTCGCAGTGTGGCCGATTTTGTTATTGAATTCAGGACATTGGCTGTGGAGAGTGGGTGGAATGAGGAATCACTACAAGCGGTTTTTTACCATGGCTTGTCGGAGCAACTCAAGGATGAGTTGATCTCCTATCCTGAGTCTAGGGACCTGGACAGTCTGGTAGCATTAGCTATTCGGGTGGATAATAGAGTCCGAGAGAGACGGAGGGAGAAGCAATGGGGCACGTCCAATCCTCAGCACCCGTTAAACGGCTCGGCTCGCTAAAGGTGGGAGGTCTTTTAGCGAGCCAGTTTCAACCTCTCAATAGTCCTGTTAGACCTCTTTTTCCTGCTACCCTCATGAACAAGACTCAGAGTTTAGCGATTAACACATTTATCGACTCAGGTGCAGATGGCAGCTTTATAGATGCCAACTTAGTGGAACAGCTGGGGCTTTCTAAGGAGAAGCTACCGGAAGCCATCGAAACTACCACTCTGAACGGCAGTAGTCTGGCACGTATCACTATGAGGACTGAACCAGTTAAGATGTTGTTGTCAGGGAATCATTCAGAGGTTATATCCTTCTTCATTTTGCCTTCTTCCCATGTTCCTCTGGTTCTTGGATACCCCTGGCTGAGAAAACACAATCCCACATTCGATTGGGTGACCGGCAAGGTAACTAGTTGGAGCACTGAATGCCATGCTAACTGTCTGAGGACGGCCTGTTCCCATTCGGTTCCCAGTAAGGTCAGTGATTCTAACTCCCCTGAATTGTCCCTGGTTCCTGAAACATATCATGAATTGGGTGAGGTGTTCAGTAAGCAGAAGACACTGTCACTTCCTCCCCACCGACCGTATGATTGTGCCATTAACCTGTTTCCTGGAGCTGTCTATCCCAAGGGACGATTATACAGCATCTCTCGACCGGAACTGGAGGCTTTGGAGACCTACATAAAGGAGTCTCTAGCTGCTGGTCTCATTCGTCCCTCGTCTTCACCACTGGGGGCAGGATTATTTTTTGTGAGTAAGAAGGATGGTTCTCTTCGACCGTGTATTGATTACCGGGGGTTGAATGATATTACGGTTAAGAACAAGTATCCCCTGCCTTTGATGAACTCTGCTCTCGATTCTTTACAGGGTGCTACGGTGTTTACTAAACTTGACCTACGCAATGCGTATCATCTGGTCCGGATCAGAGAGGGGGACGAGTGGTTGACTGGTTTCAATACACCGATGGGTCATTTCGAATATCTGGGTAATGCCGTTTGGATTGACCAATGCTCCTGCAGTGTTCCAGAGCATGGTTAATGACGTATTGAGAGATATGATCGGTCTGTTCGTGTTTGTTAACCTGGATGACATTTTGATTTTTTCCAATGAGCATTCCAGCCACTTCCAGCATGTCAAGCAGGTTCTGCAGCGATTGCTGGAGAACCGCCTGTTTGTGAAGGCCGAGAAGTGTGACTTTCACTCCCACACTACATCCTTCCTCGGGTACATCATCTCCCGGGGAGAGATAAAGATGGACCAAGAGAAGGTTAGGGCAGTTCTGGATTGGGCCCAGCCTGATACAAGATTGCAGCTCCAGAGGTTTCTGGGGTTTGCGAATTTCTATCGTCGGTTTATCCGAGACTACAGCTGTGTGGCCGCTCCATTAACTGCTCTGACTTCTAGCACCAGGAACTTCAGTTGAAATCCGGAGGCAGATCGTGCGTTTCTGAAACTGAAGAGTCGATTCACCAATGCCCCGATTCTCTCTCAACCTGACGCTGCCCGACAGTTTGTCGTGGAAGTGGACGTGTCTGATGTGGGGGTTGGCGCCATCCTGTCCCAGCGAAGCTCCACTGACGGCAAACTCCATCCCTGCGCTTTCTACTCTCGTCGTCTGTCGTCGGCGGAGAGGAATTATGATGTGGGTAACCGGGAGCTTCTTGCAGTGAAACTGGCCTTGGAGGAGTGGCGCCACTGGTTGGAGGGAGCGGAGCAACCGTTTATTGTCTGGACTGACCACAAGAATCTAGCGTACGTGCAATCGGCTAGACGTCTCAACTCGCGTCAGGCCAGGTGGGCTTTCTTTTTTGGACGTTTTAATTTTTCCCTGACATTCCGACCTGGATCTAAGAACGGCAAGGCGGACGCCTTGTCCCAAATGTTCTCCAAGATGGAGGAGAGTGGAGCCAAGACCGAGACGATTCTTCCCCAGAACTTCGTCGTGGGAGCTGTCACATGGAGGATTGAGGAGGAGGTTCTGGCAGCCCGGTCCCGGTAACGGTCCACCCGGTCGGTTGTTTGTGCCTGAGTCTGTCCGGTCTGCTGTCCTCCAATGGTCCAACGCCAGTAAGATGGCTTCTCACCCTGGCGTGGCTTGGACGATGGCGTTACTACGCAGACGATTTTGGTCGCCTGCCATGGGAGAAGATACCCGGAGGTTTGTTGCTGCATGCCCAGTATGTGCACAAAATAAGAGTGCCAATCGGGCCAGTTCTGGACTTCTTCACCCCCTACCTATTCCCCGGCGACCATGGTCGCATCTGGCTCTGGACTTTGTTACGGGATTGCCCTCTTCTGAAGGGAACACGGTCATTCTGACTATTGTGGACAGATTCAGCAAGTTCGCCCACTTTGTACCCATCTCCAAGCTTCCCTCTGCCTCCGAGACGTCCGAGATCCTGGTTAGGGAGGTTTTCAGGGTCCACGGGTTGCCCAGTGACATTGTTTCCGACCGTGGTCCTCAGTTTACCTCTGCTGTCTGGAAATCCTTCTGTTTGGCCATTGGAGCTACAGTCAGTCTGACATCTGGATTTCACCCCCAATCTAATGGTCAGGCGGAGAGAGCCAACCAGAAGATGGAATCCACGCTGCGCTGCCTTGTCTCCTCCAACCCCGCCTCTTGGGCCTCTCAGTTGCCGTGGGTCGAGTATGCCCATAATACTCTCCCTACATCTGCTACTGGGATGTCTCCCTTCCAGTGCCTGTACGGTTACCAACCTCCCTTGTTTCCTTCTCAGGAGAAGGATCTCGCGGTACCCTCGCTCCAGGCCCACATTCGTCGTTGCCACCGGACCTGGCATAGGGCCAGAAAGGCTCTCCTTAGAGTTTCTGACCGTTATCAGCTCCAGGCGAATCATCGCCGGATTCCAGCTCCAGTTTATGCTATTGGAGATAAGGTATGGTTGGCTACACGGGATCTTCCTCTGCGGACGGAATCAAGGAAACTGTCACCTAAGTTCATTGGTCCGTTTGTGGTGGAGAGGGTGATTAATCCCGTTGTGGTTCGACTTAAGTTGCCTAGAACTCTCAGAGTCCACCCCACCTTTCATGTCTCCTGCCCCAAGCCTGTGCACCTCAGTCCTCTGCTACCCCCTCTGCCTCCTCCTCCTCCGCCTCGGATGATCGGAGGTGGTCCAGTCTACATGGTGAGCCGCATTATGGATGCCAGATGGCGGTTTTCAGTATCTCGTGGACTGGGAGGGCTATGGTCCTGAGGAGAGGAGTTGGATTCCTCGGCGTCAAATCCTGGACAATACCCTCCTTACTGACTTCTACCGCCTCCATCCTGGCGCTCCGGGTTGTCTGCCCTGTGGCGTTCGTCGGAGGGCGGGTACTGTCAGGAATCCCGCTTCCTGAGTCTGTTTCTGCCTAAGATGACTGTTTTTGTTTGAGTGTTGTGTTAGGTTCCTGAACGCACCTGTCTGGTTGCCAGGCAACGAGGTTAGGCGGGAGATCTAGTTATTACCCGCACCTGCATCTCATCAACCTTCTGCACACCTGGTCATGATCTTCACCTCTTCTTAAACCCTGAGCTGACATCCATTCCCTGCCGAATCGTTAGCAACAAACAGTATGTTGTGCCAGCGTATCAGCCTCATATTTCCTGAGTTAGTTTTGTTGTTTTGTGCTTGTTACTGGTTACTCACTCCCGTTTACTCGGTCTACAGTCATTCTCCCGGAACATTCAACTCCCTTGCCTGGCCGTCGGTGGATACAGTGACTTCATTGGATCAACCCATTTACTCTCATCAACTCACCTCCGCTGCCGCTCCGTCTCCTGGATCACTCAAATTACACATCAAGACTACCAATAAATACTCACCTTCATTTTACTCACCTTGTCCTGGTCTGCTTCTGGGTTCTGTCTTAGAGAATCGTGACAGCACCTGAACTAAAAGGGTCTGAATACTTATGTAAGTACTTTACAAAAAATTCTAAAAATCAGTTGTCCCTTTGTCATTATGGGGTATTGTGTGTAGATTTATGAGGATTAAAAAAAAATAATAATCCACTTTGCAGCATAAGGCTGCAAAACAACAAAATGTGGAAAAGGTCAAGGGGTCTGAGTACTTTCCGAATGCACTATATATACAAAAGTATGGGGACACCCCTTCAAATTAGTGGATTTGGCTACACCTGTTGCTGACAGGTAAAATGGAGCACACAGCCAAGCAATCTCCATATACAAAAATTGGCAGTAGAATGGCCTTACTGTAGAGCTCAGTGACTTTCAACATGGCACCGTCATAGGATGCCACCTTTCCAACAAGTCAGTTTGTCAAATTTTGCCCTGCTAGAGCTGCCCCGGTCAACAGTAAGTGCTGTTATTGTGAAGTGAAACCTCTATATGCAAGAATGACTCAGGCGCAAAGTGGCAAGTCACACAAGCTCCCAGAATGGGACCATTGAGTGCTGAAGTGCGTACAAATCATCTGTCCTCGGTTGAAACACTCACTACTGAGTTCCAAACTGCCTCTGGAAGCAACATCAGCACAAGAACTGTTCGTCCGGAGCTTCATGAAATGGGTTTCCATGGCTGAGCAGCCCCACATAAGCCTAAGATCACCATGCGCAATGCCAAGCGTTGGGTGGAGTGGTGTAAAGCTTGCCTCCGTTGGACTCTGGAGCAGTGCAAACGCATTCTCTGCCATAGGATGAATTATGCTTCACCATCTGGCAGTTTAGTGGAGGAGGAATAATGGTCTGGGGCTGTTTTTCATGGTTCGGGCTAGGCCCCTTAGTTCTGGTGAAGGGAAATCTTAACGCTACAGCATACAATGACATTATAGATGATTCTGTGCTTCCAACTTTGTGTCAACCGTTTGGGAAATGTCCTTTCTTGTTTCAGCATGACAATGCCTCCGTGCACAAAGTGAGGTCCATGCAGAAATTATTTGTTGAGATCGGTGTGGAAGAACTTGACTGCCTGCACAGAGCCCTTACCTCAAACCCATCAAACGCCATTGGGATGAATTGAAACGCCGACTGCAAGCCAGGCTGTATCGCCCAACATCAGTGCCCGACCTCTTGTGGCTGAATGGAAGCAAGTCCCCACAGCAATGCTCCAACATCTAGTGGAAAGCCTTCCCAGAAGAGTGGAGGCTGTTATAGAAGCAAAGGGGGGACCAACTCCATGTTAATGCCCATGATTTTGCAATGATATGTTCGACGAGCAGGTATCCACATACTAATGGCCATGTAATGTATTACAACTTTCAAGAGTAAGTTGAAAGCCGGCCTAAGTTCCGTCTCCCTAGGAAACTCCTGGTCAAACTGTCTAAATTCTGAAGGTCTGACTAATATGTCACTTCAACATTGATGCCTGTTGGCTGTTCTATAACTTGTCTATGAGACCTGCTTTACAAATACACAGTACAAAAGTGTTAGAAAAGGCCAAAGAAAAAAACCGAAGCAAACCCTGTGACTAAGGAAAATGTTTAGAACCTATTAGGAGTCAGTGAACCCTCTTCCTTCCCTATGATGTACGTACATGGGAATATGTGAAGTAAAAACTGGGCAGCAGCACAAACAGTGGCTGGTTACCACAACACAAGACAGAAACACCTGTTGTAAGGAGGCCATTCAGAATACTCCATTCACATCCAAGACTTTCCTTTATCAGCTGAGTCTTTCACTTGCTAAACTTTGTTGACTTTTTTCCGTGTAACATTGTGTTTGGATCAATGCTGAACGTAATCCTGTCCACTTTCTAAAATGTTGCTGTTATATAGAGTGTTATCATCTGGAATCCTTTGGATCTGGCTTTTACACTGAGACTCAGAGAGATCCTCCTCCTAACGGGGTTCGAAATCTGACTTAAGCATTCAGTAATTGTCCTGCTTGCTGATAGTGGCATTGAGAGCTTTCTCATTGTGGTGCGTAAGCCCTGAAAATTCCTTCCACGTGTTCGGAGGAGTGTGCTGAATTTAACACTTTCGAACAGGACTTAGTGACAAACCTTTGTTTTAATTTGTTAGCTCATTGCTAATTGATGTCAAAGTTCCCCCCCATTGTACAGTTATTTTAATGACTGTGAGAGAGTTATTACCTTTTATTACCGAGGACGAGAGGCCACCAACAACAAAATACAGTAGGATTCACTTTTATAAGACAAGCATGAGATCTTACCTCTGCTTTACAGAGCCACAAACATTTGAATAATATTTATATAAATCTTTTTTTCAACATTGAGTAAAAACGGTGTTTTGAAAAGCATGTTACTACCTTTTTACCTAATGTTTTGTTTGTGTGAAACTCTGTATCGTGTGACTCCACCTCTGAGAGCGATTTTTATCATCATGGACAGAAACAATAACAGGTTCTTTTTACAGGAATTAAGGCATACCGGGTGCACTCACTCCACTGTGTGTCCCACCCTGGGAAAATATCAACTCACATTATTGTGCTGTTTTCCTTCGCAACTTTATTAGTCGTGTGAGCAACATGCTTACAGATTAAAGCACTGCTCTCATCCGCATTCAGCTCCAGTGTGAGACTATAGGTAAGAACCACACTGGAACCATGTTCGTTTCTGTATTTACAAGTGAGGGCAATAACAACATTTTGGGTGGGACTTTGAAACTTCAACCCTTCCACAATTCATCATGACATAGGGCAGGGATCATCAACTCGATTCAGTCGCTGGGGGCCGGACCGGGGGCCGGGGGCCGGGGGCCGGAACATAATTACAAATCATTTGTATACTGCCAATTCACCGCAAGAAGCCCGAACAGATACTGTATATTTAACTAAAACATAATCATTTCAAACCTTGCTTACATTTGTATACAATAACATATATCTCTCTATTATACGTGGGAATACCTTGGAACAGATTTCCAAAATTAAAATAACTTGGAGCTGATTTGCTGGTATTTTTATGGTCATTTATGTTCAACAATAAGAAATAAAATATATATATTTTTTAATTACCCGGACATAGGGCATTATCTTTTGATGTATTAATTACTGTTTTTTATTGGTTTGTTATTCATGTGCATAGGTACTGTTAAACATTTATTTTTTAATTACTGTTAGGCCTACTGCTTTGCCTTGTTTTTTAATTGTTGCATTTTGTGTTTCCACAATATGCCACAATAGGTCAATATACAGTAATTCATGCACTTTTGCCATCTGACTTTCTTTTCTTACTTTAAGTTGTTAAATTTGGACAAAAAAGATTGAGAAATGTTCTTTTATATATGAAAATTCTTTGATTTCATTGCGTGGTGATTTAATGTTGTTGTGTTGACTCAGTAATGGGAGAGAGCTGGGTGTGCTTGTTTTTGTTGTCCTAGTGTTTGGGACAAAGTAAAAAAAAAAAAAACAGGACAAGCCATCTATAGGCGGGTGAAGAACACTGTGGTGCCATTTTGTCTGTCCCTTTTATCAAACGATTTACAACTTCCTGGTATTTGGTTTAGCTGTGTGAAAAAAAACATAGCTACATGAAAAGAAAAGGGAAAAGATGTACTGGATATGTTTTGCATCCAGTATCATTTCCAATTCAGTTCCACTCACATGCAACGTTGATGTGCCAACCATTCGGGGAAGAATTTTCATGAACTTTAAGTTGCCCAATTAGCAGGTGTGTGTGCGTGTGTGCATGTGTGCGTGTGTACGTGCATGTCAGGGGTGGTGGTTGGGATAAGAAACAAGGTCTTAGGCCACCAGGGTTGAGACCCATTGGAGGGTCACAGCTTAAGAATGGACTGTGATTCGAAACATTGTTTCGGTAATAACATTTAGATTGATCACGCTCATGCACAAATTGTTTGGGAACCCATAACTTAGAAAATAAGGTACTTGTGGTAAAGCATAAATCATTGGTCAGTAGCAGGTGATTGTCAGTAACACATATAAAATTAACTTGGTATAGTTTGAAAAATGGTCTGGATCAGTCACTTTTGTTGAAAGAGAGCCTTATGTGGTAAATGTTACCTCATTTCACTAAAAATACTGATTACAGTTTGCCTATTAATAGACAAGAATGTATGCCCTTTTCACAGCTACTGCGTAGAGCATGACAATTGTCCACAAATAGGACATGAACAGGAAATCTGTCAGTTGTTCTCAAGGAATGTGTTCGTGTAAAGAAAGTATTTGTCCCGTAGTCTGCTTTAAGAGATTTGTGACATGTCACTGATATCACAGAGTCATACAGAGGAGCAATGAGGTGAAACTCACAGTAGACCAGGAAATAAATGGTGTTCTATTGTTACACTGTTTTTGCCCTCTTATCACATTCAATTGTTCTAGCTTCTATGGAGCACGTATGTACAGCAAACGTTGATACACAGCAAATTGGCCCATGTTACTAAGGCATCAATTCAATCAGATTGAGCGTTAACCTGCGTTTGCTGACATCCACATAGCAGATGTTTTGGCGGTGTTTGAGGTGTAACTGCAGTATGAGCTGAGCTGACAAATCGTGAGCGGCTGCAGTTGGTAGTAGCTGTCTGACGGGCTCCTGACCACAGATCGTAACCGTTTTTTTGTATATAATGTCTCCACCATCATTTCCAATGACTAAAAACAGCTTCTGGTCATCAGAACATCGATCACTAACCTCAATATGGATGGAAATGTCTACTTCAACAATTCGGCAACACTGGACGTTCTGCTTACTCTGGTCCAGGCCCTAATCCCTGGGACTCGAAAGAGGAATCGGCGGTGAAAGAGATGCAGGAGATGCAGAGACTTGCCCCGAAGCCACTCCTGCATTGTCTTGACTGTGTGCTTAGGGTTGTTGTCCTGTTGGAAGGTGAACCTACACCCCAGTCTGAGGTCCTGGGTGCTCTGGAGCAGGTTTTCATCAAGGATCTCTCTCTACTTTGATCCATTCATCTTTCCCTTGATCCTGACTAGTCTCCCAGTCCCTGCCGCTGAAAAACATCCCCACAGCATGATGCTGCCACTACCATGCTTCACCATTGGGACGGTGCCAGGTTTCCTCCAGACGTGACGCTTGGCATTCAGGCCAAAGAGTTCAATCTGGATTTCATCAGACCAGAGAATCTTGTTTCTCATGGTCTGAGAGTCCTTTAGGTGCCTTTTGGCAAACTCCAATCCAGCTGTCATGTGCCTTTTACTGTGGAGCGGCTACCGTCTGACCACTCTACCATAAAGGACTGATTGGTGGAGTGCAGCAGAGATCCTCCACAGAGGATGACCATCAGGTTTTCGTCACCTCCTTGACCAAGGCCCTTTTCCCCCGATTGTTTAGTTTGGCCGGGCGGCCAGCACTAGGAAGAGTCTTGGTGGTTCCAAAATGATCCCATTTAAGAATGATGGAGGCCACTGTGTTCTTGGGGACTTAACATGGTCCACACACACCTGCACAGTCGTGAAGAGGGTACGGCAGCACCTCTTCCCCTCAGGAGGCTGAAAAGATTTGGCGTGGGCCCTCATGGAGAGACACAGCTAAATGGGAGCTCTCACATCTTTCAACAAGTTTTTACAAAAGGATAGATTTGTAGTTAGAAAAACTTATATTTTTTTGGCAGGTACATATGCAGGATGCTACTCTCCACAGCATGGCCTTTGCTCCAGATCAAAACTACAAACCTACAACCTAATTGTGACCAAAATTAACCCGAGAGATTAGTGCTTCCAAGGTTTTCTTTTTTCCAAGCTATACAGAGGGTGCTCTAGTAAACAAACAGCAGAGACCTGAGGACACCATTCCAACCTGCAACTGAGCTCCCAGGCTTGAAAGGACAGACCAGATACAAATTCAATTAGCACCAAGGTGTGAAGTAAAAGGGTTTTGGCCCAACAAGTGTCAGGAGTCTTTGAAGAGTCCTCTGAAGCCCCATCCTGCTGTTCAAAGACCATTCACTGGCATTTTCTACAAGAAATCTGCATCCAAAAATAAAAGCTTCTTCCAAGTGGGTGACACACACCTACTCCCATTGCCTGCTGCACTGCTGTTGGATTCCACTGAGCGATCTGTTCACTGTCTGCCCTGGCCTGTCTCCTCCTGTCTGGTACAGATACCTCCACCACACTCACCCCTCTCGCTCTCCCGAGCTTTCGCCCACCTCCAGCACACACGCACTGTTGGAGCAAGTGACTCTGAACTTACAATGGCTCTGAACTTACAAGTCGTTATATATATTTTTTTTCTTGTGCATCTTGCTATTTTGCTATTTGCCTCATGACTCCTGCATACTTTGTTGACTATAAACTTTCTTTACCCAACCGTGGGACAGACTATGTTTGTTCCCACACTCGGGACTCTGACTCTCTATTGGTTACACAGACTTTTGGCCTCCCATCCTATTTTAACCACCTCTCGCCGGCTTTGTATTCATGTTACCTGATGAAATTGCTGTACAATATGATCTTGTTGCCATCTGATGCACATTCAGATGTCATAAATCAGCACTGCAGAGCTCTCATTGTACTATGCCGTGCCCTGATTGTATTACTGTTGATGATATTTGGAAATGTGCATGTACACCCTAGCCCTCCTTCTGTTGCTAGCCCCAATTCTGACTTGTGCTCCGATATCTGATTCACTGATTTCTGCTCTCGTAAAAGCCTGGGTTTTCTGCACATTAACACTAGAAGCTTATTACCTAAAATGGATCAATTGAAAGTGAGGGTTCACAGCTCCAATCCAGATGTGTTGGTCATTACTAAGACGTGGATAAGGAAGAGTGTTTTGAATACTGATGTTAACCTTTCTGGTTATAACCATTTTCAGCAAGACAGATCTTCCAAAGGTGGGGAGGTGGCAATCTTTACCAAGGATCACCTTCAGTGCTCGGTTGTCTCTACCAAGTCTGACCCAAACAATTAGATTTTCTGTTTTTAAGCATTAAACTTTCAATTAGCTCTTTGTTGACTGTTGCTGGGTGCTATTGTCCTCTGTCAGCACTGGTATGTACCCTACCTGCCCTAAGCTCTCTCCTGGCCCATTACACTAAGTCTGAATTTGTCCTGCTAGGTGACCTAAACTGGGACATGCTTAAACCACCTTACAAAGATTTAAAGCAATGGGACTCCCTAAATGTTTCTCAGATTATCACCAATCCGACAAGGTATGACTCCAAACACCCAGAAAAGGCTAGTCTCCTCAATGTTATCCTCACAAATAATCCTGATAGGTATCAGTCTGGTGTTTTGTGTAACGACATTAGTGATCACTGTTTTACAGCCTGTGTTCATAATGGCTGCTCAGTGAAACGACCTGTCCTGATTTGTAATAGACACTTGCTAAAAAAACTTTAATGAGCAAGCCTTCCTTCATGAATGGGTCTCTGTAAAATGGTATAGAATCAGCTCTGTCGAAGACGCTTGGAACTTCTTTTTTGATATTTTCAGTGGTATTTTTAACAAACACACTCCCATAAATAAAATTTGAATTCAAAAAAGGTTCGCCCCTGGTTCGACCATGATCTTGCAGATTTAATCCACCTCAAGATTTGCACATTCTAATGTGACTATCCCCGATGCTTCTGCCTCTTTTTTCTCTGCCCCGCTACAAAGTTTCTCCCTGCAGGCAGTCACTGAGTCCGATGTGCTAAAGGAGGTCCTTAAGCTTGACCCCAAAAAAACATCTGGGTCAGATGGTTTAGACCCTTTCTTCTTTAAGGTTGCTGCACCTATCATCGCAAAGCCTATCTCCAACCTTTTTAACCTGTCTCTCCTTTCTGGGGAGGTTCCCATTGCAAGGAAGGCAGCCACAGTTTGTCCTTTATTTATAGGCCTGTTTTACCCTGTTTATCAAAGTGTTGGAAAAACTTGACAATAATCAACTGACTGGCTTTCTTGATGTCTATAGTAATCTCTCTGGTGTGCAATCTGGTTTCCGCTCAGGTTCTGGATGTGTCACTGTAACCTTAAAGGTCCTCAATGATGTCACCATTGTCCTTGATTCTAAGCAATATTGCGCTGCTATTTTTATTGACTTGGCCAAAGCTTTTGATACAGTAGTCCATTCCATTCTTGTGGGCCGGCTAAGGAGTATTTGTGTCTCTAAGCGTCTTTGGCCTGGTTTGCTAACTACCTCTCTCAAAGAGTGCAGTGTATAAAGTCAGAAAATCTGCTGTCTCAGCCACTGCCTTTCACCAAGGGAGTACCCCAAGGCTCGATCCTAGGCCCCACGTTCTTCTCAATTTACATCAACAACATAGCTCAGGCAGTAGGAATCTCTCTCATCCATTTATATGCAGATGATACAGTCTTAAACTCAGCTGGCCCCTCCCCGGATGTTGTGTTAAATGCTCTACAACAAAGCTTTCTTAGTGTCCAACTAGCTTTCTCTGCGTTTAACCTTGTTCTGAACACCTCCAAAACAAAGGTCATGTGGTTTGGTAAGAAGAATGCCCCTCTTCCAACAGGTGTTATTACTACCTCTGAGGGTTTAGAGCTTGAGGTAGTCACCTCATACAGGTATTTGGGAGTATGGCTAGACGGTGCACTGTCCTTCTCTCAGCACATATCAATGCTGCAGGCTAAAGTTAAATCTAGACTTGGTTTCCTCTATCGTAATCGCTCCTCTTTCACCCCAGCTGCCAAACTAACCCTGATTCAGATGACCATCCTACCCATGCTAGATTACGGAGACATCATTTATAGATCGGTAGGTAAGGGTGCTCTCGAGCGGCTAGATGTTCTTATCCCTTCGGCCATCAGATTTGCCACCAATGCTCCTTATAGGACACATCACTGCACTCTATTCTCCTCTGTAAACTGGTCATCTCTGTATACAAATGAATAATAAGACCATTTAAATGTAGATGTTTTTTGCATTGGATATATTTACCATATCATATGGCGACAGAAACATAAACCTTTACCTTATCATAAGTAGAATGCAAATTATTAAATCCTTCAAATAGAAAAAAAAACTATTTCGTTAAGAAAGGGAATATTGAATGATCCCCAATGATCCATTGTATCTCCAAAAACGTTTTCAACATACATCTGTATAATGATAGTCTAGAAACTAAAGCTTTGGTTGTCTTCCTCTCATTCTTCCATGTCTTCTCCCTGGACCTCCTCAATGTCCACCTCTTGAACATCAGACTCTGAGGCCTCATCTTCACTGTCACTTTTGAACCTTGTTGAGGATGGCTCGTTGCCAGGCTCAAAAAGATTCAAATTTGCCTGGATGGCCACCAATTTTTCAACCCTTGTATTGGTCAACCTGTTGCGTGCTGTGGTGTGTGTGTTCCCAAACAAGGACCAGTTGCGCTCTGAGAAGGCTGATGTTGGTGGGATTTGGAGGATGATGGAGGCAACAGGGGAAAGAACCTCAGATCCACAAAGACTCTTCCACCAGGTGGCTGATGAGATATGTTGGCACGACTGCCATATTGCATCTCCATCCCAAAGCCCTTGCTTGGAAATGTACTTCGCCAGACAGCCAAGAACCTTGCCCTCATCCAGGCCAAGGTGGCGAGACACGGTAGTGATGACACCATAGGCCTTGTTGATCTCTGCACAAGACAGGATGCCAGAAACCATGTAGTCTTTGGCTCAGACAGTGTAGTAGCGCGGGCTCAATAGCATCTCATCAGTGTGCAAGATCTTGAGAACCAGCTGTACATGTGATGGAAGAATGCTCTGTGCATGCAGAGGGTTACACTGAATTGGGGATAGTTTAACCAAAATATGCCACAAGACCTAGAATTGCCTTATATGTATCCCACATAAAAGGTTCACAAACTTTGTTTTTTAGGAATGTAAGAAAAATTCCCAAAATTCCCGGGCCCAAAAAATCCGGAAATTTACCGGAAAGTTTCCGACCTTTTGCAACCCTAGGTGCGTACCTTTCCAAATCATGTCCAATCAATTGAATTTACCACAGTGGACTCAAATCAAGATGTAGAAACATCTCAAGGATGATCAATGGAAACACGATGCACCTGAGATCAATTTCAAGTATCATAGCAAAGGGTCTGAATACTTATGTATGTAAGGTATTTCTGTTTTTATTTTTTTTATACATTTGCACAAACAATATACACTGCTCCAAAAAATAAAGGGAACGCTTAAACAACACAATGTAACTCCAAGTCAATCACACTTCTGTGAAATCAAACTGTCCACTTAGGAAGCAACACTGATTGACAATACATTTCACATGCTGTTGTGCAAATGGAATAGCAAGACAATAAAGGAGTGGTTCTGCAGGTGGTGACCACAGACCACTTCTCAGTTCCTATGCTTCCTGGCTGATGTTTTGGTCACTTTTGAATGCTGGCGGTGCTTTCACTCTAGTGGTAGCATGAGACGGAGTCTACAACCCACACAAGTGGCTCAGGTAGTGCAGCTCATCCAGGATGGCACATCAATGCGAGCTGTGGCAAGAAGGTTTGCTGTGTCTGTCAGCGTAGTGTCCAGAGCATGGAGACGCTACCAGGAGACAGGCCTGTACATCAGGAGACGTGAAGGAGGCCGTAGGAGGGCCTTTGTGCAAGGAGGAGCAGGAGGAGCACTGCCAGAGCCCTGCAAAATGACCTCCAGCAGGCAACAAATGTGCATGTGTCTGCTCAAACGGTCAGAAACAGACTCCATGAGGGTGGTATTAGGACCCGACGTCCACAGGTGGGGGTTGTGCTTACAGCCCAACACCGTGCAGGATGTTTGGCATTTGCCAGACAACACCAAGATTGGCAAATTCGCCACTGGCGCCCTGTGCTCTTCACAGATGAAAGCAGGTTCACACTGAGCACGTGACAGACGTGACAGAGTCTGGAGACGTCGTGGAGAACGTTCTGCTGCCTGCAACATCCTCCAGCATGACCGGTTTGGCGGTGGGTCAGTCATGGTGTGGGGTGGCATTTCTTTGGGGGGCCGCACAGCCCTCCATATGCTCGCCAGAGGTAGCCTGACTGCCATTAGGTACCGAGATGAGATCCTCAGACCCCTTGTGAGACCATATGCTGGTGCGGTTGGCCCTGGGTTCCTCCTAATGCAAGACAATGCTAGACCTCATGTGGCTGGAGTGTGTCAGCAGTTACTGCAAGAGGAAGGCATTGATGCTATGGACTGGCCCGCCCGTTCCCCAGACCTGAATCCAATTGAGCACATCTGGGACATCATGTCTCGCTCCATCCACCAACGCCACGTTGCACCACAGACTGTCCAGGAGTTGGCGGATGCTTTAGTCCAGGTCTGGGAGGAGATCCCTCAGGAGACCATCCGCCACCTCATCAGGAGCATGCCTAGGTGTTGTAGGGAGGTCATACAGGCACGTGGAGGCCACACACACTACTGAGCCTCATTTTGACTTGTTTTAAGGACATTACATCAAAGTTGGATCAGCCTGTAGTGTGGTTTTCCACTTTAATTTTGAGTGTGACTCCAAATCCAGACCTCCATGGGTTGATAAATTGGATTTCCATTGATTATTTTTGTGTGATTTTGTTGTCAGCACATTCAACTATGTAAAGAAAAAAGTATTTAATAAGATTATTTCATTCATTCAGATCTAGGATGTGTTATTTTAGTGTTCCCTTTATTTTTTTGCGCAGTGTATATATTTTTTGCTTTGTCATTATGCGATATCGTCTGTAGATTGATGAGGGAAAAAACAATTGAATCCATTTTAGATTTACGTCCTGTATGTATGAAGCATAATGTATTTACAGTTTTATTCACATGTTTTGAAGTCCTGGTGACAAATAAAGCATTCATATTATTGCATAGTTTGTAATGGACACCTATGATGTGTGTAAAATACTTTTTTGAAGGTTGTACTGATTATAATGAGCTAATGCTAAGCGAATTGCCATCTATGTGTGGCGCCATATTTGTTGACATTATACAATGCATTCTGGGTGTCACGTAAACGTATGAGACCGAAGATGTTATAATGAAGTGAAGGAATGGTACCACATTGTCACACCCTGATCTGTTTGACCTGTCTTTGTGCTTGTCTCCACCCTTCACCAGGTGTCTCCCATCTCCCCTTATTATCCCCTGTATATTTATACCTGTGCTCTCTGTTTGCCTGTTGCCAGTTCGTTTTGTTCGTCAAGCCTACCAGCGTTTTCCCCTTGCTCCTGTCATTTCTATAGTTCCTGTTTTCTAGTTTTCCCGGTTTTGACCATTCTGCCTGTCCTGAGACTGCCTGCCGTCCTGTACCTTGCCCCACCACACTGGATTATTGACCTCTGCCTGCCCTGACCCTGAGACTGCCTGCTGTTCTGTACCTTTTGGACTCTTATCTGGATTACCGACCTCTGCCTTTCATTGACCTGTCGTTTTTTGCCTGCCCCCTGCTCTAGTAATAAACTTGTGTTACTTCGAGAGTGTCTGCATCTGGGTCTTCCCTAAATGTGATAGTACGAACTGGCCATGACCGACCAAGCAGACTCAGACCAGCTCAACAATGCTGCCTTCTTGATCCAAATCAGTCAGGTTTCAAGACTGGTCATTCAACTGAGACTGCTCTTCTCTGTGTCACGGAGGCTCTCCGCACTGCTGAAGCTAACTCTCTCTCCTCTGCTCTCATCCTTCTAGACCTATCTGCTGCCTTTGATACTGTGAACCATCAGATCCTCCTCTCCACCCTCTCCGAGTTGGGCATCTCCGGCGCGGCTCACTCTTGGATTGCGTCCTACCTGACAGGTCGCTCCTACCAGGTGGCGTGGCGAGAATCCGTCTCCGCACCACGTGCTCTCACCACTGGTGTCCCCCAGGGCTCAGTTCTAGGCCCTCTCCTATTCTCGCAATACACCAAGTCGCTTGGCTCTGTCATATCCTCACATGGTCTCTCCTATCATTGCTACGCAGACGACACACAATTAATCTTCTCCTTTCCCCCTTCTGATAACCAGGTGGCGAATCACATCTCTGCATGTCTGGCAGACATATCAGTGTGGATGACGGATCACCACCTCAAGCTGAACCTCGGCAAGACGGAGCTGCTCTTCCTCCCGGGGAACAACTGCCCGTTCCATGATCTCGCCATCACGGTTGACAACTCCATTGTGTCCTCCTCCCAGACCAGAGTGCGAAGAGCCTTGGCGTCACCCTGGACAACACCCTGTCATTCTCCGCTAACATCAAGGCGGTGACCCGATCCTGTAGGTTCATGCTCTACAACATTCGCAGAGTACGACCCTGCCTTACACAGGAAGCGGCGCAGGTCCTAATCCAGGCACTTGTCATCTCCCGTCTGGATTACTGCAACTCGCTGTTGGCGGGGCTCCCTGCCTGTGCCATTAACTTCTCTAGGGCCGGCGGGACGAAATCGTCCCACCTACGTAACAGCCAGTGGAATCCTGTGGTGCGTTATTCAAATACCTTAGAAATGCTATTACTTCCATTTCTCAAACATATGACTATTTTACACCATTTTAAAGACAAGACTCTCGTTAATCTAACCACACTGTCCGATTTCAAAAAGGCTTTACAACGAAAGCAAAACATTAGATTATGTCAGCAGAGTACCCAGCCAGAAATAATCAGACACCCATTTTTCAAGCTAGCATATAATGTCACAAAAACCCAGAAGACAGCTAAATGCAGCCCTAACCTTTGATGATCTTCATCAGATGACATACCTAGGACATTATGTTATACAATACATGCATGTTTTGTTCAATCAAGTTCATATTTATATCAAAAACCAGCTTTTTACATTAGCATGTGACGTTCAGAACTAGCATACCCCCCGCAAACTTCCGGTGAATTTACTAAATTACTCACGATAAACGTTCACAAAAAACATAACAATTATTTTAAGAATTATAGATACAGAACTCCTCTATGCACTCGATATGTCCGATTTTAAAATAGCTTCTCGGTGAAAGCACATTTTGCAATATTCTAAGTAGATAGCCCGGCATCACAGGGCTAGCTATTTAGACACCCAGCAAGTTTAGCACTCACCAAAGTCAGATTTACTATAAGAAAAATGTTATTACCTTTGGTGTTCTTCGTCAGAATGCACTCCCAGGACTTCTACTTCAATAACAAATGTTGGTTTGGTCCCAAATAATCCATTGTTATATCCAAATAGCGGCGTTTTGTTCGTGCGTTCAAGACACTATCCGAAAGGGTAAAGAAGGGTGACGAGCATGGCGCATTTCGTGACAAAACATTTCTAAATATTCCATTACCGTACTTCGAAGCATGTCAACCGCTGTTTAAAATCCATTTTTAGGCAATTTTTCTCGTAAAAAAGCGATAATATTCCGACCGGGAATCTGCATTTAGGTAAACAGACGAAAGAAAATAAAGCATGGGGTCGACTCGGGCACGCGCCTAAGCCCATTGTCCTCTGATCGGCCACTTGCCAAAAGCGATAATGTGTTTCAGCCAGAGGCTGCCTCGATATCATTCAGCTTTTTCCCGGGCTCTGAGAGCCTATGGGAGCCGTAGGAAGTGTCACGTTATAGCAAAGATCCTCAGTCTTCAATAAAAAGAGCCAAGATGAACAACAACTTGTCAGACAGGCCACTTCCCATATAGAATCCTCTCAGGTTTTTGCCTGCCATATGAGTTCTGTTATACTCACAGACACCATTCAAACAGTTTTAGAAACTTTAGGGTGTTTTCTATCCAAGCCAATAATTATATGCATATTCTAGTTACTGGGCAGGAGTAGTAACCAGATTAAATCGGGTACGTGTTTTTTATCCGGCCGTGTCAATACTGCCCCCTACCCCCAACAGGTTAAACCCCTACAACTCATCCAGAACGTCGCAGTCCATCTGGTGTTCAACCTTCCCAAGTTCTCTCACGTCACCCCGCTCCTCCGCACACTCCACTGGCTTCCAGTTGAAGCTCGCATCTGCTACAAGACCATGGTGCTTGCCTACGGAGCTGTGAGGGGAACGGCACCTCCGTACCTTCAGGCTCTGATCAGTCCCTACACCCAAAGAAGGGCACTGCGTTCATCCACCTCTGGCCTGCTCGCCTCCCTACCTCTGCGGAAGCACAGTTCCCGCTCAGCCCAATCAAAACTGTTCGCTGCTCTGGCACCCCAATGGTGGAACAAGCTCCCTCACGACGCCAGGACAGCGGAGTCAATCACCACCTTCCGGAGACACCTGAAACCCCACCTCTTTAAGGAATACCTGGGATAGGATAAACTAATCCTTCTAACCCCCCCCCCCCCCCCCCCCTACTATTGTAAAGTGGTTGTTCCACTGGATATCATAAGGTGAATGCACCAATTTGTAAGTCGCTCTGGATAAGAGCGTCTGCTAAATGACGTAAATGTAAATGAAAATGTAAATGGACTCAAGGGCTTTTTGAGTGCTTTACTGATGTGGACGACTCAGCAGGTCATCCAGGGGTCACTATTTCAAGATGAAGTTGCAGCGGGGAGTGACTAGAGCCAGCAAATATCTGTGCTCCAAACACACTGTTTCCATCTATGACCCAAATTGAGTCACTCACATAATTTGTATCCTGGAAATCTTCCTCTGAGATGGGGATCATCATTAGCTCACCTGCATACTGTAGGCCTGCCTATCTGTGGGCAGAATGCAACACATCATTAGAGGATTAGTTCCATACTCATCCTGACTCATGGAAAAATTTACCCAAGCCCAAAACCATTTCAACACACACTCATACACCGTACCTTATGGTACCTCAGGCTCAGAGAAAGCTGGTGGGAGGAGCTATAGGAGGACAGGCTCATTGTAACTGCAGGAATGGTATAAATTGAATAGTACCAAACATCAAACACACAGAAACAACGTGTTTAACTCCGTTCCATTGATTCATTCCAGACATTCCAATGAGCCCTCCTATAGATCCTCCCACCAAGGTCCACTGCTCAGACTAGATCTTCCTTTGTTTATAGTGATATCAAGGAGTCATGTCATGTTAGATTAATCAAATCAAATGTTATTTGTCACATGCGCCGAATACAACAGGTGCTTTCCTTACAGTGAAACGCTAACTTACAAGCACTTAACCAGCAATACATTTTTAAGAAAAATAAGTGTTAAGAAAGTAATTTGATAGTAACAAATAACTAAAGAGCAGCAGAAAAATAACAATAGTGAGGCTATATTGTAACGGCTGTCGTATAGAGGGGACCAAGGCGCAGCGTGTTGAGTGCTCATAATTACTGTTTATTAAACTCAGAACACTAAAGAAAATAACAAAGAGAAAAACGATCAGCTAACAGTTCTGTCAGGTACTGAAGTCTACACAGAACACAACTAAACAGAAAGCAACTGCCCACAAACACACTAGAAAAAAACTATCTTACTAGGGTCAGGACGTGACTTATATACAGGGGGTACCGGTACAGAGTCAGTGTGCGGGGCAATAGTTAGTCGAGGTAATTGAGGTAATATGTACATGTAGGTAGTGTTAAAGTGAGTTCACATAGATAATAAACACAGAGTAGCAGCAGCGGACAAAAGTGGGAGCAATGCAAATAGTCTGGGTAGCTATTTGATTAGCTGTTCAGGAATCTTATGGCTTGGGGGAAGAAGCTGTTAAGAAGACTTTTGGACCTAGACTTGGCACTCCGGTACCGCTTGCAATGCAGTAGCAGAGAGAACAGTCTATGACTAGGGTGGCTGGAGTCTTTGAAGATTCTTAGGGCCTTCCTCTGACACCGCCTGGTATAGAGGTCCTGGATGGCATGAAGATTGGCCCCAGTGATGTACTGGGCCGTACACCCTACTCTCTGTAGTGCCTTGCGGTCAGAGGCCGAGCAGTTGCCATAGCAGGCGGTGATGCAACCAGTCAGGATGCTCTCGATGGAGCAGCTGTATAACCTTTCGAGGATCTGAGGACCCATGCCAAATCTTTTCTGTCTCCTGAGGGGGAATAGGCTTTGTCGTGCCCTCTTCCCGACTGTCTTGGTGTGTTTGGACCATGATAGTCTGTTGGTGATGTGGACACCAAGGAACTTGAAGCTCTCAACATGATCCACTACAGCCCCATCAATGAGAATGGGGCGTGCTCGGTCTTCCTTTTCCTATAGTCCACAATCATCTCCTTTATCTTGATCACGTTGAGGGAGAGGTTGTTGTCCTGGCACCACACGGCCAGGTTGCTGACCTCCTTCCTATAGACAGTCTCATCGCTGTTGGTGATCAGGCCTACCACTGTTGTGTCATCGGCAAACTTAATGATGGTGTTGGAGTCGTGCCTGGCCATGCAGTCATGAGTGAACAGGGTGTACAGGAGGGGACTGAGCATGCACCCCTGAGGGGCCCCCGTGTTGAGGATCAGTGTGGTAGCTGTGTTGTTACCTACCCTTACCACCTGGGGGCGGCCTGTCAGGAACTCCAGGATCCAGTTGCAGAGGGAGGTGTTTAGTCCCAGGGTCCTTAGCTTAGTGATAAGCTTTGAGGGCACTATGGTGTTGAATGCTGAGCTGTAGTCAATGAACAGCATTCTCACATAGGTGTTCCTTTTGTCCAGGTGGGAAAGGTCAGTGTGGAGTGCTACAGACGTGAGTGCTACAGACGTGAGTGCTACAAGTCAGTAGTCATTTAGGCAGGTTAATTTAGTGTTCTTGGGCACAGGGACTATGGTGGTCTGCTTGAAACATGTTGGTATTACAGACACAGTCAGGGACAGATTGAAAATGTCAGTGAAGACACTTGCCAGTTGGTCAGCGCAGGCTTGGAGTACACATCCTGGTAATCCGTCTGGCCCTGCGGCCTTGTGGATGTTGACCTGTTTAAAGGTCTTACTCACATCGGCTACAGAGAGCGTGATTACACAGTCATCCAGAACAGCTGATGCTCTCATGCATGTTTCAGTATTGCTTTCCTCGAAGCGAGCATATAAGTCATTTAGCTTGTCTGGTAGGCTCGTGTCACTGGGCAGCTCACTGCTGTCCTTCCCTTTGTAGTCTGTAATAGTTTGCAAGCCCTGCATCATCCGACGAGCATCGGAGCCGGTGTAGTACGATTCGATCTTAGTCCTGTATTGACGTTTTGCCTGTTTGATGGTTCGTCGGAGGGCATAGCGGGATTTCATATTAGCTTCCGTGTTAGAGTCCCACTCCTTGAAAGCGGCAGCTGTAGCCTTTAGCTCAGTGCGTATGTTGCCTGTAATCCATGGCTTCTGGTTGGGGTATGTACATACTGTCACTGTGGGGACGATGTCATCGATGCACTTATTGATGAAGCCAGTGACTGATGTTTTGTACTCCTCAATGCCATCGGAAGAATCCTGGAACATATTCCAGTCTGTACTAGCAAAACAGTCCTGTAGCTAAGCATCTGCTTCATCTGACCATTTTTTTATTGACTGAGTCACTGGTGCTTTCTCCTTTAGTTTTTGCTTGTAAGCAGAAATCAGCAGGATAGAATTATGGTCAAATTTGCCAAATGGAGGGCGAGGGAGAGCTTTGTACGCGTCTCTGTGTGTGGAGTACAGGTGGTCTAGAGTTTTTTTCCTCCGGTTGCACACGTAACATGCTGGTAGAAATGAGGTCAAATGGATTTAAGTTTCCCTGCATTAAAGTCCCCGGACACTAGGAGCGCCACCTCTGGATGAGCATTTTCTTGTTGGCTTATGGCCTACTACAGCTTATTGAGTGCGGCCTTTGTGCCATTATCGGTTTGTGGTGGACTGCGGTGGACTGTGGTGGACTGCTAGACTGCTACGAAGAATATAGATTAAATATAGATGAAAACTCTCTTAGTAAATAGTGTGGTCTACAGCTTATCATGAGATACTCTTCCTCAGGAGAGCAAAACCTAGAGACTTCCTAAGATTTCGTCCACCAGCTGTTCTATCCTGCTGAAAAAGTGTAAAACCCGCCAGCTGTATGTTATTCATGTCGTCGTTCAGCCACGACTCGGTGAAACATAAGATATTACAGTTTTTAATGTCCCGTTGGTAAGATATAGGTGCTTGTTGTTCATCTATTTTATTATCCAGTGATTTTACGTTGGCATATTAGATTACCCACTCACCATCGGATCCATACAAGGCACCCAGACCTACGTCCCCGATATCTCCTTCTCTTTCTCCTGCGAATGACGGGGATGAGGGCCTTGTCGGGTTCTTGCAGTACGGGGTGAGTAATCGCTGTCCTGATATCTCAAAGCTCTTTTTGGTCATAAGAGACGGTGGCAGAAACATTATGTACAAAATAAGTTACAAATAACGCAAAAAAACACACACAATAGCACAATTGGTTAGGAGCCCGTAAAACGGCAGCCATCTCCTCCGGTGCCATTATACCATGACCTCACCACTCCCGTTTCTGATTGGTTTAGCCCCTTACCAGGTTTAGTGCTCTGATTGGACATGGAGCTGTTGTTAATTATTTAAATAAAACATACAAAATGGATGTTACCAATCACCAAAAACTCGTGATCTGCACCTGTTTATCTTCTATCATCACGTTCAGGCTCTGCACACGTTGATTCCATCCTCATTTCCATCGGAAGGAAGTTGTTTGCACTGTTATTATGTGCATTTCAAAATAACAAGGAAACATTTTCAACATATAGTTTCAACAAATAGGCCTTTACATAATACATCTATCTACTGGTACTTAGGCTTACTCTATACTGTGACACATAGACACAGGTGTGATTGTCCTCCAGAATCGTTCCACCACCGCCTGGTAAAGATAGAGGGCCTCTTTGTTTGACCTTCTGCTCGGTCATGCTGACAACAAAGGTTCCTTTGGGGACCTTCTGGGGGTTGGAGGTCCTGTTCCCATCCGCTAGGTGAGATAAGGAGCAGTCAGGCTGTCAGCTTCACTACGGGTAATGGCCATCTGTTGTCAGGCCTTATCAGGGTCCTTGGGGCCTGTCCGGGACTCTGAGCCATGAAAGAGCACCCCATGAGACCCCCCCCCCCATAGAGCCCCTGGGAAGTCCAGTTCAGTGGAATGTGTCTGCTTCAGATAATTGAGGGGCTTCCTATTCCTCTTGAACTCTCTCTCTCTTTCTCATATCTTTATATGCTGTGTAGTATAGTGTTAGGGTACCAAGGACATGCCTAATTTTGTCATTCAGCCTCCATCTGAAAAGAAGAGCCTGTGTCAATGGGGCTGTTATTCACTATTTTATACAGACGTTCATGTCATGATGTCAGAGCTTTCTCTCAGTTAATTCAGATAGGCTAGAAGAAGTAGGCTACTTCGTCAGTAGTGATGTTGTATATTGAGCCATACTGTACTTGTAGCACCCTGGTAACTACATCCAGTTCATCCCAATTATGTAATGTCGTAAGCCTTGTAGTCACTTCATGAAGGACAATAATTATTTGCAGACTTTTCCCACTCCCTGCAGTGTAACGATACATGGAATACTAGTCCATGCATGGATCGCCACTCCTCCAACATCACAATTAATATGCACCAATGTGCATCATTACTGTACATATGTAGTTGTCATGGACCAGCTCTTTCCAGCTATTCATTTGTGATTTTGGTTGGATTTTGTTGGGAGGTATGTGTCCAGGGACTGGCCACAGAGAAATATAGGCTCCCAGTAATCACGCCTGACAACTAATGTACACTCCTTTCACTATATTGTGTGTGTGTGTTTACTGTTTGACTGCTGCTTGCCGCTTAGTGTTTGTGGCTTGTTATACTGTGTGTGTCTCACAGTGTATTGGCAGTACAGTAGTGACAGTTGGGTAAGTAGCTTGTATGACAGTGGCCGCGTCCAAATACACATACTTGCGTCCTAAATAGTAGGATGTTTCAGTATGCAAAAAAATTATGTTTTATAGTATGTGACATTTCAAAAATCGAGTATACTTTAAATGCCCGGATGTTATACTCATTTTGGTTTTGAGAAAAGCTGATAATCAGCTGTCAATTATACTGAACAAAAATATAAACGCAACACACAACAATTTCTAAGACTATTCTGAGTTACAGTTCATATGAGGAAATCAGTCAACTGAAATAAATTCATTAGGCCCTAATCTATGGACTTCACGACTGGGAATACAGATATTCATCTGTTGGTCACAGATACCTTAAAAACAATGGGTCTTACAATGGGCTTCAGGATCTCGTCACAGTATTTCTGTGCATTCAAATTGCCAGCGATTAAAATGCAATTGTGTTCGATGTCCATAGCTTATGCCTGCTCATACCATAGCCCCACCGCCACCATGAGGCACTCTGTTCACCACGTTGATGTCAGCAAACCGCTCGCCGACACAATATCATACGCGTGGTTTGAGGTTGTGAGGCCGGTTAGACGTGCTGCCAAATACTCTAAAACAACGTTGGAGATGGCTTACGGTAGAAAAATGTACATGAAATTATCTGACAACAGCTCTGGTGGACATTTCTGCAGTCAGCATGCCAATTGCACACTCCCTCAAAACTTGTGACATCTGTGGTATTGTGTTGTGTGAAGAAACGGCACATTTTAGAGTGGGCTTTTATTGTCCCCACCACAAGGTGCACCTGTGTAATGATCATGCTGTTTAATCAGCTTCTTGATATGCCACACCTGTCAGGTCAATGGATTATTTTGGCAAAGGGGAAACGCTCACTAACAGGGATGTAAACAAATTTGTGTAAAACATTTGAGAGAAATACGTTTTTTGTGCTTATGGAATATTTCTGGGATCTTTTATTTCAGCTCATGAAACATTGGACCAACACTTTACATGTAGGGGTTTATATTTTTGTTCAGTGTATTTTGCATGTATTTTATTTGAAACTATTAATTTATTTACTTTCTACTGTCTCATGCCCTTCATCTACCCTGATTTACATTGTTTTTGTCATTTAGCAGAAGCACTTGTCCAGAGCAACTTACAGTATTGAGTGCATGCATTTTCATACTGGTCCCCTGTGGGAATCAAACCTACAACTCTGGCATTGCAAGTGACATGCTATACCAACTGAGCCACACGGGACCATGGTGGTGACACTTTTTACACCTTCTAGTCCATGCCCCGACGAATTGAGGCTGTTCTGAGAGAAAAAGGGGATGCAGCTCAATATTACAAGGTGTTCCTAATGTTTTGTACACTCAGTATATGTTTCAAATGTATGCATAGATAGGCAAAAATACTTGATCGATATAGTTAGTCACATGTACTGTATTTGTATTGATGGCAACAAACTCTTCCCACAATCTCTGATTCATAGCCTGTTGTTACTACAGAGGTGGCACTGTAAGTCTGAAATAGATTTGTCATGTCATACCGGATCAACTTCCTCAATGCAATTAATAGTTCCGTTTCCCTTCGTCGTAGTGGAGTAGCAGTGTTCTCTTGGGAAAAATCCATGTCTCCGTTTGGGCCAAAAAGTGTAGGGACTGAGAGGAACTCAGCCTTATTGAACTGCAGATCAGCAGTTCCGAACACTGCCAGAGACTAGGAATTCCAAATGGGTTGTGCGCGCAGGTTACACTAAATTAGAAGGGTTGACTCCAATGCAGTTGTGTCAAGTTGGCTGGTAGTGGATCTCTACTCCGAATAATTCGTTCTATCTCATCCCACAGATCCTCAATTGGATTGAGATCTGGTGTAAGCTGAATTCACTGTCATGTTCGTGGAACCATTCCTGGACAATCCTATCCTTGTGGCATGTGGCATTATCCTCCTGAAGAAATACATTTGCAGATGGATACATTGCTGCCCTGAAGGGATGCGACTGATTGGCAATGATGTTCAGATATCCTGTGGCATTCAAACATTGCTCCACTTTTATCAAGAGGCCCAATGTGTGCCCTGAAAACACACCCCGCACCATCACACCACCACCACCAGCCTGCAATGTTGACATGCGACATGATGGATACATGTACATGTGGTTTTCTCCATACCTTAGTCCTTCCATCAGCGTGAAGCAGCAGGAACTGGGATTCATCAGACCAGGCAATTGTTTTCCACTTCTCCAGTGTCCAGTGTTTTTGTTCCTTAGCCCACTGCAATCACAGCTTCTTGTTTTTTGCTGAAAGAAGTGGAACTCTGTAAGGTATTCGGCTGCCATACCCCATTCGTGTCAAGGGACGACGTTATTTTATGGATCTTTGGGCGCTAATGTTATACTGGACTGTCAGTTGATTAACTGTAGCCCATCTGTTGCTCTGCACAATTTGTGTCAGCCTCCTTTGTCCTTTGTGTGGTGGACCAGTCTTGATACACATGGGAAACTGCTGGATGTGAAAAACAAAGCAGCGTTGGAGTTCTTGACACACTCAAACCGCTGCACCTGCTAGCTACTACCATACCCCGGTCAAAGGCACTCAAAACTTTTGTCTTGCCCATTCACCCTCTGAATGGCACACATACACAATCCATGTCTCAATTGTCTCAAGGCTTCTAAATCTACACTGATTGAAGTGAATTTAACAGGTGGCATCAATAAGGAATCATAGCTTTCACCTGAATTTACCTGGTCAGTCTGTGTCATGGAAAGAGAAGGTGTTCCTAATGTTTTGTACACTCATTGTGTACTGGGTGTTTGAGCGTGTTTGTATTTAATTCGGCAACAGCCGCCTAGATCCTGATACAAGGAATTAAATACAGCTTACAAAATTGCAGCCTTTAACTCTAACTCATATGTCAGAGGTACACTCTTGGGAAAAAAGTTGCCATCTGAAACATAAAAGGGTTCTTCGGCTGTACCCATAGGAGAACCCTTTGAAGAACCCTTTTTGGTTCCAGGTAGAACCGTTTAGGTTGCAGGAAGAACCCTATTGGGTTCCATGTAGAAATCTTTCCACAGAGGGTTCTACATGGAACCCAAAAGGGTTCTACCTTCAACCAAAAAGGGTTCTCCTATGGGGATAGCTGAATAACCCTTTTGAAACCCTATTTTTTCTAAGACTGTAAGGATTGAGCGACGTCATAATGGAGCCTCAGCTCTGAGCATGACTAGAGGAGTGACACACAGTATCCACATGGCATCACGTCTGCTACACGTCAACATGAAGACCATCCATCTGGAGAGCTCCTAAAACCACCACACTTGGCATTGGGCATGTCTCGAAACAGTCCTTTCCTACTCTACTGAAGGAAAAAAGAATTAGATTGTAAAATGATTGAATCAATGTACACATAAAGCAGCCGTTCCATTTGTCCATTCGTCCTCCACTCCCATATCCCAAGGATTTCTGCATTGAAGCGACTCATACACATCTTGATCCAATCATAGAGTGTAAGCAATAGGGACTTTACTTGGTTTGTTTTCCGATCCTTGAGAGGAGTACCATTGTGAAAAAGAAATGTCTGTTGTAAACCGTAATCAACCTTTGACGGGGTACTTCAGTGGGGAGACTTATTTACCCTCGGACAGAGAGAATGGAATGGCTCAAGATGGCGCTCGTATCTATGCTCTTGATAAACCAGGGGACCACATTCCCTTTTGCCCAGAAGTTGCAGTGTATGTTGTTACCAGTCTACCACTAGTCCTTAAACCTTTGGATTGCTTCGAAACCAAACAAAACCATGCAACAGTAAACATAACACCCCTCCCCCCGCGAATGATGCATGACTTTAGGTCAAATGGGGTGAGGGGAATATCCTTTCAAAGTTGGATAGCGGATAGCTTGTTATAGCGCCACCATATGGCCAATCAGTGTAATTTTGTAAATGCCGGATCTCTATGGCAAGACACATCATTCACCTTAAGTTTTGTCAAAATCAGGCCAGTGCTGTCTGAGATATCACGTGTGACGAATGTACAAACGTACTAAGAGACGGAGACAGATCCACAGTCCCCTCCCAATTTCATCGTGGGGACAACAAAATATGAATAACATACAATCAATTCAATAAAATAAAATTGTATTTGTCACATGCTTCGTAAACAGGTGTAGACTGACAGTGAAATAATTACTTACAGGTCCTTCTTCCAGCAATGCAGAGTTAGATACAGATAAAATGAAAAACAATTGTGACACGAGGAATAAATACACAGTGAGTAACAAATAACAATAACGAGTAAAGATAACATGGCTATACAATATGTGACCCTTGATGCTCCAACCTTAGAGGAGCTCTTGACTTTGGAAGCCTGCTCCTCCGTATCTGGATGTGTTTGGTTTTGAATGTTTTGTGTTGTTAGGGTGTCAATGGAGAGCATCAAAGGCTCTGAGACACACACCTCTTCCAGTCACCTGCCTGAGCCTGTCCAAACATTGGCCAGTCAGCTTGAAAATTGGCCCCTTGGGGTGCTGTGGTTTGATCCAGCTCCTCTGGTTGTGTGACTGTCATCAAATTCGGGGCCAAGAAGTAGTTCTATCTTAGGTGGTCAGAAGTAGATTAAGGCCTGGATTCAATGCATATTGTTAAAATATCAGAGATTTCAATGTAAAGCCAATGTTTCTAGGTTCGTGGAGACTGAAATTGAAATCTGAAATTATCTTTACATTTAAATTGCTCTATAATGCAGAGCTTCTGCTACACGTTGAATCTATCCCTTACTTTAGGAAACCCATACCTCTTCTGTGAGTCAGTTCTGTGCTATTTAAACATTCTGCTTTTATGAGTTTACAGAAGCTATTTACTGGTGAGTTGTGTAATTTGCCCAACACAAACTGCCTTGGGAATGTCCTCTTACTCAGGCAGTTTGGTACATCTGAGACAGTACACAACACTTACAGCTGAAGTCAGAACTTTACATACACCTTAGCCAAATACATTTAAACTCAGTTTTTCACAATTCCTGACATTTAATCCTAGTAAAAAGTCCCTGTCTTAGGTCCGTTAACCTCTTGGGGCTAGGTGGGACGCTAGCGTGCCACCCGTGGTGCACTCCATCAACAGCAGGTGCATTTCAAGAGCGGCAAATTTGAATCCAAATAAATGTCAAAATTCAAATTTTTCAAAAATACAACTATGTTACACCATTTGAAAGATAAACATCTCCTTAATCTAACCACGTTTTACGATTTCAAAAAGGTTTTACGGCGAAAGCATAAATTTAGAGTATGTTAGGACAGTACATTTACAAGAGTTGTGTGTAATGTTTTGTCAAGTCAAAGACAGGGTCACCAAAACCATAAAACCAGCTAAAATGATGCACTAACCTTTTACAATCTCCATCAGATGACACTCCTAGGACATTATGTTAGACAATGCATGCATTTTTAGTTCTATCAAGTTCATATTTATATCCAAAAACAGCGTTTTACTATGGCATTGATGTTGAGGAAATCGTTTCCCTCCAATAACCGGCAGTCAAGTCAGCGTCACAAATTAAATAATTAAAATTAGAAAACATTGGTAAAATATTATATTGTCATTTAAAGAATTATAGATTTACATCTCTTGAACGCAATCAACTTGCCAGATTTAAAAATAACCTTACTGGGAAATCACACTTTGCAATAATCTGAGCACTGCGCCCAGAAAAATACGCGTTGCGATACAGACTAGACGTCATGTTGGGGAGATCTAAAATCGAAAATACTATGTAAATAATCCATTACCTTTGATTCTCTTCATCAGATGTCACTTCCAGGTATCACAGGTCCATAACGAATGTAGTTTTGTTCAAAAAAGCTCATCATTTATGTCCAAAAATCTCCGTCTCGTTAGCACATGATGTAAGCCAGCCGGACTTCTCGTCATGAACGAGGGGAAAAAATATATTTCCGTTCGTTCAAACATGTCAAACGTTGTATAGCATAAATCATTAGGGCCTTTTTTAACCAGAACATGAATAATATTCAAGGTGGACGAATGCATACTCTTTTATAACGTATTGGAACGAGGGTACCCAACATGAACTCGCGCGCCAGGTGTCTAATGGGACATCATCGTTCCATGGCTCTTGTTCGGTCAGATCTCCCTCCAGAAGACTCAAAACACTTTGTAAAGGCTGGTGACATCTAGTGGAAGCAATAGGAAGTGCCAAAATATTCCTAAGCCCCTGTGTTTTTCAATGGGATAGGTTTAAAGTCAATACAACACATCAGGTATCCACTTCCTGTCAGAAAATGTCTCAGGGTTTTGCCTGCCAAATGAGTTCTGTTATACTCACAGACACCATTCAAACAGTTTTAGAAACTTTAGAGTGTTTTCTATCCATATATAATAAGTATATGCATATTCTAGTTACTGGGTAGGATTAGTAACCAGATTAAATCGGGTACATTTTTTTTATCCAGACGTGCAAATGCTGCCCCCTAGCCCCAACAGGTTAAGATCACCACTTTATTTTAAGAATGTGAGATGTCAGAATAATAGTAGAGAGAATGATTTATTTCAGCTTTTATTTCTTTCATCACAGTCCCAGTGGGTCAGAAGTCTACATACACTCAATTATTATTTGGTAGCATTGCCTTTAAATTGTTTAACTTGGGTCAAACATTTTGGGTAACGTTCCACAAGCTTCCCACAATAAGTTGGGTGAATTTTGGCCCATTCCTCCTGACAGAGCTGATGTAACTGAGTCAGGTTTGTAGGCCTCCTTGTTCGCACATGCTTTTTCAGTTCTGCCCACAAATGTTCTATAGGATTGAGGTCAGGGCTTTGTGATGATCATTCCAATACCTTGACTTTATTGTCCTTAAGCCATTTTGCCACAACTTTGGAAGTATGCTTTGGGTAATTGTCCATTTGGAAGACCCATTTGCGACCAAGCTTAAACTTCCTGACTGATGTCTTTAGATGTTGCTTCAATATAGACACATAATTTTCCTACCTCATGATGCCATCTATTTTGTGAAGTGCACCAGTCCCTCCTGCAGTAAAGCACCCCCACAATATGATGATGCCACCGCCGTGTTTTGCGGTTGGGATGGTGTTCTTCAGCTTGCAAGCCTCCCCCTTTTTCCTCCAAACATAACGATGGTCATTATGGCCAAACAGTTCTATTTTTGTTTCATCAGACCAGAGGACATTTCTTCAAAAAGTACGATCTTTGGCCCCATGTGCAGTTGCAAACCATAGTCTGGCTTTTTTATGGCGGTTTTGGAGCAGTAGCTTCTTCCTTGCAGAGCGGCCTTTCAGGTTATGTCGATATAGATACTTGTGTACCTGTTTCCTCCAGCATCTTCACAAGGTCCTTTGCTGTTGTTCTGGGATTGATTTGCACTTTTCGCACCAAAGTACGTTCATCTCTAGGAGACATAACGTGTCTCCTTCCTGAGCGCTATGACGCCTACGTGGTCCCATGGTGTTTATACTTATATAATAATCTGTCTGTAAACAATTGTTGGAAAAATTACTTGTGTCATGAACAAAGTAGATGTCCTAACCGACTTGCTAAAACTATAGTCTGTTAACAAGAAATTTGTGGAGTGGTTGAAAAACAAGTTTTAATGACTCCAGCCTAAGTGTATGTAAACTTTCGACTTCAACTGTAGGTTACGCTGTGATGAGCACCACAACCATCCCCAGAGACAATCCTAAAACAGACATTCTTCAAAGCCTAGTTCACCCAACAAAGTGGAAGACATTACGGTCTGCAGGACAACAGCAGGAGCCCCACCAAGCCCCCACTCACAAGGAGATGCACACATGCACACGCACACACACACACACACACACACACACACACACACACACACACACACACACAGTGGCAAGTATAAAAATAATAACATGATATGCTTCCTAATATGATTTCAGCAATGTTGAGTGATATGCTACTCTAGGCTCATGGTGCCTCCAACATACTTCACGTTGACATATTGATGCTGTATTTGATATCACAATATTGTATATTACATAAGCAGCTGAGTTGGACCGTCCTATCCTGCTGGAGGCCTCCCTCCATTGCCATAACAGATGGAATTAGCTGCAGCAGTGCTCTTGTACACTGAGTATACAAAACCCCTGCTCTTTCCATGACATAGACTCAGTGGTGGAAAAAGTACACAATTGTCATTGTAAAGGTATAGTTACCTTAATAGAAAAATACTCAAGTGAAAGTGAAAGTCAGCCAGTAAAATACGACTTTATTAAAAGTGTAAAAGCATTTGGTTTTAAATATACTTAAGTGTCAAAATTAAATGTAATTGCTAAAATATACTTAAGTATCAAAAGTAAAAGTATAAATCCTTTAAAATTCCTTATAAAAAGCAAAGCAGGCAGCACCATTTTCTTGTTTTTAAAATGTATGGATAGCAAGGGGCACACTCCAACACTCAGAGATTATTTACAAATGATGCATTTGTGTTTAGTGAGTCAGTCAGATCAGAGGCAGTAGGGATGACCACATGTTCTGTTGATAAGTGCGTGAATTTGACCATTTTCCTGTCCTGCTAAGCATTCGAAATGTAACGAGTACTTTTGGTTGACAGGGAAAATGTAAGGAGTAAAAAGTACATTTTTTTCTTTAGCAATGTAGTGAAATAAAAGTTGTCAAAAATATAAATATTAAAGTAAAGTACAGATACCCCCCAAAAAAACTACTTAAGTAGTACTTAAGTATTTTTAAGTAGTACTTAAGAAGGATTTTTAAGCATTGAGAAATTAATTGTGTATGTGTGCCATTCAGAGGATGAATGGGCAAAACAAAAAATGTAATTACCTTTGAATGGTAGTAGGTGCAGGCACACCGATTTTTGTCAATAACTGTGACACTGCTAGGTTTTTCACGCTCAACAGTTTCCCGTGTGAACCAAGAATGGTCCACCACCCAAAGGACATCCAGCCAACTTGGCACAACTGTGGGAAGCAGTTGATTCATCATTACATGTAGTGCAACAAGACCATTCATGGTCTGTAAAGATATGTTTTCATTGGGGATTTTCAAATAAATAATTTTCCATATTTTACTTATGTTTTTATTTAACTATTATTTTTTGAGGCAAAAATGTGTTTGTTTTGAATATCTGTTGTCAACTCCGTCAGTGCCTTAACCACTTTTTTTAAGAGTTTGAAATTGGGATCCTTTGCTCCAAGCATAGACCGGACATGGAAATTAATAATATTGAAAGTATTTGGAAAATTCTAAAAACAAATATTTTTCCTATAAAATTCCACTAAATGTATATTTTAAACTCAAATAATGCAACAAAATCCATCCAAGTTTCCCTGCCAGAACGTCCCGACTTTCAAGAATCCTTGAGCTTAAGACATATGGCTTATGACACGTTTATATACTATCTTGGGTGCCCGACCTCCATGTGTGCTTCGCCAGTTACCTTTTCTCTATCAGTGATCTGAGTCTGGAAAAAGAGAGACAGATGTCCAGGTTTTATCTAAGTGTTCTGGATAGGATATGGTGTGTTACAGATGGAGTAGCATTATCAATTTGAAAGAGGGGAGTGCCCACTAGAGAGAAGAGATGGTGTGTGACTGTGGAGCCATAACCACCCACAGAGATAAAAGGGGAATGATAGTGTCTGTCTGCAAGCAGAGTAGATAAATTAAACAGGCTCCATGACTCCATGACCTTAGATGCCTGTAGTTTCTTAGAACTCATGATGAAGTATTGGGAGAAGGTTTTTTTTTATTAGCGGGGAAATTCCATTTCATATTCATACATTCACACTTTATGTATCCACTGTTTATATTCCTCTTCCTTCCATAGACTAACGATAACAGCTTGGAGTTAATTTGGTAGTCTGTCATTTATACAACCATATTCCTCCTTCGCATGCAACCTGCAGGCATTGTTTGTACTTCTAGATGAAAGTAGGCTAGTATTTCACACACCATTCCCTGATGTAAAGTTTATATTACTTTGTGTTTTAGCCCAAGGTAATTGACATAAGTGGAATTGTTACACAGAGCCAAACATGTGAGCTATGATTTCTGATTGGGTTAGGTAAGGGAAGAGTATGCATCGCATTTTTGCGTGTGAACCTTTGGCACCTGTCCAGGTGTGAGAGCACGCAAAGGAAATAGGAACTGGTTACATAATGAGTAGGAATTTAATAGTGTTGTGTGTGCGTGCGTGTGTGTGTGTGCGTGTGTGTGTGAAAAAGGTGGAGGGGGGGGGGGGGGGGGTTACAATGCCATAACGTTACACTCCTCCATCTAATCAGCCAGAGTGCTGGCACTGTGGAGATTAAAGTTTCTACAGTATATTCATTTTTCTCCTCTCTGGAGAAGATAAAGCCTGTGATAAGTAGTGTGAGTGCCCGACGCAAATCTGATGCACCTCCATATTTTACCAGCAGAGAGTGTTGATAGCTTGAGCCATGCTCCGATAAAACGATCAACCTTGCCCAAACAATTACCACATATGAATGCTATAAATCCAATGCTATACATTCATCTAAATACCATAGCTATAAACCATAGCTTTTATTATCATTCACCCTCCAGGAAAATGGGTGCTATCTACTGGTACTACAATGCTGCAATACATGTCTTGTTTAGATTGGAAACTTGCTACTGCCATACTGCAGGTAGGCTCTAGGACAGGGTTTCCCAAATTTGGTCCTTGGAACCCCAAGTGGTGCACTTTGTTTCTTCCCCCTATCCGTACACAGCTCATTCAAAAAAGTAAACGCAAAAAAGTAAACGTGCACCCCTTGGGATCCCGAGGACCTAGTTTGGGAAATGCTGCTCTAGGAGGAGAGAAAACAGAGGAGAGGAATGTAGCTACAGAATCAGCCCAATAACTGATGCCAAAACTACAGGAAATAACGCATATTTTGTGGGAGTCCTTGGTCTATCTGAGATGATAACTGCTGGTAATCTTTCTGTCACAGTTTCCCCAGGTCTGTCATGATTTGATGTGATTACATGTTGATAAAAACATGAAAGCTGTCATCTGGTGAACATAATATAGACAAGTGGGAAAGTCCATCTGGGAAACCAACAATATAAAATCCTTGGAATCACCTTAAAAGCTCAATTTAACATGTATTTTCTACCTGTGCTTTTAATAAAGCATTCTCTTTCTCAGGGTATCCCCCAAGGACAACCACCTTAATTCACCCTCCCATCGTGGCTGGAAAAATTGGCCAGTCAGTCGATGGCTGGATGGAAACTGTTATATGGGGGTTCCCTTTTTTTATGGAGTGTCCTGTTTCATCATTGTTTCCCCTCCACTTGATGTGGTCCATTAGGGCAGCAGGACTCTCCCTCCCATGGCCCTGGTCTGCATCATGCGCAGCTTACCAGTATTATGACACACTTTCTCCCTAAAATGTTTCAGTCACTTTCACCACTTCTTTCTTTAGCTCATGCCACATAAATGGTAGAAATTAGTAAAGGAAGACCCATAATGTCAAGTGTGATTATCTGGGTTAAAATGGATTGCATTTAGACCTATGTGTCTGCAATGTATACATTGTGTTAAGTGATGTATTGCCACCCTCTAGTGGACAAAACGAAAAATGTGTTTCTCTGAAAACCTACAGCTCCTATAATGCATTTATTTATTGACAACATTTCAGCGTTGAAGGCATGCATTTACAGCCTGCTTCAACTAATCAAAGCTTTACTAACATTTATTTTCTGTGTAACCTGTTGATATAAGTAGCTGCAATGGACTGTAATGTCAAGTACTCCAAGATGGCGTAGCAGTCAGGCAGCTTTGTCTTCGTCCTGTCGTGTATATATCTTTTTTCTTCGCATATATATATATATATTTTTTTTATATATTTTTAACCTCAACTCCAACATACTCTCCTGCAACCCGCCTCACCCAATGTGGTATGGATCTGCTATTTTCTTTACTTTAGAACCGTAACCCCCAACAGAAGCTAGCTAGCTAACTAGCTACTAGTCAGCTAGCCACTGCTAGCAGTCATCAGCTAACCTTTAGCCCGGAGTACTCTTGCCAGTCTGCACAGCGCATACCGGACTCTTTTCCCCACATCTCCGGATTCCTATCGCAAGCTCTGAACCTATTCACCTGGATTATCGCAGCTTGCTAGCTGCTATCCGAGTTGCTACTCCTGGCTAATGTCTCTGTCCCGAAGCAAGCACCAATTAGCCTGGAGCTAGCCTATGCTAGGCCCATCTCCCAGCTAGCTGAAGAGGTCCATCAGCCAGCCGCTCCTTGGGCTACAATACCTATTTTGCCAATTGGCCTGGACCCCTTTTACTGCCGATACAGAGCCCCACCGATCCTTCACGACTGGTCTACCGACGTAATCCGCCTGAGGGGGTTTTCAACAGGCTCCTCCGTCGTGACGTCCCCTGAATGCCCATCTCTAGCCTGCTAGCAAAGGCCCGCTAGCTGTCTGGAGCATATCGGACTGTTATTTGAAGAGGTCCATCAGCCAATTTTCTTGGGCTACAATACCTATTTTGCTAATTGGCCTGGACCCTTTTACTACACGGCGCCCTGCCGATTCATCACGACTGGTCTGTGTCCAAACAATTCGAGCTCCTACTTTTAAAAATCCACCTTTACAGAAACAAGTCTCTCACCGTTGCCGCTTGCTATAGACCACCTTCAGCCCCCAGCTGTGCCCTTGACACCATATGTGAATTGATTGTCCCCCATCTATCTTCAGAGCTCGTACTGTTAGGTGACCTAAACTGGGACATGCTTAACACCCCGGCCGTCCTACAATCTAAGCTAGATGCCCTCAATCTCACACAAATTATCAATGAACCTACCAGGTACAACCCCAAATCTGTAAACACGGGCACCCTCATAGATATCATCCTAACCAACCTACCCTCCAAACACACCTCTGCTGTCTTCAACCAGGATCTCAGCGATCACTGCCTCATTGCCTGCGTCCGTAATGGGTCCGCGGTCAAACGACCATCCCTCATCACTGTCAAACGCTCCCTAAAACACTTCAGCAAGCAGGCCTTTCTAATCGACCTGGCCCGGGTATCCTGGAAGGATATTGACCTCATTCTATCAGTAGAGGATGCCTGGTTATTCTTTAAAAGTGCTTTCCTAGCCATCTTAAATAAGCATGCCCCATTTAAAAAATGTAAAACCAGGAACTGATATAGCCCTTGGTTCACTCCAAACCTGACTGCTTTTGACCAGCACAAAAACATCCTGTGGCGTACTGCATTAGCATCGAATAGCCCCCGCGATATGCAACTTTTCAGGGAAGTTAGGAACCAATATACACAGGCAGTTAGGAAAGCAAAGGCTAGCTTTTTCAAACAGAAATTTGCATCCTATACACAAACTCCAAAAAGTTCCAGGACCCTGTAAAGTTCATGGAGAATAAGAGCACCTCCTCCCAGCTGCCCACTGCACTGAGGCTAGGAAACACTGTTACCACCGAATTTCAACAAGCATCTTTCTACGGCTGGCCATGCTTTCCACCTGGCTACCCCTACCCCGGTCAACAGCCCTGCACCCCCCACAGCAACTTGCCCAAGCCTCCCCCATTTCTCCTTCACCCAAATCCAGATAGCTGATGTTCTGAAAGAGCTGCAAAATCTGGACCCCTACAAATCAGCCGGGCTAGACAATCTGGACCGTCTCTTTCTAAAATGAACCGCCGTAATTGTTGCAACCCCTATTACTAGCCTGTTCAATCTCTCTTTTGTATCGTCTGAGATCCCCAAAGATTGGAAAACTGCCACGGTCATCCACCTCTTCAAAGGGGGAGACACTCTAGATCCAATCGGTTACAGACCTATATAGATCCTACCCTGCCTTTTGAAGGTCTTCGAAAGCCAAGTTAACAAACAGATTACCGACCATTTCGAATTCCACCGTACCTTCTCCGCTATGCAATCTGGTTTCCGAGCTGGTCATGGGTGCACCTCAGCCACACTCAAGGTCCTAAATGATATCATAACCGCCATCGATAAGAGACAATACTGTGCAGCTGTATTCATCGACCTGGCCAAGGCTTTCGACTCTGTCAATCACCACATTCTTATTGGCAGACTCAACAGCCTTGGTTTCTCAAATGACTGCCTCGCCTGGTTCACCAACTACTTCTCAGACAGAGTTCAGTGTGTCAAATGGGAGGGCCTGTTGTCCGGACCTCTAGTAGTCTCTATGGGGGTGCCACAGGGTTCAATTCTCGGGCCAACTCTTTTCTCTGTATACATCAACGATGTCACTCTTGCTGCTGGTGATTCTCTGATCCACCTCTACGCAGACGACACCATTCTGTATACTTCTGGCCTTTCTTTGGACACTGTGTTAACTAACCTCCAGATGAGCTTCAATGCCATACAACTCTCCTTCTGTGGCTTCCAACTACTCTTAAATGCAAGTAAAACTCTTCAACTGATCGATGCCCATACCTGGCCGCCCGTCCAGCATCACTACTCTGGACGGTTCTTAGAATATGTGGACAACTACAAATACCTAGGTGTCTGGTTAGATTGTAAAGTCTCCTTCCAGGCTCACATTAAGCATCTCCAATCCAAAATGAAATCTAGAATCGGCTTCCTATTTCGCAACAAAGCATCCTTCACTCATGCTGCCAAACATACCCTCGTAAAACTGACCATCCTACCGATCCTTGACTTCGGCGATGTAATTTACAAAATAGCCTCCAACACTCTACTCAGCAAATTGGATGCAGTCTATCACAGTGCCATCCGTTTTGTCACCAAAGCCCCATATACTACCCACCACTGCGACCTGTATGTTCTCATTGGCTGGCCCTCGCTTCATATTCATCGCCAAACCCACTGGCTCCGGGTCATCTAAGTCTTTGCTAGGTAAAGCCCCGCCTTATCTCAGCTCACTGGTCACCATAGCAGCACGCGCTCCAGCAGGTATATTTCACTGGTCAACCCCAAAGCCAATTCTTCCTTTGGCAGCCTTTCCTTCCAGTTCTCTGCTGCCAATGACTGGAACGAATTGCAAAAATCGCTGAAGCTGGAGACTCATATACTTTTGAGACTCTCTAACTTTAAGCACCAGCTGTCAGAGCAGCTCACTGCACCTATACATAGCCCATCTGTGAATAGCCCATCCACCTACCTCATCCCCATACTGTCATTTATTTTTTGCTCCTTTGCACCCTAATATCTCTACTTGCACATTCATCTTCTGCACATCTATCACTCCAGGGTTTAATTGTTAAATTGTAATTATTTCGTCACTATGGCCTATTTATTGCCTTACCTCCCTTAACTTACCTCATTTGCACACTCTGTATAAATACTTTTCTATTGTGTTATTGACTGTATGTTTGTTTATTCCATGTATAACTAACTGTGTTGTTGTTTGTGTGGCACTGCTTTGCTTTATCTTGGCCAGGTCGCAGTTGTAAATGAGAACTTGTTCTCAACTGACCTACCTGGTTAAATAAAGGTGAAATAAAAAATATAAAAAAATGGACTGTAAAGGTATTAAGGTGATATTGCTTGACTCATTGACACAGCGGGTGCCTAGCCCAATATTGAACTAAAGGAGCCTAACGTTACTCCTTAGTCCAAGGACTTTACAAAATCTGTTTAAATCGTCGAATTGGCTCTGGAAGCCAAAACAGCCAAATATTCCATCTAAACAATTGCGGTACGGTTCTAGGAACATAAATCCCTTTACTTTCATGTCACATCAAAATAATTTAACAAATACAAAATACACACTTACTGTCTGGGGTGAAAGTAGGTTTAATTTCTTACCTTTCCTAAAATGTTATTTCTTACCCCCAATTTTTTTATATAATTTAGGTGTAGATTTACATATAGAATCCCTATTAATTTCATATTTCAGGTATGAAGGTAAGACACAGATGCAGACAATGTCTAATTAACAATGGTTTAATAATCCAACAGGGGCAGGCAAAAGACAGGTCAAAGCAGGCAGGGGTCAGTAAACCAGAGGTGGGGCAACGGTACCAGACGGCAGGCAGGCTTAGGGTCGGCAGAGATCCATAATCCAGAGGTGGGGCAAAGGTACAGGTCGGCAGGCAGGGTCAGGGCCAGGCAGAGTGGTCAGGCAGGCGGGCGCAGAGTCAGGACAGGCAAGGGTCAAAACCAGGAGCCGAGACAAAGAGAGACTGGAAAAAGCAGGAGCTGAGTCACAAAAACACTGGTTGACGTGACAAACAAGACGAACTGGCAACAGACAAACAGAGAATACACGTGAT
This sequence comes from Salmo salar, assembly GCF_965601325.2. Classification (NCBI taxonomy): domain Eukaryota; kingdom Metazoa; phylum Chordata; class Actinopteri; order Salmoniformes; family Salmonidae; genus Salmo; species Salmo salar. The sequence continues at coordinate 9,280,605 of NC_138308.1, read as the reverse complement.
AATGGGGAATATGGGCGACACCGGGAGGGGGTGAAGACAATCACAATGACAGGTGAAACAGATCAAGGTATGACACATATGATCTGTGTGGGCATAGCCTAGTGAATATTTGTCCTATCATTTTTAACATGCAACACCTTTTAACATCAGCCTGTTCTTATAGACTAGACATAACATAGTACATGTAAATCAAACATTTGGTATGGTTACATAAGACAGATGGTTACTTAAGGTTAGGGTGGTTGGTCGGGGTAAATGGGTGGGTGTATAACGCGAACGTCTAGCAACCCAAAGGTTGGGAGTTCCAATCTCATCACGGGCAACTTTAGCAACTTTTCAACTATTTACTACTTTTTAGCTACTTTGCAACTACTTAGCATGTTAGCTAAACATAACCCTAACTTCAACCCTTTTAGAGTAGTAACCTGTTTAAATTGGGTACGTTTTTCATCCGGCCGTGAAAATACTGCCCCCTAGCCTTAAGTAACCCTAACATTTACACTTTCATATTATTCCTAAACTTAACCCTAACTTTAACCCTAACCCCTAACCTAGCTACCCTCAGGAGACAGAAACGATTTGGCGTGGGTCCACAGATCCTCAAAAGGTTTTACAGCTGTACTATCGAGAGCATCCTGACGGGTTGCATCACTGCCTGGTATGGCAACTGCTCGGCCTCCGACCGCAAGGCACTACAGAGGCTAGTGCGTACGGCCCAGTACATCACTGGGGCCAAGCTTCCTGCCATCCAGGACCTCTATACCAGGCGGTGTCAGAGGAAGGCCCTAAAAATTGTCAAAGACTACAGCTACCCTAGTCATAGACTGTTCTCTCTGCTACCGCTCGGCAAGCAGTACCGGAGCGCCAAGTCTAGGTCCAAGAGGCTTCTAAACAGCTTCCACCCCCCAAGCCATAAGACTCCTGAACATCTAATCAAATGGCTACCCAGACTATTTGCATTGCCCCCCCCCCCCCCGACCCCTTCTACGCTGCTGCTACTCTCTGTTATTATCTATGCATAGTCACTTTAATAACTCTACCTACATGTATTACCTCAGCTACCTCAACACCAGGGCGCCCGCACACTGACTCTGTACTGGTACCCCCTGTATATAGCCCTGCTATTGTTATTTTACTGCTGCTCTTTAATTATTTGTTATTCTTATCTTACTTTTTTAGGTGTTTTCTTAAAACTGCATTGTTGGTTAAAACCTCTTGAGCATCTGATCCCGTTAGCGGGATCAAAATCCAGCGAAAAATCATATCGCCAATTAGCATTAAAAAAATATCATAATTTTTTACAAAAATAAAAAATATATATATTTTTTTTTTATAGATACACCTCTCCTGAATCGACCCACGTCGTCCGATTTCAAAAAGGTTTTACAGGAAAAGCAAATCATTAGATTATATTAGATGAGTCCATCGTAAAAAGCAGCTTCATAGCCATTTTCCGACCAACCACTTCCATCACATATAATCAATAAACAGCTAAATGTAGCACTAACCTTTTACAAACTTCATCAGATGGCACCCCTAGGACATCATGTTATACAATGCATGCATTCTTTTGTTCAATAAAGGTCATATTTATATATAAAAACAGCATTTTACATCTCTGTCTGACGTTGATTACCTAATTTCCCCTCAAAAGCGTCCCGGTAAACAATGCTACGTTTCAATAAATTGCTATACTATAACGATTTTTTAAATGTATATTGTCAATCTAACATTTATAGATGAATATCTCTTGAGAACACCCGTCATACCAGATTTTAAATTAACTTTACTGGGTAATCACACTTTGCGATAAAAGGAGATGCGATACTCAGAAAATCAGCTAATATACAGTGCTCGGCGCCATCTTGGACGCAACAGTATGAACCATCTCATCTTCTATAATATTGTCAATAATCGCCTACCTTTAGTTGTCTTCATCAGAAAGCATCCCAGGTCCACAACAGATGTATTTTCGGTCAAAAAGTCCATACTTCACGTTCCATTAGCCTGATGTTGGTAGCGCGTCCTATGGCTCTCTCCAAGCGCAGCTCTGAAGTTCATAATGAAAGCAATCCTCGCGCATGTAGGTTCGTTCAAACATGTCAAACGTTGTATAAAATAAATCTTCGGGGCCTCTAACACCAAGAGAGCCAATAAGATTCGAGGGGGATGATGTCATGGCCTTTAAAACCGTTTCCAAAGGTGGGGGCAGACATGGCCGCCGGCGTCATAATGGTGATGGCCCATCCCCTGTGACCAATTTCAAACTCCTGTCATTCACTGAGTTTTGACTCTATAAGGCTCAAACCACTGTGAAAGGACTGGCGACATCTAGTGGAAGCAATAGGAAGTGCCAAAATATTCCTAAACCCCTGTGTTTTTCAATGGGATAGGTTTAAAGTCAATACAACACATCAGGTATCCACTTCCTGTCAGAAAATGTCTCAGGGTTTTGCCTGCCAAATGAGTTCTGTTATACTCACAGACACCATTCAAACAGTTTTAGAAACTTTAGAGTGTTTTCTATCCATATATAATAAGTATATGCATGCCCTATCTTCTGAGTTTGATTAGTAGGCCGTTGAAAATGGGAACGATTTTTTTTCAAAATGCGCTGTGGCGCCCCCTATCCTAGGGTATCCTCAAGAGGGCTTGTAAGTAAGCATTTCACTGTAAGGTTGAATTCGGCGCATGTGACATAAAATTTCATTTGATAAATACAGTTACTCAGATTTACTTAAAGAATAATACGAAATGCTCTGAGACCAGGTAGTTTAACATCAGTGGTGTGGGTTTCAAGTTTGGGGAAGCTAATTTTCCCCATAAACATGCACCTTTATAATAATGCATTCCATGCATCCTCACATTTGCAGACTTATGTAAAATAGCCTACTATTCCTAATATGATTAGATTGGCCGAATGCCATGATCGCGCGTTGAACACTTTGCCGGAGCAATTCCGGGGGTTGTCTGTCAGGCAGCCTACGATGACGGTAACCTCCCAGCCCATCAGTAACCCAGCTGTTAGCAGCACGGCCTCCCTGGTTTTCCGAGAGCCCTGCTTACCTCTCCCGGAACGCTTCGCTGGAGAGTCGGGAACCTGTCGGGCGTTTCTCATGCAGTGTTCTCTCATCATCGAGCTGCAGCCCTCTTCCTTCCCCTCCGACCGATCGAAGATAGCGTACCTCATCACACTGAGGTCCCGGGAGGGCTCTCGCCTGGGCTACAGCCGTGTGGGAACAACAGTTGGCCGTATGCTTCAGTCTGGAGGAGTTCGTGGCGGGGGTGAAGAAGGTGTTTGATTCTCCATTGTCCGGGAGAGAGGCTGCCCGGAAGTTACTCCAACATTGGCAAGACTCCCGCAGTGTGGAAGACTATGTGGTGGATTTCCGCACGTTGGCAGCTGAGAGAGCCTGGAACCCAGAATCGCTGTTCGACACGTTCCTGCACGGAGTATCGGAGGAGGTTAAGGATGAACTAGCAGCCCGGGAACTACTGATGGACCTCGACTCGCTCATTGCCTTGACCATCCGGATCGATGGGCGGCTACGGGAACGCAGGAAGGAAAGGGGATCCGATTCCACTTGCCCGCCCAAGGATTCCACCTCGCTTCCGAGGCATCCCAGAAGTCCCCAATGACTCCATTGCCAAGAGGACTCGAAGCTACCCAAGTTCCCCCGAGAGTCTCGGAAGTCTGCCGAATCACTTCTTCCTCAGCCGATGCAACTAGGCAGAGCTAGGCTATCCCCAGCCGAACATCTACACCGGCTTCACACGAAGAGTTGCCTGTATTGCGGGACTACTAGTCATTGCGTGTCCTTCTGTCCACTAAAATACCAGGCTCACCAGTAGGGGCGAATACTCTGGTGGGCCATGCGTAGAACTTTTCCTCTCCCCTTACTCGCACCCCTTTCCATGCCATCCTGCTGTGGAGAAACCAGTCGAAACTCTGCCTTGAATGCCAGCATCCCGGAGTTTCCTCTTCACTGTTGACGTTGAGACTGGTGTTTTGCGGGTACTATTTAATGAAGCTGCCAGTTGAGGACTTGCGAGGCATCTGTTTCTGAAACTACACACTCTAATGTACTTGTTCTCTTGCTCAGTTGTGCACCGGGGCCTCCCACTCCTCTTTCTATTCTGGTTAGACCCAGTTTGCGCTGTTCTGTGAAGAGAGTAGTACACAGTATTGTACGAGATCTTCAGTTTCTTGGCAATTTCTCGCATGGAATAGCCTTAATTTCTTAGAACAAGAATATACTGACAAGTTTCAGAAGAAAGCTCTTTGTTTCTGGCCATTTTGAGCCTATAATCGAACCCACAAATGCTGACGCTCCAGATACTCAACTAGTCTAAAGAAGGCCAGTTTTATTGCTTCTTTAACCTGTTATTATTGTTATTAACCTGTTAACGCACTAACAAAACGCCGCTGTTTGGATATAACGATGGATTATTTTGGACCAAACCAACATTTGTTATTGAAGTAGAAGTCCTGGGAGTGCATTCTGATGAAGACAGCAAAGGTAATAACATTTTTCTTATAGTAAATCTGACTTTGATGAGTGCTAAACTTGCTGGGTGTCTAAATAGCTAGCCCTGTGATGCCGGGCTATCTACTGAGAATATTGCAAAATGTGCTTTCACCGAAAAGCTATTTTAAAATCGGACATATCGAGTGCATAGAGGAGTTCTGTATCTATAATTCTTAAAATAATTGTTATGCTTTTTGTGAACGTTTATCGTGAGTAATTTAGTAAATTCACCGGCAGTGTTCGGTGGGAATGCTAGTCACATGCTAGTCACATGCTAATGTAAAAAGCTGGTTTTTGATATAAATATGAACTTGATTGAACAAAACATGCATGTATTGTATAACATAATGTCCTAGGGTTGTCATCTGATGAAGATCATCAAAGGTTAGTGCTACATTTAGCTGTGGTTTGGGTTTATGTGACATTATATGCTAGCTTGAAAAATGGGTGTCTGATTATTTCTGGCTGGGTACTCTGCTGACATAATCTAATGTTTTGCTTTCATTGTAAAGCCTTTTTGAAATCGGACAGTGTGGTTAGATTAACGAGAGTCTTATCTTTAAAATGGTGTAAAATAGTCATATGTTTGAAAAATTGAAGGTTTTGCATTTCTAAGGTATTTGAATAACGCGCCACGGGATTACACTGGCTGTTGAGTAGGTGGGACGCAAGCGTCCCACCTAGCCCATAGAGGTTAATCAGCACACCATTTTCAGCTGTGCTAACATAATTACAAAAGGGTTTTCTAATGATCAATTAGCCTTTTAAAATGATACATTTGGATTAGCTAACACAAAGTGCCATTGGAACACAGGAGTGATGGTTGCTGATAATGGGCTTCTGTTCGCCTGATATTCCATTAACCTCTCTGGGCTAGGTGGGACGAAATCGTCCCACCTACGCAACAGCGAGTGTAATCCCGATATTCAAATACCTTAGAAATGCTATTACTTCAATTTCTCAAACATATGACTATTTTACACCATTTTAAAGACTCTTGTTAATCTAACCACACTGTCCGATTTCAAAAAGGCTTTACAACAAAAGCAAAACATTAGATTATGTCAGCAGAGTACCCAGCCAGAAATAATCAGACACCCATTTTTCAAGCTAGCATATAATGTCACATAAACCCAAACCACAGCTAAACGCAGCACTAACCTTTGATGATCTTCATCAGATGACAATCCTAGGACATTATGTTATACAATACATGCATGTTTTGTTCAATCAAGTTCATATTTATATCAAAAAACAGCTTTTTACATTAGCATGTGACGTTCAGAACTAGCATACCCCCCTGCAAACTTCCGGTGAATTTACTAAATTACTCACGATAAACGTTCACAAAAAACATAATTATTTTAAGAATTATAGATACAGAACTCCTCTATGCACTCGATATGTCCGATTTTAAAATAGCTTTTCGGTGAAAGCACATTTTGCAATATTCTCAGTAGATAGCCCGGCATCACAGGGCTAGCTATTTAGACACCCAGCAAGTTTAGCACTCATCAAAGTCAGATTTACTATAAGAAAAATGTGTATTACCTTTGCTGTCTTCATCAGAATGCACTCCCAGGACTTCTACTTCAATAACAAATGTTGGTTTGGTCCAAAATAATCCATCGTTATATCCAAACAGCGGCGTTTTGTTAGTGCGTTCAAGACACTATCCGAAAGGGTAAAGAAGGGTGACGAGCACGGCGCGATTTCGTGACAAAAAAATTCTAAATATTCCATTACCGTACTTCGAAGCATGTCAACCGCTGTTTAAAATCCATTTTTATGCCATTTTTCTCGTAAAAAAGCGATAATATTCCGACCGGGAATCTGCGATTTAGGTCAACAGACGAGAGAAAATAAAGCATGGGGTCGACCTCGGGCACGCGCCTAAGCCTCATTGTCCTCTGATCGGCCACTTGCCAAAAGCGATAATGTGTTTCAGCCAGAGGCTGCCTCGATATCATTCAGCTTTTTCCCGGGCTCTGAGAGCCTATGGGAGCCGTAGGAAGTGTCACGTTATAGCAAAGATCCTCAGTCTTCAATAAAAAGAGCCAAGATGAAGCACAACTTCGTCAGACAGGGCACTTCCTTTACAGAATCTTCTCAGGTTTTTGCCTGCCATATGAGTTCTGTTATACTCACAGACACCATTCAAACAGTTTTAGAAACTTTAGGGTGTTTTCTATCCAAAGCCAATAATTATATGCATATTCTAGTTTCTGGGCAGTAGTAATAACCAGATTAAATCGGGTACGTTTTTTATCCGGCCGTGTAAATACTGCCCCCTAGCCCTAACAGGTTAAAAATCTGCCATTTCCAGCTACAATAGTAATTTCCAATATTAACAATGTCTACACTGTATTTCTGATCAATTTGATGTTATTTTAAAGGACAAAAGTAACTTCAAACATTTGAACGGTAGTGTACATCGAGGACTCCCTAGCTGCAGGGTGTATCCGTCCTTTTGCCTCACGGCGCAGAGTTCTTCTGTGTGGAGAAGAAGGACAAAACCCTGCGCCCGTGCATCGACTACCGGGGACTCAATGACATCACGGTGAAGAACCACTACTCGCTACAACTCATCGCCTTGGCCTTTGAGCCACTCTAGGGGGCTAAAGGTTTCTCCAAGTTGGACCTGCGGAACGCCTACCACCTGGTGCAGATACGGGAGGGGGACGAGTGGTAGACTGCCTTCAACACGGCCAGCGGTCACTACGAATATCTGGTCATGCCATTTAGCTTTACCAACACCCCAGCAGTGTTCCAGGCCCTGGTCAATGACGTTCTCCACGACATGTTGTCTCTCGATGTGGATGGCTCAGAGATGAGGAGCTACAAAAACACACCATCATTCTGCCTGGTTTCTTGTATCATATGTCGGCACGGTGGAGACTGCAGGGTGTTCCTCTGTTGCAGGGCAGGTCGAAGTCTTGTGGTCATGCAGCTACAATACTATGGAAGGTAGCTAGCTTGCTGGCTTTTTCTTTATCATAACTTGCCCTTTCTATGACTGATACGTTTGATGTTAGGTAGTTACTTAGCTAGCTAGCTAATTTTGATGATACCACATCACTGACCAGAACTGATTATTACAACACGCACACACGGTTATTTGTTTCAATGGCTCATTGTGTAAGTATATCAGTCTTGAATGACAATGAGGTAGGTACAGAATCGAGTTTTACGATCAAATAGGAAATTACCAACATAATCTAAACCTACAAGTAAAAAGGGAACTGCGTAAACTATTGTAATGGGAATTTTAATGTTTGTGTTTTTCTTATAACTAATTTCTGTGTTCTATTCATGTGCTGTTCTAATAACCAATTTATGTGTTCATGGAAGTGACTGATTTAACGAATCCTCACTTATCAGTATCTGCAAATTGGCAAGTCGCCCAGACCTTGCTTTGTGAACGAACTAAAGATATCTCAGTTTCAAGGTCTTGTGAGGTATTGGTCTGTAAGGTATTGGTCTGTCACATGTTATGTACCAGTATTGGTCGGTCACATGAACGAAACATGAATGAATTATGCTAAATCATGCAAATATAACTTGTCTCTGTATAGCCGTATATAAAACAACTTCTGGGACTGCGCAGGGAGAGCCCCTGATTGACATGTGTACTATGGTGCATTGAGTTGGTTGGAACCTCTCCAGCGCGCTGACAATAAACAATGATTCATTTAAGATTTGACTTTGAGTGTCCCTGAATGAGAATTTCTACGACAATTTGGCATCAATGAACAGCATGATTGATTCTGCCTGCGGAGCTTTCCAGTGGGGGTCTGCGAGGAAAACCGGTGGCACATTTTATGAAGTGTGAGGGAAATTCCCATCTGACCAAAACAGACCCTTACTGTGAGCTGCCCAGGAGGAGACACATCATCAATGAACAATTGAGGGACGGCAACTGATTTCAGTAAGTCAATTTAAATGAATCTGTATATAAAAAAAATGAAATGAGAAAAGAAAATCAAGGCGAGTAATGCATAAAAAGGTAGCCATAGTCTTATAGAGAGAAGGCTATTCACTAGTTTTATGTAAAAAACTACAGCGAGGGTGTAACAGTACCATGGAAAGCCCTGCTGACAGCTGTCTGTAGGCGTTTAGAAGAAATGTCTATGTGTCTACGTGGTAATGTACAGGGTGTTATTTATATGTATAGCAAGTAGTGGCAAGAGAACCATTGACGATGCATATGGTGCATAGCAAGTAACGACAAGAGAGAAGAGTTGACAATGCACGGGGTAATGAGGATATTACCGATTGTGTTTGGGAATAGTACTAAGTGAATGTGGATGTGAAAGTTGTGTGATTGTGAGATATGGGATAATAAGCTGAAAGATAGATATTTGGATAACAAGAGCTGATTGAAATTTGGATAACAAATGGATTGAAATTATTACTATTAAGATTGGAATAAGATTGAAATGTGGATAATAAGAGGATTGAAATTGAGCCATTAGGTATTGAGTGAATGGGAGCTGTCAGGGGACTATCTCACGTGTGAAAGAGGTGAATGAATGCCACAACCAATTCTGTGTGAGCTGATCTGTAACGTTACCTAGGGGTATGTCTAACACCACCGTTGGATCTACAGGTAGAGGATAACATGTCTCCGAAATCTGAAACGTAACATGTCTCAGAGGATAACATGTCTCGTTAGTAAAGACGATAACATGCTTCGTTAATAACGAGGATAACATGTCTCATCAGTAACGAGGATAACATGTCTCTGAGGTTAATATGACTTTAGATTATATGAGGATAACATGTCTCATGTCATCCTCATATGGAGGATAACGTGAGAGTTTGATGTTTTAACGTTATTATGTATGGAGATATGAAAGAAGATAACTATTTCTGAATATGCTGTTAAATAGAGCGAGTGTAAATATCTAAATCCCTGTATGAATAGAACACTAGTCTAGATGAGGAACTTGTGATGTAGCACAAATGTATAATGGGTTACTAGAGTTAAAGTAACGTAATACTGAGTATAATGGGTTATTATGATCTGATGAAGTAAGAATAGAAAAATAATAATATACAACCTAAGATGTAACTGGTGAAAAAAGTATTCTGTGGAATGTTCGGAGTGGTCCCTTTATGGATAATTTGAGGTATGGTAAGGTTAAAGCATTGTACAGGACTTTACTTACCCCTAACCAATATAACTAATGAATGCTTAAAATATTTCCTCCACCCTGGTAATGCATTTTGAAATAAGCCCATAGCCTGTTAAATAGAACCAATGAATGTTGAACATGATTTTCTGTTAACTAAACTTAAAAGGAAACAATTTATTGTACTCCCGATGGAGTTTTCGTTGATATCCCAAATGATAACATTCTAAACCAATTCATGAGTAAGCAAAATGGAGACTGCATCTGTTTCCCTGTTGTCTCAGGTGCCAGACTTATTATGGACAGAGCATGACATCTACTGGGGACTGAGACCGTCCCAACCCAGTAAATACATATTGCTCCCTCCAAAGCATTACATATGAATCTTGAAATAGACATTTAATAAATATTGAAGCAGAAAGTGAATATCCAACAGAGATTGGTAATAAAAATATAGAGTCACTTTTTGAAGGTATACTCAGATTAAAATAATGCCTTCCAATATGGAGAAAGTTATCATGTTTGTTACATTTTAAATCTTGCAATAGGGGAAAAGCAGAACATTGTTTGAGAGTGATCCGTGTGTACTAGGAGTAGTAATTGAAAATGTTTTTTTTTTTCTAATGGAAAGAGTAGAAGGGTTTTAGTTGAAGGAAACATTACGGAGACTAGAGAAAGTATCAAAGTGAATGGTAATTGGCTTTCAGGTAGCAATCCAATAATGCAATAATTTTAGTAATTTGAAGGAGTAAAACAGAGGGATTGAGCATTGGGATTGATATTAAATTAGAGGTTTCTCACTCTTCAAGGCCTGGTCCACTGCTCTCGTGTTTAAGTAATCTGTTGTTGGGTTAGAGATAACCTTCCTGTGGAACAATAGATAGCCGCCAGTACACACTGAACTCAAACAGGCTGTGAGAGACACAGTAGGGAAGTTAGGGACAGTTTGTACAGAATTGTATGTCAATGCAACAAGTCACAAGAGAGTTGTTTACTTTAGAAGGTGACCAATTCAGCTTTACGGGACACCGTATCATCTGATATGTCTGAAGTATAAATGTGTCTGAAGTATAATTCTGTATACGCATGGGCTTATTGAGACTTCCTGCCCAAGATGCAGTAAACTCGATTAATGATTTAAAAAAATTAGGACTGATTAAAATGTAGCATAGTGAAAACTTAGTACATGTTTATTTTCTTTCTTCCAGGACTGATGAAATGTCTGCTACCACGTTTTATTTGTTCATGTTTATCAATGATTCTGTATCTCTCCCTTTGAAAGGCTTCCTGAGGCAGGTGCCTTGGGAGAGCAGTTAAAAGTACCTGGATCCAGCTGCTAGGGACCGCCCAAGTTAAGCAAGGCCTAGCCATTTTGTTTGTGTTTACCCTACAATTTTTGCCACACACATGCCATCACCCACACACATGCCATCACCCACACACAACCCACCTGTTAATGAATATTTGTTAGTGGTTCATACTCTGTTTGATTTGGAAGTGTGGGGTCTTTTTATTTTGTTTTAGTGGGTTTTTCATGGGTTAGAAAGGATGCTGTACACAAATGAAAGATTCTATTGTCAGAGTTTTGGTTGCACACATGTAAATTCTCTTGATTAGAATAAATGTACTGAAAAACCCAATGTAAACCTAATACACTAAATGTTTGAAATATCTTTAAATAATGTCTGTGGTACAGGAAAACAAAAACTCACTTAATAGGGCTGACTGACCTCTGACCTCTGTTCTGACTTCCTGGTAAGGCCTGATCACGCTCACTAGAAAGACAGCAGACATTGTTTTTTTAATGGACTATGTAAAAACAAATTATTAAGAAGAAGTTTATAATTTATCAATAGTCCTATGAGTGAAAAAGAGAGCTGTCTAGTCTATTTTACCATTACCTTATGGGATACAATTATTTCCTTATGGAGTTATCAAGAGATAATTCCATTTGTTATTCTATTTTGTTTCTTTTTGATTTAACAGGCAGTTGTTGTTTTTTTGGGATGCGTGAATCACGATGTGAGTCATGTGTCCAAAGGGGAATTACCAGTCCCCTGGGGCCCTTTGGTAAATATCCAAATAGATTTTCTTCACATGCATGCCTGTAAAAGAGAAAAAGAAATGTTTCATAATGGATGACAGTTACTCCAAAATAATTTGAAGTTTTCCCCACCTCGAGTGATGTGTATTGCTGTTGTTATTTTCTTTTCTTTACTTTGTTTTGTCCTGCTTCAATAACATATCTCCCCAGATTGGTCTGCTGGATGGTTGGGATTTCTCTCTAAGGATTAGCCCTCTGACTCCCTGGCCTGTAACTCTGCAGTGAGATCGCCTAGATGATAGGGGAGTATAAGCCCCCAAAAAAAATGTTTTGGGGGGGGGAATGGTTTCAACTTTCTGTTGTTATTCTCTAAGACATTTGTCTTAGAAGTCTGGATTTCCTGAATTACAAATGCCCTAAAGTAAACTGTTGTTATGGTCTGTCCTCTCTCGAGGTTATGGCGAAGGTGACCACAGATGGTATCTAGATGCATGGAAGATTATTTGGCTGAGAACAGAACACTGTGAACCTCAACACCCCATCTAAACCGGCTGAAAATGGTGAAAATGGCGTCCGAGCCAGCAACCTGTACACAGCATCCAGAAGCTAACAACTGCATTTTGTCTCTTGCTTTTTCTCTCAGGAGTGCGACATGGGTCCATGTGGAGTGAGCATGGAGAGAAATCCAGTCCAAACTTCTCTCATGCTGCTGGTGTACTGGTAGGAAAATGGACAAAAACATAATGAACTGTAAGGTGAGATACATTATCGAGGGCCATCCACTTTGAATATGTGCCATTAAAAGGGCAAACAAACTATCTGAAGAAGAACACAAAGAAACGCCAGGAAAGGAAGGATGAGTGCCGGGGAGTATGGGCGAGTGGGTGTGTCGAAAGGGGTGCGTGTATGGAAAGCGAATCAGCTAATTGGGCAGGTTTGTTGCCATTCCGATTGGGCTGCACAACGAGTTGACCAGTGCACCAGTGTTGTATCAATGTGCCTGCTGACTTGAAGTGCTTCCTACTGAGCAGAACAAAGCTGCAGCAGAGCCAGGAGCTGTGCATGCCCAATTTGACTGGAGCATGGAGCGAGATTCGGCCTTCCAATTTAGCTACTGTCATGGAGTTTCTCCGATAGAGCTCCATTTTTATGGAATGGTCTGCCTATCCATGTGAGAGACGCAGACTCGGTCTCAACCTTTAAGTCTTTACTGAAGACTCATCTCTTCAGTAGGTCCTATGATTGAGTGTAGTCTGGACCAGGAGTGTGAAGGTGAACGGAAAGGCTCTGGAGCAACGGACCGCCCTTGCTGTCTCTGCCTGGCCGGTTCCCTTCTCTCCACTGGGATTCTCTGCCTCTAACCCTATTACAGGGGCTGAGTCACTGGCTTACTGGTGCTCTTCCATGCCGTCCCTAGGAGGGGTGCGTCACTTGAGTGGGTTGAGTCACTGATGTGGTCTTTCTGTCTGGGTTGGCGCCCCCCCCCCCCCTTGGGTTGTGCCGTGGCGGAGATCTTTATGGGCTATACTCAGCCTTGTCTCAGGATGGTAAGTTGGTGGATGAAGATATCCCTCTTGTGGTGTGGGGGCTGTGCTTTGGCAAAGTGGGTGGGGTTATGTTCTGCCTCTTTGGCCCTGTCCGGGGGTATCATCGGATGGGGCCACAGTGTCTCCTGACCCCTCCTGTCTCAGTCCTCAGTACTTATGCTGCAGTAGTTTATGTGTCGGGGGGCTAGGGTCAGTCTGTTATATCTGGAGTATTTCTCCTGTCTTATCCAGTGTCCTATGTGAATTTAAGTATGCTCTCTCTAATTCTGTCTTTCTTTCTTTCTCTCTCTTGGAGGACCTGAGCCCAAGGACCATGCCTCAGGACTACATGGCATGATGACTCCTTGCTGTCCCCAGTCCACCTGGCCGTGCTACTGCTCCAGTTTCAACTGTTCTGCCTGCGGCTATGGAACCCTGACCTGTTCACTGGACGTGCTACCTGTCCCAGACCTGCTGTTTTCAACTCTCTAGAGACAGCAGGAGCGGTAGAGATACTCTCAATGATCGGCTATGAAAAGCCAACTGACATTTACTCTTGAGGTGCTGACTTGTTGCACCCTCGACAACTACTGTGATTATTATTATTTGACCATGCTGGTCATTTATGAACATTTGAACATCTTGGCCATGTTCTGTTATAATCTCCACCTGGCACAGCCAGAAGAGGACTGGCCACCCCTCATAGCCTGGTTCCTCTCTAGGTTTTGGCCTGTCTAGGGAGTTTTTCCTAGCCACTGTGCTTCTACACCTGCATTGCTTGCTGTTTGGGGTTTTAGGCTGGGTTTCTGTACAGCACTTTCAGATATCAGCTGATGTAAGAAGGGCTATATAAATACATTAGATTTGATTTGATTTGAAATAACATAGCCTAAATAATAAATGTGCCTTCCTTCTTAGGCTCCCTGACTGGCTCCTGACCTATTTAGAGTGTTTATATGCTGTTTCATATGACATGTAGCCTATCTGAAATTATGTTCGCATCTTACATTCACCTTTTCATGTTTATTAAAATACTTTTCATTCAAATCCATATGGTTTAGTTTCAATATTTTAAAACCAAATTGGTACGTCCAGGTAGTCACAAAAATAGATGGGTGTTGGTTAAATTGTGATTTTAATGAATGGAGCGAATTTGGAGTGCCATTTTGTTTTTCTGTGACCGCAGAGCGCTTTTTAGTGGAGTGGTAGGAAAAGACATGGAGGGTAGGAGCCTGATGAGCTGGATTTCCAACCACTCAATCGCCCCAATGCTCTGACTCCGACCCTCCCATGCTCCAATTTGCGTGCTCGGAGCACAGTAGTATTCATTTTTGAGAAACACCCACAGTATACTACTCAATGGGAAGGACATGAACTGCAACAACACCGTGCCATAGTGCCCTTCGCTCCAGCTTGACAAGCACTAATTGTCCAACAACAAAGTGGGGCTACCTAGCAGCCAATATCAGGGCGACAGTCACAGTAAGCACACCAGAGGAGACTGGTGGGAGGAGCTATAGAAGGACAGGCTCATTGTAAAGGCTGGAATGGAATTAATGGATCGGTATCAAACATGGACACCAAGTTTGACTCTGTTCCATTAATTCCATTCCAGCCATTACAATGAGCCTGTCCTCTTATAACTCTTCCCACCAGCCTCCACTGAAGCACACACATGCATACAACGCATGAAGCAACAATACACCCACCATCAATACTTTTAATCCAAAATAAACAATTGTCAGTTATACTCGGACCAAACTCTCGTGGTATGGTAGCGTTGCAAGAAACGGAAGAAAAAAAACAGTGAAATCAAAACCATCTAACCTTTCGACTGACAGTGGAGGCTGCTGAGGGAAGGACGGCTCACTATAATGGATGGAAGGGAGCAAATGGAATGGCATCAAACACATTGAAACCATGTGTTTCTTGTATTTGATACCATTCCACCAATTCCGCTCCAGCCATTACCACGAGCCCATCCTCCCCAATTAAGGTGCCATCAACCTCCTGTGATACACCCACTCCTTTCCATACACCCACTACTTTCCTTTCAAAACACCCACTCCTTTCCACAACCCCACTACTTTCCTTTCAACAAACACACTCGCCCATACTCCGGTTGCCATATTGAGTACTACAGTATGAGTCATAATACCCATAAAACCTAGCGGTAAAACACAGAAAAGGTTCCAATCGTTTCTTCACAATTTATTTTTCCAACTGTGATTTCAGAACTACTTCATAAAAAGGTCTGTGTTTCATGTAGGGTTACCCTGGCGTGACGTTTTGATAACCATGCCGATCTCTCGGACAAGGTAACTTTTAGCAATATATTCATTTCAGGTTAACCAATATATATATACTGCTCAAAAAAATAAAGGGAACACTTAAACAACACATCCTAGATCTGAATGAAATAAATAATCTTATTAAATACTTTTTTCTTTACATAGTTGAATGTGCTGACAACAAAATCACACAAAAATAATCAATGGAAATCCAATTTATCAACCCATGGAGGTCTGGATTTGGAGTCACACTCAAAATTAAAGTGGAAAACCACACTACAGGCTGATCCAACTTTGATGTAATGTCCTTAAAACAAGTCAAAATGAGGCTCAGTAGTGTGTGTGGCCTCCACGTGCCTGTATGACCTCCCTACAACACCTGGGCATGCTCCTGATGAGGTGGCGGATGGTCTCCTGAGGGATCTCCTCCCAGACCTGGACTAAAGCATCCGCCAACTCCTGGACAGTCTGTGGTGCAACGTGGCGTTGGTGGATGGAGCGAGACATGATGTCCCAGATGTGCTCAATTGGATTCAGGTCTGGGGAACGGGTGGGCCAGTCCATAGCATCAATGCCTTCCTCTTGCAGTAACTGCTGACACACTCCAGCCACATGAGGTCTAGCATTGTCTTGCATTAGGAGGAACCCAGGGCCAACCGCACCAGCATATAGTCTCACAAGGGGTCTGAGGATCTCATCTCGGTACCTAATGGCAGTCAGGCTACCTCTGGCAAGCACATGGAGGGCTGTGCGGGCCCCCAAAGAAATGCCACCCCACACCATGACTGACCCACCGCCAAACCGGTCATGCTGGAGGATGTTGCAGGCAGCAGAACGTTCTCCACGGCGTCTCCAGACTCTGTCACGTCTGTCACGTGCTCAGTGTGAACCTGCTTTCATCTGTGAAGAGCACAGGGCGCCAGTGGCGAATTTGCCAATCTTGGTGTTCTCTGGCAAATGCGAAACGTCCTGCACGGTGTTGGGCTGTAAGCACAATCCCCACCTGTGGACGTCGGGCCCTCATACCACCCTCATGGAGTCTGTTTCTGACCGTTTGAGCAGACACATGCACATTTGTGGCCTGCTGGAGGTCATTTTGCAGGGCTCTGGCAGTGCTCCTCCTACTCCTCCTTGCACAAAGGCGGAGTTAGCGGTCCTGCTGCTGGGTTGTTGCCCTCCTACGACCTCCTCCACCTCTCCTGATGTACTGGTGTTAAAGGAATTTAATATCTTGATGATAATAATCAATAATCAATTCGCCTTGAGTAATGCCCAAGGTTTGTAAGACAATGGGTTAAAATAATTAGGCAAGGACTCAGCTTTCTTCCAAATGTTTCTGTAGCTTTATTCAGAGAACGTTCTGAGGTCAGGATAACAAAACAGTCATTATATAGTTCTTGCTTACTTACGCACATGCATTTACACACAATCCGTTGGTGACCTGCATCCCCCATAAACTTCTCACACTGTTTATCACTATCCAGAGCTCAGCCAGTTCTTTTCCCTCAAGGTTAGGACTCTTTGAAGCTTTCACTCCCTTGACCATCTGTCTCTCTATCTCTCTATACTAATTGCATACACACATTTCTTTCCCTCTCCAGTGGTTCCTGGACTTTCCGGAACTAATCAGACTAATCGATCCCTACATTGATCATTACATTGATTATTCATTAAACCTGCTGTATGACTAATAATTCATCATGGTTTATTGATTCATTTACATTTATTAGATAATTCTCTTATCAACTGGCCTGTCTCCTGGTAGCGCCTCAATGCTCTGGACACTACGCTGACAGACACAGCAAACCTTCCTGCCACAGCTCACATTGATGTCCCATCCTGGATGAGCTGCACTACCTGAGCCACTTGTGTGGGTTGTAGACAGCGTCTCATGCTACCACTAGAGTGAAAGCACCGCCAGCATTCAAAAGTGACCAAAACATCAGCCAGGAAGCATAGGAACTGAGAAGTGGTCTGTGGTCCCCACCTGCAGAACCACTCCTTTATTGGGGGTTTCTTGCTAATTGCCTATAATTTCCACCTGTTGTCTATTCCATTTGCACAACAGCATGTGAAATTTATTGTCAATCAGTGTTGCTTCCTAAGTGGACAGTTTGATTTCACAGAAGTGTGATTGACTTGGAGTTACATTGTGTTGTTTAAGTGTTCCCTTTATTTTTTGGAGCAGTATATATATATATATATATATATATATATATATATTCAGGTCAAGGACAGACGTTCCGCTAGCGGAACGCCTCACCAATATCCAATGGTAGAGCGTGGCGCGAAATACAAATATCTAAAAAATGCTATAACTTAAATTTCTCAAACATATGACTATTTTACACCATTTTAAAGACAAGACTCTCGTTAATCTAACCACATTGTCCGATTTCAAAAAGGCTTTACAGCGAAAGCAAAACATTAGATTATGTCAGGAGAGTACCCAGACAAAAATAATCACACAGCCATTTTCAAAGCAAGCATATATGTCACAAAAACCAAAACCACAGCTAAATGCAGCACTAACCTCTGATGATCTTCATCAGATGACACTCCTAGGACATTATGTTATACAATACATGCATGTTTTGTTCAATCAAGTTCATATTTATATCAAAAACCAGCTTTTTACATTAGCATGTGATGTTCAGAACTAGCATACCCACCGAAAACTTCCGGTGAATTTACTAAATTACTCATGATAAACGTTCACAAAAAACACAAATTATTTTAAGAATTATAGATACAGAACTCCTTTATGCAATCGCGGTGTCAAATTTAAAAATAGCTTTTTGGCGAAAGCACATTTTGCAATATTCTGAGTACATAGCTCGGCCATCACGGCTAGCTATTTTGACACCCACCAAGTTTGGGGCTCACTAAACTCAGAATTACTATTAGAAAAATTGGATTACCTTTGCTGTTCTTCGTCAGAATGCACTCCCAGGACTTCTACTTCAACAACAAATGTTGTTTTGGTTCCAAATAATCCATAGTTATATTCAAATAGCTCCGTTTTGTTCGTGCGTTCAGGTCACTATCCGAAGGGTGACTCGCGAGCGCATTTCATGACAAAGAATTTCAAAATATTCCATTACCGTACTTCGAAGCATGTCAAACGCTGTGTAAAATCAATTTTTATGCTATTTTTCTCGTAAAATAGCGATAATATTCCAACCGGGCAACGTTGTATTCATTCAAAGGCTGAAAGAAAAAAATGGAGTAGTCTTGTGAACACGCATCTCCAGTGTCACTGTCCCCAGGCTGACCACTTACAAATTCTCCTGCTGTTCTTCGCCCAGAGACAGCAGACACCCCATTCCACTTTCTGGCACCTTTTGAGAGCCAATGGAAGCCTTAGAAAATGTCATGTTACAGCACAGATGCTGTATTTTCGATAGAGATGCAACAGAAGGACAACAAATTGTCAGACAGGGCACTTCCTGTATGGAATCTTCTCAGGTTTTGGCCTGCCATATGAGTTCTGTTATACTCACAGACACCATTCAAACAGTTTTAGAAACTTTAGAGTGTTTTCTATCCAAATCTACTAATTATATGCATATTCTAGTTTCTGGGCAGGAGTAGTAACCAGATTAAATTGGGTACATTTTTTATCCGGCCCTGAAAATACTGCCCCCTATCCCAAACAGGACTTGCCTAGTTAAATAAATGTTAAATACATTTAAAAAACTTCACTGAGTGCGGCCCATTAGTTTGCACTATATAGATCAAAGTTTTTTCTGGGATCGAATCAACATTATATCAGCCCTTTTAAAATGCAACAAACCAAAACAAATCTAACTTTGCAAGATTGAGTCTGTTATTTTGTTGTAGGCAGAGCCAGAGCGCAATGGAGTATAATTGTATTGGCTGGGAAGCCCAAGAGCAGTCTTTCAATCACTGGTGAGTTTCAGATCAGGTCAGAGGGCAGAGCTGTGCATATGCACATTTGTTGATAGTGTTTGCTAGTTAGCAAGTTATTAGCCCAGTTATAGATGAGCATAGGTCAGCAATGGGGAGTTATTGCTCTCTACAAGAGCACAAAATGTGTAGGCTACATTTCAAGCGTTTCTTTGAAGACAGTCAGGTAAAAAGCTTATGTCTTAATTAAAGAGGCAGTGTTGTATTTTGAGACAGGCTTGAATATGCAAATAGGCCAATAGGCAGAGGGGTAGCCTACATTATTATTATTACCATACAGGTAATTAGACAATCAGTGGCAGGTAGCCTAGGGGTTAGAAAGTTGGACTTGTAACCGAAAGGTTGCAAGATATAATCCCCAAGATGACAAGGTACAAATCTGTCATTCTGCCCCTGAACAAGGCAGTTAACCCACTGTTCCTAGGCTGTCATTGAAAATAAGAATTTGTTCTTAACTGACTTGCCTAGTTAAATAAAGGAAAAATATATATACTTTTGGTTTTTGTAAAGTGGTTTCTTGCATCATAAAACACAATGCAATTTACAGTCACCTATTTGGCCCGTGGTGTTACAGACCAAGTAAAAAAAATCATTAATTAATGTCAAGCCCTTCATAATGTAAAAACGGTTTTAAAAGTCTCATGCATTGTAGGCCTGCATTGAACACCACATATAGGCTACTGTAAGCTATATCATAGAAATCAAAATCTATTATTATGTGAAAATGTTATGGGATTTGCTCCTTGTTTTTTTGTTGGTAGGCCTATATTATGCTCAAATATCCACAATAGCCTATTGGCTACTGTCTAAAACTGTAAGGGTACAGCCTCAGTGTTCACTGTAAACGAGCGCCGGAAGTGGCACAAAATTCTCACAACATTCAAGTTTCTGATCACAAGACTTAAAATTTGCTCAGTGCTCCAAAAAATTGGAGGGAACATTGCTAATGAGGTGACGGCAAGCAGGACACTTAAGGCTGAGGAGTAAGTTTCATACATCACCATGTGCTACACCAGTGTGATTTGAGCGTGAGCGTCCAGTTGTGGAGACTACAGCACATTGAGCCTGTGGATGGACAGGTCAGTAACTCAAATATGAAACAATATGTAGTAAAACATGGAATTTGTAGAATTTTGACTTTATGCCCCCTTCCCCCCATGTTTTAGACATGAGGCGTGACATGCGGAACATCAGGCTCACCCCACGAGAAGCAGTGCATGATCAACGCCACCCTCAGCAAGGATATCTGCTGGAAGTGACGTACTCTCTCACTCTGGGGATAAGAAATAATTTAAACATCAAAGATATAAATTCCCACTGATGAAATGCAATGTGAATTGTGTTGTACTACTGAATGAAACTGAGGAGATGCACTCCGACCAGCCTTTGTAATTGAACTTAGGTTAACTACATTACTGTAGTTGGCTGCTTGGAACAAAACTTGAATGTAATATAACCTATTCTAGGAGCCCATTGTTTGTGTATGATCTTTATTCATTGTTAACTTGTTTTTCAACAATGTCAGGGATGACTAAGACACACGGGGTAAGAAATAATTTGAACATCACATATATAAATTCCCACTGTGCCCATGATTAAGTTAATTACATTACTTTAGTTGGCTGCTTTGAGCAAAGCTTCTATGTAATATAACCTATTCTGGGAGCCTAGTGTGTGTGCATGAACTGTGTGGAATATTTTTGGAGGAGCAATATGAGTCTGCCAGAGGTCGTCACGCTGGATAGGGTTGGTGATGGAGGCTTTGGTGGTCTACACAACTAAGAATCAGGTGTCCCTTCCAGTGATGTGGCGCTGACCTTGGACCTGGTTCCAGTAAGAATGGTCTTCACGGAGACTGTAAGACCCTCCCTCCTTGATATAGAAATCCTTTGACTTCACTGCCTCTTCAATGGTAAGGTCCCTTGCACCATAGGGACACTTGACCTCTACCACTACTGTGGTGCTCAGGAGACGATCCGGTGAGGCACCCAGGATCCCAGACCCTGTGAACCAAAAGCCCTGACTCCTGCACATCCATCCCTGTAGCCATTTTGAATTCCTTGATGCCCTCCTCTTCATTATCTGTGCCCCACTTTACAGATCTGAGGACCCTTTTTAGCAGCGACAGAGTAACGAACTTGGCCCTAACCACTGCTCCAAAATTGCTGGCCGTCAACCTCACTCTCCTCATGGTGTGCCAGTTGGTGTTGGTGAGCTGTCCAACTGTTGCCTGCCGTATAGCCTCCTGCTGTTCCACCGACATCGCCATGCCAGCCAGAAATGCCTGCATGCCCCAGGTGCCCGGGTATGGGTCCTCCACAGATTGCAACTGGTTGGGCACGGCTGGCTCCCTCCACTCGCATTCTATATCCGTACTGCTGATATTGTGAACCGCCAAAATAGGCTGCATGGCTGCACTTATGAGCTCCACGGAGGCCTTCACGTGGTAGCGAGAATCCCCTGGTCACTTATAGAGTCCTGGCCAGAGGAAGGATGTTAAGTGCCACATGCCTTTCAATGCATGACTTTAAACACCTTGAAATGCATTTGTTGTAAGAAATGTGATATATATAAATGAAGTTTGATTTGATTGATGCCATTACAGATGTAGAATATTTAATAAAACTGAATATCTAAACAAAGTCAATTCTGAATGTCAACAGGTTTTTAGATTAATTCACATCAATGACAACATTCTAGAACTGAGTTATCACTCATTATAAACTAGGTAGTTCGAGCCCTGAGTGCTGATTGGCTGACAGCCATGGTATATCAGACCGTATACCACGGGTATGATGAAACATTTATTTTGACTGCTCTAATTACAATGGCAACCAGTTTATAATAGCAATAAGGCACCTTGGGGGTTTGTGGTATATTGCCAATATCCCACTTAGCAGTGGTATATTGGCCATACCACACCACCTTGGGCCTTATTGCTTAATCGAATTCTGGTATCCGGGGTAATCTGCTTAATTGATTAAGTGGCTCTTTCCTTGTAGAATGTGGACAGCTGTATAGAACACATTGTATTGCTAAGATGCTGAAACTTAACTTAATAGCTACACTCACCAACACATTATAAACTTTAACCCTCATTCTGGCCCTGGCCAAACCGGTAAATTGCCCCTCACCATAGCTGCACTTCTCCACATGGCCAGACATAGTGGTCTTTTCCCCCTTTTAATGTTCTTATGCTCATCCTTGAAAAATGCCATAAGATCTGAAATAGAAACCAAAGTCGACATACAGTACAAACAGGGGCGGAAATCCCGGGGGGGGACGGGGGGGGGACACGACCCCCCCATCCTGGGAAAAATATGATTTGTCCCCCCCAATATATCACTGAAACATAACTATGTAATTTAAATAATATTAATAATACGCAATGAAAGCAATTGTGCTGATTATAGACACTTAATAGCGCGTTATTACGTTTCAAAAGATTGCGACACCCCCACCCTTTGCCTCACAATGGTTTGATCCACTGCCAGTTCCTTAGCTTGCTCCGTAACAGAGAGGCCGTATCTACTGTCTGAAAGGCACTCAATGCACGTAACTGACGTGAGGTTAATCCAGTCAATCGCGCACACACACTAGCTGAATATGCAGAGCTAGCGGGCAAATATTAACTATTAAGCTAGCTAGTACCTATTCCATTTATGTGGCCTCGTCAAAGATGGAATCTTTGCTATCGTCAATTTATTCCGAGATCAGCATGCAGAGGATGTAAGTTAGTGCTTCAAAGTCCCTGTGATAAGGTTTGCGATAAACTGAAATCCAAACTGAACAGAACTACACTCTCTTCTAATTTAGCTTTTGCAACGAGACCATTAACTATATTTAAGACAATGGTCTCAAATAAAAATAAATAATATATTATCACTTGTGAATGATGCCCTGAATCAGAAACATACTTTTTTTAAATACTTTTTCGAATCATAGTCACACCTCATGTAGCCGAGCCCATAGGCCTATATGTTTTGCAAGGGGTTTAGAGCCTAACTGGCATACATAAGCAGCGTGTGTTTCAAGTTTGGGGAAAATAATTTTCACCATAAAAATGCACCTTCATAATAAAAGCTTTACATGCATAATTGCATTTGCGGTCACTTTTGATAATGGTGTTTTCCCGCTAATGGAATATTCCCGCTTATAGCCTACTGCCATGTGCGCATTGCTGTACTTATGTGAAGTGTCCCAGACTATGTTTGGAATATTTATTTCTCGCACAGAATAGGTTGACTTTTGTACTATGGGGGATAGTAGATTGACATAGGCTAGTGCTTTTGCTGTTCGTTATGCCTACTCATCTTGTTGGCTGATGAAAAGTAAATGTGGACAGCTCTTCCAATATGCAACTCGGAGTTGGATAAGGACACGCGCAGTTGTGTCCCGATATGTCTGTCTTCACTTGTAGCCTGTGAGAAAGACCCGATCATGATGGAGAGCATGCAGCACTCAGGGAGCAGGGCACAACAAAAGCATGGATTTTTTTTAGGGTGCATTACAGCCACAAAGGGGATGCCGTCGTGAAATTCGAGGCATTATCAAGTGCTTGTCAAATTGTGAATGTGAGACTAATGACGTGTGTTCAGCCTGCACAAAAAACAAAGCAGGGGGCCTCCCGGGTGGCGCAGTGGTCTAAGGCACTGCATCGCAGTGCTAGCTGTGCCACCAGAGATTCTGGGTTTGAGCCCAGGCTCTGTCGCAGCCGGCTGCGACCGGGAGGTCCATGGGGCGACGCACGATTGGCCCAGCATCTTCCGGGTTAGGGAGCGTTTGGCCGGCAGGGATATCCTTGTCTCATTGTGCACTAGCGACTCCTGTGGTGGGCCAGGCTCAGCGCACGCTGACCAGGTCGCCAGGTGTACAGTGTTTCCTCCGACACATTGGTGCAGCTGGCTTCCGGGTTGGATGTGCGTTGTGTCAAGAAGCAGTGCGGCTAGGTTGGGTTGGGTTGTGTTTCGGAGGACGCATGGCTCTCGACCTTCGCCTCTCCCGAGTCCGTATGGGAGTTGCAGAGATGAGACAAGACTGTAACTACTACCAATTGGATACCATGAAATTGGGGAGAAAAAAAAGGGCAAAAAAAACAACAAAAAACAAAGCAGAGCCTTGCAAGCGACTTTTTGCATCCTTAAAATGTATTACAAAAAATCTCAACATATAGCCCAACGTTTGTAGAACAACTAAATTAATCTAGATATAGGATGACCTATTTCTTTAACCGCTCAACACAGAATAGCCGCATGTGCGCACTCCCTCAAATAGTTTGTAGAATTTATTTTATTCAGCTTTGTTCAATTGTATTCTTCATACTATAAAGTAATATAAATAACGCCATGGAATTCTGAACAAATTAGTGTAGCCCACAGCTGTTTGGCATAGCCACCTTAGGACAACTCAGTATGCTTTTCTGTTCTTCTGAAACAGACTACATTTTCTTCATATCATGCTTCTTTTAGACCTGTCCAAAATAAATCATGGATTTATTGTAAAGGTGTAGGCTATATTACATGGATTTATTATACTGTAGATGTTCCAAAGGTCTTCTTCAGTGGCTTGTAGGCTGTGTGGAAGCCAGGAGATGCTAAATGTTTATGTTAACGGTCAATTACCTTGAGTTATTTGCTTGACAATCACTGGCTGACAATTTTGTGACCGCCACAGCCCAAGTCTGATGAAACCAAGTTTGAACTCTTTGGCCTGAATGCCAAGCGTCACGTCTGGAGGAAACCAGGCACCGCTCATCACCTGGCCAATACCATCCCTACGGTGAAGCATGGTGGTGGTAGCATCCTGCTGTGGGGATGTTTTTCAGGGGCAGGGAGACTTGTCAGGATCGAGGGAATGATGAACGGAGCAAAGTACAGAGATTCTTGAAAACCTGCTCCAGGTGCAGCGACGCTCCCCCTCCAACCTGACAGAGGTTGCGAGGAGCTGCAGAGAAGAATGGGAGAAACTCCCCAAATATAGGTGTGCCAAGCTTGTACCGTTATACCCAAGACTCAAGGCTGTAATCGCTGCAAAAGGTGCTTCAACAAAGTACTGAGTAAAGGATCTGAATACTTATGTCAATGTGATTACATTTATTTTGAATACATTTGCAAAAATTCAAAAAAACTGTTTTTGCTTTGTTATTATGTGGTATTGTGCGTAGATTGGGGTAAAAACCCATTTTAATTAATGTTGCAATAAGGCTTTAACGTAACAAAATGTGGAAATAGTCAAGGGGTCTGAATACTTTCCGAATGTACTGTAAATGAAGATTGTTTCCAAAGGCCTGCATTAATGACATGGGTTTCTTGTAAAGGGAATTGTGAAAATCAAATCAACAGCTTTTCTTTCATCTTCAATGTGGGAGAAAGGGTGTAATAATTGTTTACATACCGAATGACGTGGCCTATTGCATTGTTCATTGTCTACTCTTAATGTAGTCAAATGTATAATATATTTTATCTGTTGGGGGAGGTAGGTAGCAGTGGGCTGGTGGGAGGAGCGGCTCATTGTAAATGGCTGGAACGGAATCAAACCCATGGAAACACTTCGTTCCATTGATTCCATTCCAGCCATTACAATGAGCCTGTCCTCCTGCAGCTCCTCCCACCAGCATCTTCTGGTAGGTATAAAAAACAGGACATAAGAAGCTAAAGCCCTGTGCACAACATTGTCTCCTTCAAGGTGCTGGTTATGACAGGAACAACTTGAATGTGTATTGATTGTCATTCTGAAGAGTAAAGTGTAGTTAGTCATTGACAAAACTCCTTTTATTACCTAGTAGTCACAATCGACTTTGTCTCATGCTCAATGTACACCATCACAATGTATTTTCTTAAGAGGATTTCACTCTAAATACACAATATTGTTTTGTAAATCAGTATATGTTAGACAGTTACTGTACAATATCTTTGTAACTTCTGAACATTTTTGGAAAATTCTATCTATCCTTGACCCAAGTCTCAATTCAGCCATAACTTATGATAGGTAGAGTCCATTCTGGACAACAAGAGGGGAAACCTCTCAAGCACTTGGCCATTCTGATGATCAGTATGGCTTTGTAGTTCAGGTAATTGTGTAAACTCCAGTAAGTTCTTTGCAATCATATTTTTTGCTTTTACATGTGACAGATTACATTTGGAGATAGGCCTTATGTTTTATATTAAAGGCTTTAGTATCTGACCACTCCCAGTCAAACACGGGAGAAGACAAACTTCCTGTGCACAATATAGCACTGTCTGTGGCTGGTGGGTAGACTGAACAAACTTCACATTGAATTCACTTCACGTCCAATTTGATTTTGATGTTCATCGCCGCCAGCTCGGCAACAAAGTAGCGGAAGACGTATGGCACAGACACCGTATCGATGGAGTCACTCTTGCCGCAGAGGAGGCAGACAGTCTTGCGGTGGCGTGTGGCCGACCAGTAGGGTGGTGGTTTCTCCAGTAGAGGGGACAGTAGGCTACCACAGTCCACACACACCTGTGCCACAGAGCGGTCAGAGCAGTTGAAGAGGCGGTCGTGGAGCAGGAAGGAGGTCCCGTGGGCCAGCAGGGCGTCGCGCTCCATCTCCCCGAAGCGGATGCCCCCCTGGATGTTCCTTCCGCCCACCGGCTGGTTGGTCACCTTGTCCCGCGCGCCAGTGGTCCTCACCTGGAACTTGTCGGAGACCATGTGACGCAGCCTCTGGTAGTAGACCACGCCGATGAAGATGTCCGCCTCTAGCTCCAGGCCGCTGAGGCCGCTGTAGAGGCGCTCGGTGCCGTAGTGGTTGTAGCCGGCAGCGCGCAACATGTCCCCAAAATGCTCCAGTGCCGAGTTCTCCTCGGAGAAAGTGAAGGGAGTGGCGTCGTGGCACAGGCCGTGGAGGGCGCCCGACTTGCCGGCCATGCTCTCGATGAGCATGCCGATGGTCATGCGGGAAGGGAAGCCGTGAGGGTTGAACAGAATGTCGGGGGTCATGCCGCTCTCTGTGAAGGGCATGTCCTCGGCAGGCCACAGGCGGCTCAGGATGCCCTTCTGCCCGTGGCGGCTGGCGAACTTGTCCCCGATGGTGGGGTTACGGGGCACTCGCACGGTGATGCAGACGCGCTTGAAGCGGCCCGAGCCAACGTCGTTGCTGCACACCTTGATGTTGTCTACTACACAGCTTTCTTGACTCCTACGAAAGCGAGGGAAAGACAGCAGGTTTTAAATTGCATTAGCCGCTGCATCTGGCCAACTCATCACCATAGAGTAGAGAAATAAATAGTCAACACTATGGTATGACAATGGAAAGAACATTAGGCCAAACTGGATAACTCACTTGTAAAAGTTGACAAAGCTCTGCCCGGTGTTGAGGTTGATGTAGCTGTAGAAGGGGTCTCCATGTTGTAGCACTGCGCCGATGTAGGGCAGCCCATCAGTGTCCAGTTTGTCCATTACCTTGGGGTCACCGGGTTTGACCCCAAACACCAGGTTGTCCTCGCCCTTCATCTTCTCTGCCAGGTCTACCAGCTCAGTCTTGTAAACACAGCCATGACCAAAGCCCCTTTCCCATGACGACTTGTTCAGGATCTAGGCGCAAACAGAATTAAAATAGAACACTTACGCATGCACACACACACACACACACCTTATACATGTATTCTACACACACCTGGTACAGTGAAATCAGCCAATGGGTAAATAAAAAGTGAATTTATGTATAGCTAGCTGTCTCACCATGGCGTCCTCCATGTCGTAGCCAGTGTAGGAGATCACAGCGACAATGGCGTTGGTGCCGATGGGGTAGTTGTCCATGTTGTAGTGGTCGTACATGACAGGCCTGACCAGAGGGCTCTGAGGCGTCTGAAGGCGGTACAGCTTGTTGTCCGAGCGGTCCTGGAACGAGTGGAGGGGGAAGCCCATTGTCTGTTTACCTGTGGAGGAGAAGATGAGTTACAGGAATTAGCTAAAAACACTCAAATAAAAAAAAGGTATCTAAGGGTAACTGAACTCAGAAAACACCAGTGATGCCTGCTTCTGAAAACTTGGTGCAGCCTTACCCATCTGGCACTGGTACATGTTCCTGGGACTCTGGTTGTGGTCCGAGTAAGGGATGAAGTTAGCCACCACGCTCAGCATGCTGTGGAGGAAGAGCTCCTGGTGGGTGGTCACACCCGGCTCGATCTCATCCTCACTGATGCCCACGTTGATGTAGAGCTGTCAAACAGGAGAGAGAAGCTTTATTCACAAATGTTTCCTCAAACAGAATAAGGTACTGTCTCTAACTGTCCACACAAGAAGCAAACGTCACAGCATACTGTAGATTTGGGTGCATAAATGGGATTATAAACTGGGTAGTTCGAGCCCTGAATGCTGATTGGCTGAACGCTGAGGTACATCAGACCGTATACCACAGGTATGCCAAAACGTTTCTTTAATGCTCTAATTACATTTGTAACCAGCTTATAATAGCAATAAGGCACCTAGGGGTTTGTGGTATATTGCCAATATCCCATGGTTAAGGGCTGTATCCAGGCTCTCCGCGTTGCGTCCTGCATAAGGACAGCTTATGCAGTTGAATTTGAGATGTGTCTGTTACTTGAATTCTGTCAAGCATTTTTTTGGGTTGCAATCTGAGGTGCAGTTAACACCAATGAACTTATCCTCTGCAGCAGAGGTAACTGGGTCTTTCCTTTCCTGTGGCGGTCCTCATGAGAGCCAATTTCATCATAGCGCCTGATGGTTTTTGTGACTGCACTTATAGAAACTTTCAAAGGTCTTCACATTTTTGGTGATTGACTGACCTTCATGTCTTAAAGTAATGGACTGTCGTTTCTCTTTGCTTATTTGTGCTGTTCTTGCCATAATATGGACATGGGCTTTTATCAAATAGGGCCATCTTCTGTATACCACCCCTACCTTGTCACAACACAATTGATTGGCTCAAAACGCATTAAGGAAAGAAATTCCACAAATTACCTTTTAACAAGGCACACCTGTTAATTGAAATAAATTCCAGGTGACTACCTCATGAAGCAGGTTGAGAGAATGCCAAGAGTGTGCAAAGCTGTCATCAAGGCAAAGTGTGGCTACTTTGAAGAATCTCAAAATATATTTTGATTTGTTTAAACACTTTTTTGGTTACTACATAACCAAAAAATAACTCTATAGAAGTTATTTCAACGTTTTGATTTCTTCACTATTATTCTACAATGTAAATTTTTTCTAAAAATAAAGAAAAACCCTTGAATGAGTAGGTGTGTAGAAACTTGACAGGTACTGTAAGTATTCAGACCCTTTGCTATGAGAATCAAAATTGAGCTCAGGTGCCTCCTGTTTCCATTCATCATCCTTTCTACAACTTCATTGGAGGCCACCTGTGGTAAATTCAATTGACTGGACATGATTTGGAAAGGCACACACCTGTCTGTAATGTCCCACAGTTGACAGTACCCATCAGAGCAAAAACCAAGCCATGTGGTCGAAGGAAAGATGAACGGAGTAAAGTACAGAGATCCTTGATGAAAACCTGCTCCAGAGCTCTCAGGACCTCAGACTGGGGTGAAGGTTCACCTTCCAACAGAACAACGACCCTAAGCACACAGCCAAGACAATGCAGGAGTGGCTTCGGGACAAGTCTCAATATCCTTGAGTGGCCCAGCCAGAGCCTGGACTTTATCCCAATCAAACATCTCTGGAGAGACCTGAACATAGCTGTGCAGCAATGCTCCCCATTCAACCTGATCGAGCAGGGCTGCCCAACCCTCTTCCTGGAGATCTACCGGGTTTTCAGTCCAAACCTAATTTAACACACCTGATTCTACTTATTAGCTGCTCAACAAGACCTTAACTCGCTGAATCAGATATGCTAAACTAGGGTTGTAATGAAAACCTACAGGACAGTATATCTCCAGGAAGAGGGTTGGGCAGCCCTGTGATAGAGCTTGAGATGATTTGCAGAGAAGAATAGGAGAAACTCCCCAAATTCAGGTGTGCCAAGCTTGTAGCGTCATACCCAAGAAGACTCGAGACTGTCGTCGCTGCCAAAGGTGCTTCAACAAAAGTAAAGGGTCTGAATACCTATGTAAATTGATTTCATTTAAAAAATATATAAATTAGCAAACATTTCTAAAAGCCTGTTTTTGCTTTGTCATTATGGGGTATTGTATGTAGATTGAGGGGGGGAAAAACTATCCATTTTAGAATAAGGCTTTAACGAAACATGGAAAATGTCAAGGGGTCTGAATACTTTCCCCGAAAGCACTGTATTCTTTTTAAAAGCAGACACTGAATATGAGCATAGTTTAGTTATTATTTACACTTTGGATGGTGTATCAATACACCCAGTCCCTACAAAGAAACAGGCCTCCTTCCTAACTCAGCTGCCGGTGAGGAAGGAAACCATTCAGGGATTTCACCACGTGGCCAATGGTTACTGTAAAACAGAGTTTAATGGCTGTGGTAGGAGAAAACTGAGGATGGATCAACATTATAGTTACTCCACAATACTAACCTAAATGACAGAGTGAAAAGATGGAAGCCTGTACAGAATAAACACATTCCAAAACATGCATCATGTTTGCAATAAGGCACTAAAGTAAGAGTGCAAAACGATTGGTAAAGAAATTAACTTAATGTCCTACATACAAAGCATTATGTTTGGGAAAAAATCTAACACAACACATCACTAAGTACCACCTTATATTTTTAAGCATGGTGGTGGCTGCATCATGTTATGGGTATGCTTGTCATCGGCAAGGACTAGGGAGTTGTTTTTAGGATAAAAAGAAATGGACTAGAGCTAAGCACAGGCAAAATCCTATAGGAAAACCTGGTTGTCTACTTTCCAACAAACACGGAGACAAATTCACCTTTCAGCAGGACAATAACCTAAAACACAAGGCCAAATATACACTGGAGTTGCTTACCAAGACAACATTACTGTTCCTGAGTGGACTAGTTAGAGTTTTGACTTAAATCTGTTTGAAAATCTATGGCAAGATTTGAAAATGTCTGTCTAAAAATGATCAACCACCAACTTCATAGAGATTGAAGAATTTAAAAAAGAACAAATATTGTACAATCCAGACGTGCAAAGCTCTAAGAGAGACTTAAAAGCTGATTCAATAAATGTTAGGTGATTCTAACATGTATGACTCAGGGGTGTGAATTCTTATGTAAATGTGATATTTCTGTATTTCATTTAATATATTTGCAAACATTTATTTAAAAAAAATCACTGTCATTGTGGGGTATTGTGTGTAGATGGGTGAGATTCTTTTTTTTTTTTATTACAACAAAATGTGTAATAAGTCAAGTGGTATGAATACTTTCTGAAGGCACGGTCAGACTAACCATCTACAAGTAACTAGGTACTGACATGACACTACAAACCAAACTCAAGAAACAACTTCCAACAATTACTGTAATGACTGTCCTAGAGTTGACAAAACAAAGAATCACTGACAATACCCTCAGCTTGAAAACTAGTTTGAAAGCATTCCTTCTTGTCCCAGAGGCTACGATTAGTATCTAGGGGGTTTACTAAGGATGCCCAGGAATTGAGAGATTTTAAGCAGCTTGCGACTGTAGTACCTGTTCAAAGGTGCCGATCAGTTCCTGCTGGCCCAGGGCCAGGTTGCGGACAGGCCGCACCATGCGGCAGGGGGTGGTGAAGAGGTACAGGCCTGGGTACATGCTGGCCTTGCTGGTCTGGGGAACCAGAACTATCTCAGTCCAGGGAGGGATCTTCTTCTCCTTCAACACCTGCAAGAGAGTGGCATGAACAAGAATGAGTAAGAGGCAGAAAAACACAACTAGCTGCCACTATTCATGTGTGATGAATTATCTATTACATAAGTGAGTGATGATCAAACCCATGTTATAACTGCAGATGGTTAGAAGATGCCCTGCCTTACCTTGAACCTGCGGAGGGAGTCTGCGAGGAAGGGGGCCAGCTCAGTCTCTACCCAACCCACCATGGCACCATCCAGGAGCACAGGATAGCAGTCAGTGTAGGCCTTGCCAGGAGAACCATCCACAGGAGTCACACCTGGAGGAGAATGATGGGACAACACAATCGCATATAAATGACTGAGCATTTTCACACATCGACACACAGTATGTACGAATAAACCTTAGGACCCAATAGGTTCCAGCTGCATGCTAATCACAGTGAGTGACATAACCTTGGATATCCTGTCACGTTGAATCCCAGGCCTTTGTGTTTTACTTTGGACACATGTTCAGTGTTTGTCATGTACAACTACCCCATTGGAAACAACAGCATCGTCTCTGATCTCCAACACGGGCTACGACATGGAGGACGCCATAGCGAGGCAGCTAGCTATACATTCACAATTCCCAGGTTTGTCTGTACTCACCGAGGGAGCAGAGCAGGGCAGGGAGGGTGGTGGTGGGCAGGGCCGGGGCTATGATTTCACAGTGGGCCGTCATGTGGTTCATGAGGCCGCAGGGCTCTCCGTCGGGGGTGTGCACGGGGCACAGGAAGCCCCAGGACTCGGGCAGCAGACGACGTACGGAGGTGGTCCTCATCTTGGCAAAGGCTGCCCCTCTGTGCACGCAGCGGAAGTGGGACAGGTAGCGGATGAAGTTGAGCTTGTCGGCCACCACACACAGTCCCGTGTTCTGGAGCATGCCCAGACCTGACGGCAGGAGGGAAGAGGAACAGAATGTCAGGACCAGCATGTGTTTCTAGGTAACTTACACGTCATGTATATCTGCATAACTCAAAGTAAAACACCGGGAGAAAAATAGAACAGTGGATACGTTGTAATGACAAATAAGTAGAATGTTTTGTATCACAGCATACCCGTCTTTGAAGTGAGATTCCCAGTGGCTAGCAGATACTCAAAGGGATGGGTAACATCAGAGCCCATGTTGAACATCTTCACCAGATTATCAGAGCTCACCCCACCAGTCAGCCTATGGGCCCTCTTGTCCATAGCCAGTTTCACAGACACCATCCAGGCAGCCATCTTCTCCTATCATCACATTGCAAATGGTTAACACACATCCTACAGAGTAATTATATGACCTGGAGGAGAACTAGAGTGTGATTTAATACCAAGGCCTTACAGTCAAGGTTACACTGCTAGCATTCTGGCCTGAAAATGTTGTGGTGTTTTTACATTACACATGCCAAACATGACAACTTCGGTTCCCCAAAATGTTGTAGTATATTCACAATAAATAGTTTTTGATTCACCAATATGTCGGATCCAGAACTGTTCATCATTTGTCAGTAGTAGAGTGCAGAGCTGTCCTGATGTCTGAACTGACCTTGAGAAACATTAGGTAAAGCCGTCCTGGCGTGAGCACCTCCTGACACATCAGACTGTCCGGGTTCTCCTCCATACACTCCTGCTTGGCAAACGTGAACAGCTTCCGCGTCATCAGACACAGCAGGTAGAACTTCTCCACATCCGACT
Organism: Salmo salar; assembly: GCF_965601325.2. NCBI lineage: Eukaryota > Metazoa > Chordata > Actinopteri > Salmoniformes > Salmonidae > Salmo > Salmo salar. Next base: position 9,246,733 of record NC_138308.1, on the reverse strand, counting down.
TCAGGTGGATACAGATGCACTGGCTGAACAGAGAGAACACATTCCATAAAGAGTGTGTGCGTGTGTTGGTAGAGCACGGTGCTTGCAACGTCAGGATAGTTGGTTAGATTCCAAGTACAACCCATACACCAACAAAAATTAAATATATCCACTCATGACTAAGTCACTTTGAATAAAAGTATCTGCTATAGGCATTCACTCCATGGCCACGGTATGTGGACACCCTTTCAAATTAGTGTATTCGGCCATTTCAGCTACACCAGTGGCGGACAGGTGTATAAAAATCGAGCACACAGCCATGCAATCACCATAGACAAACATTGGAGGTAGAATGGCACATACTGAAGAGCTCAGTGACGTTCAACGTGGCACCGTCATAGGATGGCACCTTTCCAACAATTCGGTTCATCAAATTTCTGCCCTGCTAGAGCTGACCCGGTCAATGTCTTTAGAAATGTGGATAACTCAATTAAAAATGAAAAGCCGAAATGTCTTGAGTCAATAAGAATTCAACCCCTTTGTTATGGCAAGCCTAAATAAGTTCAAGAGTAAACATTTGCTTAACAAGTCACATAAGTTGCATGGACTGCATTACTTTTTGAATGACTACCTCATCTCTGTACCCCACACATACAGATAATTGTAAGGTCCCTCAGTCGAGCCGTGAATTTCAAACACAGATTCAACTGTAAAGACCAGGGAGGTTTTCCAATGCCTTGCAAAGAAGGGCACCTATTGGTAGATGGGTAAAAAAAAAAAGAAGCAGACATTGAATATCACTTTGAGCATGGTGAAGTTATTACTAACACACACAAACACTTACTCTAGCAGGTAGTTGGCACACTGTTCGTGGGTGTACCACTCTGGCAGGTTCATCTTGACCCGGAAGCGCTCGCCCAGGTAGTTGAGCACCTTGCCGCGGGTGATGCAGCCCTCCTCCATGACGAGTCGCAGCATCTCAGACACACAGCTCTTGTAGAAGGAGTTCGCCTCACGACCTTTGATCAGCTCCTGGTAAATCTGGAAGTCTGTGAAGTCCACTAGAGCCTGGCCAAAACAGAACGGCAATGTGGTTAAAATTTTAAATATATACCTTAATTTCATACAGTATAGGCCATATGGCCCAATTCTCATAACATTCTTATGTGTCGCATGCATAAAAACCTAATGGACAGACTTTAATGTCACATGCAAGTTCCTATTCCAAATATCACTGCTCCATCTCACCTTTAGTGCAAAGCCCAGGGGGAGGAAGAAGAGCTCTTTCTGGTATATGAAGTTGAGCATCACAGTCCCGTTGTCCAGGTAATGCAGGTTCATATTGATAGCGGTGTGCTCCTCCTTCACACAGTGCATTGAGATACCTGGGGAGACAGACAAAGAATAGCTTTAGCGTTTGTCTGCATCAAGGCGATAGGACTGCAATAATCAATGTTAGGCTACTTATAGTAGGCCATGGGTCTCAACTGCTCCAACAATGCAATGTTCGGCTTGTACATTAACACCCTCCACATACTGTACATTAACTGCCTTGCGTACCATACTGAGTGTATCCCTGGCCTCTGTTCTTCCACTTCGGCCTTGACATAGCGATAGGGTAGTTCCTCCTTGGCATGATCAGCATGCGAATAACCTTCTCGTTCCCATTCACAATAAAATAACCACCCATTTCCTGTTTCATTGAGGATGGAGAGAAAGAGAGATTGAATCTAAAGAAATGTAAAGACGCATGCAAACTGTAAAACGTAAGTGTAAAAGCATAAAAATGTGCCTTGATTTTTGCATCGAAGCATAAATGATCAGATTGACTGGTTCCCACAGATCAGGGTTTTCCGTTATGAAAATGTGGTGCAGGACATTTGATCGGCAGCATTTTCATTTAACGGACATATATGCAATGGGTACATAACCTGACTAAGGTGGCCACCCAGAGAACGTGAAGTTAAAAATGCCCCTTTTAATAAAGCATTCCACGTATCATGGCATTTGCAGGCCTACTATTCATAATGTGATAAGTAGACTGAATAGTCATAATTTAGGCTAATAATATAACTCAGCTTTCTTTGGACAGAAAAAAACAGTGGCACTGACCCAACAATGTTAACGAGTGAATATGCTCAGTGCAGTGAGCACTCACCAAGGACATGGCTGATCATTTTGATAACTAAAAGAGATTAGTCTTTTGTCTTCTCTTTACAGCTTCCCCTAGCTTTTTTTTTTTTTTTAAAGCTAGAGGAAGCTAACGATCCTCTGTGGCCAAATCATGCTTTAGTAACCTATTTTGAATGATTGTATTTAGTAGGCTAATTAGGCTATATCATTTTGTCAATTTACTTAGGGAAAGCTTCACCTAGCCTTCAGAAGGTGCAACCTATGAGCCTATGTTAATCTACTATCCCCATAGAAGAAAAGTTTACATATTCTATTGGTCAGCTTGTCTAGAAAGAAATAGCCCAAACGGACTCAGGGACAATATAACAAATTCACACAACCAGTAGGCCTAGGCTACATGAAAAGAATTAAACGTTAAAAAGCAATACATCTGATGCATCAGATCAGAACGTTTAGTTAAGAAATAATAGTTTATCAACATTTTTAAACATTAGCAGCGCAGTAATGCATTTGGCTACTGGACAATGAAAGATAGTTGAAAACGAATAGAAAATGAGAATTAGGCTAATGGTTTTAATGGCATATGGAAGTCTTTATGAAATAACTGCCTTCACGGATTTTGTCAGATTTTGTCTAGGATAGTTTAAAGCAAGGTAAAACATGCCTCATAATATGTACTAAAACGTTAATGTTTCAAACAATTAAGTAGCTATAGGTTTTCAAAATGTATACTGCCTCCAGCTCATTGCGAAGTGGTATGTGACGCGCTGATGAAGCCTGCCTTCTGTTGACTATGCATTTGAATGGCGAATGGAGAGGCCGCTTCAATTACCAGTTGAGAAATAAAAATATTAGCAATTTTTAAACACACGAGTGCATTTAGAATCGTTGCACAATGGCTGGGCTTGTAAAAGTGCCGCCTGACAGACTTTCCGTTCAAAGGCTCTATCTGCATGCTGTGCCCATGTGATAAGAAATAACTAATATGCACACGTGGTAATTTCATTCCACGGATTTATGCAAATGAACCCATAGACCGACAAGCATGACCGGTCAAATGTATTTACATAGAAATACCAGTTTATCAATGAATAGGCTAAAAAGCCTTATTTCGCAATGGGATTTTTTTTTTCTTCCCCCAGACAAATTGGCCGATGGCAATTTTATTTAAAGGCTTTATTTATTTTTTTACGCCCAAAAGCCGGCTTTTACCGGCTAAAGGAAACCCTGCCGGTAGGAACAGTGCCATTCCCCTACCTCAGCCTCCTCATGGTGCTCAATGAGCTCTTTGGGAGGGAGCCCATGCAGGTTACACAGCCTAGACTTCACCATGATGGGCAACTGGCCCAGAGACTGCTTGATGATGCCTTTGGGAACCCCATTCACGGACCAGCTGACATCTGCCTGTGAAGGATCACAGCACAAAATTTAAATTCATCACAATGGGCAAGTCTTGTGATAGATTGTAGAAAGACCTTGTCTTGAACGTCATATACAGTACAATCCAGATTTGACACGTGTTGGGTTTGCAGGCAAGCTTACCACAAGCTTTCCCCGGTAGGAGCAGCGTCTCCCTCTGCACTCTGCTGGGAACACCCTCAGGTCCCGGCAGATGCTTCCTTTGCCCACCACTGGTTTAAAGATGGTGGCCTCCACAAATGCCAGGCTGATCCGGTCATTTTTAAACATAAACTCCAAGGGACGGATGGACTGAAAAGGAGAAATGGAACAAACATTTTCACATGAACTCTCCAAACCCATGGTTTTGCATGACAGATACCAACTACAACCAGGTAGCTGCATCGTTACAGATTGTTACACCAGATAATGCGAGTTAACCTAAAAATGTTGGTATCCATTACTGTGAGTTACAGGTTAGGTACTGTTGTATAGCACATCATTTTCAACCAACCTTAACCTTGTCAATTTCAAATCTCTCATTGATTGAGACAGGTGGGTCTGCCCCAAAGTGCCGCATGTCATGACACCCGTCTTAATCAATGACACAAGATTTGAAATGGACAAGATGGCGGCGTACAAGTTGTTGGATTAACAAAATTGTGCCGGAAGAAATGGCAGCAGTTTTACGGGCGCCCAACCAATTGTGCTATTATGTGTTTTTTTCGTAACTTATTTTGTACATAATGTTTCTGCAACCGTATCTTACTGCAAAAAAAGAGCTTCTGGATATCAGGACAGCGATCACTCACCTCGGATTAGACAAAGATTTTTTCTACAACAAAGACAACGCACAAGACATTCTCCAAACACCCCACAGGACCGACAACCCCATTATTTGCAAGAGGAAGCGACGCAGGTACAGAGGACAAAGAGCCGGATGCCTGGTCAGGACCCGGAGAAGGCAACTGGGAAAGCTGACGTTACCGTCAATACTACTCGCCAACGTGCAATCATTGGACAATAAATTAGACGAGGTACAATCACGAATATCCTACCAACGAGACATGAAAAACTGTAATATCCTATGTTTCACGGAATCGTGGCTGAATGACGATATGGATATTCAGCTAGCGGGATATACGCTGCACCGGCAAGATAGAACAGCAAACTCAGGTAAGACGAGGGGGGGGGCGGTCTGTGCATATTTGTAAACAACAGCTGGTGCACAAAATCTAAGGAACTCTGTAGATTTTTCTCGCCTGAAGTAGAGTATATTGTGATAAATTGCAGGCCACACTACTTGCCTAGAGAGTTTTCAGCTATACTTTTCGTGGCTGTTTATTTACCACCACAGATAGATGCTGGCACTAAGACCGCACTCAGTGAGCTGTATAAGGAAATAAGCAAACAGGAAACCACTCACACAGAGGCGGCGCTCCTAGTGGCCGAAGAGTTTAACGCAGGGAAACTTAAATCAGTTCTACCTAATTTCTATCAACATGTTAAATGTGCAACCAGAGGGGGAAAAAAAAAATTCTAGATCACCTGTACTCCACACACAGAGACGCGTACAATCTCTCCCTCGCCCTCCATTTGGTAAATCCGACCACAACTCTATCCTCCTGATTCCTGCTTACAAGCAAAAATTAAAGCAGGAATGACCAGTGACTCGGTCTATAAAAAAAGTGGTCAGATGAAGCAGATGCTAAACTACAGGACTGTTTTGCTATCACAGACTGGAACAAGTTCTGGGATTCTTCCGATGGCATTGAGGAGTACACCACATCAGTCACTGGCTTAATCAATAAGGGCATCAAGGACGTCATCCCCAAAGTGACTGTACGTACATACCCCAACCAGAAGCCATGGATTACAGGCAACATTCGCACTGAGCTAAAGGGTAGAGATGCCGCTTTTAAGGTGCGGGACTCTAACCCGGAAGCTTAAAAGAAATCCTGCTATGCCCTGTGACGAACCATCAAACAGGCAAAGCGTCAATACAGGGCTAAGATTGAATCATACTACACCGGCACCGACGCTGGTCTTATGTGGCAGGGCTTGAAAACTATTACAGACTACAAAGGGAAGCACAGCTGCAAGCTGCCCAGTGACACGAGCCTACCAGACGAGCTAAATCACTTCTATGCTCGCTTCGAGGCAAGCAACACTGAGGCATGCATGAGAGCATTAGCTGTTCCGGACGACTGTGTGATCACGCTCTCCGTAGCCGACGTGAGTAAGACCTTTAAACAGGTCAACATACACAAGGCTGCGGGGCCAGACGGATTACCAGGACGTGTGCTGACCAACTGTCAGGTGTCTTCACTGACATTTTCAACATGTCCCTGATTGAGTGTGTAATAACAACATGTTTCAAGCAGACCACCATAGTCCCTGTGCCCAGGAACACAAAGGCAACCTGCCTAAATGACTACAGACCCGTAGCACTCACGTCCGTAGCCATGAAGTGCTTTGAAAGGTTGGTAATGGCTCACATCAACACCATTATCCCAGAAACCCTAGACCCACTCCAATTTACATACCACCCAAACAGATGCACAGATGATGCAATCTCTATTCCACTCCACACTGCCCTTTCCCACCTGGACAAAAGGAACAATTATGTGAGAATGCTATTCATTGACTACAGCTCAGCGTTCAACACCATAGTACCCTCAAAGCTCATCAATAAGCTAAGGATCCTGGGACTATACACCTCCCTCTGCAACCGGATTCTGGACTTCCTGGCGGGCCACCCCCAGGTGGTGAGGGTAGGTAGCAACACATCTGCCACGCTGATCCTCAACACTGGAGCTCCACAGGGGTGCGTGCTCAGTCCCCTCCTGTACTCCCTGTTCACCCACGACTGCATGGCCGAGCACGGCTCCAACACCATCACTAAGTTTGCAGACAACAACAGTGGTAGGCCTGATCACAGACAACGATGATACAGCCTATAGGGAAGAGGTCAGAGACCTGGCCATGTGGTGCCAGAATAACAACCTATCCCTCAACGTAACCAAGTCTAAGGAGATGATTGTGGACTACAGGAAAAGGAGGACCGAGCACGTCCCCATTCTCATCGACGGGGCTGTAGTGGAGCAGGTTGAGAGCTTCAACATTTACGTCATTTAGCAGACGCTCTTATCCAGAGCAACTTACAGTAGTGAATGCATACATTTCATGCATTTTTTTTGTACTGCCCCCCAAGTTCCTCAGTTTCCACATCAACAACAAACTAGAACGGTCCAAACACATCAAGACAGTCGTGAAGAGGGCACGACAAAGCCTATTCCCCCTCAGGAAACTAAAAAAAATTGCCATGGGTCCTGAGATCCTCAAAAGGTTCTACAGCTGCAACGTCGAGAGCTCCTGAGTGGTTGCATCACTGCCTGGTATGGCAATTGCTTGGCCTCTGACCGCAAGGCACTACAGAGGGTAGTGTGACCGGCCCAGTACATCACTGGGGCTAAGCTGCCTGCCATCCAGGACCTCTACACCAGGCGGTGTCAGAGGAAGGCCCAAAAAAATTGTCAAAGACCCCAGCCACAGACTGTTCTCTCTACTACCGCATGGCAAGCGGTACCGGAGTGCCAAGTCTAGGACAAAAAGGCTTCAACAGTTTTTACCCCCAAGCCATAAGACTCCTGAACAGGTATTCAAATGGCTACCCGGACTATTTGCATTGTGTGCCCCCCCTACCTCAATTGGGCCGACCAACCAGTGCTCCCGCACATTAGCTAACCGGGCTATCTGCATTGTGTCCCACCCACCACCCCCTCTTTTACGCTACTGCTACTCTCTGTTCATCATATATGCATAGTCACTATAACCATATTTACATGTACATACTACCTCAATCAGCCTGACTAACCGGTGTCTGTATGTAGCCTCGCTACTGTATATAGCCTGTCTTTTTACTGTTTTATTTCTTTACCTACCTATTGTTCACCTAATACCTTATCTGCACTATTGGTTAGAGCCTGTAACTAAGCACGTGACAAATAAACTTTGATTTGATTACTTCATGGAGCAAAATATTATTTTTATAATGGAGCGTTTTCAAAATCCTAAACGCACCACTTGCAAGTGGACACAGACATTTAAAAAATATACGTTTGGCCAACATTGTGGCTTGGGGAGGCACGGCTGACACAGCACTGACTGTCCCACGTGAAAGTTCCCCTACCTGTACAGCACGACACAGTCCATCTGAAACTGCTTGGTCAAACGACTCAATATGAGCCTTCGTTAGGTCCTGAACAGCGGCATGTTGTTTTTCCTTCGGTATGCCGAAGCCTGCTTCTGTTAAATGTTTAAGGCTTGGACTTGTCAGTAAACTACTCCACTTATTCGCAAAATCCATGCTTATTCTTGTTTACCACATGCGCATAGTTACACAGGAAGTACAATCGTTGTAATAGGAAGTGAGTGAAAGGTCAATTCCTTTAAAGGGACAGAATCCAATTTTCAGAGCTATCAAACAAAATCAAAACCGTCTTTTTAAAAGTGATTGTATTAGTTTGGTTGACTATTCATAGAAGTGAGAAAAAGAAGGAATTACCAAACAGCATCTAAAGTGTAATGCTATGTCTAAATCATTTTCAGCATCAAAGATCATGTCCACTGTAACCAAACAGCTAGAGGTCTATAGATATCAGATCTCAGTTGCTCTATGTAGATTATGGCCGTGTTAGAGAGCATCAAAACCGTGATAAATGGGTAAATTGTGACTGATTGACAACGGGCGTGTTTCTCTGCTCAGCTGTCGCCTGCCAGATCTTACAATGCCTGGATAGGTATTTTACATATAAGCCAATCGCATATGTTATAGCAATCTGTCAGTCTGACGTGGCACACAACCATTGGTTGATGCATCCAACATCTGGTCAGGGGAACTTGACCAACATGTCTGTCATTAACTGACAGATTGCTACCATTTCTGGTTAGCTGATACTTAAAATACCAATCCAGGCATTGTAAGCTTTGGCAAAGGAAGGCACCAACAGAGTAGTTATTTACAATGCAAGGACATTTGTAGATCTGTCAATCTCGACTCACCCTTTGTGTTGGTCTATTGCAGAGTCATCCTGACTGCCATTCAGTTGGATAAAGTCAATGCTGGCAATCATTTACAACATCTATGATTTTCTTTCATGTCATACCTAGTGTACATCCCTGGGTCTTATATCAGTTTACGGCACAAGAGAAGTCAGGAGACTCAGATCAACGATACATGACATTTTATTCTCCATGATAATGTGACAGTTTTCATGCAAAAGTTTGATAAACATTAGCTAAAAGAAACATAGGCATTCATCTGACTAAACGCAGTACAGTTAAATCATGTTGACTGGAGAGGTTAACATTTCAATGTGCCAATGTTGCCGTTGTGTCAACCGATTTATTTATTCTTGTCTGCCTTGGTTTAGTGAAAATGTTTGATAATGATTGATTTATTGTTGCAATCTATAACTTCTTTGTCTCCCATGGCCATGATACACTCAAAGGAAGTTACAGATTGCACTTTAAAGGACTTGAAATACATAAAACCCACAGATTTCATAGCTGGGGAAGTAATACTGGGGGGGGATTGATTTTAACATACAAACACATTTTCATTGATAAGAAATAATTCATAACCTACCGAGCAGGTAATTAAAAATGGGAAACGTTCAGTGCAAAGAAACTCTGCATGAGGAAAACCAGACCTTACAAAAGACTGAACACAAAAGATTGAACAATTAAACAGTCACACAGACACATATGCCAAATAGCAATAGGCAAATTTACATCTTTACACTCAAACAAATGAAAGGTGCATTTATATGCAGGAGGTCTATTGCTTCTTCCAAACATCAAGAGGCAATTCCCACTAAGGCACCCCTTCCCTTTGATGGAAAGACATTTCCCCAATTTGTATAATAATACTGATCATTTCCTTTGGTTGTTTTCCCAAGCAATGTGTTGAATAATACAGTTGAGGTCTTTTTTATTTTGCAAAACAATCTAGAAACAAACACCTTTTTTTGCCCCTCTGATATACAAACTAACCGAACGTTTAACCACAAATAGATTATAATTCATAAACATTGTATGCTTTGACCATGTGCATATCAAAAAGATACTATTCAAGCAGTCATTCACACCATACTTCATAGCAATCTTTAAACATAAAAAAAAAGACAGTGATTAAATGTCTCAATGTTGTCCCTTAAGTAGTGTTTCACTCAATACATGAACTAAAATATTTGAAAATGTGTGATAATGAAGAAAAGAGTTGGTGGTTAAGGGACTAACTCATACTTAAAACAAAGTTTAACATAGGACAAGGTAACTTAATCTATGGGATAACTGTGGGTGATAGTCAGGTCCCGTGGGACCAGTACGGAGAAAAAAAATGTATGCATTCACTACTGTAAGTCGCTCTGGATAAGAGCGTCTGCTAAATGACTACAATGTAATGTAAATGTATAATGCTACAAAGCATCTGTAAACTGAATGTGGTCAGGTGTTCTACATTGAATATCACAGTGTAAACGCAGAAACAGACAAGGGCAGGGAAAACAACTTTCTAGCAAGCAGGTATCACAACTCCACTTATCATGGAAGCTGTGTTAAAAACCTAAAAACGACAATGTTGGTAGTCTAAAACCACTTTAAAAATAAATACACTTAAAGCTGAGATCAGGCGCATTTGTTATTGTTTTGAAGGAGCATCCAGCATTTTTTATTTTAAATCACACAGTACTGCTGTTCTATCGCGCATGCAATGATGTCCGAGGGGGGAGAAAAAAAAAACAGTGTTGTTTGAAGTAACGTCTGTTGTAAGATTGCAAATGGACGTGGCAGTTTCACTGCTATGGATTGCTGCTTTAAAAATGTTTAAAAAAACTTGCATTGACATCAAGTCAATTCTGGGGTTGAAGCTACTACGTTTAATTCAAGTTCACTACATGTTTTAAGTAAGCAAGCAAAAACTAACAAGAAACACATTTTCTTTGAGCTAGCATCACTAATACACGCACTAAACAAACATTTCTGCAAAAGTAATTGGTGAGGAACTACGCAAATCTATTTCAAAACATCTGGTGTCAAAATGCAATGCAGTTCTTGACAAACAGGTATGTGTCATGGACCTATTGGGAAGGTAAACAAAAAGGTATGAAAGAGACCATTTTAAAGGAAGTGCTTGGTTAAGAACTCTCAGTATTAGAGGCAAAAGGGGAGAGTAGGCCTACTTGCATTAGGACATAAGACACTAACACACGCATCCACACCAACATGCAGTCGCTCTTAAAATGACAAACAAACTGATCTACAGCTGTAGCGGAGATCCCCTGTGCGTAACTGTGTACAGTGTCCGTGGATTCATAAATTCCTTGTCAATATATTCCATCTGTATATGTTTATCGTCTATATTCCGTTTACTGTGGCAGCACCATTTCACTAAATCAAATTCCAAGTAGGCCTATATGTAAATGTACTTGGGAGAATAAAGGTGACCGATTCAAATTCAAACAGTTTCACTGGCAGAACCATAGCAGGTTCAAAATAGTTTGGAAAGTTGCAAATCTAGTCTCAGTTGGACAGGGAAGGTTTCTCTAGTCCTTCAACAAATGCTCTTTGTCGACAGAGAAAAATAAGTAATCTGTCTACGAATCTTCTCTTATACAAGGGGTGAATTAACACCACTGACTAAATTAACTTGGGAAAGAAAAGGTCTCGTAAATCGAAGAGCTAAAACTACACGGCATGCGCAGAATAATAGCTATCAAATAGCTATAATACAATTTACATAGCAATAAAATAGAAACTGGATGCATCCCATTTTCTGCTATAATACTTTTAAAAAAAATGCAGTACACAAAACTCTGGGGCTTTGTGAATAACCATGATATGAAACAAAGATGTAGGAATGCTAACTTTTGTGGATAAATCCAAAACAAAAAATTAAATAAAAAAATAGTCTACACCGCGCATACACACACACTTGCCTGACGGACAATACACTGGCTCACGTAACACACACAGTAGCAGAAATGCTATGCTAAATCGTCAGGTTGCATCTTTAAGTGGGTATGGGTGGCGATGTAAGGCACTAAAGTCTGTATAATAAGTAAAGCATCCCCTCCATCTTCAGAGGTCGTCCAGACACAGTCTAGGGGAGCCTCAGTGGCAGCACTGGAACACAAGGGCTTCTCTCATTGCTCTGGGACCCCCAAACCTGTCATCAGTCTGTCGCCCATTCATCATCATCATCATCACCACCCAAACATTCACCAAGTCTCCACATTCATACCCTGCATGTCTGCCCAGGTTTCCCTCTGAAATGCCCTTCCACTGTGGTGTATGAGAGAGGAATATCTGGTAGCACATACGAGAAGGTACCCACATTCAATCTTCAGTCAATCAAACAAGAACCAATGAGGTGGCAAGCTTCCTGACCTGTGGGACCTCTCAGAAAAGTCTAGAAGTGAAGAGCAGAGGGTGGAACTTCTGAAGCAGGGGGGGGGGGCGACTTACAATCGGGTGAATGGGCCCACGTGGAGAGGTCCTCTCAGTTTCGGAGAGGAACAGGAGGATGAGGTGAGAGTAGAAAATGAGGGGGAGGAAGAGTAGGGAGCAGGGGAGGAGGAAGATGATCGTGGTTCGGAATCGTTGTTCAGTGTGAAGACACTGGAGATGGCTACGTCCACGATACCTTGGCATAGCTCCGGGTAGAGTTTCCTAGAGGAGGCAGAGTTAACAGCGCAATTAATAAGATGCCATGCCAGTTAAATCAGACTGAGATTATATAGGGAGGATTGAATGATCTCGAGTCCAGAAACTTTATCTAGCATGGAAAATCAATTCAAAGGACAATTTTACACTCAAGCGCATTTAGATTCACCGGGAAGTCAGATCTTAAAATGAAACATTCATTAAATCCTAACATGAAAGGCTATTAAAGCCTTCTAAGCCTTGAACAATGGAACAAACATTTAAAAAGGAATTAACATTTCAGCCCAAACTTGTTGGCGTGAATGAACAAACAACTGCCGGTCAGTCTGAGTAGAGCACACGCCATGCACAGGTCTCAAATCAGTTAAATCACATTGTCTCACACGGTAATTTGGGAGTGAGGCCCTTTACTCTGAATTCTAAATTAAATTGGAAAAATAACAAAAAGGGGAGGTGAGATGTAGACCCTTTGGTGAAAATAAGAGTTCAACAAATATTCTATGAATAAAATGTAATGAATAACAGTATAACAGACGTAAAGAGAGGATGAACCAACCCGAGTGCAGGCAAGAGGAAGGGGATAAACAGGGACAAGAGACCTGCCATGTTTATGACCACTGGGAGAAGAAAATAAAATAGGACTGACTGTGCGCAGGCCGGAGCTCCATTGATCTCTATCAGCCACACCTTGAAGCTCTCGTCCACCATGAAGTCAAAGCCGAAGAGCTGGAAGCTCTGATAGGACAGGTGCTTAGTGCTGATGGCTGGCTCAATGCATGTCAGACAGCTCCTAGGAGACCAGACAGAACAACCATTGTCAGGAGTCTAAGTAGAGTATAGCAAATACCTATAAATAACTATTTGTAGAACTACGCAATGTTAAGGGAAAGGCCATGTTTTCAAGGTCATTGAACAAAACTGTATTTTTCCCCCCATCTCCTTCAACGAAGTAAACACAAACAGCAGAGCACCGGAGGAGAAGTAGCTACCTTATAATCTGCTTTATCTGAGGTAAAATGTTGGTCTCCAGCACTATGTTGTGGGTGCTCAGCAGGTACTGACGGAACTCGTCGAAGAACATCTCGTTGCCCTCCTCGTAGCGGCCATAGTTCTGTGAGAGCTCTTTCTGGATGCAGTGGTTGGTCAGGTGGCTGGTCACGTCCTGGAAGTTGGAGCTGTCGTAGGGCTCCGAGGCCGTCCGCAGCACACCCTCCCGGTAAAGGTAGATGTTGTACTGATGGTCCACGAGCACCCAGCTCCTAAGAACACAACAGCAAACCCACAGAGTCAGAGATTACTGGGAAAAACACCAGCGATGACATTTCTTATTTTGCTGTTCCTCAGACAGCCTGAATTGTGTATTATAAGCCTATATGGTATTTGTTGGTAATAAACACACACTAGATGTACTATCACTCAAAGGTATTAGTATCAGCTGCTTACCTGATGTCAAATTTACGGTTTCCAGGTTGCAACAGTAGTGGTCTTTCTAGGTACTTCTGAATGACATGAACCTGCCCTTGATTATCAATGAACTCCAGCAATTGATTTGCATCGTGGGATATCAAAATTCCAGCACCTGGAACAAGAAAACCAACCCAAGCCTCATCTTTGTATACAATCCTTAGAATATATATTTTGCCAACAGTGTTTGTAACTCCCTGGGTAGTCAAAGGAAACTTCCAAAAACATGAGGCATGCATTATCTTAAAAAGAGAGCTTCTTTAGGCAGCAATACTATAACCCCCCCCCCCCCATAATACCCAATGACTACAGAATCTAGCAGTACCAGCTGTTAGTAGAAATATGAGCCTTTAGACATGACTGTTTTGTACCTTTTGCTCCAGCAGATGACTTGGCGATCCACACTGTTCCCTCTCCGCTTTCCTTCCTTGAGTGATAAGAGGCCAGGAAAACTTCTCTTTCATCCGTCTTGGGGTTACTTTTCAGGTGGCTTATGCCATTCTTTGCAGGCGCAATGGGAGTGTTGAGGTTAGTAGGATAGATGATGTACGATTCAGGCAACCAGTTGCCGGGATCTGGAAGCTCCGGGCTAGTCTTGATTAACCTGCACAATGTAAAGTAAGAGGATATTGATGATATTTACAGTGTCAGCATGATTTAGTGAAAATTACACTATCAGAGTGAAAATTATTACACTGGAACCCTTTCAACTCGTCAAGGTTTGAAAATGCCTACTTGACTAAAGATGCTTTGCGGCACAACTTGTCTGCTCCTCTGTAATAATTCACCAGTTGCATCAGTCCAGGCTCATGACCTGTGGAGGATAAACAAACGCATGCAGAAAAAAGGGATGAAAAAGTTATTACAATAGGGCGGTGTAAACACAAGAAATCATTTAGCAATCACTTAGGTCCTTCTCCCTCTCCAAGGTCAAACACGGCATTTCAGTGTGTCCAATATAGCCTACTTGTGGCATCTTCTGACCTATCCACTGAGGATATGATTCAGTGACCAAGGATGCATGTGGATACAGTGATATCACCAAAATGTGGTTATAATTTTGTAACAAAGTAGCAATAGACTATAGGCTGCAGGATAATCAAGGCCAAACTCTTGATCATAAACTGAGACAGGGGTGGGCCACAAATGAATAATTCTGAAAAATGATCAGTACTATAAGGGAGTAACTTTGTTTTCACTTTTGCATAATGTAGATGTCCTGGTTTGACTCCCAAGGAGACTGGGCGCATTGCAGTGAGTGCCAGATTAGCACTTGTGATGTGTATCAGCCTATGGGCCTCCATCAGAGGTCTACATCAGCTGTTTCATGCGACACAATTCATGGGTTTAGCTTGAGGGTGAGAACAAGAATGCTGACACTGTAACAAAAGGAATTCAATGCAATGTAAGACCATTTACTGCGTATGCCAAAAGTGTTACTCTTACCAAGCCGTCCAAATGGCAGTCTGTTCCGTTCGCCCAACATCAAATTGAATCGGGGATTATCCTTTTTCAGTCTCTTCCATTGTCCAGTAGCGACGAGAATTTTGGAAACTTCAGCATAAATAGTACTGTTGTCGTCTCGTGCGACAAATGTATACATGGGTGAATTCATAATACCACAATATTATATGTGCAACAAAAAAAAACGATTTGTTTTCAAGCTCCGATGTAGCTAGTTGATTTAGCAGACAGGCTGGCAAGCGCTATCTCGCGGACGGCTGTGGCTGTAGCATGATGATGAGGCAGCCATGTCCAGATTCTGAAAAAAGTGAATGTCTTTCACGATGACAAAAGTCCTACTACATGCTGCATTACTCTGGTCTACATTTCACTCATGTTTCCCCAGATTAGGGTGTGACTACTTGGTCACACGTCTGGTCGAGATCCTCTCTGGGCTTGCTAACTAGCTAGCTAGCTTAGCTGTGAAAGCAATAAATTGCTGTCGATTACTCTGGTAGCTGGATATTTTTTTTCATATTTTTTTGTTTGACTGGTTAACTGTGTAAACTGCTACTTTGCTAAGATTTTATCTGTTTAATTTGAGGACAAATCGACCAAAGAGAAGAAATCCAAAATGTTCTGTTGCAGATCAACGGTTCTTTTATTCTTAGCCCACAGCTGTCATCCATCATCTGTCGTCACATGGAACGTGGATAAACATGACCTGCAATGGATTGTGGTTATTGTAGTCTTTCTATTCTGGTACCTCACTTGAGGTTATCAGATTAAATAAATACATTCTGCAGTGCAAAAAGCAATAAGGTAAATGTTCATTTCTATTTCAATTTGTGTATAACGGAAATATTGATGTACTGTATATCCCAGAAAGCATATAATATATTTTAAAGGGTAAGGGCAGAGATTTAAGGGTCAGACGTTTTGGTAGAGAAACATTTGTTTTTGGTCAAGGAGAAACCTCTGTTTGATTGTTTGAAATTGATTCAGATGTAAACCCTGAACAAATGTATAGATTGAATGTATCTCGTTCACTTGAGAGCATGGGCCTAATAATGGTCAGTTGAACTTGCCTCCTATTCAATACCCAGCAGATTATATTAATTAAATAATGAGACATAACATTATAAAGTTAAATGCAATGCAGAGCAATGTCCGGGGTCCAACCCTGTTTGGACATACAGTACCAGTCAAAAGTTTGGACACACCTACTCATTCAAGTGTTTTTCTTTGTTTTTACTATTTTCTAAATTGTAGAATAATAGTGAAGACATCAAAACTATGAAATAACACATGGAATCATATAGTAGCCAAAAAAGTGTTAAACAAATCAAAATATAGCCACCCTTTGCCTTGATGACAGCTTTGCACACTCTTCTCTCTACCAGCTTCAGGAATGCTTTTCCAACAGTCTTGAAGCAATTCCCACATATGCTGAGCACTTGTTGGCTGCTTTTCCTTCACTCTGCAGTCCAACTCATCCCAAACCATCTCAACAGGACAATGACCCACAACACACCTTCAGGCCAATTGTAAAAAATGTTGGGGGGGGGTGGGGGGAGTGTGTGTATCACCAATAGATCTGTTATGAGTTGCATTTTGCATTGCTTTTGGTAACATTGCCGGTACCTGTAAACTGGTCCCTGTTATCCACAAACACCTATCTTTGTGTCTGTGTGGATTTAGGTAAAGTTGCTTCCAAATGCTGATCTAAGGTCAGTTGTCGATTTTTCATTTATTTTATTTTTTTTGAAAAACAAATGACAGTCCTACTAAGCGCAAACCAGATGGGATAGTGTATCGCTGCAGAAAGTTGTTGTAGCCATGGTTAAGTGTGCCTTGAATTCTAAATAAATCACTGACAGTGTCACCAGCCAAGCACCCCTGCACTATCACATCCTCCATGCTTCACAGTGGGAACCACACCTACTACTGTATGCGTCTCTCAAAGACACAGCGGAACCAAACATTTCTAATTTGGACTCATCAGACCAAAGGACAGATTTCCACCGGTCTAATGTCCATTGCTCGTGTTTCTTGGCCCAAGCAAGTCTCTTCCTCTTATCGGTGTCCTTTAGTAGTGGTTTCTTTGCAGCAATTCGACCATGATGGCTGCAATTTCTGAAGCTGGTAACTCTAATGAACTTATCCTCGGCAGCAGAGGTAACTCTGGGTCTTCCTTTCTTGTGGTGGTCCTCATGAGAGCCAGTTTCATCATAGCGCTTGATGGTTGCGACTGCACTTGAACAAATTTTCAAAGTTCTTGAAATGTTACGCCTTGACTGACCTTCATTTCTTAAAGTAATGATGGACTGTCATTTGTCTTTGCTTATTTGAGCTGTTCTTGCCATAATATGGACTTGGTCTTTTACCAAATAGGGCTGTCTTCTGTATACCACCCCTACCTTGTCACAACACAACTGATTGGCTCAAATGCATTAAGAAGGAAAGAAATTCCCCAAATTAACTTTTAAGAAGGCACACATCTTAATTGAAATGCATTCCAGGTGACTACCTCATGAAGCTGGTTGAGAGAATCCCAAGAGCTTGCATAGCTGTCATCAAGGCAAAGGGTGACTACTCTGAAGAATCTCAAATATATTTTGATTTGTTTAACACTTTTTTGCTTACTACATGATTCCACTTGTGTTATTTCATAGTTTTGATGTCTTCACTATTATTCTACAATGTAGAAAATAGTGAAAATAAAGAAAAACCCTTGAATGAGTAGGTGTGTCCAAACTTTTGACTGGTACTGTATATAGACTTGACTGACTAGACTGGACTGGAGTATACTTGACTGGACTAATTGGCCTGGACTGACTGGACTTGAACTGAACTTATTGGACTGGATTTTCTGTACTGGCCAAGACTATCCCTAATTAAACTGAACATATTTTCATTCCCAAAGTACAGTAGCAGTTTTCTGGTATTAGCTATATCTTCACCACCAGATGGCATCATGCACTTGCATTGAGAGGGGAGGGCTCAGGGTTATGCCCAGTTCAAATTGTACCCTAGACTATAGTGCCTTAACTCTCCTACACAAGTGTTCACAGGAGGTGTAAACATAAGTCCCATCTAGCCCTCCGCATAGCTACATAGATCTACAAATCCCTGCTTGGTTGAGAAACGAGCGTTGCGTAGGAGTGACGTCACCTGACGTATGCCAAGCTTATGGTTATGTTGCAGCAATTCGAACCAGCGACCTTTATGTTACTGGCCAAACACTCTTAACTGCTAGGCTACCTGCCTCAGCAGGAACAAATCACAGAGAATAGCTGTGTTGGTGGCAGCTGCAGAGATGTACTTTAGTGTAGAAGATTTTACTGCAGAAGAGTTACAAGCTGTGTTGAGTGATAGATAGTGTCCTGTCCTCCCAGGCTGCCGGCCTGGTGTAGGATCAGTTAGGGCCAAGTAGTGGAATAGTGGTGAGGTTTTTAATTGGTGTAGGGTTAGTTGGTAGGGCTATTTTGTTACGAAGTGTAATGAACTCACAGTCCAGAAGAGTAGCTGGAAACACACTGCTATGTTAGTGGATGATGCCCAACAGTCTGTGGATGTCAGTCAGTTGAGAGATCCTGAAATACTAATCGTGAAGAAAGTTGATTTTGTTGTGTTTATTGCTCAGGTGATTAATTGTACAGGACAAATTACCAAGAAAATCTAAGAAACTGGAAATCATTGTGAAAGTGGCTAAAAGGTTATTTGATCTCCAAGATTTCACAGCTGAAACATTGCAGAGAATACTGTCTTTTTTATTTTATTTATTTCACCTTTATTTAACCAGGTAGGCTAGTTGAGAACAAGTTCTCATTTACAACTACGACCTGGCCAAGATAAAGCAAAGCAGTTCGACACATACAACAACACAGAGTTACACATGGAATAAACAAACATACAGTCAATAATACAGTACAAAAAAAGTAAGTATATATACAGTGTGTGCAAATGAGGTAAGATATGGGAGGTAAGGCAATAAAATAGGCCATAGTGGCGAGGTAATTATGATATAGCAATTAAACACTGGAGTGATAGATGTGCAGAAGATGAATGTGCAAGTAGAGATACTGGGGTGCAAAGGAGCAAAATAAATACAGTATGGGGATGAGGTAGTTGGATGGGCTATTTACAGATGGGCTATGTACAGGTGTAATGATCTGTGATCTGCTCTGACAGCTAGTGAGGGAGATAATACTCTCCAGCTTCAGCGATTTTGCAGTTCGTTCCAGTCATTGGCAGCAAAGAACTGGAAGGAAAGGCGACCAAAGGAGGAATTGGCTTTGGGGTTGACCAGTGAAATATACCTGCTGGAGCGCGTGCTGCTATGGTGACCAGTGAAATGAGATAAGGCGGGGCTTTACCTAGCAAAGACTTGTAGATGACCTGGAGCCAGTGGGTTTGGCGACGAGTATGAAGCGAGGGCCAGCCAACGAGAGCATACAGGTCGCAGTGGTGGGTAGTATATGGGGCTTTGGTGACAAAATGGATGGCACTGTGATAGAGTGCATCCAATTTGTTGAATAGAGTGTTGGAGGCTATTTTGTAAATGACATCGCCGAAGTCGAGGATCGGTAGGATAGTCAGTTTTGAGGGTATGTTTGGCAGCATGAGTGAAGGATGCTTTGTTGCGAAATAGGAAGCCAATTCCAGATTTAATTTTCTGAAGATGCTTCCCCCTATCAGGCCCCAGAGCCTGTTGAGGGATCTGAGTACATTTTACTAAGTGAAAGAGTACATTGACTTTTGTTTAGTTTTATTTATTAATTATTATTATTTTTATATTTTATTTTCGTTAAATTATTTTACCCCACCCAGTAGGTGGTGGCAATACACCTTTTTGGATGTGGTCTGCCAATAAAACCATGTAAAACCAAGTTTTATTTCATATTTAACTAGGCAAGTCAGTTAAGAACAAAATCTTGTTTACAATGACGGCCTACACCGGTCAAACCCTGGACGACGCTGGGCCAATTGTGTGCCGCCCTATGGGACTCCCAATCACGGCCGGTTGTGATACAGCCTGGATTCAAACCAGGGCATCTGTAGTGACACCTCTAGCACTGAGATGCAGTGCCTTAGACTGCTGCGCCACTCAGGAGCCCCAAGGTATATTGGGGGGAGTCATCACTGGGGTTACAATATCTATGTCCATAGATGATATTAAAGAAAATGTGAAGGGAGGCAGAGTGATTGAGGCCAAAGGTTGATCAGTAGGAAAGAGGGTCAAAGAAGTGAAAGCTTATCAGGGATGCTGAGGTTTGAGGAAGTTTTCCTGGAAAAGTACAGATAGGATTTCTTAGTTTCAATGTTAGAGAATTTGTCCCATATGCACTGCAATGTTTTAGATGCCAAAACATGGGACATGTAGCTGCTCATTGTAAAGGAAAGAAAAGGTGTGCCAAGTGTTGAGGGGAACATGATTACGGTGAATGTTGAAGCAATGTGAAGGTTAAGTGCTGTAATTGTGGGGGATGACAGGTGCAGAGAGACGCTAGAGAGGCTCAGAGATATAGGATCAGTCATGATGATATATGCAGAGGCTGTAAGACAGATTGGTAGAACTACAGCGCGGACTGATGGAGCTTATAAGGATGTTCCTGTGGTAAGTGGACTTACTGTTGGGGCTGGTGCTTCTGATGGTCCTGGCATGGTTTCGAGGCCGGGTTCAGAAATCTTGCGCTCATGAATGTGTGGTGTCAAAGGACCCTTTGATAATAAATAAAGTTGACTTCATAGCTTTTATTGGTAAGGTTATCAATAAGATTTGGGTTGTGGAAAGCAGAAATGCCAGGTTGAAGGTTATTGTGGAGACGGCAAAAGTGATATTGGGGGTAACAGATGTTACTGTTGATATGGTTGTTGACATGCTGAACAAGGGTGGAGTTTTTCAGCATGATATAGATCAAGTTTAATGGGGTTAGGGGGTTGGGGAGTTGGTAGGGATTTATTTGGTTTAGAAATGTCTTTTCCTGGCAGTATGTGTGGCGCAGCGGTCTAAGGCACTGCATCTCAGTGCAAGAGGTGTCACTACAGTCCCTGGTTTGAATCCAGGCTGTATCACATCCGGCCATGATTGGGAGTCCGATAGGGCGGCGCACAATTGGCCCAGCGTTGTCTGGGTTTGGCTGGGGTAGGCTGTCATTGTAAATAAAACATTTTTTAACTGACTTCCCTAGTTAAATAAAGGTTAAATAAAAATAATATATTTAAAAAAAAAATAGTATAGAATTGGGCAGAATACATTCCAGCACAGTAGGTGGCAGCATGCACATTAAAGTTTGTTTGCGGTCCGCCATGATATCGTTGAAGAAGAAGACGATTTAAAAAAAATAATAATAAAAAAAATGTACAAATTAAAAAATGAATAAGGAGAAGAAGAAGAAAGGTCACCTGACGTACCCAAAAAAAATAACATAGGGGTGAGTTCAAAGAGTTGGCGCGGGAATCATTTTTGTATTTCCAGCTGCGAATGTGATATTGATATAACCACTTTTCCATGGTGCAAAAAAGTTATGCTCTCTATTTTCCAAGCTACAACTGTTTATTACTTATCTGTGGTAAATCGAGATATGTCTAACACGACAGTTACAGTAGGTTAGTAGCTAAGTCAACTAGCTAACTTGGCTCTTGCTATCTTAGCCGGTACTACAGTAGTTAGCTAAACAGTCTAGGAACAGTGAGCTAACGTTAGCTAACAATGGAGCCCTGGTCCCATGGCATTGGCACTTTTAAATCAGCGCCAAAGCTCGAATTTCGCTGGTTCAGGGGAAACCCGGGCTAGCGCATCCCTCTTTCCCGAGAAAATGAGCATCCTAAATGTAAATTGTGTTCCAAGTCGTTTTGTTTCAGTCGCGCAGCATTTATCCAGGCGTTGTTATGAGAGTATGCGCAGCGCGAGTGAAAAATGACAACAGTAATTTAGGGGACACATAGCTAGTTTCTGCCACAGGCTGGAGCCAATGCTAAGGGGTACATATTTGACACTACGTTATATTTCACTTATCGGTATTGTAACGACCCTGGGTTTATAAGCGCGGATATCCACTCTGCCGCTCGAACATACTTTTGCGGCACATTCGATAGCGCGCTGGATTTCGGGCTAGAAGGTCGAGGGTTCGAGACCTGCTCCCTGATGTTTCATTACAGTATATTCATAATCCCAATATGTCATAGCTGGCTATGTAATTTTAGCTACTTGTAAGTCTAGACATGACTTACATTGAATAAGTGAAGTTATAATGTGGTGATCCCTTCAACACATTTTTTTTTAAAGGCTCATGGAATTTATAAAATGTGTGTGTGTTATTGTTTGCTTGGCTGCTTCTTGGGTCATGCATTTTTAATGACTCCTGTCCCCCATTCCTCAAACAGGCGGGAGCACGCCAGGCATGAGTGGTGCACACCTGGGCGAGTGGCAGAGGAGGTCCTTTGACATTTCATCTGGCACCTGCACACCTGAACAGACGGCAGACGCCTATCGGGTGCACATCCTTGCCATACAATATGCATGGGCGAGCGCCCAGCTCTCTCAGGCCGGCACGGGCAGCCTGCTCAGGACCTACTCGGAGCGCTATGCTGCAGTGCTGGACTCGGAAGAACCTCGCACGGGGCTTAACAACTATGCAGAGAGCGTACTGAACCTGGCCCGCAGTCAGAGGAACCACAGCGACAAATGGGAATAGTCTCTGACAACTGCGGGTGTGCTGGAGCTGCCGTGCGTGCGGAAGATGCTTCGGGCTGGGACAGGGGGTGGAAAGTCCCTTGTGGCACCTGCAGATGTTAACATCTTCGTTGGACAAGAGAGCAGAGGCAGCTCCCTGTCTCTTCCTTCCACTGGACTCGAAGCTGCAGAGACTCCATTCAAAGCAATCGGGACCCCCATCATGGCCCAAGCCTTTCAGCATTTTACATAGTGCTACAGCAGAAAGACCAAGAGGCGCTCAGGGAGTCCCCAGCTACCCCCATTCCTCTGCTGGCCCCTCGGCACGGGCCCAGTCTCTGTTTTGCCAGCACTCCTCAGCTCCAACACAACCAAACCCAGCCCCTACAGGTCACCAGTCTGTCTTAAACTCTAACACCTCCAAGAGGAAGACGTTATACAACTCTGGTGGAGAGAATGGCAGAGGGAGGGCATCTGGAGGACAGGCAAGGCAAGACCCATGCTGTGGTGACACAAACGTCAAAACGGCAAGGGAGCAGTTTATTGTTGATCAGCAGAAAAAACACCCCCACCAGTCCCAGAGAGCCCAGCAGCCCCCTGCGATGGCAGCTGCCATCGGGGGTGCCACTACGAAGTCACTGGGGGCCAACAGGCCACGGGGGACATTTTCCAAATTTGTGTCCACCATGCCGAGGCCGGAGGACAAAGAGAGTGGTGTCGGTAGCAGCAATGCTCAGGAGACTCAGCCAGTCGACGAGCGTCTGAAAAACTTTGAGCCCAAGATCATCGAGCTGATCATCAGTGAAATTATGGACGATGGACCGCCCGTAGCCTGGGACGACATCGCTTGCCTGGAGTTTGCAAAGGCCACGATCAAGGAGATTGTGGTGTGGCCTATGCTCCGGCCTGACATCTTCACTGGCCTCCGTGGTCCACCCAAAGGCATCCTCCTATTTGGGGGCCCCGGGCACAGGAAAAACTCTGATTGGGAAGTGCATCGCTTGCCAGTCAGGGGCCACCTTCTTCAGCATCAGTGCCTCATCTCTCACCTCGAAGTGGGTGGGGGAGGGAGAGAAAATGGTTAGAGCACTCTTCGCCATCGCCCGCTGCCATCAGCCAGCTGTTATCTTCATCGACGAGATTGACTCTCTTCTGTCCCAGCGTACGGACGGGGGGCACAACTCATCCCGACAGATAAAGACAGAGTTCCTGGTTCAGCTGGACGGGGCGGCCACATCAGCCGACAACCGCGTCCTGGTGGTGGGGGCCACCAACCGCCCTCAGGAGATAGACGAAGCGGCCCGGCGCCGCCTTGCCAAGCGCCTCTACATCCCCCGCCCCGAGGCAGCTGCCCGACGACAGATAGTCTCTCACCTCATGGCCCGCAAGAAGAGCCAGCTGGGAGAGGACGAGCTGGAGACAGTGGTCACAGGGACGGAGGGCTTTTCTGGGGCTGATATGACGGGGCTGTGTCGGGAGGCAGCACTTGGCCCCATCCGGAGCATCCAGCTCCGTGACATTGCCACCATCACCCCCGACCAGGTGCGGCCCATCCTCCACATTGACTTCCAGGAGGCCCTGAGGACAGTAAGGCCCAGCGTCTCAGCCAAAGACCTGGAGCTCTATGAGGAGTGGAACAAGACTTTTGGTTGTGGTCGTTGATCTGGGCAGCAGTATAGACTCACATTACAAATATCAGCCTATATTTAACATTTACTGCTGTTGGGGATATATTTAATTTGTTTTGTTCAGTAAATGACCTTGCATTTAAATGTTAGTTTTCCTGCGACAGACTACCATAAGATTTTAATATTCTTTCTAAATGTTAACTTGATTTTTCCACTTACTGATCATTGGCACAGTATATTTATTCACAAATATAGGTTATTTGTTTTTCTACACTTGGATTCACTAAATAAGATGTTGGTGTAAGTAATATGTTCTTAATAAAGTTGCTGAATGTTTTCTATGGTAATGCATTGCAAACAGGTTTTCCTTTGTACACAGAGAGGAAATGTGGCAAAGCGTTTTTCTGAGGATGGGTTATGGGGCCATGTGGCAATATGTTCCCTTTTCACTCCATTCACTACCTGTTCATCCAAAGTAGATGAATATAGGCCTACATCAGCTATCAGTTTCTCATCAACTCGGTTTGTTAAAGGTCCAATGCAGCTGTTTTTCTCTATCAAATAATTTCTGGGTAAAAATGAAGTACCTTACTGTGATTTGTTTTCAATTAAAATGGTAAAAAAGAAATAAAAATAGCTTATCAAATAGCAATTTAAAGAAATTATTTAGCCAGGACTGTCAGGGAGTGGTCTGAGTGGGGAGGGGAGAACTAGCTGTTATTGGCAGAGAGGTTTGAAACTCTTATTGGTCTATTTACTGTGTTTTATATATATATATATCCACACTAAGGGGTTGGAGTAATACTGTGAAAATTATGATAATTGCCCCTTTAGTGTAAAGGCTGTTTGAGAAGACCGCCTGAAATTTGAGCCTGGTTTGGTGGAGTTTTGGCCTGCCTGGCGACATCACCAGGCGGTATAAGATAAAGGTGCACTATGCAGAAATCGCCTCGCCATTTGCTGGTTGTAAAAATTCTAATACTTTGCCTAATTTCAGTTCGTGACAAAACAAGCAAGTATAGTGTAGAGAATTGTTGTACCATCTAAACCGCTGTGACAATATTTTTGGTTTTGGAAAAAATATTTATTTTCAGCTGTTTAAAGCTGGTGTACAAAACTGAAAGTAAAAGACGCAGAAACAAAACTTAAGAATGAGAGGCATAGAAATGTAACACATAGAACATATCTACCGCTTCTTAGACTTGCTTTCAATGAGAAGGACAGATCTATAACGCATATTTCTATGTGAATCTGGTCGGTCGCCCAAAAAGTTACATATTGCAGCTTTAATAGACCAATAACAAAGAGTGTTTCAAACCTCTACCAATAGCAGCTAGTTTTCAGGTTACCGATCCCTCCCATTAGGCTCATGCAATTAGGCTTCTCACTCAGACAACTCCCAGACAGACCTAGCTAAATTCTTGCTTAAGAAATTGGTCCATACTAAAGCATTTTTTCCCCCTTTTTTGACCATTTTCATTGTAAAAAAAAAGAACAGTAAGGTAGCGGCTGCAAGGGGCCTTTAACTAATGGATGTGCCAACCATGTCTGGGGAAGTTGGTTAACGCTGAGAGTGTCCTGGTCTCATGGTAAGGCTTGCCCACAGATCTGCCTTCTGCCTCTCTTCCTGCCACAGTGACCATGTGCTATTAAGCTGGTACTTGACAAAACAGGAAAACTGTAATTTAATGTTTGTGTAAGAATCCATATTTGAATGATCCCAAAACAAGTACTTTAGGTATCCTGCTGACCTCACAAAGCTATTTAGTCAGGTTTCACCAAATGCAAGACTGTCCTCTCCTTAAAGCCACAACTTTTTTCCTTCTCTGCCAATTCTTGGTCCTCCAGATGCAGAAGGAGTCAACAGAGATTTTGAATGTAGTTGATCTCCTTTTAAGTTGAACGCCTTTCTGGACATAGACTGCCGCTGGTCGAGAAGTAGACGATTATAGATTGTGCACACATGAAATGAAATTGTAATGTAATTTTCATGAAACAATCTTTGAAAAACTGGAAGACCATGAAAAAAAGTATTTCATGTATTTTTCATCTTTTTGTCAAGTCGCTGATTAATATTTCAGAGTTCTGGGGTTGGCTTCAGTATTGAAACTTTGTAAAATTAGCCAGCAATGCAAGTACTGAGCATATCCCAGAGGGCTGGTGGAAGCTTGTCAGAACAGCGGGGCTCCCCGCAGCTGGACCGGGCCAGATGCACAGAATTCCTCTGGCGCATGCGGATCCAGCCACTTGACACCAAGAATAATGTAATCTTCTACCATCTTGTATCTTTAACACCTTATGTTATATGTCTAGGAATGTTGGGTTGAGTTTTGGCTTTGAATTGAAGTTGAACAGTACTAGGCTACAAAGGAAAATGACCCCTGTCAAGAGGATATAAGATGATACACTGCAGATAAATATTTCCTATGTATTATTTTAGTTGCTGACTGCCAAATAGGCCCATACATCCATGTTTCACAGTATTATGCCCTATCATTTGTCCCAGTTTGAGCTATGATCACGGTCGCCCACTGTCTGCGCATGTAATCTAAACCTGTGAGGACCCGTATGACATTTGCAGTCCATGGATAAACGCCTTTCCAACAATTCCTAAGATGAACAGATATGACTTGTGGGCATGTTAAATTGTGATGCTTTTTTCCATTATCTTTTTCTCTGGACATAATATGGCATGGTCAAACAGGATCCTACCTAATGGAATAGTTCACTGATTCTTAAATGGTAGAGTAGGCCTATTTCAGTAAACTGTCCGAAAGGGGAAGTGACATTTGGGATTCTGGCAGGGGGAGAGTATGTTGGCCAGATTATCCCTTTTATGCAAATGTCCTCCCTCCCCTGTTAGGTCCCAGTGAAGCGTTGAGGGAGCCTCGGCGCTGCCCACAGCTGCTTCCCATTTCTGCAGAATCACATAGTAGCCATCTGGAAGGACACCGTTGTCGCTGCACAGCCCTGATGAGCTCCTCTGCTGGGCCTCGCCTCTCTCTCCAGGAAGCTAGGCCTGGTCCTCTGAGCCCTGGCCCTAGCCTCATGCTCCACTGCCTCATCCTCAGTGTGCTAGCTAGCTAGTTGTCCACTCTCTTGTTCTGTATCCCCCGGGCAATTTATTTCACTCTTCTAGGTTATCTCTGTGCTATATGTAGCATTCACCCACATCTTCTCTCTGGCCTGGCATTCCTTTCTCTGGTCCTCTGTGTGTTAGCATCTCCCCCCTCCTCCTCCTCCTCCTCCTCCTCCTCCTCCTCCCCCCCCCCCCCCCCCCCCCGGCAGTGATTCTGTCTGGTTCTGTGTGTAAGCACTCTTTTCTCTCAGGTTATCATGGACCTCTGTTGTCCAGTGTTCAGTGCCCTGCCTTGTAGTTCTTTTCCTGAATTCTGAACCTTACTCCTCTATTGCTAGATCTTTTAAACTATAGTAAATGACCTAATCAAATCCTCTGTCCTTCAAGCCCTGGTGTACCACTGCTTGGTGATCATGTGGTTTCATTAAATCATTCATCTATTTATATTTTAACCTGATAGTCAGGACACTTTAGCAAACCCATGTTGGAGTTAAAAGTCATGAAAAGTATCTTATGCGTAGTTTAAATACAATAAGCATTCATTTATTCAGCATTAATTAAGTTGGCTGCAATGTTTTTATGTTGAAAAAAAATATATATATTTTCACCAGGAATATGAATGTCAATCATTCAGTCTGTTTTTCCTTGACAAGTAGCGGCTACATTTTGAATGACTGGCACATTGTGAACTTACCGATTTAGGTGCGTTTGAGAAAGTGCAATTACATTTCATATTTCTATAAATGTATTTATCCATTTGGTTATCATGGCAGTACGGTTTGGTAATGAAAATATTGATAGGGTTGCTCACTCAAATGTTTCGGGTCTTGTACTGTACGTCTAGTTTTGCCTATAGGCTATTCTCAATGTGTGAAATGTATAGAGCAAACACAGTTCTCTATTCCACGGTATATTGTCAGATCAATATTATTTGCTTTAAATTTATAAATGTTCCAGATGTTGCACCCTGATGATTCTGAATTGCTTTTAATAACTGCAATTTAATTTTCATTCAAATATCCATGTGTAGAAATGGAGTAGTGTGAAAAGTTTGCTATGGACATGGGTCCAGTGGGAAAATACAGTGCATCCTCTATTTTACCTGCCACTGGTGAATCTTACTATGAAAAAATACCAAATATCAGTATTAGTTTTGTGTATGTAAAATATCCTTTATTGATATTTGCAAGCATGATATATGAGTAAAGTTAGTTTAAAAGTTCAGTTCAAATTGAGAGTAACATTTTCTCTGCCACCGAGGTAAAAAGCTGGGACAAAACTGAATACCATCCATACTTTATATCAAACAAAAATATATTTCAGTAAATAACACTCGAGATTAGTCATTCATTTATTCAACTCAAATCCATCTATCACATTTGATTAATGGTAGGGAATGTTTGAACTGAACAAATCAAACATAGGAAACCCTAACACCAACTAATAAATTACAAAAAGAAACACATGCATGTGTACACAGCATAAATAATGTATAAAAAACGTTATACCATGGCATTGTTGAATTCTCATTTCTGATTGGCTTGAAGGACATTCTAGAGTGTGCATTATTTAAGCAATAAGGCCAGAGGGGGTGTGGTACAGTATATGGCCAATATACCACGGCTAAGGGCTGTTCTTAACCACGACGCAACGCGGAGTGCCTGGATACAGCCCTTAGCCGTGGTACAGTATATTAGCCATATATCACAAACCCCCGAGGTGCTTTATTGCTATTATAAACTGGTTACCAACGTAATTAGAGCAGTAAATATAAATGTTTTGTCATACCCGTGGTATACAGACTGATATACCACAGCTGTCAGCCAATCAACATTCGAACCACCCTGTTTATAATTGCCTTTATAAACTGGGTGGTTCGAGCCCTGAATGCTCATTGGCTGAAAGCCGTGGTACATCACAGGTATGACCAAATATTTATTGTTACTGTTCTAATTACGTTGGTAACCAGTTTATAATAGCAATAAGGCACCTCGGGGGTTGTGGTATATTGGCCATATATAACACCACCTCAGGCGTGTTTTTTTGTTTGTTATTGGTTAAATAATGCACGGTATATTTCTTATATTGCTTATGGATGTAGTTCATTCTATAGCTCATTCTTGCATGTTTTGTTTGAGCTCATTTTGAAAGCAAAAGTCAAATTGAAAACAATATTGGTATTGTTGAATCCGATTTTCATAATAGCAAGCTAGGACTGATGGTTTGGTTAGCTAAACAAGCATGGGCTCCCGAGTGGCGCAGCGGTCTAAGGCACTGCATCTCAGTGCTAGAGGTGTCATTACAGACACCCTGGTTTGAATCCAGGCTGTATCACAACCGGCTGTGATTGGGAGTCCCATAGGGCGGTGCACAATTGGCCCAGCGTTGTCTGGGTTTGGTCGGTGTAGGCCGTCATTGTAAATAAGAATTGGTTTTTAACTGATTAGCCTGGTTAAATTTAAAAAGTCTGTTTGTTTAGAAACCACAACAACTACTGTAGTTATAGTAAACTCTACAGTGAATGTTGAACACATTTCTACCTGCAAAGTAACACATTTCTTGTGGCAAATGTGCTAAATTATAGCCATGGTATAAAGGAGATATTCAACTTGGTGCTCTAATAATGCAACTCAGTGGAAGGTTTAGTTCCACTCCTCTACCGCGTTGTGGAACACACCTTCCACACCGTTCATTATTTTACATAGAACACATAGCCCCTTGTTGATTATCCCTTACGTAAATGTCAAGCAATACCTTGCCATTTAAAAGCCAACTTTATTGGATGATTGTATTCTTTAGAATAAAATATACAGATATTTCTTCAGGTAGGCTATCAGATATTTCTCCAAGGGAGGCTATCAGAAAACATACATTTATTTAATGTATACAGACATCAAAGGGTAGATCAATGACTTAAAACTATACAGTATGTTACAGATAATACTTACTGCTGAGGCACAATCCTTTCTAAAGCTGTTTGTTTTGTTCACTGAACAGTTATTTTAACACCTTTTGTTTTCTAAAAAGCAGATGGAGGAAACGTTTCCCTTTTCTTCCTGAACATGTGAAATTAACATAAACTAGTCTTGTTCTTTGTTTTTCAAACATGCAACTTCTTGACAATGTATAAAAATCGCCACTTTCAAAGAGCAAGTGTGTGTGGGTGTATGTCTGTGTGTGCGTGTGTGTGTTCATGTGGTAGTGTGTGTTCAGTGGGCCACTCAGTAGCAATGCTCCCCTCGGGTCGTGTGTGAGGAAAACTCGTAACGGTCCTGACTGCGGTGGCCACAGAGGTTACACTCGAAGGGGTCTCGGAAGCCGTGGCAGCCCATGTGGATGGTGTACATCACGTGGTCTAGGAAGAGGATGCGGCAGTGTTCACAGCAATATGCCCTCAACTGCTCCCCCTCTCCACTCAGCACCTTGAACCCCTCTGAGGCCATCTCGATGCTGGCCCGCATGGCCTCGTACTGCCGCTGCTGCTCCTCCTTCGCCAGGGGCAGCACGCCATTACGTACCGCAGGCGTGATGTGGTTGTTCAGGTAGATGAGGCCCGATGCCCCGCCACCTGCCCTCTCTTCATTGTTGCTCTCCGTGTCAGTGGAATCCTGGCCACTGTGGTTGGGGGAGCCGTCCCTCTCGCTGGAGGCTGATTTGGACTTGGCGAGCAGCAGCAAGTTCTCAGCTGCGCTGTCCTTGGCTGACAAGCCGTGGCCCCCCGCCCCTTGGCCCTCTGGAGGTGGCTTGTGGAGGGGGTACATGGAGCCAATGACCCCCACGTCAGAGGAGGTTGGGGAGGTCTGGATGAGAGGTCGCAGGGACTCGGCACCCAGGTAGCTGATGGCGCTGTTGATGGCCTGGTCGATGACATGAGGCTGCATCAGTTCCCCGGGGTTGCCCTCGAAGGAGAGGTCGGACAGACGCTTCCCACCTGAGGATTAGAAAGGGAAAACAGATGAATTACCAATGTTACAATTCAAATAGAAAATCCTCAGATCAAACACTAATGTTTTTCTGTAGTTCTAGGGGTCAATGTTAATTTGTTTTTTTCTTTAGCTTTATTTAACTAGGCAAGTCAGTTAAGAACAAATTTTTATTTTCAATGACAGCCTAGGAACAGTGGGTTAACTGCCATGTTCAGGGGGCAGAACGACAGATTTTTACCTTGTCAGCTTGGGGATTTGATCTTGCAACTTTTCGGTTACTAGTCCAAGGCTCTAACCACTAAGCTAACTGCCGCCCCAAAATGTATTGGTCACAATTATACTGATATTGATTGGTGATTCTCCTTATTTCGAGTATTCCATTCTTTACATTGTTCTCCTTAGTGTCTCACGGCTGATTACTTTGTTTTATTTGTTGTAATTTTTTACATGTTTTGTCAATATATTCTTATTAATATATTTAATTAATTTCATTTAAGTAAGAGTCATCTTCAAATAAATGTATAATACACAAAGCCTTAGAATCAAGTTGAATTCAATGGAAATATTATGTTTGATCAACGTAAATAAAGCTCAAACATTGTTATAATGATAACAGATTCCAGGCACAAGGGTGATCATGCTAAATATGTGTTGTTTTATTAAATAGCATATTCTGCAGCGCAATCGTGGCAAATCAGAATGCACCAAACTGAAATACGCAATTCTCACATTTGGAACCTAAGTCATGTGCTTTGCAGTTAAAGCAATGTTTGGTGGTATACAAAGGAAGCAGACTTTATCCCTTACCTACAAACTTCTGTGGCATAGTGCTCTTACGTTTGGCTACATTATTAGCTAGTCTTTCTAGCACCAAGACTCTCTCAGATCCCGTCTGGCTTAAGTCTTCCCTCTGCTCATTCTGGTTGCTTTCTTCCTTTACTACTGGAAAGCAAGATAGAAAAGTAGGTTTCAGAATCAAAGTAGTAAAATCTGACCCGATCAAATGTAGGATTATTGTATAACAGGATCTTGCTAATATTGGCTTAAGCATCCCTGAAAGTAGATTTCTTACAGGGCGCAATGATGAGGATGCTTTTATTGAGAGACAGTTGGAATACAGTGCCTTCAGAAAGTATCTATCCCCTTGACTTATTCCACATTTTGTTGTGTTACAGTCTGAATTCAGAATTGATTATATAGATTTTTTTTAATCTCACCCTTCTACACAGAATAACCCATAATGACAAAGTGAATTTTTTGCGAATGTATTGAAAATTAAATACAGAAATATCAAATTTACATACAGTTGAAGTTGGAAGTTTACATACACTTAGGTTGGAGCAATTAAAACTCGTTTTTCAACCACTCCACAAATTTCTTGTTAACAAACTATAGTTTTGGCAAGTCGGTTAGGACTTACTTTGTGCATGACACAAGTAATTTTTCCAACAATTGTTTACAGACATTATTTCACTTATAATTCACTGTATCACAATTTCAGTGGGTCAGAAGTTTACATACACTTTGTTGACTGTGCCTTTAAACAGTTGACTGTGCCTTTAAACAGCTTTGAGAATTCCAGAAAATTATGTCATGGCTAAAGAAGCTTCTGATAGGCTAATTGACATCATTTGAGTGGACGTGTACCTGAAGATGTATTTCAACGTACATCGGTGCGAAAAGTGCAAATCAATCCCAGAACAACAGAAAAGGACCTTGTGAAGATGCTGGAGGAAACGGGTACAAAAGTATCTATATCCACAGTAAAACGAGTCCTATATCGACATAACCTTAAAGGCCGCTCAGCAAGGAAGAAGCCACTGCTCCAAAACTGCCATAAAAAAAGCCAGACTACGGTTTGCAACTGCACATGGGGACAAAGATCGTACTTTTTTGAGAAATGTCATCTGGTCTGATGAAACAAAAATAGAACTGTTTGGCCATAATAACGATTGTTATGTTTGGAGGAAAAAGGGGGACGCTTGCAAGCCGAAGAACACCATCCCAACCATGAAGCACGTGGGTGGCAGCATCAAGTTGTGGGGGTGCTTTGCTGCAGGAGGGACTGGTGCACTTCACAAAATAGATGGCATCATGAGGACGGAAAATTATGTGGATGTATTGAAGCAACATCTCAAGACATCAGTCAGGAAGTTAAAGCTTGGTCACAAATGGGTCTTCCAAATGGACAATGACCCAAAGCATACTTCCAAAGTTGTGGCAAAATGGCTTAAGGACAACAAAGTCAAGATATTGGAGTGGCCATCACAAAGCTCTGACCTCAATCCTATAGAAAATGTTTGGGCAGAACTGAAAGGCGTGTGGGAGCAAGGAGGCCTACAAACCTGACTCAGTAACACCAGCTCTGTCAGGAGGAATGGGCTAACATTCACATAACTTATTGTGGGAAGCTTGTGGAAGGTTACCCAAAACGTTTGACCCAAGTTAAACAATTTAAAGGCAATGCTACCAAATACTAATTGAATGTATGTAAACTTCTGACCCACTGGGAATGTGATTAAATAAATAAAAGCTGAAATAAATCATTCTCTCTACTATTATTCTGACATTTCACATTCTTAAAATAAAGTGGTGATCCTAACTGACCTAAGACAGGGAATTTTTACTAGGATTAAATGTCAGGAATTGTGAAAAACTGAGTTTAAATGTATTTGGCTAAGGTGTATGTAAACTTCTGACTTCAACTGTAAGTATTCACACCCTTGAGTCAACACATGTTAGAATCACATTTGGCAGCAATTACAGCTTTGAGTCTTTCTGGGTCAGTCTCTAAGAGCTTTGCACACCTGGTTCCTACAATATTTATACAACTTATACAAATTCTTAAAGCTCTGTCAAGTTGGTTGTTGATCATTGCTAGACAGACATTTTCAAGTCTTGCTGTGGATTTTCAAGCCGATTTAAGTCAAAACTGTAACTAGGTCACTCAGGAACCTTCATTGTCACCTTGGTAAACAATTCCAATGTAAATTTGGCCTTGCGTTTTAGGTTATTGTCCTGCTGAAAGGTGAATTTGTCTCCCAGTGTCTGTTGGAAAGCAGACTAATCTAGGTTTTCCTCTGGGATTTTGCCTGTGCTTAGCTCTTATCCGTTTATTTTCATCCTTAAAACCTCCCTTGCAGATGACAAGCATACCCATAACCTGATGCAGCCACCACAATGCTTGAACATTTGAAGAGTGGTACTCAGTGATATAATGTGTTGGATTTGACCCAAATATAAAGCTTTGTATATTTAGGACATAAAGTTCATTTCTTTGCCACATTTTTTTGTTTTACTTTAGTGCCTTATTGCAAACAGAATGATTGTTTTGGAATATTTTTTATTTTGTACAGGCTTCCATCTTTTCACTCTGTCATTTAGGTTAGTATTGTGGCGTAACTACAATGTTGTTAGTCCATCCTCTGTTTTCTCCAATCAAATCAAATTTTATTGGTTGCATACACATATCTAGCAGATGTTATTGCGGGTGTAGCAAAATGCTTGTGTTCCTAGATCCAATAGTTCAGTAATATCTAATACACAACAATACACACACATCTAAAAAGTAAGAGTATAAATATATATACAGTGCCAGTCAAAAGTTTGGATACACCTACTCATTCCAGGGTTGAGCTGTTCTTGCCATAATATGGACTTGGTCATTTACCAAATAGGGCCATCTTCGGTATACCACCCCTACCTTGTCACAACACAACTGATAAAACGCATTAAGAAGAAATGAAATTCCACAAATTAACTTTTAACAACGCACACCTGTTAATTGAAATGCATTCCAGGTGACTACCTCATGAAGCTGGTTGAGAGAATGCCAAGAGTGTGCAAAGCTGTCATCAAGGCAAAGGGTGGCTCCTTTGAAGAATCTAAAATCTAAAATATATTTAGGTTTGTTCAACACTTTTTTGGTTAGTATATGATTCCATATGTGTCATTTCATAGTTTTGATGTCTTCACTATTATTCTACAATGTATAAAATAGTAAAAATAAAGAAAAACCCTGGAATGAGTAGGTGTGTCCAAACTTTTGACTGGTAGTGTATATACTGTATATATATATATTGCATTCGGAAAATATTCAGACCTCTTTACTTTTCCCACATTTTGTTATGTTACAGCTTCATCTAAAATGGATTAAATAAAAAAATGTCCTCATCAATCTACACACAATACCCCATAATGACAAAGCAAATACCCCATAAAAAAACTGAAATATCACATTTACATAAGTATTCAGAACCTTTACTCAGTACTTTGTTGAAGAACCTTTGGCAGCGATTACAGCCTCGATTTTCTTGGTTATGACGCTACAAGCTTGGCACTCCTGTATCTGTCTCTGTACTGGCACCCCCCTGTATATATTGTTATTTTTTACTGCTCCTCTTCATTTACTTGTTACTTTTATCTCTTATTCCTATCCGTATTTTTTTTAAACTGCACTGTCGGTTAGGGGCTCGTAAGTAAGCATTTCACTGTAAGGTCTACACCTGTTGTATTCGGCGCATGTGACTAATACAATTTGATTTGATTTGGGGAGTTTCACCCATTCTTCTCTGCAGATCCTCTCAAGCTCTGTCAGGTTGGATGGGGAGCGTCGCTGCCTAGCTATTTTCAGGTCTCTCCAGAGATGTTCGATTGGGTTCAAGTCCGGGCTCTGGCTGGGCTGCTCAAGGACATTCAGAGACTTGTCCCGAAGCAACTCCTGCGCTGTCTTGGCTGTGTGCTTAGGGTTGTTGTCCTGTTGGAAGAGGAACCTTCGCTCCAGCCTGAGGTCCTGAGCGCTCTGGAACAGGTTTTCATCAAGGATCTCACTGTACCTTGCTCCGTTCATCTTTCCCTCTATCCTGACTAGTCTCCCAGTCCCTGCCGCTGAAAAACATCCCCACAGCATGATGCTGCCACCACCATGCTTCACCGTAGGGATGGTGCCAAGTTTACTCCAGATATGACGCTTGGCTTTCAGGTCAAAGAGTTCAATCTTGGTTTCATCAGACAAGAGAATCTTGTT
Organism: Salmo salar; assembly: GCF_965601325.2. NCBI lineage: Eukaryota > Metazoa > Chordata > Actinopteri > Salmoniformes > Salmonidae > Salmo > Salmo salar. Next base: position 9,210,252 of record NC_138308.1, on the reverse strand, counting down.
TCTCATGGTCTGGGAGTCCTTTAGGTGCTTTTTGGAAAACTCCAAACAGACTGTCATGTGCCTTTTACTGAGGAGTGGCTTCCATCTGGCCAATCTACCATAAAGGCCTGATTGTTGGAGTGCTGCAGAGATGGTTGTCCTTCTGGAAGGATCTCCCTTCTCCACAGAGGAACTCTGGAACTTTGTCAGAGTAACCATTGGGTTCTTGGTCACCTCCCTGACCAAGGCCCTCTCCCCCTATTGCTCAGTTTGGCCGTGCGGCCAGCTCTAGGAAGAGTTTTGGTGGTTCCAAACTTCTTCCATTTAAGAATTATGGAGGCCACTGTGTTCTTGGGGACCTTCAATGCTGCAGACATTTTTTGGTACCCTTCCCTAGATCTGTGCCTCGACACAATCCTGTCTCAGAGCTCTACGGACAATTCCTTCGAACCTCATGGCTTGGTTTTTGTTCTGACATGCATTGTCAAATGTGGGACCTTAAATAGACAGGTGTGTGCCTTTCCAAATCGTGTCCAATCAATTGAATTTACCACAGGTGGACTCCAATCAAGTTGTAGAAATATCTCAAGGATGACCAATGGAAACAGGATGCACCTGAGCTCAATTTCGAAGTCTCATAGCAAAGGGTTTGAATACTTATGTAAATAAGGTATTTCTGTTTTTTATTTTTAATACATTTACAAAAATTTAAAATAAATGGTTTTCACTTTGTCATTATGGGGTATTGTTTGTAGATTGATGAGGAAAAACATTAATTTAATCAATTTTAGAATAAGGCTGTAACGTAACAAAATGTGGAAAAAAGTCAAGGGGTCTGAATACTTTACGAATGCATTGTATATGTGTGTGGGATGGGATGTATAGATAATATGGACAGTGTCTGTATAGAATATGTCGAACTGTATATCTGAAGAATAGTATATCACAGCCATTAAACTCTGTAACTGTTTCAAAGTCACCATTGGCCCTGAGCGGTTTCCATCTTCTCTGGCAACTGAGTTAGGAAGGATGCCTGTATCTTTGTAGCGACTGGGTGTATTGATACACCTTCCAAATGATTGACTTCTAATTTTTTATTAATTTGTAAACATTTCTAAAATGTCCACTTTGACATTATGGGTATTGTGTGTAGGCCAGTGGGACAAAATCTCAATTTAATCAATTTTAAATTCAGGCTGTAAAACAACAAAATGTGAAAAAATTCAAGGAGAATGAATACTTTCTGAAGGCACACACTAACTAAGCAAAGGAGAGTGATCAACCTGTCTCATAATTTCCTCTTATAATAATACAAACCTCTGCTCTCTCGGCCCACTTCCTAGTGTTGTCAGATCAGTAGGTTACATGCACATCCACCGTCAATGGATCATTTGTATAAGAGGTATTGTAACGTGAGCAAAAGCCACATTATCTTACTATATTTAACTTTAAGCCGTGTTCCACATTCAGGAAATTATTATTAGATTTAAGCAGAACTGTCCATTCATTTTTTTAACAAAACACGAACTGAAAAGATTACAAGGGAAAAGACGTCAGACTCTTATTTATGGTTCGTTGATTCACAGAATGAAGTAGTAAAACTTAAAGACCAATCCGGCATCCAAGAAAATAAGCTGCCACTCTATTTTACCACATTTCTTTACTGAATAAAGTGTTTTTCCCCTTCAGAATAACTGGATATGAGTCAACAGAAACCGCCAAAAGCCCTCGTCCAATACATTATGGAAGCCTTACTGATTGAGATACAGCATTTATTGTGCAGATAAATGTCATAAAATGTTCTCCTGACCTGTTGGGAGTATTGTAATTGCAACATTGTTGGTTCATTAACGTTGCTACCAGAGAGTCCTGAGTAAACTACAGTGCACAGTAGGTCAACCAGTGTGGGTGGAGGTGAGAAACAGACACTAACCTGTATAGATGCTGTTCTGCAGCCCCATACACTGGAGATAGTTGTGGCACCTCTCCTTGTGTTCCTCCAGAGAGCTACGCTGCTTGTAGCTCCGCCCACAGTAGGCACATTTGTGGGGTTTTCCAACTGTAAGATGTGACATTGCTAGAGCGGTGAGCACTGACAGCAATACATTGAGAGAGGTATTCAAGTGCATGTGTGCGGTCCATAGTACTGTCCATATTGTGAGTGGTGTATACTGTATGTTGTATTTTGAGCTATAATGGGATTGTTTTTCATTCTCCAATAGACCCAGTCACATGTTTCATTCACATGATAAATGTAATGGTTTTACAATCATTTCTTTGCAGATGACAGATATGGCTCCCACTCCACAATAAGACAAGATTTCCATCTCACAGAGTACACTGTAGGTGTTCCCTCACAATTCCACCTGGTAGTTACCATGGTCGTGTTAATTTGGCCCTAAACGGAAGAAAACTGACTGAAACAGGGAGGGACTACATTGACTTGTCCAATAAGAGAAATTCATTTTCATTTTCGGTTGCAAAATGGTTTTAAAAACGCATGCCCTAATGAACACAGCCCATTTCCACAGCACACTGACCACTACTCCTCCCCTCCGAACTCACCGGAGTGGGTGCGCAGGTGACCGCTGAGGGCATCTCTCCTGCGACAGGCGTAGTTGCACAGGTGACACTTGAAGGGCTTCTCTCCTGAGTGGAGCTTGATGTGGCGCAGCAGGTTGCCTTTCTGGGTGAAAGAAGCACCACACTGGCTGCACTGGAACGGACGTTCTCCTGAGGACAAGAAACACCACACAGCACGCTGTGAGGGCCATCACACAGGTACGGCTGCCACTCATCTGCAGTATGAACACTTTAAATGTCATTGGCAGATTGCAAATGAGTGTTTGGATATTTTCCCCTAACAAGCACACTTTTGAAATCTCACAAACACACAACTGGAGTATAGGCATCTGTAAGTTATGTAGATACTATCATGTAGATGTTAACATTAAATAGGAACATTTTCAGCAAAATCTTGTGTCGTGAGCTCAGACACAAAATTACAATAATATAGCAAATTAGTGTTTTATTTGTAAGAGTAGGCCTATATGACTGGAATTATATATGTTTTAGATAAACGAGGGTTAATGCAGAGTGTTGACAGTGTAAGGTGAATGTATGAATGGGCTTTCTTTTTTGTCATCCTACAGCAGGAGATGGACCAATTTGTAGTTTGTATCAGTTTATCAAGCATTGGGAGTTTCTAGTTTGCTTTGAGATACACCAATGTCAGCTCAGCGAGAACAGCTTCTCCTCAGACAATAATAGGCTAGGTATAAAGCCATTGTCTGAATTTTGCTATGTGGATGCAGGAACTAAAGCATCCCAAATAGCGTCACTGTGGATGTGAATTCGGGGTCACTGTACTAAAAGACTCCCAAGTACTTGAACACAGTGGATGATGGAGGAACTCGGAGCACAACCCAATCAACCAGCCTAGGAGGGTTTGAAAGCGGAGTGACACTCCATTTCTCCGTGCTCTCCCTGGCCCTGCACCTCAGAGCCGACTACCACTCTGATCGAACAAGAGCCTTTCAGACTAAGGCTGCCAGTTTCGTAATGCACCAGTGCCTGGGTCAATTTGATCTGAAAATCTAATTTTTTCCCCTCTTCTTTGGCTCTAAAATAAGAGCGGCCCATCACAATGCAAATTCAAGCTAATTTGAATAAAGCGAAGGAAACACTTTGTGTTGAGAGCCAGTCTTCCTGATCAGTGGTTCTGGAATAAACCAATATCCATCCTCTCCGCGTGTTGTGGCATTCTGTGAGAAGGTTTTAATATGGCTTTTTTTTTTCTTCAAAAGGCCCCATAAAATAAGACTCACCAGTGAAGCAGCAAAAATATAGAAAAAAGGAAACTCATTAAAAATGCATTTCAGGAGCAGATTCACCACAGAATATTTTCTATTTAAATAGGAGGCACTTCATTATATATTTTATTATACGTTCTTTTGCATTTACATTTAGTCTAGTGTTCCTTTCTTCCATTTTGGGTTTCATTAGTTTCTAAAGCTTGGCAGTTAAGTGCCTTTTTAAAAAGTGTTCCCCCCCACTGGTTTGGGTTCATTTCAATAGAATATCAATTTTGAATTTTGAAAAAGTTGTAATACTTGGATAATTGCCATTTTGTGGAGATTCCTTTTAATTGCTGCTGATATCCTGTTTTTCAACTGTGATTTAAGGTCATGTTTAGGGACTATATTCATCTTACTTTTTTATTTTATCACACAACAAATAGACCACAAGCATTTTCTCTCTTGTAATAATTTAAAAGGACACTCAGAGAATGAGTCACCCAAAAGTCACCCATACAGAATATCTAGATACTACACATGACACATGACATACTTGACTAATACTTCCATATTTTACTCTAAAACTCCTGTTTACAACATTACAGACCAATATATTGACTGTAGCACAGCAACTATGTGAAAATACACCTCCGAAACCATTTGACCACTACAAACCAATGAAAGCTCTATATTATCCACATCAACTAAATGGAATTGATCTCCTCATGTTAAGCTCTTCCATCATTAATTAACTCCTATTGGTAAAGCAATAACTTCTAAAAAAACAAGTATTCAACTGCTTCATTGCACCTTACTTACTGAGAAAGTGCATGGGAACAGTTATCACCTCCTGGTGCTTCTCTTACAGAATTCAACACAATTGGTGCATACCTAGCACTGTAGCGTGGTATCCTACTTAGTGGTGCTTAGTTCTCCAATATACAAAAACATACTTATTAGGTGATAAGCATGCAATTCATTTCTGTAAAATAGTGTGAAAACCCAATGACTTGTGTTGTAGCCTATGCTTTGTGGACAACTTTGGAATAAAACTTTTGAACAACGATTGACCCTAACAGTGCTCTCTGTCTTCTGCTCTGTGTCTGAAGTGAAGATAAAGACACTGACAGAATCCATCTCAGCTTCTCCACTCCACATACACATGATCTCTCTGTAAGGCTACCTACCAGTGAGCGTGGGTGCAAAGTAAGGGCGATGGGTATCGCAGATGGCTTACCAGTGTGGCTTCGCTTGTGCACCATCAGCACATTGGGGCCAATGCAAACTATCCCACAGATATCACACTTGAGCTTCCCGTTGGGCAGGCGAATACCCCCGGCCGAGGAGTAGGGGCCCTTGCTGCCGGGGCCGCCTGCATGGGAGCCGTTCACTTTGGCCCCCGAGGCATCGAGCACGCGCAAGTCTTCCGCACACTCCTCCTCCTCCTCGCCATTCATCATCATGTCAAAGGCGAGCCCATTCTCCTCGTCACTGCGAGCCTCAACTTTAATGTTACAGGCTGGAAAAGAGGGCAGTGGGCCACTGTTTAGAATAGGAGCATGTTTCTGGGGGACTATAGCCTACATTACTGTGTAGAAATATGAGTACATTACTATGTTACTATTTGAGCACATGTAAATCTTTGACTGTCTATCGGTCAATATGTGACTATTAGTTTAAGGGCACGTGTCTGTTTCTCCCTCTACTTGAATGGTTGTTTTAGTCTATGAATATGTATCGGTGATGGTATGCCTCACCTCCAATGAACTTACTGATAGCAAAAGTTCATTGCAGAGTGAGAGCATGTAAATCAGCACTTTCTGTGCAGCTATCCTCAATTCAACTTGATTGGCTGAGCACACTAGGACAAAACTTTGAAACAAATTTGGTGAACTCATGCAGTGGGTTCTTGTGATCAGTGCTCCAGATCAAACATAACAGATGTTATATATATATATATATATATATATTTTTTTTTTTTTTGTAATTTTTTGTATTTTTTGTATTTTTTTTTAACTTTTCGTTAAGGAAATAGGGAAACTCATACTGCATCTCTCATCATCACACTTCTGTGAAAATGACAGCAAGATAAACAGGAAACAGAGACACAGGAAGCTGTGTGAAACAAGGGACGGCATCGGTGTAAACCAGTCCAACAAACTACGGTAAACAAACACACGCACACTAACACTCGCACACCAAACAAGTAAGGGAGAAATAATAAATGTAAAAAATGTAAACGATAATCCAAAAACGCTTGCATTCTAAGTGTAACACAATGAATGTTTGATTTATAGATATAACCCACTGGTAACATCTAGTTTTGATTTACATTTGGTTTAATTGTCAACTAACATGAATTCAATGTGAAATCAACAAAGAAATTCACCATGTCATTGGATATAGGTTAAAAGTTGGGTGAAAAAAAGATTAAATGCCCTTACGTTGCTAACTTTTTGCGAATTCAATTAGTTTTCCACATTGATTCAATATCCTCACATTCAATTTTTGGTTGAAATGATGTGGAAACAACGTTGATTCAACCATTTTTTTGTCCAGTGGGAACTGTTGTTTTCACTAACTTTGTAACCAGACTATGGCATGGCAATCCATTTGCACAAATATTTTGTTTAACCTTAATTGAATCAACATCTATCATCTCAATAAGCACAACTATACAAAGTAGCGGATGTAAAGGAAATGTGATGACAGGCATCTGATTGAGTATTGGAGGGATATCACGTCAAGTGACTGGTTCCTCAGTTTGTTGGACTTTACTTTTAACCACTTAAAACCTTGACAATCCCTCAACTATTAGCCTGTGATTTGCATGTCATGTTGGTTGATTTCCTCATGTGTCTAACTTGTTTGTACACCCGAAGAGGAAGGAGTGGAAATAATGAAATATAGGAATCTATAGGGAAAAAGGAGAAGCTTCAGAAACAGGGCCTACCTAACCGAAATACCAATCATTATGGTGAAGTGACAGAAAGGGAAGCACAGACAAGGAATTGTAAAACAGTGTAACTGAAACAGTCTTTTGTGGGACGCTTGTTTTCACTGACACTCCTAGGGAACACGCTCCCATAATGCATGATTCATCCAGTGAGATAGGAAAGGGAACTTGTGTGAACTCTTTTTGACTTTTTTGTTGCTCTCAGATGAAACTTCAGTATTAACTGAATACCATCTTGGTGATACTGGATCAAATCAGCCTTTGGTATACAGTACTATGCTAACTACTCAAATAATACAATTAAGCACCACCTTGGTGATAGTGGACAGACCAAAGACCAAATAACGTTAGAATTAGTTATGTTATGCTAACTGATGAAATACTGTACGTCCATGGCAGCCTTGTAAAAAAAAAAAAATGCTCCTCCCTCACCATACAACATTTTGTCTGTTTGCCTGTTGTTACTTGTCTTTGCAAGTGGACACATAGACCACTACATGTCTTTCCGCTGAGCAGGCGAGATGAGGGAAACACAAACCATATGCTTATAGAAATCGCACACCCGGCACAAAGGAAGTTAGCTAGATGAAAGTAGAAAGGCACAGATTACTACTGACATAGAGAGAACACCCCTGGCACTGATAACCATAAAGAGCATATTATCACTAACCACAGATGCTGAGTTAAGGCCTGCATCTCCCCAAGCATGTTAGGCCTACTGGTCAGCCAGAAACATAGACCTGAGGATTACTGGGTTGTTGGCTACAACATGAATACAACCATTTTCTTTTTTAAACGTCTATGTGATTACAGTAATGAGAGAAAAAAAGATTTCACTTACAGAAAGTGCTCTTGTTGCAATGGTGTTACCCTTTAGAATCTCACTGAGACTTTCTGTTGCCTTTTGGTTCTATATTATTCATAGTAAAATATGTATTGTTCATTTGACTTAAATGTCTGGTGTTGAAATTGAGAGTTGGAGCTAGTGATTCACTGCTGTTGGTTTATTGCACTATCGCT